>NC_079530.1:5279586-5879586 GCF_003711565.1 Takifugu flavidus | reverse complement strand
TTCCCAGCAGCTTCTGTTCTGTTCAGAATCTAGAGCCGTTAAAATAAATAAATGAATAAAAAATCTATACACTTCCACATCCAACATCAATTGCTGGCTTTATGTACACATGCACAGTAACTCCTGACCTGAATACTCTGAAACCATGAGGGTTTTAATGATGATGTTGATTAGAATTCAAGGGAACGATCAACGGAATATTAAATATATACTTCAAAGAAAGATATCAAAACTACAATCGAGATGTTGTTGAATATTTGCACAAACTTACACATTGAAACAAATTCAAACATGCTCTGTCCCTCGCATTATTTGCTGTTTCATGTTGAGCAACAGCGCCCCCTGCTGTTTATATTACTATTATCTGTATACGATATCAAAATGAACTTAATTACATTAATTTTAAGAATTCGTGAGCATTTTAAACCAGTAATTCATAATGCAGGATTTGCAGTTTTAAGTCGGCAAATACATCATAAGGAAGAAATCAGGTTAAACAGCTTTTATGAACATATGGACAGAAAAAAGTACAGACTTGTTCAGCGTTTTAAAATAACGTTTGGTTAAATCCAACGTCATCTGGGACCCCCTCGCTTTGCTCAAATGTAAGGAAATCCTGACGGCTGCGCTGCACGTTTAGCCAGCAGAAATAATGAAGGGGGAAAAATTAAATTAGGACCTCAGCGGTGGTTTGCTGCTGAAGTGTAACTCAAGCTGCACTAGAGCCAAGCTGTCAAATACGGAGCCAAACACCCAAGGAGCAGTTTAATTGGCTGTCTCTACTCAACTCTATAGGAGCCTCCTTTATTGGTATGCAGAAGCTTGAAAACGGCATGTATTCAGTTTCAGACAAGAAATATCCTCACAAAGAAAAGTCTTGGCTTCCTGCCACGGGTATAAAAATAATGTGAGATGTCACTTTATTTTAATCAGCTCCTTCAGGCGTTGCAGAGACCCAGCACATTTCCCCCCTTTACCTCAGAAGGAAGGTAAAACGCCTTTAATTAACTAGTCACACTCTAGGAACCAAAACACTGCAACATATGCTCTGCATGGTCGCGTAGATGTGGTGTGTGTGTGTGTGTGTGTGTATAATTGCTCATTAACACCCTTACCATATACATCATACACAAAGGACTGCAAACATGTCCATCCGTAATCAGAACAATTCAAGGGACTCCAGTTGACTCCAGGGCACCACAGAAGAAAACAGTCAAATCTGTCACCGTTGCTATAATACGCTGCTTCACCAGTAATCTGTTCTGATCTTGGAGCATCGTGTTTGCAGATTGCTGCATTAACGAGTACCTGAGAGCTCAGACGATAACCCAGAGACGGAAACAGAAACAGTCACAACTCACTTTTTATGACTGTATACAAATGAAATTGCAGCAGCGTCTCTTTTATTGCCGACTGTTCTGATGGCCCTGCTCTCTTATTTGAACCGCCTTGGTTCAAAGCCGTTAACGCAGATTATACACTCTCGTTGTAATACATCATGGATAATTCGTCTGTGCAGATTAACTTTACAATCATACCTAATGGCTAACCCATCCAGCTGAGGGAGAAATCTTTCAAAGCTCTTCAAGCAAAGTTATTAATACTTGAGTCATAAAATTATGGATATAATCTGTTTCCACGAGGAAATGTATAATTCCAGATTATTTTGGCGTATATTAATACTGCCGAATATTACTACTGTGGTATTATACGTGCAACATTTACAGTTTTATAAGAAATGAAGTAAGCAAATTCCATGTGTGCTGAAAGAACAAATTCATGCTTGTAGTACAGTAATAAAGATTTGTCAGTAAAGGAGGCTGTTTGACCCCCGCTGAACCCTTCAGTCTTTAACATTCAAATTGTGTAAGTTAAATGTGTGTTATCACTGTGCACTTCTCTGCAGTAAAACATTTGCACATATGTTGCTGTTTGTTGGTTCCTTATTGTGATCTTCTGTGATCACATGACGAACAAGGTGCTGCTGAAATTGTGACTTGAATCACGGTGATTTGACAATCATTTTAGCCTTGCCTGAAGCCATCGGGATCAATTTATCTCACTCTCCTCTGGCCTGGATTAATCAAATTACTCTTGCAGCTGTCCAGCCCATTGTGGGCAGTGGACGTGATCAGAATGTCACTGGGAGGACCGAACCAAATGCAACACAAGTGCCTTGCAAATCTGAGTCCTGCATGGAAACTATAAGATGTGAGCGAGGCTGCAGGAGTGGCACATGCTGAATCATCATCCCATTCACATATACAGACAAGCTCTCTGCATGTGAGACTCTTCCCCTCCAGCATCAAATATTCAGCACACATCATTTCCATTCCTTTCCTCTGCACTAAATCTCTACAGCAAGAAAGTCCTGTACCATTCTAATACTGTACACCTTCCCATAGGTAGAAAGATCAGAAGTTCACTCCTCTGTTGCATGTTGCACGTCAGCATGTTGCATGACAGCATGTTGCACAACATATCAAACATCTCTGCATTCAAAGGGTAAGGCTAAAGCCCCATTCTGTGCATACATTTTTGGTCTGCAACAGCCAGTTCCTGATGATCAGATTCAGTTGATTGTCCATTTAGTGGGTAAATACATTATTCACAAGACTGTTTAACTCATCTATCTTGTTCAGTCTGGTCAAGATTTTCATTTAAGCATGACAATACATGGAGTTTTGTCAAAAGGATTGTTGATGGTATTTGTTATTGCCACTTGCCATGACTGTGAAGCAAAACAGATTTTGCAATTGGATTATAAGGTAGAAATGAAGGAGGGAGCCCTGTTGGCGTATTTTGGAATGTTGGTCGGGATTTCTGAATGTATCGTGCAAACATTTTAGAAGCATGTTGATTTTCTTTCCCACTCAACATTTCATTTGAGGCTGTTTTCAGAGTTCCACTACTGATAACTTACATGCTCCAATTTTTCCCGCCTGCGAAGCCACACGCTGGCAGTGTAGTCTTGCTGCCGCACAGCTGTTATTATGGAACTCACTGGCGTCCCCGTGGCTGCGATGCCGAACCCTATCCCCTGACCTCTCTGGTCCTGGCAGCCCGCAGACCCACGTTTCCCCCTTAGCTCCATGTATGCGAGACACTTGGTGCAAAAGTTTGTCAGCCTTGGTTAAAAAAAAAAATCAATCTGAACTCGTTTCTCCTATTGGATCTGATACAAGATCTTTGTCTTCAACTCATTTTTTTTTAATAAAATGAATGGAAATAGTCATGAACAGGAGCTTTACATTCCTCAAATGCATCAACACATGGCTGTCTTCAGGAGCATCCCTCCACCACTGCTGGCAAATATCCACAATGAAATGCATGAAATTCTCTTCTTTAAAATCCAGGCTTCATCTTCTCAGATGAGATCCTCAGCGTGGCTGTCACTAGTGTAGATAGGCATCCCTCAATGTTGGCTGCAAACCAGATCAGGCTTTCCGATGGCTCCGATCAGGACTTCCACCGTTTCAGGCATCTCCGGTGTGGGAGTGTGTGTGAAGGAAGAGGAGAAAAGAAGAGACGGGAGGGGTAGAGAAACGAGGAGGAAGAGGGAGACACAGAGAGGAAACGGGCAGACTGTTGAGGCGTTGATGCGGTGCCACAGAGGGACACCAGTGAAGAACAGTAGAACCTAACGACTGAACGGACACACCCATAAAAACTTATCTCATCATTCTTAGTCTGTCAATCATCCAGGAAAACGGAACGGATTTTCTTTCCAGCACCAGTGCCTCAGTAAAGTCAGTTTTCTGCTTGAATTTCCTTTATTGTCTGTTTTGGTCTCCTTTTCCTTAGCTGTCATTCACACAATACACACACACACACACACACACACACACACACACACACACACACACACACACACACACACACACACACACACACACACCTTGGCACTTCCCAGCAGAATGGTGCAGTGAGGCTGCAGTCTGCTTTAGCTTGTCAAAGAGGCAGCAGAGCTTAAAAAATTTAATTGGTTTATAACTGTCATCTCTGCCAATGCTTGCTACACACACACACACACACACACACACACACACACACACACAACACACACACACACACACACCTTGGCACTTCCCAGCAGAATGGTGCAGTGAGGCTGCAGTCTGCTTTAGCTTGTCAAAGAGGCAGCAGAGCTTAAAAAATTTAATTGGTTTATAACTGTCATCTCTGCCAATGCTTGCTACACACACACACACACACACACACACACACACACACACACACACACGCACACACACACACAAATTAAATATTGAAATCATTTGTGGGAAAAGGCCAGCACTGCAAAATATTTTGAGATGGAGGAAAAATCTACCAACCCTGCGCTACTACAACTGCAACACCTTAAATATCACCATGGACTTATACCCACTGCAAAACAATACGTTTAATCTGCATCAGGTTACGTTGTATATACATGTTTTGGTGGATGACAGAGGGTCGCATAGATGTAGCAACGCAGCCCAGGGAAAGAAATCAGCACAACTTACACACTGGAGTCTAGTTAGAGTTTGGAGAATTGGGGGTACTTGGAGAAAATCTATGCAGAAAGAAGGCTGCCAATGCTACCCTGCCTTGCTTCATTCATTTTTAGATCACATCCCATTTCTCTTTGCCCACAAAGTGCACTGCATCAATCACCATGAGTGAAAACAGAATACTGACACTGCGGATAATGTGGTGGGCCAAGAAAAACACTGAGCTACATAAAAAGGCTTTCAGGTTCGAAGTTACAGCCGAATACTTTGCTATCTGTGGTAGATTTCATGTGTTTGACCAAGTGAATGCGCCTGACAATTTTAATCGGAAATAAAACGATACGGCAAACATGTATTCACCTGTTACTGTAGCAACAAGCACAACACAATAAGCTCTGGAAATTTTATGACACATTATTACACACGGGGACAGTCTACACGCTGCAGTGTGTTGAGTTCAGAGTCACTCCGGATGGAGGGAAGACATTATGAAACAATAACTCAGAGCCTCTGACATAAGAGGCAACAGGGGGCACATTTGTTGACTCTTTTGAGTCCATTACCTTTGGCTAACTGTTGATGCCACGGATATGTGCTAGAATGCGTGCATGTTTCATGTTTCAAAACGCAATTGCTTGCAGACAGGTGTTTATTTAATATGGTGCTGGTGCTGCTAAAGTGAACACTAAAGCCGCCGTGAGGCTCATGTTGCACTCCACACTGCTTATTAAAAAGCTCTTCTTCCATTTTCAGTCAGACCCCCACAGACGGGTTGTGTTCTGTGGCACTTTCCATTATTTCCCAGATAAGAAATCATCGTTGAACCAAAGTGAGATCTGTCCATGGCACTGATTTTAAATTTAAATGAAATGGGCAATCTGTTGTGAAAGAAATTGTCTTCATTTTATAGCTTGAAAATATGAGTTCCTCATTCCATCCACTGAATAATATATTATCCACATCTGCACAAATAAACCCTGAATCCTTGTTTGGAGCATTGATATGAATCATTTACTCAATGCTTCCTAAATTATAGATAGCATTTTTTATATTTATATATAGAGGGTGTTGAACATAAGTAGCTACAGCTCAACACCATGAGCGTCTCAGTCATACTGTCCTTCCAAGACATTCCCAATATCCTCAAAAGGATTTTGCAGCCAGAATCAGTGTTGACAGCTTTAAAGATCAGAAAGAGCTTACCTCCATCACTCCTTCCAGCTGCAGTCCAGCAGACTGTGTGAGCAGTGTTTCATCTCTTTTCAACAGCAAATGCAAATGTGTAATTCCAGTCTGTACAGGCCATTAAAGATGTTGGTTCATATCAGCTTGGTCCTGATGAAAGGTTAATGGACTATCTGTCCTGCTGTATGTGAGGATTAAGTTCTTTCATGCACCCCAGAGTACTGCCAAAGAAAGTTAATTTATGTTTTGGCAAGATTAATCTCCTAAAGTTAGTCTGGAGACTCTGAGTGCTTCTGTCCTTTTGTTGGTAGCAATCATTGTTTTTGCTAAGACTTTGCTTTCCAACTTTGTGCGTCACTTTTTTTTGCCTATTGAGCTCACTATAAACCAGATCTCCGATTAATTACATCTCAGACTGGTCCTGACTCAAGCACCTCTTAAATCTTTTACCCCCAAAGTCTCCCAAATTTTACAAACCAATCCTAAAAAAAATTTGTAATCATATTTATGGAATCACAAAATAATCCTTTCAATCTTTTTTCCCTCTTCAGGCTGTTCATGTCAGACAACAGTGTTGATTAATGAGCCTCTCACAACGCTCATTAATTATTTATGCAGCCCAGTAATGGTTTGCTGTAGTTGCCTTTGTTGCAGCTCTAATTAACAGTCCAGCAACACATTAGATCTAAGATGTAATGTGGAATTAGGGGTATTTTCAGGTTCTTGCTTACAGTGTCGATCAAGGCAACACCCACAGAGTACAGTGGGATTAATTGGGCTTATTTTTTGTTTCTTTTAACTTGCTGTGAAGTGAAGTGTCTTTTTTTTGGTTTGGATCTACAGTTGTGGTATTTACATTCATATGACCTCATCAGTAAAAGCAGTTTTCAGAAATACATTACATTACTTTGTTTTCTATGAGAATCTATAATATCTATTTTCAAACAAACTAAATTTTAAAATAATATATATTCTTTTGTTTTGCCATTCGCATTGCACCAAAATAAATGTTTGTTCTTACACTGACACTTTCCCCAAATGTATTTATCCTTTAAAAATCCCCAAAACAAAACAGGAGCGTTGTGGTGATGTTCAGCAGGAGACGTTGGGGGGCGGTGTTGTTCATCTATGGCGTATGTAACAATAAAGAAGAAGAAATAGAAGAAGAAGAAGAATAACCACGTAAACGTAACGCGCTGAAGCCATGTCGGATGACAAGGTCGGTACAAATTTTTATGCATTCCTTTTTTTAAAAAAAAAAGCTCGTGACATTACATTTCCCTCATTTATATTGAAATTTAATGGAGAATGTCTCACGCAAGCTGCTAATGTTAGCTGTTCAACTGCTGAACCAGCGTGCAGGCAGCCCGGCTGGTTAGCTTGTCAGTTCCTCCTGTCAGCCCTAGTGTCAATTTGGGTATATCTTTGTTATTAAAGGCGTATGTTTGCTTGTTATTGTGTTCTTTGGTTTTAATGCACAGTTCGGCAACGCAAAAACAACAAATGGACCAAGTGATCAAGCAAAGTAGACGATAACTCACTAGAACCTGTGTGTTTGTTAACCCAAAAGTTTGAAATGGGCTTTAGACTAAGCGTTTTTATCGTTTAAAATATGTGTACAATGCTCACTTTGTTTGGGCTGTCAATCATAGTGACACTGGTATATTTAGTGTGGTTAGAAGTGGTTATGTTTGTACTATCCTTGACTTATTTAATAGTGCATAGCCAAGTTGAGTAGGTTTAAAACTGAAAAGATTATGCCTTAGGTCGCTGTCAACGTTAAGGTAAAAGTGATTACCTGTTTTCTCTTTGTAATTTCCTTGTTAGTTATAACCCAATATATATGGTTTTAATCATTTTATTTTTTGTTTTTCCTCTGTATCCTTATTTCCAGAATACCTTAGGTCAACTCAAGGACCTTGTGGAGTTGAAAGACCAACTAGAGGACATCCAGAAACGCGTGGAGGATGAAATCCAAGCTGGGCTTCCTCCAGTAAGACATAAATTGATGCTGATGTTGCGGATAATCTTTCTGGAAAAAACAACAACACTTTATTTTCTGGTTGGTGTCAAGTTTAATCTCCCCTCTTTTTTTGCTCCTTAGGGAGGCAGTCTGCTGGCTTCTCCTTTTCTGAAGGGATTTCTGGCTGGGTATGTTGTTGCAAGGCTACGATCTTCAGCATTAATGGGTGTTGCAATAGGAACATGTACAGGAATGTATGCGGCACAGAATTATGCCGTTCCCAACATTGAAAACACCATCAAAGACTATATACGCAACCTGAAGGGAGGCAACAAATAGACACAGTTAAAGAAAGAAGACATTATAGTACCGATTCATACTGGAACCTTAAAGTCTGAGATTTTTCATTTTTATTTTCCCTTGTATTGAAAGTCAAGTGATGGAGAAACATATAAACACAAAAGCACCCTTTGTTTTCATTGGTGTTAGTAATTCTTATTCTGCTGTGTAAAAATGGCCGCGGCTGCTTTAATTGATGCCATATCATGTCTGTCAAATGTTCACATCCAATAACCCCCTAAGGAAACTCGGAGGGTTATGAATTAGAAGTGTAGTTGAATTTTTAGCAGGCGATCGCTGAGCTTTTCTCTGGTGCCTTCTGTGTTCTTCATGTTCAGGGATCTTATAGCAACTTTACACTGTTGCACTCTAAACTGTGCACTTACATACTGAGGGAGGTGAGGTGTGTGGGCTCATCTGATGCCTATAGCTGTCAGAACTCGAAATATGCACACCAACAATATATCAAGTTACAGTATATATGTGTATTATTGGAAATGCCAAATGTTTAAGAAAAATACTGAAAAAGGCACCTATAAATGTTTGACTTCATACTGGAAGAGCAGCTGAGCTAAAAAGAGCTTTTTTCCAAAGTAAATTTGTTTTTAAGATTCAGGTTAAATTGCACTTTAGAAATGCTTGTACATGTAAAATTAGATCAATAAATATTTATTTAAGAGTGCCTACTCTAATAGTATTATCATCTCATGCCGGTTGTTTTAAAGCCTTTCTATGTGGCTGTCTGCATCATATGCTGGAATTTATCTTTTGATTTTTTTTTGCATTTGAACTGTAGCATTTTAGAAATATAGAATCTTTAAATCCAGACATATTCAGCAGATCCATACATTACAGCAGTCAAAGTTTACAGTCCAGAATTCACTAATTCATTTTGCACATAATGCATTTTGGATGCAAAACTCTTGATGTGGATTTTAGTTGTTTCCTGTCTGTGGAGACACTAAATCAAATGTAGGTTGTGTGTTGATCTCTTTGTGTCTCGCCTATGTGGAACATTTATGGGCTGAATTTGGGAAGATGAAACACTTCTGTAGATTCTTTTGTTGGTCTTTATTTATTGCCTTTTTCAACTTGTATTTCTCTTTCCCCACATGGGCCATTTTCTTTGTTTTTATTCATAAATCATAATTCAGGTACATTCAAGGGATCCATTGTGACAGTGTAAAGAAACCCACTAAACCTGTCTTTAAAAAGTTTATTGCCAAATAAAAGCAGAACATTTTGTTTTAATATCATTGTTTTAATTTGTTCTTGTTTTTAATAAGCGCATGCACAAAGTTAATAACTATTCTGGTTTGAGAGATCACAGTAATTTATAGGCATCATAAAAATGTATAAATCCTGCAATATTCAAATGAATTACTTTCTTTTAAAATCCTCTTTGATTGTTTTCTACTACAGAAAAGGTTTTAGAATCAATCCCAATTGTCAATAAAGACCCTCTAACCAGCTAAAAATGAACAGATAAATGAGTGGAGTAAAATGAGTGTTATAAGCAGATATAAGCAAATCACTGATTTCTGAGCAGATAAAGCAGATGGAGCGGGAGTTGTCTTGTAGAGATTCTACCAGTCTCAGAGGAAGAACCCTAAATCTGATTACAGAAAAACAGGAAGTTAGTGTGTTTTTGTACAGTAAAGCAGTTTTCATTCAGAATCTAATGTGCACTTACCCCTGTTTTATTCAGGCACACTCATGGCTCTGAACATGCTGCCTGTGAAACAGAAAAGTGGTCAACACTCACTGTAGTCCAAAAACTGGCCAAAAATGTGTTTTTAATATTTATAAATGCTGGAATGCCCTTTAGGATGACAAATCTCAGCTCAGAGCAGCATGTTTACCAGATGCGACTGCAGAAGTGCAGCTGGCCCGTCCTGTGCGCATGGATCCAGAGATAACCTGTCCATCATTAGGGCTGACACACCAGCACTGACTCTTGAAGCACTGCTCCGCCTGGTACAACCCACGCTCGTCACACACGGGGCGAAACCCTGGAAGCCCCGTGGACTTCAGTCCGAGGGCCTTCAGCTGGCAGTCTGTGGCTGAGGGAAGAGATGAGACGAATCAGCCAGTAAACTACAAGATACCTGATTCCAGCCGTCAGCGTAAACGCGTACCTGGATTTTCTTTCTCCTCTGATGAGGTGTCCTACAAAACAAGCAGAAAAAGGCATGACGTTTCAAACAATACACTACTTCCTCATTGTAGCATTACCTTGTCCAGAGACACGTCATACAGCCCAGCAATGGAGTTGGCTGGTATGCGCATCTGGCTGGGGGAAGCTGCTATAGACAGAAACAGTTGACAAGTGCATTTTAGGGAGTGGGGTTAGCTGAAAAATCTAAAATTCAAGGTACTATATATATATATATATAAAAAAAGGTGATAAAATTCCATCTTGATAACATGGTAAAATTGTTCTTTTGTGTGCTTTTATTGATTTATAGATCGATTTTGCATTTTTCCCCTTTACCAGATCTTCCATTGGTCATCACAGATTTTAGCTTGTTGCCCTGCTCCTCCAGAGACTTGATTTCACCTTTCTGGGCAAGGAGGAAGTAGGCAGTCATGACCTGGCCCGCGATCAGAACACAGGCCAACAGGGTGATACCTGCCACTTTGTAGGCACGAGTTGAGCGGCCGCTGCAAGGCGGGGAGGTCAGAAGGTTAACATCTTTAATTCAACCTCATGTTCAATGTTACCCCAAGGTTCTATTTCTTCCTTAATATCTACAAAAGGAATGACATCAGCCCCTGGCAGTGAAGTGAAACTCCTTCATGTCTGAGTTATTTTAAGAACATTTAAAACATCTAAACATACTCAATTCAGAACTAATCTTCCATCTAGCCTTTGTTGAACAATTGCATAATGACAAATAAATCAGCTTCTATTCAGAAACTCTCATTGCATAAATATGTAAAAACATCATCTGTATAATCACTGAAGACATTATTCATTAATGTATATGTGATTGAAATGTTTTTTATTCATGTATTGTGTAATGATCAAATTAGCACTGAAATACATTTTAAATATATTCCCTCAAATACAATAAATCAGAACTGATATCTGACAGAGTAGGTAATTAGTAATAAGTAAATAAGGAGTGATAAAAGTGGCACATTAAGGAAAATAAAATGTACAATATTCTTACCCATTTGGTGGCTCGTTGACGGCTGCGTTGCCGGTGATAAGAGGCTGGTTTGCGGTCTCTGGGTCCATCTTTACACGAACACCTGTAAACAATAAATTTAATTCTGTACCATTTATAAAAAAAAGTAAAAAAGAGACGGAAGTCCAAATATTATTACCTTACTTCAGGTGAGGATTCAAGGCCGTTCACAAATAAGAATGGCAACAGTCGAGTTTGTACTTTTATGCCTGACGCGCAACAAAAGGAACTGAAAACATCAGGGAAAAGCCCCGCAGCTCCGAAGTGTCTCTCAAATGGAGTTTATTGGCTGCACAATTTCTGATTGGTTCCTCAGGATGGGGCGTCATCTGTTGTCAAAGACAGAATACCAAGATCTTTAAACATTTAATGGCAACTTTCTCTTTTCATTCTAAGTTTTGCGAATACTTTAACTTCAAGAAATAACAAAATGATTATTAGTATTATTATTATTGTTGTTGTTGTTGTTACTATCATCATAATGATCATCATTATCATTATTATGTTGTGAGCAAAAGTAAGCAACATATGCAGCTCCAAACACTGTGTTTAAGAATAAATTAGTATCTTTACATTGTTGCACTTTTGTTGTACATAGGTTCACTAAGTTGTCTATACTGGGATTTAGGCCTATTGGGATTTTAATATTTCTGTTAATTCTACATTCTTAATTTGTAGCTAAGCTTTTTAACTTTGCCATAAGTGAAATTAGATAAATTTGTTTCTGTTTTTAAATGGCAAAATGTAGGTATAAAGAATTAGATATCCACATAAAGTAAGCTATATGGCAAATCTTTTAAAATCTTTTTTGTTAGACAACACAAATAAACCTGATATAGCTTTTTGCCATAGACTCCACCCACAAGGGGGCAACAGAGAGTTGACAAATTACCTTTAGAAGGAAGTGACTTCCAACGGCCTCTTTTGATTGGTTGAAACCCCACAGTGTTGCAGGAAGAATCTTTGATGCTGCTACACAATACTCGCTAATAAAGCAAGGTACTGCTTTACAAATCATTTTGTAAAGAGTATGCTCATGATATGGTAGGAAAATATCGTTAGACGTGACTCATCTAATCTGCTTTATTGTTTACCTGGTTAATGTTGGAAAGGTTCAGCGCGAAGCGCCAAATTTGAACGAAAATGTGACCCTTGCATTGAATAAAGTCCTTTACGCTTTGAACAATGTACATTAAAAGCTACCCCAATTTAATTAGTTTGGAAAAAAATTTGATCTATTATTGTCAAAACTGGTAAATACCGCCTAACTCTGGATCTTGTTCATCAGATAATGCCCCGTCGCCGAGCAACCACCGCCAAACCTGTAAACTACAATATGGACTCAGACCTGTAAGGGACATTAATTTGTGCTTTTATTTATGCCACTGAAAATAATCATTTTGCATCAACGTTTCATAATTATTTTAAATGATTCCAAACACCATACTCTCCTATCAGGTCCTTTTCCCAAGCAGTCAGTAGTGAGGAAGATAATGAAGAATGGAGACCATCAGAGCCAAAGACTAAAACCTGTAAGGCTGACAGACCCCCTGCATCAAAGAAGCTGAAAGCACCTCTCAAGAGAACTACCAAAAGAACAGAGGCACAAGCATCTACACAACCCCAAGCTCCAGAAGATCCTACACATCTTAAACCAGCAGTATTGTGTAAGCCTGCTGCAGAGGAAAAAACAAAGACAGCTCATGTTTTGGCAAATACAGGAAAATCTGTGTTACCTGCAAGGAAAAAGAAGCAAATGAAGGAAGGACAAAAGAAGAGTATTGCTGGAGGAAACATAAAGAAACAACGGAGTAACAGTCCCGAGGAAGAAATGGCCAACAAAAGTGGCCCAAGCAACAGAGTTAAAGAGGAGGTTCGACAACTCTGATATTTCCTCACTTGAAATAATAATACTTTCAATGATGTTGCTCTTTTTTGTATACAGGTTTAATCATGCATACATTTTTCTGTTTCTTTGCAGAGGGTGTCTTTTATTGTTTCAGAAGCCACTGAGACTGACAAGTGCTCCAGTGAAGGATCGTCACTTTCAGGGTTTATACTAAAAAAAGAAGAGCAAGTTGAAGATGAAGATTTCACTTTTGATGAGCCTTGCCCAAAGAAACAGAAGACAAGTCGTGCCTGCCTGGGACATCCAACATTTTCACCGTCATCAGCTGCACAAACTCTTAGGAATGAACTCAATATGAACTGGGACTTGATTGAGGTATTGATGTATGATTTAGTGTGACTGATATCTCCTTTATTCACATTATTCAACTGTTCACAAATATTGGCTTGGAAATATAGAAACCGAGATGCCAAAGTATTAGTCTACTTTAGGGTTTTAGGGTTAGGGTTAGTCTTTTATATCTGTAGAAAATGGTGAGGTCAGAAACTGCTTTTTTTTTAAAAACAAAAAACAAAAAAAACTTGTTTGAATAGATTTATGTCCACTTTTCACAGCTTCTGTCCAACCTGACATGTGTAGAACGTTGGGTTTGTGAAAATATAATAATGCTGCTTCGGGAGGATAACACTGTGCCTTTCGTCGTGCGGTATCGCAAAGACATGATCAACCACATGGATGCAGATTCTGTCAGAGATGTCCAGCTAGTGTATCAGGAGTTGTGGTAGGTAACTGTTTAAACTACATCCATTGCTGATGTCTCGCCAGCCCAATATAAGTCGTTTCTTATTAACACTTGCACCCATGAAATACTGTTTTTCTAAAATTTACCAATTGGGTCAGTACATTTGCGGAATGCGCTACATTGACCACTAGATGGGGCTAAAGGACAATTTTTGAGGTCAAACTGACAGATGCCTGATTTAATTTTATTATTTTTTTGAGGTCTGATCGTTTATTTTGTTGTTCACTTTCCAGTCTGTAAAGTGTTGTGTGGACTGATATTTTTCAGTTCTCTTGCTAAGAAGACTCAGTCTGTGATTCAAACTCTGAAGAAAGATGGGGTTTTGACAACCGATCTTGAACAAACCCTCAGGAGCTGCAGATCTGTCGATGAACTGGATCATGTGGTTCATATTATTTTAATTCATATTGGTCAATTGAATATTATAAAACTCTAATCAAGATGAATTTCAGATTTCTCTTTCTCTTTTGGTTATAGTACGCTCCCTATAAGAAAGGCAGCAAGCTCACAAAAGCTCGCAGAGCCAAAGCACTTGGCCTTGAAGTGGCGGCTTCAGCGCTGATGGAAACTCCACAAACGCTCGACTTAAGGAAATGGCTTAAACCGGGTGTTGAAGGTAAGCAAGGTCGTATGAATTACCTTTTCCTTCAGCTGTGATCATATTCTCACACATTTTGTTTTTTTGTCAGGCCTGTCCTCAGTGGAGGAGGTAGCTACAGGTGTGGAGCACATCCTGGCCGATATGATTGCCAAAGACCCTGAGACGCTTACCCACGTGAAAACATTGTAAGGATCTTGTCACGCAATAGTCATGTTTTGATTTACTCTGTGGTTTGCTGTCTGCTAATATAATACTCACACTGATCCTCCTTCCTGTTCGTCTTGTGTCAGGTGTGAGAATTGTCCTGTGACCATTCAGTCATCTGTATCCAAAGCAGCACTGAAGGAAAAGGTGCAAGGGAAGGGTGCCACCAAAGGCCACAAAAATACTGCAGCACAAGCTAAAAACAAAGACATTGACAAGTTCCAGCTCTACTGTGATTTCACCTGCAATATCCAGCGGATCCAGCCCCACCAGGTAGCACAACAAAATCCATCCCTTTTCTTTTCATTGTGAAACTCGAGTTCATCTCAAGCAATTTTATAGATATTTAGATGTGTTCTGTTCAACAGGACTATTTTAGCTCGGTGAATTCTTCTGACAGGAGGACTAACTTCTTGTTAAGTATAATATGGAAACGTTAATCAGAGCGCCAACATGGCCGACAGACCAAAAGTTTGACAGTTTCTTTTGTTTGCGAGACACAATGTTGACGTTCCTGTCCAACAACCTTCACAAGCACAGCCTGCTCTAATCCAAACTGAAGTTGCTAAATATTAATACCGCCTTAAGAAACTGTAGACAAATGAATAAACATGAAAACCAAAAATGCTGGACCACACTAAAGGTCATTTACACCTTTGTCATTTGTGATTTGCTCGCCCCCGACATCCCACACCCCCCACACACGCATACCTTTTTTGTTTTTTGTTGATGTCATGTCTGTCTCCCTCATGCCCACCCCCTCTGAAGAGTAGCCATGTCGGTGGCAGTTAGCCTTGTCTGTGCCTCCACATTTACCCCCCCTGCCTGTTCCCTGCTCTTCTTCCTGTCTGTCCCTCTAGTGACTTGTGGGTTACTCAGAGTTGGTCCCAGGCCTCATGTGTCACCACAGCTCCCATCATCCACTGCCTCTGTGCCACAGCACAGTCTCTGGCAGCAGCACTCTGCCCTACAGTCATGCAATCACACGCACATGTATTCCTGCGTGTGCACACTTGCTCACACACGAGCCCGCCCTGCAAGTCCCCCTATTCTCTCCTCTTAACATATGTGACATGTCCCCTGCTGACATGCCATTGGATTAGGAAGCTTCGATTGACAGGCGCTCTCCTGTAGTGACAGCTGCTGCTGCCTGGCCCAGGGGCAGAGGCAGGGATGGGGACATTGAGTGGGTTATTAAAGGGAGAGAATGAACGGTTAAGCATTGCTGAAGCGTAGACCTCTCTTAGCTCTATTCCCTGATTTTGCTTCCTCCCTTTTTTCTGACTAAACATCAGACCTTTAATTTGATGATTTGCCTTGGTCATAAAGCATCAATCCACAGGCGACTGTGGCCCTTCGAGCTGTCAAACTCCGTCAAAAACGAACCTTTTCTAGGAGAAAAGGATGTACAGGTGGGAGATGTGTTTTGACATTAAGTGTGTGTGAGTGCACACTTGCCCCATCTCCTTTGGCAGGTTTTATTAAGTCACATGTTTAATAATGCCGCCTTCCAGGTGCATGAAAACGAAAGGATGACGGATGTAAAGCATGTTTTGTGGAATGGACTATAATGGAACATTTTCATTACATTTTTATTTAAAAGTGGTATTAATATTTTTATAATCTGAAAAAGACAAGGAGAGACCATACATATAATTGTGGCACTTCGAATTTTGTCACCATTTTAATCTTAAATAATGTTTATTTAATTATAGATGTTAATTATGCAGGTGATACACAATCCTCAAACAAAATATTGCATATGGTTTTGTGTTAATATTTATTATATGTTTATACTAGCAATTTCCTAACCAGAAGCTTTGTATATATGTGTGTGTGTGTGTGTGTGTGTGTGTGTGTATGTGTGTGTGTGTGTGTGTGATTTAAACAACATAAAGGTTTTGATATTACTTAAAACAGAGTGAATTGCATTGTTTGTTTGTTTGTTTATTTACTGAATCAGATGCTTTTGGATGTTAAAATAATTCATTTACATTTTTAACTTTTCATTCATTTTGTTATTTTACTCTATTTTTTATCTTTTAAAATTGAGATAGTAGGAGTGAGCAATAAATCAATCGATCGGCTATTTAAGTAAAACCCCAAACATTCATTGTGCATTATTTTTACTTTGCCAAACTTTAAAAATCCCTGCAAGAGTTTTACCCATTATTATGCTGCATTTATAGCGGGCTGACTGACGAAGTTGTGGTGTTTAGCTCAGATTTAAGTCCGTCAAATTTGATTTGAGGCCTCATTGGAAGGGTACATATTTACCTTGTAGCTATCAGCAGCAGCGCGCTCCGGAGGCTGCCAAAACACATTTATTGATGGTGCAGCGGGGGATCTTTAATGTGATTTGCGCTCTGATCAAACAGTTTAGTGCTCCACGTTTGGGGCTTGCCCACAGAGAATATGTGGTCAATGCAAACATTTCATCAATCAAACACCTCTTTTTGGTGGAAGGCTTGGGGAAAAGCCTTTTAAGCTCTCACTGCAGCACTTCTGTCCTTAAAGTCCAGGCCAGGTCACGCTGTCTGCATGTCTCTAATCTGTGTCAGTATGCATGAATCATGCTGTTTATCCCTGATATGTCAGATGGATAGATGTGTTGATGATCGTAATCCTCTACAGAAACGATGAGACAGAGATGGAGACAGAGAGAACGGTCACTGGCTGGCTGCCCTCCCTTGGGGGTTGGAGGAAGGATGAAAGGGCATCTAGGAAAGACATTCTGTCTGCTCTCGTCAGACTTTGGCCAGTACTTTGTTACATGTCACTTGTGGCCCGTCTAAGACACGAGCACATGTTTCTCACATCACCCTTCCTCTCGGATCACCCTCTGTGTCTCACCACTGACCCAACCCAGGCAGACACTGAGAGACGTAGCGACACTTGTTTCTCATCTCCAGGGACGGTGGCCAGCCAGAGAAGGACACACAGCTCAGTATTTACACTCACTCATGAAATTACAGAATGGCTTTGGTGTTTAAATTACAGGATGCAGAAAAAATACTAGCTGGTTTTGCGTTGTGTGGTTGCAAGTGGACTATTTTTATTTTAAAGAATAAATACAATTGCAATTGTATGTCATCTTATATGCTATTTCTGAGTTGTCTTTCGTGTTTACATATGGATTTTTTAAAAGCATTAAACCTGCTGTTATGTAGGAAATGTTGGGTCATTTTAGGGTGTATTTTTGTCGTTCTCCATGACACATAATAGCTATTTAAACTTTTCACTTGAAGCCTAGCGACACAGCTTTAATGAGGCGCATTTCTGTTTTCCACTTTATTTTCACTTTGAGCTTCCCCTGATTCTCAGGAAGTCGATATTTGCTTCCTCGTTTTGCTGCATGTCACGTCAGCGCTTTGATGGAGATTGTTTGGGAAATCTCTTCACTGTTTGCGCCGCAGCCGAGAGCAGAAACATGCCATCGGATGAAAAATAGAACTTTTAATCATAATTCAAGTGGGCTGGGTGCATGCAGTCTGTGCCATTAGCTGTGTTTATTTTAGTGTGTTCTGTATGGGTGCGGCACTTCTGAGGGTGTCGCTGAGTGGTAATAGTTGTGGCACCATGCGAGCGGGTGTGGGTGGGGGGTAGGCCTTGCGGTCTCAATGCTGATGGTGGCATAGTGGTGGCATTTGTCAGCTCGTTTCTTCCGCTTGGTTTCCAGATTGACGTCTTGTTTCTTGGCCTTGTTCTGTAGCGGGCTAAAGGTTCCCCACTGAAAAGGTCAGACACTTACTACTGTTTGCTTAACAGCATGTAACAGTTCCTCTGAGGGGGACCAGCACACAACACAACAGGCCTGGCCACGGGATACACTCCTAGGCCCACAACATTTACACACTTGTGTGTAGACGCTGAATTATTTTATTTTGTGCTTCTTCAGAGGTTTAGGTGCCTGTTTTTTTATGTGTACAACAGCCTTTCAAAGATAAACTGAGTTAAAAAGAAATGCTGTTTTCTTCCAACTTTCTCACATTTATGAGGTTCTGCTAAATGGAATGGAGACATTTCTAAATGATTATTCACTTTATGGTCATTGGAATCATTAGTAACTAATCACAAAAAAATAAAATGAGTGTTTTTGTATATGAAGATAAATATAAAAGTAACAACATAATAATAATAAAGACCTGGATGAGGTCGGCTTTAGAATAATCTGCTCAATAAATGTGGTTTGCTGCTTCCTAAAAACTACATTTGAATAAATACATATATCATCCTTTTTATGTTCAGATGCTTTTATATCCAATGATTTATACTTTATTGATTTAAGGGCTCTATTTTGTGCTTTGTGCTTCCTGTCTGAGAACAGACGCTGGCTATTAACCGTGGGGAGAGTCTGAAGATTTTGACAGTGAAGGTGAACATTCCTGACAGGGTGAAGAGTGACTTCAGCAGGTGGTGCCTCAACAGCAGGTCAGAAATCCAGTTTAAATACGTAGATAAACACAAAAGAAATACAAATTCTCTGTATTATTTCAAAAAGGGATCCGTTGAGAATTTATTGAGAAATTTGAAACACAGCCGACACCTTTTTGTCTTCTCCTGTTAGCCTTATTCATGCACATTTATATGGGATATAGTACAAATTGTGCGTTTAGAACACCGTTAGTGCTGGATCAAAACTAAAACACAGTCTTTAATGTAGATTTTCTGTCGGCCACACGTGTGTAACTATGATAGACTTATATTTCTTTGCAGGTGGAGGCCAAAAACAATGCCAAGAGAGGAACATCATTTAATCCTCAAGAATGCAGTGGACGACTCTTATAAAAGACTTATTCAACCGTTCCTCAGCAGGAGTTACAGGTACATTTGATGCAGCAGTTATGTGAGCAGGATATTTATTTTGTTTTATTCACATCTTTCTCCAATCCTCTGGCCTTCTCTGCTTCCTTCTGGCTTCCAGGACTAAACTGACCAGTGCAGCAGAGAAGGAGTCGATCGCCATGTTTGTGCGGAACCTTCGGCAGCGGCTGTTAGCGGGTCCAGTCAGGGGCAGCATCATCATGGGGGTGGACCCTGGGTATAAACACGGCTGCAAACTAGCAATTCTCTCCCCTACCAGTAAGTCACCTCAAACTAAAGCAAATATCATCTTTTGTTGTGCACTATTTATATATTTGACCAAAGAGACAATCACATTTTTTCTAAGTTACCGGTACAGGAAGCTTATTTCAGGGTATTGTCGATACCTCCCAATTGAAGTTTGATCTGTCTTGTGCCATTTCTTTTCTTGACATTTCTATTTCTTTAATCTTCATGATTTTCAGGTCAGATTCTGCATACAGATATTTTTTACCTTCATGCTTCAAGTCAACAAAGAGAAGCAGAAAAGCTGCGTTATCTTATGAGCAAATACAGGTACTAATGCTGGGGGTGCTATGTAAGAGTTCACACTCGTATTTTTTATTTATTTATTTTTTTTAAAGTTAATTGCCTTCTACTTATTGTGTCCATAATAGCTGTACTAAGGTTGTCATCGGAAATGGGACAGCATGTCGGGAGACAGAGTCCTTGTTCGCCGACCTCATCTCCAGAGGCAATTTTCATCCACTGGACGTGTCTTACTGGTAGGTTTGAGGTTATAGGTCAGTTTTGATTTGGAACGTTACAGCCTGTATGAAATTAATCGACAGTTAATTAGTGTAATTGGAACCTCTGATGGACTCAAGGATTGATGTAGATGTCCATCATATCAAGAGTTAATTTTTTTCACCAAGAACCCTGGTTTATCTGCTGCTGTATATCTCTTAGATCCATTTATTCATGATTCTTTTTATTTAGAGTCCATCATCCAAATGCTGTTGATCTTCTGAAAATAAAAGTAATTCCAATAAAATGGCTGTAATTCCAAAACAGTCAGTGCCATATGTACCGGTATGTAATATACCTTCAGGTTTAGCTGGAACTCTGCCCCATTCCAGTCCTGTCGTGCAATTGCATATTTTACAATTTGAATGAGAACAGATGACACAGATTAAGAAAGAGACAAATTTCAATGTGTCCTTTAAGTGAATCTTGTCTATTATTGCTTATTAAAACCCATTAAAACCATCTGGACATTGTTTGAAATGGGGCCCATTAGAGAACCACGCTGTGGTCAGCGTTGTCTCTATGACCAGGCCTGCTTCACGCTGTAGAATACAACAGCGCAGAACCCGGGTCCAAGCAAAACAACCGCTGCTCTCTCCTTTCTCACCCTCTTCCTCTCGTTGCAGATTTCCATGTGCGATTGTTGACTTGAGTTCAGCATAATTCTAAGCGTTGTTCCCAGTGCTAACCGCTAACCTTTTGTGTCACTTACAAATGCTTCCACAGTATCTTTGAATTTATGCACAGCAGGTCATACTTAGGGTGTACCTCTCCCCCCTAAAGTTTCATATTCTGTTTGTAAGAGAATTCTTAAGTTGCTGTCTTTATTAAGTTAACTTGATACTGGAGCGTGTAACATTCCTGCCTTTCATAACATCTGAAAACGTTGGACAAGCTGTCTCTTAAATGTCCTGTTATGTAAGGTTTGCCTGATCTGATTAGCTGCATTTCTGAATAATGGCACATATCAGAGGTCCATTGCTTCAGAATGATTTGCAGAATGAAAAATTTTGACATGTGTTTGATGTTTATAGTTGCTGCTGTGATGATATCGCGTGTACTTGCCTGGTTTGGTTTCTTTGGAATGTGGCCCTGTCTTCTCTCACCATCTATATTCTCTCCAAATTCACCACTGCCCTGTCTTCATTTCCATCATCTGGATATTTTAGGTCCTTCATGAAAGCTTTATTAAAGTAGTGCTTTTCCAGACTGCTCTTAAATCTAGGTCTTGAAAGGGAAAAGGACAAGCATGTTTTTATCTGGGAGCAGAGTTTAAGTGTTGTTGAGTTGCTCAGCAGTGTTGAATTTTGTTATTTTTTTAATTGACGTTCTCACTGTGATGGTTTTTAAATGTTCTTCAGCGAGCCTCTTTATAATAATGGTGGTAGGGCAGGATGACTTCAAGAGCTAACGGTCGTTTCCTGATTGTGGGTCTTTCCCCCCTGCTGACTGACCCATAGCTGACCCTGGACCTGCCACTAGTGAAGCATCATTATCCCAGCTCCACGGATGATGGCACTGACAGAGAATGGGTATTTAGCATCAGGAGCAGCAGGGGGTCTCAGAGATAGCTGGGACTGTCATCAGTGTAATTAATTAATCCCAGTTGCTGGTCCACTTGTGTGCATTTATAAATGTGACCATTTCTCCTGTCCGCTCCTCTCCTCTCCTCCTCCTCTCCTCTCCTCTCCTCTCCTCTCCTCTCCTCTCCTCCTCTCCTCTCCTCTCCTCTCCTCTCCTCTCCTCTCCTCTCTTTTTCTCTTCTCCTCCTCTCCACTAGTTCATTAAACACCTCAGTCCCATTTGCACCATCTGCTTCATGTCTCCCTGTGAACCTTCATTGTCACCACCCCCACTCACATTCTCCACCCATTCTTCCCCACCCGCCTGTCTCTGTCTTTTTCTCTCTGTGATTCTGCCTCAGTGCTCAGCTGGAATGACAGTCAGAAATGACAGCCTGCGGCATCCTTGTTGTGTGTGTGTGTGTGTGTGTGTGTGTGCGCGTGTGTTTGTTTGTGTGTGTGTGTTTGTGTGTGTGTATATTCATATAGTGTTTTTTCCAAATAGACCTCTCTCAGCAAGTTACCATAATTTGGATTGAATCTTTAATACAGTCAAACAAGCATCCATGTTAACGTCAGTAAAAGTTTTTAATGTTCTCCCATTATGAACCAGAGGGCTACTGTGCCTGAACGTAAAAATCGGTTATATGGGGAAACTCTGGATACAAGAGAGTGTCAAAGAGAATTTCAGCATTAGTTCAACTTTGACCTAATACAAAATTAAATAAAGTGCTCATGAACTAGCAGCAACTGAAGCAATCATAGTTGTATTAAGTACATAAATATAAAGGAGGATTTGTTTATTTGGCCACTCCTAAGGTTTTCTATGTTTCTACGTTCCTTTCATTCACGGGGATCTGCTTCATTTTATGCTGATTTGTGTCCCTTAAGTAAAATATATGAAAACCATCTGGACCTTGTTTGATGTGGCCCTATTACAGAACCACAGTGTCTCTGAGCAGGCCTGGTCCACTCTATAGAACAGTACAGAAACCCAGTCCAAGCATAATAACCACTGTTCTCTCCTCACTGCTCAGTTCCATGTGTGACTGTTGAGCTGACTGTAAAAAATATAAAAGTGAATCAAACAAAAAACTTTTTGTGAAAAGTTTGAAATCAGTGTGGAGAGACAGTGTAGTAAATAAAATTCCAGCTAATCTTGTAACTTATAACACATCGAAATGTAGTGATACCTGAAGCAATCACAATCATATTAAATCAATTATGTGCTGTTAATTAGGCTAATAATTTCATTAATCATTAGTGGAGTTTGTGCATTTCACTGCTATTTACAGACTTTTCGTAATATTTATTAATTTAGAAAACAAACTCCTCTGATTTCATCACAGTCATTTTCTGAGTTACATACAGTTTGACCTGTATGCATATATATTTTTGTCCTGATCATCAGTCTTTGATTGATTTTTATTAACATCTGCTTCCTGTGAGCATTTCTGTGGTTTCTCTGCAGTAATACCAGTGAAACCTGACCTTGTCTGTCATTGTGTTTTAACACTGACTGGTGGGGCATCCAGGCTTTGTCACAACTCAGAAGAATGTTGAACATTGGCCAGACAGATGCATGTGTGTGTGTGTGTGTCCTACTTGGAGAGGACCAAATGCATTTCACTAACAAAGTGAGGACATAGGGGTTATGTTTAGTTGGTTAGATCTTAATGTGATTGTTAGAGTTTGGGCTAGTAGCTGGAGAGTGCATTATGTCAATGAAAGTCCTCACAAAGACACAAGTACACCTGTGAGTGTTTGCACGCACGTGTGTGTGTGTGTGTGTGTGTGTGTGTGTGTGTGTGTGTGTGTGTGTGTGTGTAAAGCTCATTTATTTCTTTTTGAATTAACTTATATTTTGCAAATACTGTTTCTCTCAAGTACTATACTTCACAAAATACCAAAAAACTTCCGCTTTGGATAACATGAAAAAGTTAGATTCATCATTCCTGGATTTTGGACTTTTGTATAACCACCTCATACCTCTGATATTATCAGCAGGTCCTCATTATTGTACAGGCAGTCCAGATTTGTCTTCTGGTTACTCGACTTGTCCAAGAGCAATGCTGCAGTTGCAGCAGTCCGTGACCGCGTTGCCCTCACTTCTGGTGGGATGAGATCATTATTACTGGCTTGCTGATGGACCTGCAGGACAGGGGTGGAGAGTGTATTTATGACTGTGTGTGGGTGCCGTTGTGTGTATCCCCTGTCATGCCCTGTGTCCAGGCATGCTCCCAGGGCCAGATTTGGTGAGTGATGAACCAACAGTGGCAGGAACAGGGATGACTGGGTGAGATTCAGGCACTCAGGCCTCACTGAGGGTCCGGAGAAAAAGTGAGGATGGATTAAGAGGCATAGAGAACATGCACGGAAGTGTATGTATGTATGTAGAAATGACTGCATAATACAGATGTGGATGTCACAAAAACATACACAGTACAATTTTATAATATAATATTATAATATATAATGTATAATTCAATATATTCTTATCCCTACCATAGTCTTAATTGCCATATTCCTCATTGGATATAATATTCAGTATGTTTCAACCGTGTGTTTTGATTGGTTCCACCTAATTGGTTGCAAAGTGATGTCAGATTATAGTAAATGTAGGTGGTGGACAGTGATTATCTGCCAGCTTCATCACCCAGAGCTGCTGCTCTCCTCCCACTGTCCTCGGACTGTGGACCTTCCTCTCCCCTCCTGCCATCCTCCACGCTCTCTCTGTGGTCCAGTGTGTGACAAACCTGTGCGATAAGTCTTTGTGACATACCATGTATGTAGTTGAGATTTGTGTGTGTGTGTTTGTGCGTGCGACACAAGTGTAGTCCATTCCTGCTCCCAGATTGACGTGAGTGTCTGTGAGGCTTTGCTCTTTTCAGATGTGCCTCGCACTGGCAGCTGCAGTTTATGTGTGCGCGCCTGCCTGCCTGCCTGCCTTCTAGCGCCACTCTAGAGACTGACGGCCCCTGACACCTGCCATTTGGACGCTTTTCTCTGTGAAAAATGTCATCTTCTTCAAACCCGACGTGTCTGTCCGTGTGTGTGCATGCGCGCGCGCGTGTGTGTGTATTTGAGGGATGGTCCATCCCTCAGTTTGCACGCCGGAGGTCAGGCTTTGCAGCTGACTGAACAATGGAGCCAAGCTGTTTGAGCAGCTGGGACACACAAACTTGAGTCTGTGCATATGTGTATTTAATTTATTTTGGGCTGGTAGCATGACATCACAGCTCCTTCTAAGGTATAGAAACCAGGCCAAACCAAGCATACTTTATTTTAGGATCCTTATGGTCCCACAATTGTAGGAGCTATATTGTGCTCCGTGCATGTGCTCATGATATTTGGGGATACAAGCAATTGAAAAATAACTCTTTGAATAAGAATAGTTAATTTATATCTTGTTTAACATTTGCTATTCAAATATTCTATAAAGCTATGAGTCAAATTAATAACATGAGCCTTCTTAAAGGCTGGCATCTAAGGTGCGACCTTCGATTTAGAAGCAGTAACACACTTTTTCCTTCTAACACCCCCTGTTTAGTTTTTTTTGTCAATATCAGATTATGCAGAGAAAATTGTCCTGTTTAGTCTAAAGAACGTGCTTGGGGTTTTTTGTGTTTTCTTTTCTTTTTTACAATAGAACTCGAGGAGCCATGAGGCTGTAACAAGGTATCAAAGCATGTATTCATCCAATCTTCTAATCTTGGGTCTCTTGAAGGCCATTAGAGGGCCAGTCGTAATGAGACTCTTTGCATTTCAGGCCCGAGGGTTTGTCTCAGAGACCGGCAGATAGTGAGGAGTTTACGACTTTGCCCCAGGATGGGACGGGATTACCACAACATTGCTTTACACTGAGAGGCATCCATTGACTTTGAGATTATGTGTGTCCACGATTTGACCATCCTCCCACTTAGGTCAGAGAACAGACAACCTTCTGTTGGCTGCCAAGATGACGCCCTAACTGTGGCTATGGGCACCATGTTGATGAGGGCTTAGAGCTGTATCCATGACAGTGCTATTACCTAGCTGCCCCAGTGGCAGCCTTAATCAAGTTAGACATGATAGGGCCATGTGGCCTCCCTTTCTTTACTCCCCCTATTGTCTTGTCTTGAATTATTTTTGTTCCTTGTTTAAAACATCTGTCTCTCTATTGTCTCTGATTTATAGCAGCTTTGTTTCCCAGAAAAAGATGAGCTGCCTACAACTTTAATAGTTGTACGTTTCCATATGAGAGTTGTGGGAGGGGCCAGAATTATGCATTCATCCTTATGCAATTATCCCTATGCAACACAAATTAAATACCAGTCTCTCTTTGATCTAAAGAACATGTTGAGGTGTGATGTTTAAGAAATTTTTTTTCCTCACATGTGAGTGTGTGTGTGTGTGTGTGAGAGAGAGACAGATTGTGTCAGGTTAATGACCAGCTCTTTTTTGACCCCATCGAAGGTCATGTGTCTCTGCTCGTTAGTGGTGTCGCCATGGCGATATGTCAGCTGTCACCACGATGGACAGAGAGCTGACGAAAAGAACAGTGAAGCGGAGGGAGGGATGAATAGAAAGGACGGGCAAAAGCAGGAGGGAGGACAAGTTCATTTAAATGTGATTCTCATCAGAAGGCCTCTGCCATTCCTCATTAACAAGATATTTGTAATTGGCAAGGTTGTTGTGGCAAGGTCCAGGCCTCTGGGACTGTGTGTGTGTGAGTGTGGACATTGGGGATGATGCTGACCCCATCATCATATTGGCCAGCCCTTAGGAAAATGCCCCCCTTTTCATTCTGTAACCCCCCCAGCCTCTCTTTCTCCAGCCCCCCGAGAACAGAAAGACCAAACAGCATGACAGCTTTAATGTACGTGGCGTTAACACGGGTATCAGTGGCTTTGTTGTACCATCAGTCTGTCTTTGATAATGGGTGATAAGCAGCTCACTTTAGATAGAATATATTAAGGACTGAGACTGTCAAAAGGGTAAAACTAAAAAGAATTATAGCAGCTCCAAGTGCTCAAGATTAGGTTTGCTGTTCAGGATTTTAATATTTATAAGTTCCAAGCCAGTGCACCTACATGTTATGTTATGTGGTATGAAATGAAATCTAAGAATAGCAGATTTAATAAAACATTAAAACATTTGTTCATCTGAAGTTTTCCTATATGATATAATAAAGTATTAATGTAATAAGTGTTGTTTCGCGGCTAAATATAGGCACATTATAAAAGTGAACGTATTTTATTTTCCAATATAACAAATTGAATTTTTTGTTGATAAAAGTTCACTTCCCTTAAAACACTGTGTGATTACATTAATATTTCTTAATTCTCTTAGTATATCGTGCAGAAATGTCTGTTCAGCTGTTGACCTCTAGATGGGAGTAGCGCCACATAAATTGCGATTACACCGTGGAGGTCTAGTTTCCGTTTGTCCTTTTCAACATGATTCTTTAACACCCATTCATTTTTAACTGTAAACATTTATTTTGTCTTTTTATCATTATTTTTGATCCTCTGTATTTTCTTTCTTCCCCAGTATCACCAATGAAGCAGGAGCGTCTGTATACAGTGTGAGCCCTGAAGCAGTGAAGGAGATGCCCGACCTGGATCCCAACCTAAGAAGTGCAGGTATACTTTAACAGACAGTGTGAATTGAATATATATTGATAAACGTAGATCCCTTGGTTAGTATTATAGAGTTTACATTTTTTTAATTTCACGAGCAAGGAATCTCCTCCTCCTAGATGTCATTCTTCTTAAGTAATAACTGTGCAGCCTGGTGCCCTTTAGGTGTCAGCAGAGTCATATTTATCTCTCTAGGAAAGATTTTAACTTTGGCCTAGAGGAAGGGATGCTGCTCAGCCTCGTTGTGGTAGAAGAAATGAGAATTTTTCATCCCAGCAGAGTCCACACAGCGCTGCTATAACTGGCATCCTCACCCATCTGATTGTTGCACCTCACCTCGCTCTCTTGAGTGACTAATGACTTCTTTTTCTGCGTTTGCTCCATCTGTGGCTCCCTTTATTATAGTGCTGTATTTTGTTAATAACCATTGAATATGTGGTGGGCTGTATTACTTGCCACAACCGTTTTTTTTTCTTCTTAGATATATCAGGATACATGGAGACGGCATTAATTGAAAGAGTCGTGGGGAGTTTTGGTGGTGCACTGTGCAAGGCCAGCATTGAAACTCCATCCCTGTCTAAATATTATCTCAGGCAGTCACCTCTCACCGCAGCCAGAATAGAGAGAAGAGAGAAGAGCCATTGATTCTAGACATACTTCCACTATTGCATCCCAACCCTGCTTTTTCTCTCTGTCTGTCAAATCTGGATCAAACATCATGAAGCAGATCATTGAAATTCGCACACAGCTGAAAGAGTGGTCACATCTCCTCACAATAAACATGTTAAATAACAGTATATGGAATTTAAAAAAACCCAGATTAGATTCAATTTTGATATTCTCATTCATTCTTTTCTTCCCCCCACTCTGTGTTAATGAGAATGATGTCATGTATTATGGTATGTGATCCAGGTTGTTGGTAATTTTTCTTCTGGTCAACAGCTCTGCCAGCGTGATCATGGAAAAGACATTTGGCCTCATGTGTGGTAGCAGGCTGAAACTTTACAGACCCCAGAGCTAAATGCAATCTCGCTTCGGTTAACATAGACTTTGCGTTTGTGTGTGTGTGTGTGTGTGTGTGTGTGTGTGTGTGTGTGTGTGTGTGTGGGGCTGTGTGTGTTTATATGCAAGATTTGGCTTCATGTACATGGTTCTTGTTAACTTTATGGCTTCAGAGGTTCCTCGGGAGGCTAAATGACAGGTGTGAAGAATCCATTTGGAAGCCAGCCTTAATTATTGTTATTGGGGTTAGAGGAATATAATTGGGCTTGGCCTGCCCTCAGGCCATAGCTGTAATATATGGAACATTTGCATATTCAGTAATTATAACAAATATAGATTTGCATATTCAGCAACTGTGATTAAGACTCCCATCTTATGATATTGTTTGTGTGTGTGTGTGTGTGGTTTCCACAGTGTCTATTGCGAGACGTGTCCAGGATCCCCTAGCTGAGCTTGTGAAGATCGATCCCAAGCACATTGGGATTGGAACCTACCAGGTTAGCGTATAGATGTAATTACTGACATTCCAGCTATTTATTTTTTAAATAAATTCTATAACCCTTTTCTCATTATTTCCTTGGTACTTGGAAATAGACATATGTTTTTCATTGAATCTAAACTCAATTTTCAGTGCAAGCAGTAAACTACAATAGAGACATTCATTGAGAAATGATTATAAGTTTAGTTATTATTTTAGTTAGTTGGGGCTATTTAAAACCTTTTTTTAGCCTAACAAAACAAATGCATTATGCAAATCAATGCAACACAGATGGTATCTGCTGTCAAGTTTATATTTCTTACTGAATGCTTTAAATATTATATAGTGATCTATGTATTACTTTTTAAAATTTGATTCAAACCAATCGTGTGACTGGACAACCAATAAAATAGCAGGTGAACAGAGAAGTAGATAAATATGCCTGATAACTGTGTCAACAGATGATGCTGGGATTGACAACTCAGTTAATTAATGGCGATCATGGGTGACTTAAGTGTGTAATGCGTGCCTGCTCTGTGCTCTATGTACTCAGATGAGTGCGCAGATGAAACAACAGTTAGCTCAGTGTTGATTTTGTTCACCAGTATGTTTTCTTTGTAGGAAAGCCTGAGTCTCTACGATTACACCAGTTATTAATGCAGAAACGCTGTCCTCATAGTTGGTGTGTTGTGTTCATGGGAAAAAGGAACAAAAGGAGGACGATTAGAAATTACATAGGCAAGTAAAAGGTGGTAGATTGAACAAAAAGAGTTACTGTCTGGTTTTACTGACTGGAATTTTCAGTGGAAGACCCTACTTTTTTGCTTGGCTGTCTTAGTTAGTTTTTAAAATAAAGTTTTAATGTTTTGTTTAGTTATTTGTCCTGTAGAAATTGTATTCTCTGGCAGTGATATCTCAGGGTTGGGATTATAAATGCGAGCTGATTGTTCATATATATGTGTGACTGAGGTCACAGGCCCGTGTCTCTCAACACGTCCTGACTGGGTTCTCTGGGCTGCCTGTGGACCTGTACCTCCCGCTCTCAGATTATGTGACTAGATCAACAATTGATAAAATAACAGGGTAAATAAACAGAGAGTGCTGACAGCTATGAGATGAGACATCACTCTGACCTGTGTCAGTCGCTTCCCAGAGAAGGGATTTAATGTGTGTGAAATGATGTAAAGGAGGCTGGGAGTGAGGAAAAGTGCACTTGCTGCAGGGGAATGAGTGCTCTCAGAGTTCTTTTGTGTGAATCGTTGCATTTTGAACTTTGTGAAAGTTTATTGCCTTTAGACCCAAACGGCTTAAGAGCAGATGTAACTCTAGACAGCTGGCACAGCAGGCCTCCTCCCCCCCCACACCCTCTGCTGGCTGAGTGAGTGACAGGTCTGACAGGAAACTGGAAATGAGCTGAGGGCTAAAAAAGTGAGGCCTATTAGATTGGGATTGAACATAACTGTTGCTGTGGGAACAATGTTTCTCTGTAGTGGTTGACAGATTTTTATGCACGGCAGTTTGCAAAGATGCACATTTGCCGCTGTACGGGTGTTCCTTCGCTAGTTTGCTGTTACCTGCAGCACATTTATTTTCAAAAGGCTACTGTTGCGCCTTGTAATTTTTGGACACTTACATGAACAAACATGTTGGGATCTTTCAGAATTAGCCTGTGAAGGTGCGGCTTTGGACAGCTTGTTCGTCACCAGTCAGTTCTTATGCTATACTCTGCTGACAGGTGGGTAATTCCCATGACCAACAGGTCTCCAGGCTCCAGACAAGCATACATGCACATTAAAGCGCTGCTGTGTAAGAAAACATTACCTGTGAGCCGGATATTAACAAAACTGTCACTCTTCTTACATCTTTCAAAAACTCTCCTGCTCAATTCTTGCTGTCAGTTTTTTTGGAAATGTTATCTCCCTTCATCTGCATATGATTGTTAAACTGAAATAAAGCAGTGGAATAACAAATGACACAGATTTATACATAAAATCACTTTATATATGATGGAATTATATATACTTGCAATTTACTCCTTTTTTTTTCCTTAATAGCTTCAGCTCTCTCGACTTTAAAAAGCGTACAATACAATTAATTCTCTGATATTTTCATTTTAGATTTTTATTATTTGTATTATAAAAGCTCCACAAGAACTGGCATGGTCCCTTGAGAATAATACTTTATAACACTCCTCATATATTTTTAATACGTATCATCAGTACTGTAATAAAACTAAATCCGACCATGTCATTTGCACTTCCTGTGGCTCTGTTGAAACTTACACTGTTTAAGTGCGATTCTCATGCTCTCATTTGCAATCCCACGCAAGAGTGCATGTGTGATTATGTGCATGATTGTTGTGCAGGAACTTGAGAAATAGCCAATAGGCATTCATGAAAACTGACAGAGGAGCATAAAGAATCACCTTTCTGTCAGATCACTTTCAGCTGCAGATTTACAACCAGCCTTTAACCATGCGTGTATTCACATGCCTGGATTGGAAAAATCTACAGGATTCTGATGTTCGTCAGGGAAAATATGACCTTTTGTTGACCTCGAGTATAAGTTTTATTGTTAGATGTTTATTGGTTATCACCCTGCAAAATGTGTAAAAGGATAAAAAGACATCAAGAGGATGAACGTAAAATAGTCCTCTTTATTGATGAAGACTTAGTAGGTTGTTGTACCTTCAGTTGTATTTTTGTATTATTACTGTTATTACTGCGTAATTCAGAAATGTCATTAGAGCCTGGGCATGGCAATTACAGTATTTAAGCTAGACAGAACTTTATTATATGGGTTTAAGTAGTCTCATTTACTTTTATCCTCTCTCAGCCCACCAGGAATATGATAGAAATATGAAAATTAGTTTGTCATGTTCCAGGCAAAATGCGGTGTGGAAATTTGATCCTGTAGTTTATGGTCTTTTTACAGTTATCCTTCCATCATTCACTGCCCTCGGGCCCTGCGTAAACACAGCCATTCTGACTCCAGTATGGTTCCAGTCATATTGGCATCATTCATAATTGCCACCTCATTCAGCTGTTAGTATAAAGACCTCTGCCCCCTTTTTCATCGCCTTCAACACCTCAAAAGTCGGCACTGGTGCTCTCTGCTTGTCTTCCTCCCTGGTCTACTTGAAACTTCTTGGAAATGTGCTTCCTGATATAAAGTTAGGTTTGTGTTGGGAAGATGCAAGTCAGAGCAATGAATGTTTGGTTTAGTGGATAAACTGGTGGTGAGAGGGCTGGAGGGTACAGGAGTCATCCCTGGCATCAGTTTGTGGTGCCCTGTGAGGTGATATTGGAAATGGAGCATGGTTCCATGTCCATTTTGATCTTTTCTGTTACTGGGTGCAGAAGTATAATCCTCTAGATTCTTTTTTACTCTGTTTAGTTTTGGAATACTGATGAGGTCCTAACTCACATTCATAACTGGCAGTTTCTTTTAGCAGGATTTGATTTTCTGCTACAGGAGGAAATGTGTGAAAAAATTATGAAGTCATTAACAAGCATGCAAACCTTTATTTATGTAATAGAAAACAGAAATGGAAGCTATAGCCCATAATTCAGGACATAAATGCTACATAATGGATATAAAGTAAATTCACATTATATAAAGACATATTCAGTTGTAGAGTTGTGAATTGATATGTTCCCAGTTACATTTACTGGAATAAATTCAGCATTTGCCAAAGATACGTGCGTTCACTGCAGCTCTGTAATCCTGAAATCATTTACAAGCTTTCAAATATGAGGACACACACACACGCACCCACACACACACACACCCCTCCACCTTTCTCATGTAAACTGGTTTTCTAATGGGTGATTTTCTCTTCTGTGTCTTGTCTCTGTCTTTGTCCCTCCCCTTTTCTATATTCACAGGAAATTGTAAATATTTCTAAAAATCCCAATTTCAATGTCCAAAATGTTGGTTTTGTTTAACCATTTGACTTGTAGTGTATTATAGTATTTCACTTTCAACTCAAGTCACTTTTTTCTTTCGAACTTGTGAAGTAAATTAATTCCATGTCTAGCCATTGGCATGACACCTTAGCAAGAAAACATTCCAGCTATGTGTTCTGAGTGCACACCCCACCATTATGAACATTGTCGACAGTTATTAAAATGCTGCACGCATTGTTTGTTTTGGCCCTTTTGTACCCGAGTGACATTTTGAACTTAATATTTCAGTGAAATTATACAGCGATCATGTGATCAACTTTATTTTCAACAGGATCTTAGAAATTCCTTTCAATGAAAACTTTTCCAGCCTCTTAATAACAATCTGGTTTTGCGGGCAGAGAACATTTGTGTAACTTTTGCTGGCAGTGTGCATTAATATTTACGGCTTAATCATCTCACAGGACGTGTCATGCTGGTCTGTCACATCCTACAAAGCACACACACACACACACACACACAGAGTCATAACCAACAGTAGTCCAGTTTAAACTGTCAACTAATCCTCCAACAGTTGCAGTGGCATCAGTAGGAATTTAGCAGCTGAACTCCTTGGCCTATATCCCTTTACATAGACTAGTGCCTTTGTGTGTCTGCTGAGCCAGTTGTCTGTCATTTTTATGTTTGACTTTAATGAGTTCTTCCCGTTTTTTCCACCCTTCCTAGCATGATGTGTCAACCAGCGCTCTGAAGGCAGCACTAGATGGCGTGGTGCAGGAATGTGTGAGCTTTGTGGGTGTGGACATCAATATGTGCTCTGAGACACTGATGAGGTAGATGAGACATCAAGACACAAACAAGTACACACACACACACACAGGGAAAAAACACGTTCTGAAACCTGAAACGCATTGGTCAGATAAGTGCTTCATTCACGCTCATGCATGAGGTCTTTGCACTCTTGCCTCTCATTCTGAAGTGTAATCAACAATCAGGAGTGATGCGTGTATACACGTATGTGTATGCGTGCCTCTAAATTTCTGCACACAGAATACAACCAGTATAAAACAGGCTGGCATTAGCTGCAGCTTAGGCATCAGGTCATCTGTTTACCTGTCTGCTCTGCAAGTGAGTTTTTTCCATTCCTGCAGAAGTTAATGTTACCCACACATACACACACATTAAATACACACAGACGTGTTGATGACTGAGGTATTATGTTGAATGTTGACATTGCCGTGTGCCTTAGTGTGAGTGAGTCACTGTAGACATTAACAGAGCAGACCCAATTCAGTTTCAAATCACCTCTTTTCGTTGCCAAAACTGAACATAGAGTTTACCCTCACGACATTTTGGCTCATATGTCTCTGGTGCCTGTTTGCTCCTGCTTGGTTAATTGCCAGCCTCCAGTCTGTACAACATGCACTGGTTATGTGCACATGGAAATCCTGCTAAATGTAAAGCAGGTATGACCAAGATGTTTGTGGGTATCATTTATTTTGTGACTAAACTGTGGTTTTCCCAAAGATTTATTTTTACTGGGCTCTTCCTCACATCATCAGCCACTGGGAAACAGAGACTTCTAGAATCAAACACCCTGACCTCAACCAGATTTCTTTGAGGATTTTGTGTGTTTTATGACATGTACACTACATAAACTGTTGTCATCTTTTCTAGGCATGTAGCAGGTCTTAATGTAGGCAGGGCACGGAGTATTGCAGAGTGGAGAGAGCAGAACGGTCCCTTCATCAACAGGGAGCAACTCAAACTTGTCAAAGGCATGGGGCCTAAGACTTACCAGCAATGTGCCGGCTTCATTAGAATCAACCCACAAACCAGGTGTTCATGCAAGTATCTGCAAACCCATGGAAACATATCTTAGATTTACTACCATACTGTATTTATCATGAACCATTAATGTATGTGGATAATGTAGAGGTGTTTCAATACAGCCTGTTTTATTGTGCATTAGGCTGGGAGTAAATTATAGAACTTGCAGGGATCACTTTGAATCTCAGGGTCCTGCAAATGAAAACTAACTCATCATTTTATTTTCCTTTTTCATTTTTAAGTACTGTATCTTCACTTCCCTGCGTGCCAGCAAAAGCAGCAGCTAAGAAGGGCAAAGGAAAGGCTGTTATCAGTGTATCAACATCTTTTAATCCTCTGGACCAGACCTGCATACACCCAGAGTCCTACCATGTAGCACAGAGGTACAGAACACACAAGTGCAATATGTATTTCCAGAAGTCTTCCTGCAGTCCTAGAGATCCTCATTTGCCTGTATTTGTCATTTTCACCTGTAATGGTTTCTATGCCTACATACAGTATATCTGGCTGCTTGGTGCTCCATTAGGAAGAATAGGATGAGGTGCATATTCCCCACATGTCAAAAAGATCTGTCCCTACCCTCCTGATCCAAGCATGTTTGAGCTAAGATGAGGTTTTGACACTCTTTCCCATGGTGCTGGTTATACAGAAGTGGGGACTCTGACTTGTCTTGCACAGACATGGGACATAAAATCTGTGTGTGTTTTTTTCTGACTTTGTGAATGTGATTCTCTTTCCCATCCTTATTAGCATCAGAAGCTTGAGACTTTATATCTGCTGTGTTTTTGTGCGTGCATGCGATGTGTGTGTGTATGAAAGAGGAGGGCCCCTCTCCTACAGCTGTAGTCACTCAACTGTGTTTAGTCTACATAAGTTCTGACAATAGTAGCTCAAAGCATCGTTCCCCTTATGTTGATGTGCCTCTAATGGCCTTCAAGCATGTGTGTGGGTCGGCATGTCTCTATGTGTGAAGATGGATTGTTGCACTTGTATGAATTTGGGTTTTTCTGCCGTTATTCCTCATCCACATAGCAAATGTTTCCTTAAACATCCACCCATCCTTCCAAACTGCCTGTCCATCTTTCTCAGGGGTGTTTGTTATTACATCTCTCAGTGAGGTGCCAAAAAGCTCCTGTTGAAACAGGGCCTTCTTAAATGTCACTCATCATTACTGACAGCTGGCAGGGTTTTGCTCGTCCAAAATATGCACTTTTGTGCCATTAAATTTCACTTAAATCATTAAGCATTTTCTCTTTTGCATCAGTTACTTAATTTGCTTAGCTTTCATTCTGCAACCAGCTTAAAATCTATGCATTAAATACAGAAAAGGTTTCAAAATTGTTGCCGCAAACAGATTTAAATATAATGACAAGACCTACAGCAGACAGCTTTTCCTCTCTTCTTATATCTTCACCTGCCACTGATAGAAACAGGATGACGGAGGAGAGTACTGTGGAGGAATGTGTGTTTGAGTGTGCCGTTTATGGTGTATAAAGAATATAGTGTTCATCACATTAGGGAAACTGGATCTCCACTACTGCTCACAGCCCACACATCACCCTGTCTTTGTAACCAAATACACACACGCAAAAGCATTTACACACAAACGGTGCACCTTTTCTTCAGCGGTGGGAGGTGTTCGCTTTAACCTTTTCACAAATATATAATACAGCAGCATTTCTGTGGATGTAATATTGGGGGGGAGGGGGGGTGGACACAGTTGGGGTCCTCTCTGGGATCATTTCTCTGATATGTACCAGTCGGGGCCCAGTATTGCTATTATACAAGACAGAGTAGATCCTTACTGTGGGCCTGGATAAAATCCTAGCCCACCCATCCCCATGCACACACATGCGCACGCACACAGACACTCAAAGACAAAATGTAGGCTGTAATTATGAGTATGAACCCCACATAGAAGGAGGCCTCCAGACCTCTGGTCTCCCCTAAATGCTAACACACACCCTTAGAATAATGATTTGGTCAACACACACTGATTCACGCACTCACACACACCTGTTTAATCCACCACCCATCAAACCCTCTAGGATCCAGAGCCGAAATTCAGCCTGATAATTAAACACCGCCGTTCCTCTCATCGATCTGCTTTATTACTTATATGTTGAATCACTTACAAGTGTTTCCCTTCAGTCAGTCTGGAAAGATTTTTGTATTTATTATAATTATACTGATGATATTAATCATTTTTTCCATTAGAGAAAAGCCCTGGTGCAGCACTGGTTTGTGCAGTATCTCTGTATTGGCATCCACAGAGGGAATCCACTCGTTTCCTTCTTGCAGTAGAAGATGAGTTCGCTGGTGGGGGCCTCTCCGCTCACAGCTGTCTCATACATAGTTTGTACACAAGCAGTGTCCTGTTACATCCGCCTTGACCTTGCTGTAGCCAAATGAGCAATTTAGGAAAACATGGGAGTGAATCAACGATGTGTCTTTGACTCCGCGTTGGTTCCTCCATGGCTCCACCTGTTGCGTCCATCAGATAGAGGGATGACGTGGATGGATATGTAGCCTATTTGGCGTCAGGCAGCCAGTCAGCGTCATCCATCATGGACACCACCCAGCTGGTGCACACATACATGGAGGCAAATGCATCCACATCCATCAGCAGCTGTGGAAAGTGCCTCGTATAAATCATATTTACACAATAGTCACACAATCCCCACCCAATGCAAACACACACACTTTGCTACTCTGTGCTTCAGTGAGTGTGTTTAGAATGCAGAATAGCTAATTAGTTTGGATTTATAATAAATTTTAAATGGTGTGAACTGATTGACTGTCTAGACTTCTTGGATGTGGGACGTTTGACGACAGTAAAGCCATAGAAAGAAACCTTTCCAGGCAGTTGATGGATGGACAACGAGTCCAACCTCAGCGCAGTGGAGGCACTTTCATAGGACAAGGTGTCAGGGTGTTTACAGCCCACACTGGATTTTCTGGACTTATTAGGGAGTAAAAGAAATGTGTGTGTTTGTCCTCGTGTGCACTGTTTAAGCAGAGAAACCCCACCTTGTCACCTCATGACTTTGTGTACTGTAATTACTCCCGCACCTTTCCTGCTCTCCTCTTTTCAGACTATTTGCTTTTCACTGTTTCTTTTCTGTTTGCCGTATTTGATACTCAATGTCTTAATTTTGTGATTATTCTGTCAGCAACAGTCCGTCAGTATTTTTTTGTCCTGCTTCCTTGTTATTCCTCTGTTTTTCTGTTCTGTTCTTCTGTTTTTGTCTCATGAGTTTGCTTTTTTAGCCAGTATGTTATAAGTTGCAGCAAAAACACAAAAAAATGACGGTAATTATGACATTTTGAACAAGACCCTGGTGCTATACAACTTAAACTGGTGTCGTAAACATAAATGGCTTTATAATGCTTTTCTTATTCTATGTTAAAAACTCAAATCTGATTGATTATTCCACTTGAATGTGAAAGAAAACCTGGATTTAAGCCACACAAGTGGCTAACTGTGGTTTTCCTTATAACATGCTTGTATCTGTCCTCACAGTTAGACTTTTATGATCTAATTACAGTTACAATCACTTTTCCCAAAATTCCTTCATATCCATACAATTCAGTAACGACGGTACTAGAGTGGGATGAGGCACCACTGTGACTTCCTGTTAGCGTAACCCGTTCTATGTTCAACACAATCTCATAACAATAAAAAAAGCACCATCCTCCGGCTGTTTTTTAAAAACTCACCTATGTTTTACAGTTCTATGAGATAATTTAAACATCATGATTGGAGGCACAGCTTCTTATTTTACATCATTTTGCATCACTCTTTTTGTTAATGACTCCTCCAGATTTCTGTCTATTGTGGGGGGCAGTACTGACCCGATCGGGAGTTCACAGTTACGACAGCGTGTGGAGAACAAACTCAGGAGCAGCAGCATGGAGGAACTGGCAAAGACAGTGGACACCAGCACCGAGACCCTTCAACTCATCACGGATGGCCTCACGCAGCCCCCCGGCTTTGACATCCGCCAAAGTAAGAATCTTGACACACATATCTGTGATTTAACAGTGTAAAATACTGACAATGCAGATTAGTTTGAATCCAACGTAAACATCTGCTCCGTAGAGCTACAGACGACCACTTGTGACCTCCTGCGTTGTCTGTCAGAACACACACCGAGTGTTCCTGTGGCACAACTGTAACTCGCGGTGTAACTCGATAGCCTCTGACAGGTCTGCGCTTCCTCCCCACAGCTCAGCAACACAACTGCTGTGTTTCTGACAGAGTGTGATGGGTGCAACAGAGTGAGATTGGACAGAACATCTTTAAAGTGGTCTGTCAGTAGTTTAACTTCAGTTTCTTATTTAAAAAAGACACGTGTCCCTGTAACTGCGTATGAAGCTTTAGCGCCAAATTTGTGAAGTTCTGGGACAAATAAGAAGCCGCTGACGCCCATGGAAAACTTTTTTTCAGCCTCTTCTGATTGTAGTACTAAGAAAACAAAATGTTGAAGGTATCTTGTCAATTCATGACACATTACAAAAAAGAATGCTTTGAAAATATATTGAGCCAAAAAGAGGCTGATGTTCTTATGAAAACAGAATGAAATTGGATAAAATATTTAGTAGAGATCGATGAACTGTGGATTGTGTAAGAGATAATAAGGCCGGTGCTTTATTTGAGGCCTCCTTTTTCATTCAGTTTAATGTGAGCAGACAAAAAGTAGAGACAAAGTCGGTGCTCTCTTCTCAAAATTAGGGAACATACCATCGAGGTTCATTTTCAGGTTGGCCCTATTGGGTTGCAGTGCGCTGCACCCGGCCTCCTTGTCACTGCTCAGCTGAGTAAACAGATGGGCTGAGGCTACTGCATGAAATCAGTGCTGTGGGGAGGATAATTGAACGGGACTATTTCCTTGGGTGCAAACCTTCCTTGTTTGTATTAATGGTACAAAAAGGAAAACGATCTTGGCCCCCGAACAGTCCGAGTGGAAAGCGGTGTAAAATAGAGTGCTGAGAAGAGTAGAAGTATGCTGACACAGGTGTTCGGTTGCCATATGACATACAATATGTGTTTTTCATCACTGCAGTAACCTTTGCTGCGGCGCGTCACCTTTCACTGCCTATTGTATAGAATGTGCTCGCATCATACAGGAAGTCACCTTTAACAGACTGGAAAGACACCAGCAGTCATCACACATGCAGATGAGCGCACACCTGCAAAGCCATGGAGGCATCACATCATTGATCCTCTTTCTTTCTTTCTCTGCCATCCTCAGATTTTGGGCAGGCAGATTTCAAACAGGGCATCGTGTCAATGAGTGATCTGCAGGTGGGTACCGTCTTGACGGGCCGGGTGGACAACACGGCTCTGTTTGGCGCTTTTGTCGACATCGGCGTCGGCCGTTCAGGACTCATTCACAAAAGTAACATCACTCCAGACAAGCTGCCCGTCAACCAGCGCCGCCGCAGCCTGGCACTGGGGCCCGGGGAACGGGTGGAAGTCCGAGTCTTGAATGTGGATCATCAGAGGGGTCGCATTGGCCTGGATCTAATCAGGGTCCTGCAATAGAGTCAGTTCATTACAATGTTCAATTCAGCAGTGGAATATATACCTCACATACAGTAATGCTGCTTAGAATTTTAAGTTTAAATTGTCTCTGTTCTGTTATACATTTAAAAGCCAATAGTGAAAAACCTCCACCCAGTTTTCTTCCAATCCTAGTTTTTGATAAACAGACTGTTCTGTTCAAGAACTATGTGCTAGCACATTCCTGTTCATTGCACACTAAACAAGAGTTCCTTATTCAAGGTTCCTTAAATGGAATACTGTTGCTCCTCAATGTTCTGCTCAATAACAAATACTGCTGCTTGTTTTCTGCAGACATGATGATAATTCTGGCATTTACTTATGATGGTTTGCACTGTTCTCTTTGTTGTTTCGAATCCTAGTTTCTTTTCTCTTAGTAACCTGCAATGTTAATGAGAATTTTTGACATTTTAAATATTTGCCTTTTTTTTTTACGTTCACTAAAATTAAAAAAAGAAAAAGTTTTGGGTTAATTGATAAAAGTGGAAGGATGGTGAAGGACGGAGAGAGAAAAGGAAGGTGGAGGAAAGAAGACACCAGCGCAAAAGCTTCAGCAGTGGGTGGAGGAGTGGATCTCAGCGGGAGGAGGGAGCGTTTCCATCTCCCAGACTGCAGCAAAGCCTGAAGGCTTTTTAGGCACAGTCCCAGACACAATTATCCCAGGACACACAAACACACACTAATCAGCTGCTTCAAAATTAATCCCAGACTCCCCATCCACATTATCTAATTTGTTTGTTTTTATGAAACTGGAATAAATAAAATAATACATAAAGCAATGCTGGAGAAAGCCCCCAGTCCCATGTGATAAACCTTCAGAATACCTAATCACTTATAGAACTGCTGCAGGAGAATATTCTGGACACACAAACACAAAGAGACGTTCGATCAGTATAATCAGTAGTGGCAGGTTGCTTCTCGATGATCTGACAAAACACACACACACACACACACACACAGACACTATATTTGCATACTAGATTTCATTGTCTGCTTCTTGTTCTTTTCCCTCCCCGAGAGGAATTCAATTTTCTAATCAAGGTGTTTTATTTTGTTCAGCGTAAACTCTGTTTTGCGCTGTTTTGTCTGGTATTTGTTTTCATCTCTGCAGTCTCTCCTTCTAATGTTTCCACTGTTTTTGTTTTGGCGCACACACGTTGACATAATGAGCAGACGCAGCATCCCTCGGCATCCTTCTCACTTTTTTTTCCACGGCCCAAATTTTCTTCCCTCCGCCGAACGTGAGCAGGCGGACGGGGCAGCCAATCTGGCCGCTGGCCCTGGCCGCCCTGTCAGAGATCCTGTCAGATATTGAGCGGCGATGAGGAGAGGGACCGCAGGAGGAGTTGTGCTGTGGGGTGTGCTCAGGTGTGCCCACAGGTTTTGGAGATTGGTTGCAAGAAAGTGTGGACGTGAATACACAAACATCTTTCACAAGGCTGTTCCATGCAAAAACATGAAGCCATATCCCAGGGATCATGCCAGGCCTTGCTTGAACACGTTTGATCAAAAATTTCGCCATGATGGCACATGTGTCACACCGAGCAGAGAGAATAGCTTTCACAGCTAGTAAATGCATCCAGCTAAGTGAGCGCTGAGGCGAGAACACATTTCTCTGTTTATCTCTGTGGAAGCAAGTAAACATAACAATAAACACCACACTGGTTTAAACCACTAAGCAATAATGGTACTGGTGAAAGGTTGCCATGTTTCCACCATTTCCTCACTATATAAAACTAATAAAAGCTAAGTAATCATTTAGTGAATATTGAGAAGAACGAACACCCTAACAAAAAAATTACAATCTCCAGCCTGAGTCAAAATTCCCAGTAATCTTTTAATATTTACGAACTGATGCAGTGAAAGTACTTGAGCATAATCTGTGTAGGTGAGTTAACCTGCTCCAGGTGAAGGTTCTATGAGGGATTTGGCTAACGCGCATTTTAATTGATGTTATTGTTTATCTGCAAATCTGCAGTTTTTATCCTATGAAGCAGCATCCTCTAGCAAGAGTTTAAGTGAAAGTGGGTTGAGCTGCACTTCTGGTGCCTGAGTGCTCTTGTTTTCTTTGCTTTTGGGCCGTTCCACGGTGATGATTGTCACACAGTGATTGCAATGGTTAGTGTTTCTGCTTCCAGAGGAAAATTACTCCAGGTTAGTGGTGTGACCACTGACATCAATACACTCCCCCTCTGGCTGCAGATGTGAGTTCTGGGAGAGCAGAAGCTAAGGCGTAGACCACAGAGGTCTAGGTACATTTACGAGACTGTCCGTGTCTGCACAACGCCTGCTTGTCAGGCTGGAACTGAACCTGTTGATGACTGTGACTATCATACCCCTGGAACTGGAAATATCGAGGGAAATGCGTAATAACCACGTCTGTTATGCTTTGGTTTTGGTCCAGTTTGACATTCTACTAGTTAGTGACAAACCTATAAGCTCTCAGCATGGCTGCCTTAAAAACACCAGAAAAGAGAGAGAGATTGATAGATGGAAGTAGGGAAGAGAGGGATGGAATCAGACAGGAAATGAAAGGCTTTCTCCGGTTTCACTCCCTGTGACCTCATCAGTGCGATCATGGGTTTTATGAGCTTTCCCTCTTGACGCCCACACACCACCTCACACGTGCCAGGACACACACACAAACGCACATGCGTGCACACATACACACTGTAGGCTCCATTTTTCATTCATTGGCTCAAAGATGAACAGAGTGCATGTGTTTTTCTGCCTCTTCCTGTCCCTTTCCTCACACTCTCTTCATCAAACTTCCACATACATCATCAACACAGCGAGACACTGTTAGCTAATGCTTATTTTACATAGGAATAACAGATAAATAAGATACAACAGCTGTGACGTGTACACAGAATAGGCTCTGAGACAAGCAGACGTTTTATCAACTGATTTTCCAGCAGCACCAAATGCTTCCCAAGTGAGCCGAAGATAAATGGCTAGAAATGAGGAAGCATTTGATTAGTAGCAGCGAGCACAACATATATTAGAAGTAGTTCCAGTGCACGAGTGGTTTCCTCCTGCTTTTCTTTACTCCTGGTTGTTTCTTTGCCAACACTGACCACATTTTTGCACGTACGATTTCCAGCGTTACAGCTTTCCTACTCATCTCCTCCATGTTGCTGAGTTGCCTTGAGTGTAACCAAAACCCTGTGTGTGACAGACCGATGCCATCTTCTTTTGGATTTCTTCTCTGCTTCTGCCAGCAAAAGCTTTCCTGGCTCACCAGTAGAGTCCTGTTTAGGTTTCCATTGACACATATTGTAGCGTCCTGATGTGGCTCCTCAAGAACACACACATATTACAGAACAGGATGTGTGGGGCAGGAAGGAAGTTGGATTGTGTGGGTGATTTCACTTTTTACGCAGCTGAGTTATTAAATGTTGTTGAAAATATTGCTATGTTTCCACAGGTTTCTTTTTATGAGTCGCTGGGTGGAAAAAGTATTTCAATTTTTCTCTCTTGCTCACTGTTGTGTTTTTAGTTTGAGCTGCCAGAGGGTAAGAAAGTGAATAATGGTCTGTCCCTTCGGATAATATGATATTGCACGCTATATTAATTATGGTCCCCTCCAAGATGTTTAGTAACATTTTTCAAAAGCAAACTTTGGATGTCTGATTCCATTACTCACCAACTGTGACTCACCACAAAACATTCAAGAGTTTTTTTAATCTACATCCATCAAAGCGGCTGCAAATTCAATGGAAATCAAAGTCGTATTTACTCTTCTGGGGAGTTGAGAGAGCTCATTAAAAACAAAATAAAAGGACATGGACCAGTGCCACCTTCAGCCTTAGCATCCGCCAAGAGCCTAAATAATTTCTACATTTGAGTGTTATCGGTCACATTTATTGGAACACCCTAACTCGACCTGAGATGTGCCGACCGGGTAATGATGGGTGAGAGTGCTGGGATTGAACGACAGCATTTAAGCTCCTCCCCCTTTTTGTATTTAGAATTGTGAATCAAATTCAATGTTTGATTTTTAAAAGCGTGCATTTTTCCCAGGTTACCATTTACTTAATATTACAGCCTCTAATACTGAAAGCTGCCACTTCTGGCGCAGCTGCTCCTGGACAGGGCGCCAAGTAACATCTCTCGCCTCTTCAGACCCCTCAGGGCAGCGCCACGGTAAGCTCGCCCTTGTTTGTTTAGCTGTGTGTTTGAGCGAGCCATTAATACTGAGGCCTAATCGTTATGTCAGAAGCATTAACACACATGGGAGCAATTTCCTTGACACAGATTACACATGGATTTAGACTTCCAAAGTAGAGCTTCCTGAACATGGATTTAAATTGAAGTTAAAATCCTGAGGGTGTGGCGCGCCCATAATAAAGTCGGTTAAGTCATTTTACAAATTCCCAGTAACAGTTTTTAAATGCACCTGTAAGAGGAGCACTTAAAGGAAAAGAAGGGGAATTTTACTGCATCTTCTGGTTGTTTTTAAGGCATTTTCGGGTGGTTATGTTTGCTACACCCCTGGTAATAAAAGTTGTTACATTTCATGTTTCAGTGAAAGAAATTTAGTAGGTATTTTATTTATTCAAGAAAAAACACCAAGCTCATAAGGATGATGGATCCTGAATTATTGTTCTTGGAAGTTTTTGTTCTGTAAAATTGAGATTATTATTTTTTACAGACACATTTCAACAAAACTTTCAACAGATTTTATACTTTTAAAGATGCTGGAAGCAACCAATAAAAGGGAGATTTTCTTTTTTGATTTCTGTCCCAGCCTGTTGCTGATTCCCCTATGTTTATCTGCTCAGATAGCAAAAATACAAACTGTTTTCAGTCATTGTGAGACAGCAGTGAATCCGCTCCTTCCCTCCATAGTTTAGCATGACTAGAAATACCGAAAGCGCATCAACAGCACAGATAGTTGCTTTTCTCGTGGCAGCTGGATTTCATGCGAAGCCTCGAAACCACACGCAGATCATGTGCGGCAAAGCAGACTCCGGCACAGTGGGTAAATCCTGGGACAGGAGGCGGCATTCTTCACAGATGTGCAGTAACAGGGAAAACGCGGCTCGTGGGCTTTTGAAACGCAGAGCAGGCATTTATTTCAGATAAGTAGCATCAGCCTGATGCCAGCAGCTGTCCTTCTCCGAGCCATATGTATCACTGAACACAGTTTCAGCGAGGACTGCTTCACAGCATCCATGATTTAGCAATCTGACACAGAAACATTTCAAGAAGTCCTTCAACTTTCATCACCGTTTGGAAAAAGATCATTTTAAAAAGGAAATAAAAACAATCAAAGTGTTACATTTGTAGAAAAGTTTACCTATGTTCAACCCAACACCACTTAGAAAACCTGGAGGAATTATCAAGAAGAGAATATTTGTTTTGCTATTAGCCTCAGAGGTTATTTCCAGTTGCTTTTGTTTACTTTCCCCCTTTTGGTTCCCGCATAATGTTGAGGAAATATTCCCTCAGAGGAAAAATAGAGATGTTGAATGAACCCGGAGAGGAGACAGCTTTTCTTTAAAGTCATTTCTTTAGTAAATATTGAAATGTATACTGTGTCGTTCATCCCGGAGGAATAAGATGAGACTATTTTCAGAGGAGCGGCTCAGATTTCCTTGGTAAATAAAATCACGCCTGCCATCTTCTTGAGCGGTTCCTTAACCTCCCGTTTCAAACCTGGACTGGAACACAGTTGTGCTCTGTGCATGTAAAGTTTCGTTATTTTTTGGGGTTTACCATAAAAACATAACAACTTCTAGTGTTGAGGCTAAATCCTCTGTATTTATACTGTAGCTGATTAATTCAGGAGCGTTTGAGCTCACATGAAGGAAGCACAGCACCAGAATCTCAGTCTTTTATAACCCAGGATGAGACGAAGGTCAGAAGAAGTTCACACTGTCTCTGGTGAACTGCAGTTTTAGATCTTCCAGCATCAGCACAGATATTAGATGACTATCAAACACCTTATTTTTATATAAGCTGTGTGTGTGTGGGGGTGGGGGGGTGGGGGGGGGGGGGGTATGAGTCCATTATAACAGGGTATTTTTAGTCATTGTATCATACAAAGTAATAAAAATGGTCAGGAGAAATACATCACAATGTCAATTTGAACTTTTTAAAGAAAGGTGTTATTTTCTTTGGCCTCATTGTGGTTGAGTCAGTTAGTTATTCATCGTCTGTTAACGCTGCCTATTTCTGATCAGGACACCACACACACACACACACACACACACACACACACACACACACACACACACAGGTGCAGTCTGGTCTCCAGTGAACCTCTAATGTATATTTTAGGACATGTGGAGAACATACAACCAACACTTAGAAAGGCAGGGAATCGAACCTGTGACCTTCCTGCTGTGATGTGACAATAGATGGAGTGCAGACTCTCCCGCCCATAATTTAATATACACAACAATTTCATTTAAAAGTCCACAACAACCTCTGCCTTGTATGCTTAATCATGTGGTTTATACTCTATGTGAGACCGTTTTCCGTCCAACATTGGCAGCCGTATTCTGTGGTCGGCCAGCAAAAGTCTCGTCGAGTCAAAGACGACTTCAAGTATGATTCTTGGTTTTGGATCCAATGTAAATCTCACCATTGGAAAGAATGCCAATTCTGCATTTTCCCTATTAATTTATTTATGGTACCTTTTTGTCAGATTAAAAAATGGCTTTAAAATCAGGAGAGGAAAAGCCCCCATTTCCCTCCACCCCAATCTCACACACTCACATGTGGATTCATTCCAGAGAAACCTGAGAAGGTAATTAAACATAATGAAGATCTATGCAGAACCAAATGGCCTGTGAGTGCTGGAGAACGAGCCGGGAAAGCTCTGAACTATGGCGAGCTGCAGGTTCAGGAATCTTCCTGTGAGAGTGTGTGTGTGTGTGTGTGTGTGTGTTGTGTGTGTGTGTGTGTCCACCTCACCTGCCTTTGGAAAAACCCAGTCGTTGGCGTAGTTTCCTGGGAATACACTTCCTCCCTGTTCCATCTGTTTCACCACACGTCACCCAATCAATCGCTAACTTGATACTCTTTGCCGTTTTGCCAGACAGCCAATCGCAGGAGCCATCGGCGATCATGTGGATACTCCAGAGACAGTTGGCAGCCCATTTGTAATCTACAGTTAACTGTATAATGATATTTTTACTCTGCTTGAAACCATGAGATTTACTTTCACTGTGTGTAGGTGTAGGTGTGTGTTGGAGTGTGTGTAGTGGCGGTGGGAGGGTTAATGATCGCTCTGATGTTCCTTGACAGTTTTGTGTGTGTGTATGTGTGTGTGTTGGGGGGTGGTGGTTGCCTGCTAATGTCCATTCCTGTTGTATGACATTTTAACAGTACTAGCATCAGCACTTTGAAATTTTCTCTCAGCTGCTGGCTGGTTCCAGATCCAATCCCGTCAACGGCCAACAACTGGCAGCCAACTCAACTCCCTTCAATCACGACTGTTGTTTCACCCACCATTTCTAAAGCAAACAGGCAGTGATTGTAGAAAAATAGCTCGGTCTGTTGTTAATGGTTTTCTAAGGGTTTTGATGAGAGTTCTCGGGTTGTCGCTGCTCACAGCACCAGTGTTCCTCACACAGGAGAGCCAGGTAACGAGAACTGTTCCACATTAGTGTCCTGACAAATAGATGCCGGAACACTAAACAAGACTTCAACTTGCCTTCATTTTTCAAGTCTTGATTTATACAATTTTGCTTCTTCAGCTGTATTCTGATAAAATACGGACATGTTTACCATGCAATTTGCACCAGAGCAAAGTTAGTTAAGCCTAATTTATCATATAGGTTAAACCATGGTGGGAGCATTTGAATCTAACACAATGAGCACATATCAACTCTGGCGAGCTTTGAAATGATTCTGTGTTTGTGTACAAGAGTGAAGACATGGGGGAAATAGATTATCTCTCACTGGCGGCATTTATGGCCGGAGACTAAAGAGGCCAGAGGGGGCTGACAAGAGGGTGATGAAAGAGAAGCTCATTCTGGAGCACGCTGTGCTGCGTTCTTACTGATCCAATTGGTGTTAATGAAGGAGGCGTGCACGTATCTCAGCCAAGGTTTGTGGTAATGTTCTAGAGAACTGCTTAAAGATACTGAGCCAGACAAACAAAAGATCCAACAGGAGCCAACATTATTAGTTCTTCATGACTCAGACCTACTTCTGCTCATAAGTTTAGTCCAGATTGCTCTGGTTCAGCCCGGCCAGCTGGCAGGTTGGTCTCCTATGAAACAGCTGAAACACTTATTTACAGACTGCTATTGTCTTGGTAATAATGATTTGTGTAACAACTTTCCCACTGTTGCTGCAGGGAATCAAAAATTTAAGTAAACTGTGGGAAGGTGTGCGTAATATTGTATGGGAAATTATTGTATGTTATTATCATGTTAATTTAATGCTGCTTGCATCTTTAGACTTGCATTGACATGCAAAAATGAGCAGTTTGCTTCTACCTTGCGTCATTAGCATTTGTTCCATTATGTTAAACATGAGATCAGATAGAAGCTGCAAGTTTACACAGATGTGATTCAAGGTGAGAAGGTTGCAGGCAGATGAGAGACCCACAGAGGAGGAGCGCAGCAGATGAAGGCTCCAGTCCCCAAGTCCAGTAAGTTCAGGATGAATAATCATTGTAATCAACTTTGTGAATGAGCTCATGTGTTGATGGAACCGTGCAGACTAAATCAGATTAGCTGGGTTGAAATGTGGACTACAGGCAGAGATAAACATGCAGAAAATCTTTTAATGAGATGAATTAATTGATTTAATTCTGCTTCAGCCTTTTGGTGCCCTCGGCTGAATCTGCCTGTCCGTGTTAGTCCCATTTATCTTTGACAAGTAGATAAGAACAAAAACAGCAGTGTCTCTGGTTAAGAGCATGAAATTAAATGATCAGAAGCATTGAGTCAATCATAGGAAGGTGTGTTGGTACGTGCGCAGAATTATGAAGCATTTATGAAGATGTTTTTCCTCCCTGAAACTTGTCACAGCAAAACAGCTTCAGCAGACCCACATCAGCAGTTGGGTAGAATATAATTCTAACTTTCTAATTATGTTGACAGATGAGCTCAAACTTGGCGTGTGTGAATCAGTGGATCTAAGCTCAGTGTTGAGGATTTGGTTTCACAATATTTATACAGATACCTTGGAAATGAAAAAGTATTACAGTTTCATTAATTTTTTGCATTTTTATTCCAGTTGAACTTTATCAAAGCTCATTATGTGCCTTAGTGCTTACTTTGATTTATTATTAAATTGGCAACAACTTCTTAAATCTTCCTTTAGTGATAGTTTTTGATCAGTTAGTGACAGTTACCGGGTTTGCCCCCCCCCCCCCCCCCCCCCCCCCCCCGAGGGTGTGGGATTTTAAAATACTGTCTTTCTGCTTGGTTTTCCCACCTGGGAAAGGAAGCGTAACTGTAATAGAAGCCCTACTACCTCAGGCGGTGTACACACACACACACAGACACGCAAGGTGTAGTTGCAGCTGTGTTGTGCCCGATTTTATGTTTGATTCCGTTTTTTATCATCCTAATGTGATGGTGTGTCCAACTGAATCCTTTGTGTTTGGGTTAGTGGTGGCGTGCCTCCATCTTTCGCCACTTGTGACGATGTAGATCTTGTCATATTCCTGTGGTTACCGAGGTGAGAGTGAGCATTGTTGTGAGTTGTCACAACTAGCCTGGGGGTAAGTAACAAGAAAATGAGAGCATGAGGGCAGAAGCACGTGATGATTGACTGGGTTGGGGTGGAAACCCGAGACGGTCAGACCTCACCTGGAGGCGGAGCCCGCTACCTCGGGGACATGAGCTGTCACTCACCGCAGGACTAATCGTGTTGTTCCCAGGACCTTTAACGCAGGTGAAACAGAGAAGAAGAGTGCGCAGGGTAAATAGAAACAGAGTCTGATTGGTTTTCACACATACCACACAGCTAATCACTTACTTTCTTTCATCATTGGCCATTACTTCTGTACCTCCATTATTTATTATTCACATGAGGGTTTATGATCAATATTGCAGCACATATGTGTGTGTGTGTGGGCTTGGTGCTCTGCCATCATATGCTGTGTGTATACATTCTGTGTTACCTTCCCACAGCTTTGTTTTCCTGCTCACGTGGGTGTGAATTTCAAGTTTCCGTCTGATGGAATGACTATATTTTCACAGCGCTTTATACATTTATGTTGTTTGATTTTTTTTGCGTCTCAGTCTCATCTTTGTCAGCATATGCATTTCACAACCCTTCCCTTTACACCGTTTTGTTCAGGCTCCAGTTACCGATTGTCCGCCGTCTCAATCGCTCCGTCGTCACAGCAGAGAAACCCGACACGCTCAGGCTGGATGTTTGTATCATGTTTATTTGTGCAGTAGTCGTGTATCCTTCCTTCCATCTTTCCACCTCCTTCCGTCTTTTATTGCCTGTAACATAAGCTCAGGCCTGACTGGGTAAGATGAGGATAATGATATTAAAAAAATGCAAGCTGCCTCCGTGCATGTATGCGATGTATGCACGGATTACACGCAGCACTGCAGCTGTTACAGTGTTTTTTCTGTTCACTAATGGGAAAATATCTGCATTGAAATTGAGTAATAGGTAACACTGATTGAACCAATCTGGTTTAGACTTTAAATTTCACCTTTAAACATCTCTGATGTTTTAAAGAAGGCATTATTGTATACGCTGTGATTTGTGTTTATCTAACTCATGGAAACATTCTTCCTTCTTGCCGATTTAGCCGCTCATTTGGGTTCAAATACGCTTTGTTGTTGCATAGATTGTTAAGTTTATTGCTTTGAGGTGACGTTAAAAGAAAAACCACCATGGTGTAATTGTAGGAAAGAGGATTATGGATACTTATGCTCCCTATTTATACTTGGATTGAGGATTTGTTCCTTAAATTATACACTGCAGCTATATTTTCAGTATTTTCTGTAAGGATGACACTGTATACTTTATACACGCAGCCATCATATGGAACAAATCAGACAGATTTACTGACGGAAATCACTCTTGTTTGGTTTAGTAAGAGTGGGAAACTTTGATGGCCTTTTTGACGTAGGAAAATGAATACAAATTTAAAAAAAGACAACATATTTTGAAAGCATTTTTTGTACGTGATGCTACATATAACTACAGCTCCAATAGCACAGATGATATCTGAGCACAATGCTGGAGAAATTCTGTTTTCTGTATTGAAATAATCAGAAGGAATGACTTTGCAGCAGGAAGTGTCGGTTCATTTAAAAGACTCTATCCTGCGTTGAGCTTATTCTTCAGCATTTGTTTACATTTGCTTGCTGTTGAAATAAAATCCGACTGTTAGGCACACATTTACCCTGCCAATGTTGTGACTTAACATGCTAACGTGTGAGGGGTCGTGTTAATGTGCGGGTGCTTGGCCATGCACCCTGCACAGTTCGAATCGTTCAAGGCCGACGGTGAGTGTGCACGTAGGTGTGGGTACGCAGATGACAGCTGACTGCGAGTGTAATGAATGAAGTGCTGAATATATTTCTCTCCAGAGTCCCCTCTAATGAGGATGCTGTTGGGAAACACACACACATCTCCCCCAGCATCTACTAATAACACACAATCGTACACACATAACCGCTTTACACAGCCCGCCACCCCCTCCTCTCCCACTGGAGACATTCTTCCTCTCCCAAGTGAGGGAACCATTAGTCGTCCGGCTCTGCATGCTCACTTGGCTCCCTGCTCACTTAGCACCTCCTCACTCCAGCTCCTTCATCCATGCCACCATGCAGCCTGGTTGTGGGAGGCCCAGAAACTGGACTCTTTCTACCCCAGAACAGAAGGCCTTTGATGGGGTTGGGCCAGGGGAATGAAGCCCTGACCAGCACTTAAGAGACCCATCCCCTCTCAGCTTTCACAAGGGGACTTCCAGAAAACTCCAGGGAACCATGTAAGACTGAGGGGAATCAGTTAATGTTTTTCCAAAATATGTGCTCTATCCTTCCTTTTTTTAAAGTTAATACTTGGCGACAGAAAGCATTTTTCCCTCAAAAATTAATTAGAATTAAAATGAAGTGGTTGACAAATCAAACTAGATGTGGGATTTTTCAGTCCCTGCTCCAGTTCAGAGGAGGAAAAATGTATATTTTTGAGTGCGACATAGAGAGGACATTGTTTCTCCAAGCCAAGCAGTTTTCCTGTAACATTGTCAGGACACAACAGACCAGAAGATGATCAATCATACTGGAATCTTTAAGAGACAACTGTGACTTAGGAGTGTTTCTGTACATCAATGCATCACCGTACGATACCGGTACAAAGTCAAACTGTTTTTATCCGACTGGTAATGTTGTTGCACTAGTTTTTCTGTGTAATTAACTCGGATGAATGACACACGTGTGTTCGCTCTCACTTCCTCCCACTGGCGTAGACAGCACTGACAGGTTCTCTCACACTGAAAGGTTGAACATTCTCACACACACACACACACACACACACCACACACACACACACACAAGGTCACCTGGCACTGATTGACCTGCCCTGCAGTGGAAAACAGATTATTATGAAAATGACTTTGTGAATTCCAGACATGTAGGATCAGTTTTTTAAGGAATCACTCTGCACATCTTTTGAGTTTTTTAGCTTTGACTTTGCATGTCAGCTAATTTATTCTTTTATGTGCACCTGTGAGTTTGTCATCTCAGTGCTTCTCCTCGTTGGACTGTTGACAGAATCTGCTGATTAACAGGATAATGGGAAGAAGCATGTGAGATTTGAAAGTCTGCATCTAAGAAAACAGCGTTATTACTCAAGTCTAACAGTGATGTAATACAACAGAGGTCCACAGGAAGTCAGGAATGGAACAATAATTCCATTCATGAATGTAATTTGCCTTGTTAAGAAACACACAGGGACACACAGACTGAGACTTGCAACAGTGGAAAGGAAGCAGGTGTTTCACATGTAAGGAAATCTCCTGTTTCAGAGAAACTTTCACAGATTCCCACCATGACCTTTAGTTTCAGCCCACGGCCTTTGAACCTGGCCTTGAGGAATGGAGCAGCACCTGTCGCTCAGCAGCAGACGTTCCCATGATTCCCTGACATGATCAACCCAAAGTACTCTCACCTGTACTCTCTTCACTGTCAACTGACTTTCACTTGTCTGCAGCTGCCTCCGTCGACCTGTTAATGCCTGCCTCTTCCTCCTCCTCTTATTCCTCCTCCAGCTTCTCTCTGCCAATGAATCAAAGCATTACAGACAAAATGAGACAGTTCATGACACCTCTATCATCATACATCCTTTTATTTATTGCAGTTTAAAAAGCGCTTTCAGGCTACAGGATAGAGTCAATCCAAAGGAAGCTTACTCACCAGCCTATTGAGCCATTAAATCATTTCAGTGTGAACTACTGGTATTTTCAGTGAGGAAATCAATAAAAAGATGAGGTGTCTGAAGCTATACACATTTTGTTATGAGGTATTTTAATAGCGCAATGTCAGCGCAACACACCCTTGTTGTGTTGTCAAAAAGCTCTTATTGTCTGTAACTGTTCAGCAGCTACAGCTGCTTGGCAGTGGCTCGCACTGATTCATCGCCACATACACCAGCCTCTCTTGACGTTTTTCCCCTTTCAGACTGTGTGGGTGTTTTTGTCTTGAACGCATTGATGAAATTGCTTGTCTGATTATCTGTTCATCCTGCACTTTTATGAGCGAGTCATCCCCACACACCTGTCTGGATTTTTCTCCAGTGAAGAACTGGTGTGAAAGGGTCAAAGTGTCACTCAAGAGGTGACGGAGAGGTGAAAGACTGTGAAAAGGGTGTGAAACAGAGACTCACAGTGGAAGCTGGTGTTCCTGTGCCGCAGGGCAGTATGCTTGCGTGTGTGTGTGTGTGTGTGTGTGTGTGTGGTGTGTGTGTGTGTGTGTGTGTGTGTGTGTGTGTGTGTGTGTGTGTGTGTGTGTGTGTGTGTGCGTGCGTGTGTATTGGCCCCAAGCAAAGTATTAGTAACAGGATATGGCTGCAGCAGCAAGCTGGAAACTTCTACCTCCTTATCTGGAGGGCAAGTCTGTGTCTTTTTTCTCATACATACCTGATCATCATTGCGTTCATACGTGTGTGAATATGCGTGTGCACGTTTCATTTGAGTCTCATTTTTCAGTAAAGTCCCAGTGATATTGTTCATGGCTCCAGGCCGGACGTGACAGGGCCTGCGTTGTTGTTGTCAAACCTACCGTGGACACAACCTCTCTAGCCTCAAATTAAAGTTTTGTTTTCAATATTACACTTTATAACGGCTCTCTTTCACTGTAGATAGACTGAATAACAAAGTATCACGGCCCTGCAGGCTGCACAGAGCGGTGTCGGCCCACAGCCTGTCTGCTCCTCTGATGAAAATGCTGAGGCAGAAACCAGTGACATTGTTTAATTTACAGATGCAATCGGATTAATAAGCCAAGCTTGTTTATTTATTCATTTAAAAGCTGTGACTTCAGGGCGTCGCCAATACAGTGATATTATGTACAAAGAGAGGTTTGTAAAGCTAACACAGGAGATAATTTCCAACACACACAAAAGCTGCCAGCAGTCAGAGTTCAAGTTCAATTTAATCATTTCTTTAAATGAAGAAGCAGAAACTTTGCTGACTTTTTCTTTTTGTCTTTATCAGCATACTAAAACTGCATATACGCTGGTTCTCCTGGGAAAGAAAATGACTTCGTTAATGGAGATTTATCAAACCTTTTCTCTGTCCCAGCTCTTTTTTTGGAGCATGCTGGTTTTCAATATAGCGGTCGACGCTTCCAATCTGGATCGGAGATTTGTTCAAAGGATTGGGCTTCACAGAAGATGTAATGTTTACTTCTTTCTATCATTAATATGCTAACTCTATGGCTCTCGCACTCATCTATCAACCACGTCCTCTTGTAGTCACACCCTCTCTTTTCTCCCTTGTGTTTTTAGGGAGTTTTGGACCCTGACTTTTTTCCCTCTGTCTTCCTGAAAGTGTAAGTTGATCCATCTCCTCTGTTTTCCCAGAACAATGATGGAAGATGTTGGAGCTGGCACAGATGAAGGGAGGACAGAATGAGACAAAGGAAAGGACAGGGAAAGAAAAACATGGTTACAATCCAGCCACTAAAGCTTTAATCACTTTAGCCTTTATTCCAATCTAAATATAGGCACTCTGGTGTCCTGAAGGTTGGAATGTGCTTTGCATAATTCCTTCCCATGGCACTCCGAGAAGCAAGTTATGATCTCCAATTATCCTAATATTCACATCTTTGGTCTGTGGAAACAGGAACATGCAGGAACAATGCAGGTGGGAGACCACGCAAATGCTACAGTCAAAGACTCTGAGCCCAGAACCAGTCCCAGAACCTCTGTTACGAGGTGCCTGTGCTTAGCACCCCACCCTAAACGGTGTCACTGTAGATAAAACAGAAAGCTTAACAGTAACCCCGGGGTGTTACTGGGCTTCAGGCCATTTGGTCTGATCCACTGGGATGCTTTAAATGACATAATTTATGGATTTTACCCACCCAGAATCATCACAAAACACTCAGAGTGTGTTAAAGTGTCTGTTTTCATTTATGTAGACACTAGCAGGAGCAGCTGATGCATGGATATGCGCTCATCTATAAGCCGTTCTCGGGTAGCTGTGGTCCCTGCATGGGTAAGAATCCAGATGTTGTTCCGCAGCCATGATTTCATTGCAGTCGCTCTTGTCACTAAAGCTTATTCCAGCTTCCAACCACCATCAGCCATATAGCCTTTTATAGGGGGGCGACTAAACGTTTCTCATGAGCGAGACATATCTTGAAGTCTTTTATGCAAAAACAGAAGGAGGTTACAGATGACCTGATGTGTGGTAATGATATTCTGCCTGAAGCTCCGCCCTTCTCTATGGTCCGCATGAGTTTTGTGCTCTTGGTGTAAACGCCATCATTATACTGGTCTCCAGTCTTTATCATCCCTATCAGTCGTTCATTTTTTCCAAGTCTCAGGGTCAAAATAGCTTCGTGCCTTGTCAGGTCATTGGCGGCTGTGAGTCATCATTATGCTCTGAAGACTCGCTTTATAAACCTGCTGCCAGGCTGAGTTACTGAACACACAAACGTCAGACCAGCAGAAAATCCATTAGCTCTATTGATAAACACACACGTGCATGAATGCATATACGAGGGGGTGCAATGAAACACGTGTGGGGAGGGTCTTGTTATTGCACACATATGCAAACATGCAGAAAGTGTTGATAAGACATTTAAGGGGCCCTTTCAAAACACACATATAACATATGCAGTCATCAACTTTATCCCATTAGCTTTGTCAATAAACGTAGAGGATTCTTGAATTACTGATTCCAGGTCTGTAATGAAGCTCGTGTGTCTTTGTGTTTAAGACTGTTTAGCCCACATCACTGGAGTCTCACTTCAGTCATCATTTTGAATTAGTAACACAAACTCCAGACGGTGTTTTTCTCTGGAGAACGACACATATCAGGAGAGTGCGCAGCGACAAAGATGAGGGTTTGCATCTGCAGCAGCAGGAAGAAATGAGTGTTTTTAATTTTCTTTCTCCTCTTTCCAGTTAACAAAATTCCTGCACGGAAAGAGTGATTCTGTAAATCTGAGGGAAAGGAATGTAACTTTTGCATAAATTCCACCCAGTGCACAGGCCAGTCTGCACTGGTCCAACACACTGACACATGCAAATGCAGACAGACACACTGTACACACACATTTCTGTGCGGTTAACACAGTGGTTGTAGTTTGCTTGGGTTTTCCCTCAATTACCGACACTGTAAGAAGCCTTTCAGAGCGTGTTAACCCATCAGTCAGATTAACAAGTGGACGCATTCCAAGAGTGCACTTCGCAATGTCTTGGTAGGCACCAGTAATTACAGCTGTTGGGCAACTAATCACCAGACTGAGTGAAGACACATGCAAAGGATTTTAGTTTAGTTTAGTATATTATCCATACCTCTTTCTGAAATACACAATACAGCAGTAACGACTCCCCTCTAAAGTTCAGGAATCATGAGATTCTGCTGGAGTCTCAAAGACAGACAGGTTAATAAATATACTGGGGAAACTGGAACCATGTGATGTGACACAGTACACCCCACCACCCCCACCACCCTAACCCCCCTTGATTCTTGCTCTCAATCACTAGTTGCATTTGAAGTGAGTTAGCACCTCGTCCCGAGCATTCTTCCAGGCACATTAGCATGGCTCCTCTGACCGATCCACTTTCAAACCAGGCACACACACTAATCACAGCCCCATCTAACAACATTTAGAGAGGCTCTCCGCACAACATGTGCTTGTTTTAGAAATATCTAGTGTGTCCTGAAGGAGATGGGTCCTGATTGGTTTGCGGCAGGCACACCTGACAGTTGTTATCCAACAGAAGACGAGGATAGTTACCTGCGCCACTGCTGCCGCTGCTACTGCTGTGTATGTATGCGTATGTGTGTGTGTGTGTGTGTGTGTGTGCGCATGGCACGCTTGTGTAATGTTAGATTGCTTGATTTGGATCACACTCCCTTAAACTCAGGTCACATGATCAGATGTTTTGCCTCTGACTGAAGTAAATATTCGTTGTCTTGACCCTATTCTGCTCGTGGGTTGAACATTCCCCCCCAGCCCGCTGCTCCTCCTCCTGGAACAGAACTCCAGACTATTATTCCAAACAATTTATGTCATTTCAAATGAAGCGGAACGCTGAATCAAAGACTTGAGTAGGCGATAAAGTGCATATTTGCCCGCTGCTGTAATAGAGTCAGCTACTCCATCAAACCCTGGGTGAGTGATGGGAAGTCTAACTTGTCCAATGGGAGTCACTTCTTTTGAATGAATTTGCTGGCTGGATTCCTGAATGCACAAAAATTGCTCAACTACATGTCATTGGTAACCTCAAAATCCGCGATCGCTCCTCAGTCTTGTGATTAAAGACATCAAATGTTACATAGATTGATTCCAATGCTGGTGGATTTTGTTTGTCACACATCGCACGTGATTTCTTTGACGGAAGTCATTTTTCAGAAATTTAGCTACTTTGCTTTTGACTTTTCAACCTTTTTTCATGTAGGCACATGGCAACGTGAAGATATTTGCTCCCATCTCCAATCCTTTTGCGGTGAAATTGAAAAATGAGTGTAACAGTGATGGTCAAAGTTAAAAAACAGACAGTATGCAGGGGTGGATTTAACGTGGAGAGACTGAGAGAAAAGGAGTGGGAGGACAGACTCTTTTACTCAATCTGCTAACTCTCAGACGTTCCCTGAAGAGTCGGTTCAAAGCGTCATCTTATGGGTTTCCCTTCTGCATCTTTACATAACAATAACTGCAGATTTGATAAAGAGGGCGATCGACAGGACTCACGATGCATTTTTTTTATGGTGTCCAATTACATTAGCCATCATTTTAAGTCCAACAGGAAGGATGGGGGAGGCTTTACTGGCCCAAAGCAGACTTCAAACAGTGTCTGAGAATGAGAGAGAGAAATTCTCTGCTAGAAAATGAAAAGCCGGAGAGTTTAATGGCAGACGTGGGAACAGTCTTTCATCATCTGGAGTTGAATTTCATTTTGGCAGCTCGATGTGCATTTACATTACTTTTCCAAGGTCATCACGCCACACGATTGCTACTATGCCCCGAGGATAAAACCTCAATCCACCCACGCCTCATGTATGGATACTGTCAAGAGATGGCTACGAGCGTGAAAGAGCCAGACAAACGGTCTGGAAATCAGTCCCAGCGTTTGCAGAAAGAGCACCGTACAGTTTTTAGCGGGGATGGGGGGGAATGCTAACGCTCAGGGGGGCGTGCACATGAACAACCATCACACACAGACTGTAATCCTGTCAAGGTGAGAAAACACTTTTGAGGGCACGTTCTGCTTCCTCCTGCTCATTTTGATTGGAGTCACTTGCTTTTACGAGAGCTGGGAACAAATCCAGCTGCTTTACTGAGACTCGTTCCCCACCTCCTTTCTTTCTTTTTCAGTTTTTCTTTTCAGCACATACAGACCCGGCGCAGATGCGACTCTACGTCTTTCTTGCTTTATAGAAGTCAAATAAAGCCTGACTACATGTTCCAGCCAGCTGGTTAACATTGAGGCCGGCTCTGGGATGAAAAAGGCAGATAAAGAGTCGAGTTATTTTCCAGTCAAACCAGTGGATGGCTGGTGGGCTGTGATTGTTATCAACCCAAACAAATCACCAAACCGCGGCCCTAATGCAGTCGGAGAGAACATTGGATTTATTTTTCTTTCAGCAATACGAACGGTTTCGTAATAAAATTTCAGCACAGGCTTACGGCCTTAATGGCTCCCTCCTGACAGGCGTAAATGAATGGCAGCGAGGGAGTAAGAGGGAAGAAACTGGGCAAGAAAAAGAGGGTAGCAGTGGTGGCTGGTTTGAAATGAAGCACACTGTGTTTGCCTCTGATTCACACACATGTACGCGCAGACATGTTTAACAGTGTGCATTCTTTTCCTTGTTCACCACATTTTCATTCATCTGCATGACTGATGCACTCTGTGTGTGTGTATGCGTGCGTGCATGTTGTAGTAGAGCTGTTGTGTTGGGTCTGCATAGGTACGCAATGGAAATGTGCTGAGTCGGGGTCACTCGTAAACTGCAGCTCTTGAGCAGAGCAGGTTCAGCAATGACTGTAATTGTAATTTGTCTGTGCTGGAGTCTTTTTTTCCAGGTCATTCGTGCTCTGTGCAGCACCGAGGAGCTGAATTGGAGTGTTGAGCCTTTACAGGTGCCTCTATAATTGCTGCTTGTCAGTGGTTTAATGGATCTTACCCTGGCGAGTATGATGGAAATGTTCTGTCCGCCAGTCTTCACCTGACCTCGGCTCAAACGAACAACGTGACATTTGTCCAAGTATTTCTCCGTGATGCATTAGCTCTGCCTTACACAATCCCAACAGACTCTCTCATACCGGAGAACAACAAGTATTAGATAAATGCTTGAAAGTGTGTCAGATTTGCATTTAGATATTTAAATCGCCCTCTGCACGCAGAAACTGTGTTTTTAAATCCCATGACAGTAACTAGCATGATGATTTTCAATATGCATTTCATTTATCATGTTTTACACCTCTGCTGAACACCACACGTGCACACGGCCACCACATAAACGCATATTCACTTACTGTACATAATCACACGCGTGTGTACATCTGTGTGTACGTCTTCACACGTCAGGGTGCGGCACAGTTTGTAGGTGTTTTCCCAACATCTAAGTCTGCCAAAATCAAGGGAAGATTTGTCCTGCAGCCAGCCTCAAATCAATATTTGATTCAGATACAGTTACCCTCTGTGACTCGACCCTTTCCCTCTGCAAATGTCTCTCTCTGGAGCTAATTTCTTCCCTGTAGTGACTCTTTTTCAGGCCCTTCTGTGATGTTTATGAGCTAAGGCTGCCTAATAAACGCCTGCATGTCACAACTAGTTCAAAAGTGACCTTGTAAACATGTTTAAGTGGCGCATAGATGCAGATGAGGGGAGCTTTTCATTGCTCGGAGATTTCATTTCATCTGGCCAGCAAGAAGCTGCTTTAAAACATAGACAAGCGCACACAGTTCCATCCAAAAATAAATGATCGGTCCGAAAAAACAAATAATTCAGAGCAACTCAATGATTTCTTATCAGAGAAATTTGCAAATAAGGCTGCAGAGACACGCTCACTCCCATTTACACAAACAAACACACACGTCGGCGGCAGCCAAGTGAGCAAAGACTGCAGAAACACAAATACGCAAAGGTCTGATGGCTAATGTGAAACGTAAAGAAAAATCTGTCAGTAAGCTGCACACACAAACTCACAGAGGAAAAATAGACTCCGCGGTGTCACCATGTTTAGTGTCCAGCCAAGAGACACATAGGAGAATCTGAGGCTGACGTTTCCAGTGTGTTATGAAGGCAGAGAGCAAAATAAACATAATAAATAGAGGGATTGACATCATGTGTCTGCGAGGCATGTCAATTTAAAGGGGGAAAAAAACGAAATGCTGTGGGACTCATTCAGGAAGAGCCGAGAGAAACAGAACGACAGAAGAGGAAAGGGGTTATTTTCGGAGGGATCTTTAAGTGACCAACACTCCCCTGCCGCTAATGACTGATTCATGATTCACAGGAGAGGAAATTTCCGTAGAACTTGTTTATTGGTATCAATGTGCAAATTAGACTCTGAGTTTGGTGTCGATATACACGATGGCAGCTTTTGGTTAAAAAGATCATCCCTGTGATGGGGGGGAGGGGGTGAATAAGCCAAACTAACCATTAAAAGTGTCAAAATCTCCTACCCGAGCCCTGGATCTTTATTTTCACTCATTATGCATATGAAGTGTAACAGGATCCTCTGTGCTGTGGGATCGCCACAAAACCAATTAGTTGTAATTCTGATCCTAATTAGCCAATAAACACAGAGAGGGAGAGGCCCGTGCATGGGCTGGAAGTGTGCTCCTCGTTTAGCTCAAACACGGGCTGTGGTTTCTGGGGCTGAGGCTGTAAAGCTCACGGTCTCTGTTCTGGTGTTCAAAGGCCAGAAACAGCTCAAATGTCTTTAATGACTAGTAACTGATTTGGTGAGCTGAGTCACAATTTGCTGTTGTGAAAATATTTCCTTTTCTGTTACAGAGCAATTTACTAAAAGCAAATGCTCTACATTAAACTGCTTTCAAACGTCTGGCTGATATTACTGGATACATGATGGAGATTGTTGAACAAAGAAACTGGAAATCTGTGGAGAGTGCGGCCTGCGTTTATGGCATTTAAAAGAAAAATATGATTATGTGATAGAAGTACCTGACATAGACTTGGTCTGCAGATCAACAGGAGATTTATCTCTGTAATTATTGAAAAACTGAAGCTCTTGTTTAATGTTACAGCATAAGGTTGACATTTGCTGCCTGTATCTCCTTACATTTGTTATCCATTTAGTCAAATTATAAGTAGTACACGTACATACTGTGTTTTATTGGAATTCATTGACTCCATATTCCATTCCTTTAAATTCACACTGATAAGATCTGTTAATAATACAAAAGGCTGTCTTTTAAAAACTGAAATATGGTCAAATATCAAATGTGTATCATCTGTAAATTGTTGAACTTGATGCTGTTTTCTGAACCCTGAAACACTTCTAGCCTAATCCCAATCCTAATTCCTTATTCTGCTCTTATCAATAATTTTGCCATATTGGTAAAGGCCATTGGTACCTACAAGCACTACTAGGTCCCCAGTAGTAAACATACACACACACACACACACACACACACCCCTCTTAAGATTTCAGGTGCATCACAGAATCCTCACTCCTCTTGTTCCAGACTAGAGTCCCGGCTGACATTTAATCCTCCAGTGTAAGGTTGCTGACAACACCTTCATGTTCCAGTCACTGATTAACTATACTCAGGCCCTTGAACTGGTTTAATTAAGTTGTTTATGGAAAATCCACCAACTGTAAGTGTGTTTAACAGTAGAAAAATAGTGTTGTGAGCTCGGAGATTGTAAATTAATGTTTTCAGTCGTCTAATTGGATTTCCTAACAACCACAGCTTTGGCCGGGACACACTGGTAGAGTGTTCAATTCTACTTGTTATGCATTGGGTAAGCAACATAATGTAATATAAATGCCTTGTTGCACTTGCATACCCAAGCCAATTTCCTGTGTTATGCTTGTGTGTGCACGTTTGTGCCTTTAAATCAAGATAGACTCCAATTTCAAGACCTAATCCTTAGAAAACTTCACTTAAACATACGAAGAGCAGAAGATTCACTCCAGTTAAAAGCATTTAAACAAATCTGATTCATTTCAGCAGATATTATTCAGCATCATTATGGCTCCAATTTTAAATCCTTACACATGTAAAGAAATATAGCACCATAAGGTCTGCTGAAAGCTAGATTGGGTTAGATTAGAGGCAAGTCATTCAGAGGGGGGCACAAGGTGTGTAATTTTAGCCTACCCCCAGCTCTCAGCTTCAATTTAGCTTCAAAAATGCTGCGGGGAAAAGACCCCCTGTGTAACTGAGTAAGTCGTGCAAAACACCTTTAGCCTCCTCCAGGCACCCTCTCCCAAATGAAAGTGGCACTTGTGAATGATTACTCTGAGTGTTTAGAGACTGGAATAAAAAGGAAAACAACAATTAACAGAAGAGGGCTTTTCTGTCTCTCTCTGTTTTAACCCCACACCCTCCTCTTCCAGGCCGTTTTGGCGGCGTGTGTGCCCTGATAGCTTGGGGAAGTATCTATTTACTTAGTGATTAGGACAATTTGACTGTCGTGGGCCAGTAAATTCAAACCATTCACTCGGGCAGATTGGCCCAGACAACATCAACAAGCCACCATGTGAAGCAGAGGCAAAGCGCGTGACCACGTGCACACGCGCAGCTTAGCCCACTCTGTTTGACTCGCACACAAGACCCTCATCCAGACCCTCATCCTGTGTCTGTCTGCCTTTTTTCCCCTCCGCGTTACCCTTAAACGTAAATAAACCTTCACATATAATTACCGCCAATTCTGTATATTTTCATGTCCGTTTTCCTGAAACGCTCCTGAACAGAACACGTCTGCGTCTCACTTCAGGAGGAAAAACACAGAAAGAGTGTCTTTTATCGATTCTGGGGTGAAAAGGTAAAAGCTGCATCCGCTGTCCTGTCCTTCACAAGCCTCCTTGGATTTGGCCGGTGCCCATCAGTTGTGACCAAGGAAATGCTCCTCGTGCACCAAATGAGGGCTTGTGGTCACAACCTGAGGTCTCATGAGCAGCAAGTTCCAGAACTAGTGAAAGGGGAAACAATCATAATTCAAATTTTATGTATAATTTGATATGATCCTTTGCAACCTCCACATTCAAAACACACGCGGCCACATCTGCATTCTTAAATTGACATTCATTCGTATAGAATTCTTGCAGTGTTGAGAATTCTAATTAGAATCCAAATAAAGAGATGTAACAAAATACTTTTACTGAAAACTTTTTCAGTTTTTAATTAAAAAAAAAAGTCCTTTAATTTGATTAGAAACAGAGATTAAATCAAATCCATGCAAATCTTTTATATCATCCAATAATCATTTATGTAGAACTTAAGTAAAATGCATTAATATTTCACAACCAAACTGTCCAGACAGACTGACACGGTTGCTCCCAGATAGGAACGGCAGGTTGGTTCCTCATTCTTGTAAATGTTTGAGGACAGGTTTTTTTTTTTTCATAATCTAGATTCTTACTGGAGACAAGTGACTTAAAAAGAAACAATATTAGATGACAACTGTTAATGTCACTGCTTATCAAATCTATTTTCAGTGACTAATTATATATAAGAACATCCAAAACCAGGGCAGGTTTTCTAGTACGACAGCACAGAACATTGAATTATTGCAAGGCTCTAGTGCTCAACTGTTCAACTAAATTTGGTTTCCCATGAATGTTTTCTCCACATAGCAGCCAAATTGTTGTTTTTTTGTTTTGTTTTTTGCTGGAGGGGGTCTAGATTGGTCAGTCAAACAAGTGCTTACACAAACAACTGAACAAAAAATAGATATTTACAAGTTAAAACCGTATAAATGATGATCCCCCCCCCCCATGAAATTGTTTCCAGGTTTTGCAGCAGCCAACCATTGTAGAGCGTTGGGAATAATCTTTGGTGAGCTTTGGCCCTGCTGTGAGGACCACAGAGTCACTTAAAAATGGAAAAGAATGTCCTCCCAGTTATAAACACACAGTCTATATGTGGCTTTTGCCTTGAAACTACACACACTCGCTGTTTCTGGACGCTTGCTGGCAACTATTAATGGGCATAGAGGCTCTCTGGTACTGATTGTGGATTTGCATGCTCTACGTCTGACTGGCTTTCTCGTGCGTGTGTGTGTATGTGCATGTACATATGCGCACGTGTGTCGAGCAAAGGGTGAGATCTGGACAGTGTTCATATGACCAGAGAGGGATGTAAGTAATTACCAATTCTCCAAACACTACTTTGCCCTATTTAAACATATTACATGCCTCTCACAGCCACCGCAGGCCACTCCTTTTGCTTTACAATCTGCGAACAACACACACACACCACACACACACAACACACACACACCACACACACACACACACACACACACACACACTTTGAGTCTGCATCTGCAAGCTGCCTGCAATTAACCAATCATCATCAACGTCATCATGGCCATCACCATCATCATCATCATCATCACACACACGCGCCACGTAGAGCTGTGTCCACCCCGAGAGTGACTTTACACCAGTGTTGTTTTTGTTTGATTTTCTGTTCATTCCCAGGAACCTAATCTTTTAGGACTCCTGACAAGCTGCCAGATCAATCCGCACAGCTCTGACGTTGCATCAGAATGCAGATAAACACCAGAGGAAACTGGACATCATGTCTGTATTAGACAGATTTGTGCACGTCCTTGACGTTGAGTCTTTGTCATGTGTCATGTGTAACCCCCAGATGGTATTTTCAGCACATTTAGATGGTCCTAATCCTCCAAAGGTGATCAGGATGTTCATTTGTAACTACATTAGAAAGTCGCTCTCTTCTTGTATTGGCACCCACATATCTTTGAAATCAGCTGTTCAATTCACAAACTCTTAATTCTTTCTTTTTCCGACATCATAAAATATGCATTTTGTCACAATTATTTTGTGTTATATTACTGATTACTTTTTTATTTTATTTTTCTTTACAGAAACTGAATTAAGATGGAGTAACAAAATGGTGACAAAGCCTCCTCTTGCTTTTCATTATTGGATTTAAATAAATCTAGCACTCAGGATAAGATAGTTAGTTGTCATCAGAAATCCAACGCACACTGAAAGTCTGGGCCTCGGTGTGTGTTGAGCTGCGGCTCAGACAAAGAGCTGGTGTTGGGTTGCGATGCCGTGGCCTCTGCTCAATGCTCACCATCCACCCACATGCACAGGGGTAACCTTTTACTCGGTCAAAGCAAAGGTTACGTCCCACACTCCACTTAACTCTCATTTGCAGGAGCCAGACTAAAACAGCAGCTCATTCATATATTTAGGTAGCCGATAACCTCTGTAAATAATGTTTTTTGCCTGATTTTTAATAAAAACAATTATATTTTTAGATTAAACTTGCATTTTTTCACACCTCTCCAAACATTCCTTTAATATTTTACATTGAGTCAAATATTTGCTTAATTTTGTTTAAAAAAAAGAAGCCTTTTAACCCTTAATGACTGTCTGCTGAACTGAGTAATATATTTAATATATTTTGTACCTTCATCCCTGGTGGACCAATTATCCACCTGACTAACAGCAGCCCAAATGTATTAAAGGTTAGTAACACACTCATTATTCGTCAACAATGTCCAGAGCTCTTGTCAAGCTGATGATTAATGACCCTCACACTTAGACAATATTGTTTTAACATGATTTCTAATAGTGAAATTTGAACTGCCAACAATGCACAGAACAAATCGTAGAGGAATCTTTGGATGAAAGACAGGACATGGACGTGCATGCAAGAGTGAAAACTGCAGCATATAAAGCACAGCCTGGCAGCTCAGCATGGGCTGGATTAGTGCTTAATATCTGTGTATCTTAAAATCCAGGATAGGAGCCACATTTCAGCATTCATCCTCTTTTCCTTTTTATTTAAGGTTATTGAAAAGCTGCTGTAACAGAGAAGCCAGTTTGTGTCCAGCAAAGTTGTTTTTACAGTCGAAATAAAAAAAACACACTCTTCAGTTTCACATGAATATATTCCATTTTTTGTCATTTTATTTGGGGAGAGAAAAGACAACAACAAAAATGAAACCCCAACACATTAATAAACCGAGATTAAAATTTTAAATATAGGACACTAACGTTTCAGATGCAGCCCGATGAAGACTTGTAAAATATTGTTTTTCAGCTGAAGTAAATTAACGGCAAACAGTTTTTGAAGGTGGTTCTGGCCCCATATTTACACTTTTCTCAGTTTGCAGTGTGTAGCTGTGTGTAGGTGTGTGTGGTGGAGCAGTGTAGGGTGTTAAAGGCGCTGGTTGGGGGGCTCAGCGGGGACTACAGCATGGAACCCTAATTCAATTTAAAGCTGCGTGTTTTGACAGGAGTTAAGAATTAGCTGGAGTGGCAAGAAAGTGCTAGTCCACTCCGCAGCCCCAAGATTAGAAACACACACTGTATCCGTCCTCAAACACATGGACGCGCCTAATGCCAGCTGCCAGGACACACATCGTCCGAGGGAGAGCGTTTTCAAATAAATCTCTGGGATCATATTTAGCATAATCTTTTTATATAATGAAGTCTCTGCTTCTCCTCATTGTGTTATCGGTGTTAGTTTCATATCTCTGCTGGAACCTAATACTGCATAATTTAATCCAGAAGAATAGAGTTTAAACAACCGGCAAGTACTTGTGCTAATATATGGCTTCAGGAAATAGCTGTGGTGTTGTCTACTGTAAAATACTAGTGAGAAATGCTAATAAAAATACCACAAATTAATAAACTGAAATGAGACGGCTATGCTCTCTGTCTGACCTAATTACACTTATCTTGGCTGAGATGTGTGTGTTCACTTTTGCGTGCATCTCTTAGTATATTCATTCATGGGAATTTGTGGCCCCCTGGAGACTGAAAGCAATATGTTAGAGATTAACATAAAGCTGGGAGGAGAATTTATTCTAATTCTGGATGTTAATAGTCGTTCTCCCATAAGCAGCAGCAGATAAATGGGCTCACTTGCAGCCTGAAGGGCTGCTGCACGTGCTCTCTGCAAACAGCGGTGTGCGTGTGTGTGTTTATGTGTGTGTGTGTCGGCATTTCAGCATGTCTGTGGTCAGATTTATGTGCGTGTGTGTGTGTGTGTGCTGTCTGGACTGTGTATCACTGTGTGTTTGAGAGAAGAGAGGGAAATGATTGCTCCATCCTGGTACGTATAGGTTATATTACCTATCTATTTCACCTCTTCCCATCCCATCGTCTGGTTTCCTGCCATTGATCACAACAACCCCACCTCCTCTTCCCCCTCTCCCCTGATAGACAGAGAGTAACCCGATCATCAAGAATGGGGTGGAGGTGGTCCAGGAGGGAGGGAGGAAGGAGAAGGGAAGGGTAAAAGCATCAGTCTGCAGCCTCCTCTGTCAGCAGCGGCGCAGAGTCCCGAAAAGAGCCACATCATAAATGGAGTATCTTATTCTGCCCTAATATAATTTCTCCATTCCTCTCGGCTTTACTGTAAAATAAAAAGATCGTCTGACTCTCGTTTACTGGGGGGCACAATGGAAGGGAACAGTCAGGGAGATCATTGGTGAGAAAGAGAGAATTTTCCACAGAACAGATGTTGGAGGAGCGTCAGTCACTCATATCAGGGGGACCCACAGAGCCATAACATGGCCCCCCAGCCCAGCCCAGCCCATCATCTCCTGACACACAAATCTACACTCGTGCACAGACCCACATGCTGGGATTTTGAGTGACAGTTGCACTGCTGCTCCAAGGGGGAGGGGGTCATCACCCTATCCATCTGTTCCTGATTGGCCTCTGACGTGGAGCGCCGTCACCGCGCAGAGCCCTGTCCCCACGAAGGCACGGCTAAAAGAAGAAGCACAAACAAAGTAGAAATCAGCGTTTGGGCTTTTGAATCTTTCCCCCCCTTTAATGTCTCCCAACAGCATGTAAACGTAAAAGCCGAGAAAAGAGAAATGCGGCTGCACAGATCAGGGTCAAGTGAGCTGAAGAGCACAGCGGAGGCGACCGCTGTGCAGAACAGCAAGTTTTAAATCAGGCTCAACAGGTCTCAGCCAACAGAAAAAACCTCCCACCCACCGAGTTCACAGCAGAGAAGCAACACAAGCGTCAACGCCTGTGTCACAGGAAGCAGGAGGACAGAATCATCCTCAGCCTGAGCTGACACATTTAGAGTGCTTTAAAAAGTAATATCAAGACGAACAAGTTGTTGATGGTTTTATGAGCTGTGGGGTGTTTTTGGAGGGGTGGGACATTTTCAGTAAAACACACAATATTTGGTAAATTTCCTTCTCATCTTTAATATCAGGTCAGTGCCGTGACCTGTGGGTGCCTCAGTCTGGCCTCTAATTCTCTGTATGCTTCCACTGCTGTCACCCACCAAGGAGAGTAAAAGAAATGGACACGAATAGTCAAACTAAGACCTACGTTCTTGCATTCAGGTAAAGAACAACGTCATTTTTTAGATAATATTGTTTGTGAAAGCTGTGACTGTGGACAAAAACAACCTTTCCTACTTCCCTGACGGCAGTGGGAAGAGAGAGAAAACACCTATAACCAGTAAGTGTTGGCGTTATCTGCTGAGGAAATCTCCCACAGATGTGGAGGCATTCATCTCCGCCGCCTGCCTGCACTGTTCGCTGAGGAGCCATTGTGCTCCTGCTCCGACGGAGCCGGGAGCCTTCGCAGGGGGATTATTGGGAGCTGTAAAGAGACACGGGCCGCTGGAGCGAGAGTGCTGGATGAAGTGGTGGGAGATGATGGGATGTAGCAGCTCAGAGAGATTTTTAAATCCGTGCGAGATGGGGTTGACGGATAAGATGAGCTGCTTTCCAAATATAAGTGACTGTAGCAGCAGTTGTGATAAATGATCAGTCAGGATCACCGGAGATACAAACGCCTCAACATATGATACATGTAAGTGCAGACAACACAATACAGACAATTTCACCTTTATGTTGCCTTTTTTATTGGTCAAAGGAAGGTATTTATTGCAAAATGTGACTCTTATTTTTAATCCTAATCTGCCCAAAAGGAGCACTCTTCACTCCTGCAGGCTTGAGTAGCTGATCTAAAGATTCTCATTTGTTAAGCCACGGTTTAAAAAACGCCTCAAGCTTTTCTGCGGTGACTTTATTCCCACTCTGCTGACTTAATAGAATCAGCTAATGAATTTACTCCCAGTCACCAAAACAGATTTTAATAAAAGGGAAATTCCTGCTCTGCGGGGGTTATTGCCAGCAGTGTCCATCCCAGCGCAGAGACCAGCTATTAGGCTCTAATGGCATCAGGCACAATCACTTTATTGGCATAAAATGCTCAAATAATTTATGCAAAGTTATATTTGCACCTGATAAAAATAAAACTAACATTTACATAATGGTATAGATGTGAGCTCAATAAATTATCTCTAATCCTGAAGACAGAGACTGCAGGGTTTTAGTAACTATTTTAGCCTTAATAAGCCTAATTTGCCTTCAATTAAACCCTTAACCTCCGCTCATATGTAAAGTGAATATCTAAATGGATCAGGGTGCATTAACGTGCTCACACTGTGCTGGTCACTGGTGAAAACCAAGGCTTTTTACTGTGTAAATAAATGATTCAATGCCTTCGAACCTTTCCGTTAATTCAACTCGAGGAACTTCACAAAACGACAAGGTTGTCGAAAGGAAATGAGATGATTTCATTTTCCGTGCCTTAAATAATAATAAAATAAGGCAGCTGTTGAATTTGTAGGAGTTAATAAAAGTCATGAGCAATTGAAGTTTATACCCATGAGCAGCTCACATCATTAATGAGGGCGTTGTGCAGAGGCAGAAACTGTACACTGTACTCACTCTAGTTCCTGATCCAGACGCGGTCCCAAGATCCTTAAACTTAGCTGTCATTTCAATAAGTAAATAGGTGGAAAAGGGTAATTTAATACAACATGTTCATTGTTTAAAGGGTTTGATAAAATGTTGGATAAGTGTATAAATTATAGAGGGAATAATTCTGCAGCAATTTTCACCCATATGATTTTTAAGAGAATGTTAAAACTGTAATTGATTTGCTTTGGTTGAGTTTTTTTTTTTTTAGAGCTCTAATCCGTGTCATTCACAAAAAATATTAAAACAGTTTTATTCCTTTTAGTTCACAATGTAGCTTGAATTCAACTTTCACTCCAAATGTAAATGATTTTAATTTTAACTACCCACTTCCGCATATTCCCGGCTCAGAGCCACACACAACGTCTCATTTTCACGAAACGTCCCTGTGTGTCATAAATAGAGCCTGAAGTTAATCACAAATTATTTACAGAAGATCCCTTTAACAGTTCTGGACTTTGCATCACTCAGACCGCCGGAGCCTCATTTACTTTCTGCACTAATGCAGCACTAATGCGGTGAAAGGAGAGCTTGTTTTTATTAGTCGGTGTCTCACTGTTTGGATAATCTCTCGGTTTAACGAAGCCCCTCGTTGACAGGCTTCCTTGTTCAGGCTCCTATAGGTGTCCAAACATCAGCTAATGCACAGGCCAGAGCAGAGAGGTGCAGGGAGATATGCACACTTTATATGGACTCTTTGCAGCAATGTGAGATTTTTCTCTGCAGAATACGAGCCAGAACCCAGCTGCTCGCAGAGTCGCTGCGGTCAGAGTTTTGGTATCGGCCACACCGGAACCTGCTGCAAACAAGCCCAAAACGTCACCATAATGTCGACAATATGAAAACCAAGACGCTTCAAAATAGGGTTCAGAATCGCAGGGTATGTTTCGTATGTTTCCGCACTGGCTGACAGGCAATCAACGCATGTCCGATGCAATGGGCATCAACTGCGGCCTGGACCAGAACCGGGTGCCTCCATGCTGTTAAAGAAACGACTGCATTATCTCTGATGGTGGCATCAGCGGGGTTTTCTTTCATTCAAACAACATGTGTCATACTGTATTTATTTCTGTAATGCTATTGTTGAGACGGAAGCAGGAGAAATCATACAAATAAAGACTGAATGTCATGTATTTAATTAATGCATTTAGCACAAAAACCCAAACGCAGGTTATTAAGCTTAAAACAAAATCCGGTTGATTTGTTTTTGCATTAAATACCCAAACCTTTAGCTTTAGCGACCAGCCTAATGAAAATAAACGTGGCCGAGTCCCTCTGGAGCCTGCGTACGTCGTGCGGAATGGTTGATGAGTTCACACCAGTGCGGCGCGGGTGTTGATGGGATCGCTCTTAATGTAGATGGCTGTAAACACAGCGGCCATCTCTAATCCTAAGAGACTCCTTTGTGTACCTCACGCTGCATAAACTGTTTTGATGAATCTTCCGACCCCTGACCCTTTGATGACGGATGGCGTTCCGAGGGGAAATGTAACCGGGAGGCTGCGGATCGCCCGGCCTTCCTGTTTGGGTGATAAAATGGCCTCTTGGTTCATCATTCCAAGTTTTCCTTTTTTTTCTGTGACATGTGACAAACGGCCAGTGCTGCAAAGCCTCAGTCCGGACTGAAGGTGTTCAAAATTCACCGCTAAGCATTGAAACTGATTTTTTTAAAAACATTTTTCACCCTGCATGTGCGTCATATAGATCATGTGCACATTGGAGAAGGGAAACATCTCCTCTGCTGTAAGGGAACGGATGAAAAATGTCTGCCGGGGGTAAGAACTGCAGCGTGATACTGGAGCGGTTAAACATCTGCGGCCCAGACAAAACCTCCTGTCATGAAAGCAAAAACTGCATTTGTACCACATTATATGCAGCATTATTCTGAGCATCAGTCAGTCAGGCCAACAAGGCTGCTGCTGTCAGCCCTTCACATCTTCATTTCACTCATTATGCCCCTAGATTACATGAAACTCTGTGATTTTATTAAAAATAGCGAAGCCGCGCGGCGTCTTTAGGCCCGAGTGCAGCCGAAGCAGAATGAACCGCGCTGTTCACTCACCTTAAAATGAACACAGAGCCATCTCACACACACACAAACAAACACGCCCATGCCGGCGCAGCCACAGTGCAGGGATCCACTGACACACACAAGTCACGTCTCCCAACACAGAGCCTGTTTGTGAGAGCAGGCGCGTCTGTGAACCTGACAGTGGAAAATCTGAGCCGCTCCCTCAGCCCTCGTTTGGTCTTGGCATTTTGATTTGTTTGACATGGGAGAAAATTATAACAGCAAGGGGAAAGAAATATGAAAATATGACTGGTAATACTTTGAAAACAAGATATTTTCCTTGCAGAAGCCATAGCTGGAGTGTGTGTGTGTGTGTTTGTATGTTTGCTTGCATGTGTGTGTGGGTGTGTGTGTGCATTTGAAGGTGAATCATCTTTACTGATGACTGGATGCTCTAATTGTTTGTCTATATATTGCAGCTTTATTTCCATACAGTATATCAGGAGTTTCTTGTGGTCTCTTCACCATTCCTCCGTCTTGATTTCATGATCTTCATTTCATTCATTTATTTATTTATCCAGCCGGCTTTGTTGCTTTGATTCGCTGAGCCGGGGGTTATTTTCATTTAATGAACGCCTTATACTTTTCCTTTGTTAGAGGAGTCGCCAAACTTCTTTAGAGTAAACTGTCTCATTGGAGATGATGGTTCAGTTGAGGGGAGCAAACACAGACCACGCTCTGATTATTCATGATTCTGGCTTGTTCATGTGGGAGTAAACCAAAAGCAAATGACACCACTAGGAGGGAAAATTCCTTGTGTCATATTTATGCGTCTTGAATTTTAATGAGCATTTTTTCGCTGTTTATAAATGCCTTTGCTTTTAAAGATGCTGAAACACGCAGGACGCTGCCAAAAAGAGACTTCATGGCTGTGTGGACCCTCTGACCTTCGCTCTGCCATGATAAACCCAGAAATGGCTTCATAAATCTTCATTTCCCCGCAGCTATTTAGTGTACCACAGTCACCGCTGCTGATAAGATAGAAAACAGAATATTACTTCAGGGGAATATGCGTAGCTCTGCTTTAGCCATGTTTGCTTTCAGACCTGCACTATAATCACTCATCAGCTCATAGCCGGCGCTGCAGCTACCGTGCACATAAAAACTCTCCTCCCCTGAGATTATCGAGATACAGTCAACCTCAAAGAACCACACGGCCCAACTAATTGGCTGCTGGCTACAACACAAATCTCACTTTTACTCAGCGCAGCCGTGCGCTGAGTCAAAATGTGCCGTCCCTGTGTTATTACTGTGGTTAACTGGTAGCGCCGCTTGCAAAATTAAGTGTGTTTTGACACAAAAATTGTCAGCTGGTTTCATAAAATGATGTCTCTTTGAAACCTGAGGATATAAATAATGAAACAAACCTTTGTCTTGTTATGGAGACCAGACAAGCAAATGATTCATGCAATAGCCATAACTTTTATGCCAGAGTACCACTTAATATACGAGACAAGTCGACGGTGCCACGAGTCACAGAGATTAAATGACGGTTCTATATTTGCATTGCTAGGGTTGTGTGTTGGCCCTTGCTCTAATGCCAGAAATAAACTTAAATCACACGGAGGCAAAAATCACTGCGGCAAAACACTGCTGCTATTGTGCAATGTGTGCAGACGTGTGGAGAGAGGTAAAGAAACAGGAGAAAGACAGATGAAGGATCTGAAAAGAAAGCAGGAAAGTGGGGTAATTAAATGAAACAAAGGAGGTGTGCGAGAAATGTCAGAAATGTGCAGAGGGGCGTAAAGCGTCCCCACAAAAAGAAGCAGAAAAGGGGAAAGAAAGAAGTGAGTGTATGAGGAGGAATTTTTGGAGAATCGATGTAGCCTTTCTCTGCTGGGACTGAGCTAACAGCACAGCAGACCGTGGAGCTCAGGTGTCCAGTCGATGGCTGATGCATTAGGCTGCTGATACCCACCGCTTCGGCTTCAAACACACATTTTCTTAATACAACATGAGCCCATTTCCCCCCTCATTAATCATGTAACCTGATTAGGACTGGGGGTCCTGCCTGGACCCAACTTTCCTCGGCAAGTTGCCTTTCATTCTGTCAGGCCTCTCATCACACACACACACACACACACACACGATTTTCTGACCTTTAAAAGGTTCACATGTAAACACAGTCAAACATCGCGGAGGCTCCAACACGGTGTCGTACCTTTGCCCTTTTTGTTATGACACCATCATTTTAGGAAACCTTTAGAAATTTTTCCTAAACACTCGTGTTAAACTGATTAATTCATCACTCTTGCGAATTAGAGTGTTGGCGCATGGAGGATGTATGGCTATTTGTTTAATATGAGAGATTTTCTAATCACAAATTCTGATTGAACAAAGGAGGACGAAGCTAATTCAGCCTGGGACTGACTGTCAGAATTAAGACTAACTTTTGAGTTATTATTTCTTCAGTTTGCCGTGTGTGTGTGTGTGCGAGTGTATGTATGTGTGCGTGTGTGTGTGAGCTGCAAAGATCACTGACAAAGTGTGGCCACAGCTGAATCAGACGGAGACGCCAGTGGTCTAATCATGACTAATTTCAGCTGCTCGTCAGGACGCAGCGTATTAAAGCGAGGCTGACAGACCCGTTAAACATAATACTGCTGAACTAAAGAGCGCTCTGATATTCACTGACAAATGACATGTCCAATAATTGATTGGCTGAGACCGAAGTGGGCTGTAAGAGATAACCAGAGTTGAGATTCACCTTTTCTTTTTGTTCTTGTGTTTCTCACCTCCTCTCATGTTTTCAGACATTTATGAGAGAATAAAATGATGTGGGTCTACAGTAAAATCATAGTAAAAAATGGCTGTCAGGAAGAATTTTGGCCCTCAGGCCAACATTTACTGAAGACTTTCACAGAATATTGTGTGTTAAAATACTTGTTCAGTTTTTGTTCTATATGTTCTATATAAGCTTTTTGTTCTTAATTTAAATAATGCATATTGTGCAGCAGCCTCAGAGGTTTGACAACAAACATTTGTGTAAACAGTCCACTTTCAAGCATCCAAATATCAACCTGTAAAAATCCTGAATTTAAAAAAAAATACATTTAATTAAATTGCTGTAAATTCTTGTATGGCAGTAAAACAGCTTGATCCACATTGGGATCTGTATCACAGTCTTCATGCTTAATGAATGTGGATTCAACTTGCTTAATCCTGGCACAGGATTATTCTGTTACAAATATGTTAGTTAGAATAATCATTAAAGCTGAAATATACATTTGCCTTTATTCATTTGCAGGGTGCAAAGCATTTAGAAATTGCAGCTCTTTTAACGTACCATGGAAGGCTGTATACAAATGTAACTGAAATTATCTTTGTTTTGAAAGTTTCCTGTTTCCCTAGTGCACATTTTTAAACATATTCAAAGCGATTTAGAGGAAGCTACCGAGCTGAATATCCGTGCCATACTGGTTTCATAGTGATGCTGGAAATGAATTTGCTACTTATGTTTTATTAAAAATGAAATCAAATGACTACAATTTCAAAGGCTGCATATGCACAACAGTAAGGTCATCCCAACATGCTAACTTACACAGCATTTCACTGTTGGGGCAGCCAGGATGAGGATGCAGAAAAACTTTTATCAGGGGGGAGGAGGAGGAGGTGAAACAAGAAAGGGTGGTGGGGGTGGGGGAGGGGGATCCAGAGCAGTTCAGGCTGGGTTTACATGTCTAACACGGTGTCACGGATACCCCCGCTGCGTCTGTCACTCAGCACGAACACGTATAGACCGAGACAGTGACACACAAACACAAACTCTCCCATGAACACGTGTCGCCCCGCTCCGATCCGTATCTGTCACTAAAAACACATCAACAAAGAACTGGAATCTATCGAGGACTCTTCATAGAGTTTGGTATTTCCAAAATACTCCTAAGGGCTTTTGTGTCTGCAGACAAACGGGTTATTTTTCCACGGTGAGATGGTAGCGGTCAGGCAACATTCAAGTTTTACAGAAGAAAAACATCTGTGGGGAAATTGTTGTGATGAACAAAAGTCACAGATGTAATCAGCTCAGGCTGGAGGTGCCCTTCAGCCTAATGAGGTATGTATCTACTGGTTGTACTGGACTCCAAGCGTTTACAAGACTCTGTTTGATACTCTGACCCTTGTCTAATGAGCCTCTTTGGTCTGTAGATCAATAAAGTCTTAAGTGGCCCTTTGAAAATCAGATTGCACACTTGAATTTGTCCGTCAACTGCGTGATCCACACGTTGATTGCGGCACTTAAACTGAAGAGCTCCCATCTTGTTAACAGGGATTTTGCTCATCAGCAGGTTTCAGAGTCTCAAAGACGCATGAGGTGTAATTTAAACTACAACTAATCTTTATGAGAATGATGTGGATTTACGTGTTCCACCAAAAGAATATCGCGCTAATGCGGCAGTCTTTAGCTGTCCACACGTGTGACGCTGCCTACGTGGAGGGTTCGGTGACCTGTTCCTGACTGCAAGTTGCAGCTTCGTGGACGTAATTCAAGCACGTCATCAGTTAGCGTCACACCTCTAATGGGGAGTCTTCTGTCACAGAACTGAGGACAGGAAAAGTTGTCTGTCCATCCAGGAAGATTCCACCTCCATTGGGTTTCAGAGAGACTTTCCTCACTCAAAATTCTTAAAAAAATATATGTGGGCCTGAATAAGCATATTTACACATGACATAACCCTAACAAAGAAAAAAGAGCACACTGGTTTATAGGAAATCTATAGACAAGAATTATCTCGATCCTCTTATTTAATTTTCTCCCAACTTTACCACAACCAAATCCATCTTTTCAGAGAGTCATATTTAGCCTCAAAGCCTCTCAGCCACAGCCTAGCAACACACACACACGCGCGCGCGCGCACACACACACACACGCGCATGCATGCTCACACGGAGTCTAACTTTGAGGGCGAGCTAGCGAATTCCTGAGGGCTATCGGGTTTCGTGTTGCCGTGGTGACCGAGCACGGAGGCAGATCCATTAATCATTGAGGGCAGTTCACTCCAGAGTGGAGGTCAGACTGATTGCTGTGGATAGGGTATCATCACACACACACGTGCACATGCGTACACATACATGAACCTGAGACCTTGATGTAAATGAAAAATTACAAAGATTAGGCTGCCTCCATTTTAAAGACTAGTCTGAGTACGGAGAGACGCAAACAGACAGATGGAAATTCAACTACACCTGCACTCCTACCATTGTTTGGAACACACATATACACACACTTTATCCCCCCAATGTTGTCGGGGCATCAGGATGGCCATGGCGGTGTCATGTGACGTGCAGCGTGGAGCCGAGTGGATTAAGAGATTGGAGCTCCACATTTATTTTTCAGGGACTCGGCTGAAACACTAGACCTGCACAGGTGTGTAAGAAAGAAATAAAGAAAGAAGAAAAAGAAAGAAAGAAAGAAAGAAAGAAAGAAAGAAAGAAAGAAAGAAAGAAAGAAAGAAAGAAAGAAAGAAAGAAGAAAGAAAGAAAGAAAGAAAGCTCAGTTGACGGGTTAGCTTTGAAGATTCTCATCATGTTTCATTTATGGCGCCACAATTCTGGATTAAACCTGTTTCATATTTTTTTAATCAGTTTAAACAAAGATCACATTTCATTAATGTTAGGTCAATAATACCAAGACCGTCTCAACATGAATGTCGTTCGGCTGCTGTACTGGAGGGTCACCACAGAGCTGCTCTGGTCCCAGTTTAACAGGCTGGAAGACTAAGGGGGGGGGGATCAGATCACCAGTCTGAGTGTGGAGGAGGACCATGTCTGACCATGATGACCTCAAAAATGATTGTCACGTTATGCCTTTAGCACATCATACATCAGCATCTTCTGCAAGTCATGTTTGCATTTTTAATTAGATTTTACAATCCCACTTAAATGTTACCCACTAGATTCTTCCATATAGCTTTTATTTACATTTTAACAATTGCAATAAAACCTTCTGAGTGGCCACGCTCAGCCATTTGTCCCACTCGAGGATTGTATATAAAGTAAAACAATGACATGAAGTTGAAGAATAAGTTCAGAGGGTCATCATTGTGTTTCTAATATTACATCTCATTACGAGCAGTAGAGCCTCTCAACACTAATGAGAGCGCATTAATGAAACATCGAGGAGAACAACTTCCAGGACAACCATGGTAACCACTTGTGTTAGAACTTTAGATTTAAGGGAGGTGGAACCACTTTTTTTTTAATCAATTACGAATAATCAGAACTCACTATTACATGCATTAATGCACAAACACATGCGTGTGTGTGTAAATACAGCCTGGTCAATGTGATTTATGCGGCTTTTGGAAACCTGATGTAGCTACAAATCAGTGTGATGATGAAATACACACACATCAAATCAAAGCTCAAATGCACACACCAAGAGGAGGGTCAGTCTGGCGCTAGTGCTTACACACACACACACACACACACACATACAAACACACACACATGAAATATCGGTGCAGCCCATGCACCACTGAACCGGCTCCCAAAGGTGCCCACTAAATTTACTGGTCCCCCCGTCACTTCAAAAGACCCCCATAACTTAGAGACCAGACGATTTTATTGTTTCACGGAAGAAAGGACAGTGAGGGAGAAAATACTGTAGCGGGGAAAAATAGAGGCGCTGGGAGGAAATAAAAATGCTCTTTTGTTTCAGACAGCTAAAAGTTCTGTAGGGCACGCACACACGCACACATGCATGTAGGTGAACACATGGGCAGGGCTGACTAGAACTTTTAATAACATTTCTATTTGTCCTGTGTCCGTTGATGTGTTTGTGCTTGTGTGCATGCAGCAATTCTTGGTTTTATTGTTTCAATGAAGACTGAGATCTGATCATTGTTATAACAGTGTAATAAAGATTTTTCTCATCTGTTTCTACATAAAATTAAAGAAACCCTTTTTTACGATTTCCAGGTAAATGTTGAAACATACACACACACGCGCACACACACACACGCGCACACACACACACACACACACACACAAACACACACACACACACATGAAATATCGGTGCAGCCCATGCACCACTGAACCGGCTCCCAAAGGTGCCCACTAAATTTACTGGTCCCCCCGTCACTTCAAAAGACCCCCATAACTTAGAGACCAGACGATTTTATTGTTTCACGGAAGAAAGGACAGTGAGGGAGAAAATACTGTAGCGGGGAAAAATAGAGGCGCTGGGAGGAAATAAAAATGCTCTTTTGTTTCAGACAGCTAAAAGTTCTGTAGGGCACGCACACACACACACACACATGCATGTAGGTGAACACATGGGCAGGGCTGACTCGAACTTTTAATAACATTTCTATTTGTCCTGTGTCCGTTGATGTGTTTGTGCTTGTGTGCATGCAGCAATTCTTGGTTTTATTGTTTCAAAGAAGACTGAGATCTGATCATTGTTATAACAGTGTAATAAGATTTTTCTCATCTGTTTCTACATAAAATTAAAGAAACCCTTTTTTACGATTTCCAGGTAAATGTTGAAACATACACACACACGCGCGCACACACACACACACACACACACACACACACACACACAATTATTTGGGTCAGATGAGCCTTTGTATTTTGCAAACTGAGCTTCCCGGCAGGTGGTCCACCAAATGTTATCTCTGTACCTATGCACACACACACACACATGCACATACACACACATGCATGCAAACCCACACACAACAGTGATATAATTCAATAATAAGCGCTTTATCAGTAAAATGTGTTATTTGAATAACCAGTCTGAAAGACAACAAAGGCAAATTAAGACAAGGGCACGCACAACACACACTCACACGCTCTCACAAACATGTGTGTGAGTGTGTGGATGCATCGCTGCAGCCCACCCTGTCAGAAAGCCCAGATGGGATGAGGGATCGTATTCTTGATTAATAATATGCTGATTTCTCTGTGTGGCAGCCAGACCACACACTCTTTGGTGTTGTACCTTCTCATACACGAACATATAAAATGTTCATTTCTCAAGAAGCGGAGAACTTCCAGATTGCCTCTGGTTACTTTGATGGGTAATTGTGCATATTGCGTGTTGCAGCTTAAAATATTAAACATAAAAACTGTCAACACAACCACAGTATAATAACATGATTTAAATCTACTAAATTAAAACCCAAATCCTTCTGAACTAGCTTCACAGTGATCATGTTGTGAATCAAAGCGCACCTCTTGTGCATTGATTGCTTTCATTTAGTCTTTCCAAAATCATCATCTGTCAGTTATGAAGGTGAAATGTGCCTTTCCCCCTGCAGCCACTACAGACATGAACAATAGCCCAGGCCAGCCTTTCCAGCACTACCCATTAAAATAAATGTGAGTTTTCAGGTCCAGAGGTTCAATAGCAGATTGATTCCATTTTGGTGTTTCTGTGGATTTTAGAAATGCAATATTCTCCGTCCTCCTGATGGACGTCCCCTGAGAGACCCACAATACAACCTGCAATGTCAGGACAAGAGACAAGACAACAGAAGAGACAGCAGAACCAGGCCTCAACACCGTGCAGCACAATGCTGTTCTCTCTGCAACGTACAGCCCAGGTTAAAGTTTCCCCTTCCTCATTTCGACACAGGGATCCTGCCTTCAGGCCACAGACCGTGCCAAAATAGCCGTTATTGTTGCTCTTTTGATTACAGGAAAGTCTCACCTTACTCAACCGCCATAGCAGAGCATATCACATCACCTGCTGGTCTGTAAATACGGACACTAACAAGCGTGTTGGACTGCCTGCGTACCCACAGTCTGTCGGTTTCCCTTCTTGTCATCGTGTCATTTTTAATCCGATAAAACAGCAAAGTAATGGTGTTTTTTGGGTATGAGGTATCTTTGGATTCATTCCTGACTGAAATGCACCGCAGGCATTTCAAAAATCGAATCGATTCCGTAAAATGCAGGTAATTTTCTGAATTATAAGTGTAACAGCATACGTCTCGTGTAATAAAAGAACCCTCAACCTAAATGTTGCCACCACATTTGGAAAGAATAAGTCAAAAGCTGTGAAAAGTTGCGTAATGTTTACTAAATTGGATCTGACTGGCCAATAAAACCCGGCCGTCTGTTCCAGAGGGGGCACTCAGGGGTCAAGGTCCCAGCCCCAGATCCAGACAGACAGCCTTGATTCCGCGTTTTCCGCAAAACACAAGCGGGTGAAATTTATACTCCAGCAGTGTGGACTTCCCCCTGCGGCTCTGTCACTTACAGGACAGGCCTTGGTCTGCAGAGAAACAGGGGATATATCCTGTATCATTTCCTGTTCTTCCAAACGGTGTCGTTGTGACCTTGTTCGTGATATGCCTTCATGCCTCTCACTTCCTCTCCCCGGTGCTGTAATCCACGGTTCCATCTGATGCTCTCTTTATCTGCCGTTTACCTTCTACCTGTTTTCCTCCTTCTTTATCTTCTCCTCTCCACCCGCGGTCACTTTCTGGCAGCAGAGGCGGCTCCTCGTGGGCTGACTTGGGCATATTTGCTCCCCCTTCTCTCCAGGCGACACGCCAAATGCTGCCTCTACACTCATTTTTTGACCACACGGTCAAGAGGGAGTGTTTTCTGTTGCTCTTGGACTGCACTTTCAAAAAGCCTTCACTCTGTCTGTCTGTGCCGCACGTCTGACGAAAACTCCAACCGCTTTTTTCCAACCAGAAGTGCTAGTTCTGGCGTCGTAAGCGGCCCTCTGCCCCCTTCTTCCCCCTCTCCACCCCCCAGACTCTTCACTGCAACACCAAATACTTCATTTTCATGGCAGTTTCAGGGTTGAGAAGGTGGCAGAGAGATAGAGTCAAACACAACAAACTGGACATTTGACAGACAGGGCAGGTGAATGTAAATGGGCATTACATTACCATCGACCTCTGGAGCTCTCATGTATGTTTTCTGGTTTCTTAAAAGCTCTAATCTGACCAAAGTCCAGCTTCCTCTAATTTTTCTCCTGGAGCCGTGGGAATTTATTCAATTACCTAAAATGATCACAGGAGAAAAACGACTGTACAACCTGCTGAGGGGTGCAGAATAGCCTTTCAAAGCTATAAAAATGCCTTAATTAGCTTAACCTTGGATGTTTTAAACCATCAAAGAGCCTCTGAGCAGCTGTTTTTGCTGAGTCCATTAAATTCTGACACTTCCCCTTTTTTGTAAACAAGAGAATGATTTGATATAAAAAATGAGTCCGTGCTCGTAGAGGTGAACGCTGAAGGAAGTATTCATTTACTTTACTTCTTATTTTACCGTACTTTATTTCCAGGTTTTTTCTTTCAGTGTAACACCTTAAATACCCATCAGCTGTCATTGGTGAACACAGGACAGGTAATATTGACCGATTTGTCTGTTTTAGGTTAGTTTTCTGCAGATTTAGCATTTTTTTCCACCGTATGAGGTCAGACATTTGCAGTTAATTGCATATTTTTCATTAAAACTGTTTTCCTTGACATTCCATTTTCAAAGGATTTTTCAAAATGCTTTGTAAGAACAGAACTGCTGAATCAACAAAAGGTTTGCCTACCTTTGCTACATTTGCTCACATGCTCACACACACTCATGCTAAATTCCAGACATGCATACATAAAAAGAGTAATGTGTTAATGAGGGTGTACTCTGGTTCTTTTTTGCTCTCTTTTCCATCCCATTAGGAACTATAAAATTTAACAGGCGTTTAGTTATCAGTGACCCAGAGGAGGAGCCCCTCCTGCTATCAGAAGACTGGAAATTACCCCGAAATTCTGGGCGATGTTGTGATGTTTTGTGCGTGTTTGTGTGTATTTTGCAGGTTTGATCTGCACTTCTAAATATGAATTATCTTGTGGACAGTGAACCGGTCAAGAGCTGTTACCAGGGTTACAGGCAGTAGTAACAGATGTCTGAGTGTGTCTTTAAGGCTGTGATGGTGGGGGCTGAGAAAGGTATCTGGGGTGGGGGGGCAGGCTTATTTATGTCAGCACTACAGTCGTCTCTGAGATTTATTGATGGTAAGGCAATACGGAGAGATCTGCTTCTTCAGAAATGCTCCATAGCTACACACACACACACACACACACACACACACACACACACACACACACACACACACTCTTGCCCTCCCCCTCCCGCGTTCTATAATGCAACATGTCTGTCTTTCACACTCGACCTGACTGTAACTGTAGAGGTTGTACTGCTGCTGTCCTGATGCACATGACTGGCGGTCCTGAAAGAAACCATTAGAAGCCGCAGACGCCCCCAGCGCACGTGACAAACACACAACGTTCACCATTCCCGTGAAATCCTCCAATATTTGACGTGCTCGTAACAATCAAGAACTTTTATCTTTTGCCTTGTTTACATTAAAACAGCCTCATGAGGTCGTCCCATGTGCACGATCCGTTTACAGTGTCCTGTGTGTGTCTGAGTGATCTACTGTACAAACGTTGGTCCAAAGTGTCTCCTCAGATGAGATGAAGCAGAGAGACTTCAAAGTCCTCCTCGATAAAGAGCACCTTTTTATGTGCGGGCCTGCGTTCTGTCCCAGCTGGTGTCATTTCCAGAGAGCAGAAGGTGTATAAAAAAATCATGTTAGGGTTACTATGTACACCACACACCTCCCATATGTGTTTGAGGGGGAAGGGGGAGGGGTGGTCATTAGCTACAATACAGTGGAATCCATTAATCCTCAATAGTTTTGCTGGTTGGTTTTTGTGAGCTTGCTGAGGAATGAACATCCTGAGTTTATTGGCCATTAGAGAGTTCTAAACACATCTGTGTGCATGTGTGCATGTGTGTGTGTGTGTGTGTGTGTGTGTGTGTGGAGAGAGAACCGGTTTGTTTGGCTAAGTGAGGCAATTTTGGTCTTTAAGTATCTCGTGTCACTTCCCCTCAGAAGCAGCCAGAGATACAAGCGCCCCATTCTTAGTAACACACACACACACACACACACACACACACACACACACACACACACACACACACACACACACACAGTACACAGGCCCAACACATGCATCCAGGACCAACTCAATCTAACTCTATACAAAAACAATGTATACAGCATTAACTTTCACTATCATAATACCCAACAGAACCAAAGTCAAACAAGGGGTGATGAAAGATACACTGACTTTTGAGTATTGGATTGTTTTAAAATTAATTACTTGTTGGTTGAAAACAGAATGTGAATGCCTTTGCTTGTCAAACCGGCCTAATTCTTAGAATCTCTTAAGACGGTACCTGATTGGTTCTTCGGGGTGGTCCGCTGATTAACCTGAGCAGCCAGAAAGCGAATGACTTTGATCTGTGATTGGTAAGGTCGCTGCCAGAGGTCAACCAGCATCTGCGGTGAAAACGGAGAAGGCCGACGATGAAGCATTTTGAGGAGCATCATTCCAAAATGAGATGTGACACCTAATTTCAGCAGAAAGACAAACAAAAAGACATGATTGCTGGCTGGAGTTCAGCTTTATTCAGCCCATTACAGTATTTTCTCCACAAAATGACCCAGTTTTGACAATCAGCAATGCACTTTTTAGATTTAAAGTTTGGTAATGGAGACCAAACAATAATTATGATCAGAATGTTATTTTAATCATAAATATTTGAGCCAGAGTTTGCCAAAAAAAAGAAAGAGTTTAGATAAACCTCCAACTATGAAGTTTTTTATTCTTCTAAATACTGTTTCACTCAAGATGGAAAAGCTGCTGTGAGCCTGTCGCAGTGACTTATGCCGCAACGTTGTCCTCTTGGCATTCAACTGGCTGAATTTCCATATGTGCAACGTTAGCAGAGCCTGGTTCCAGAGGAAGATGTGCAACATCAGACCTCCTGCAGTGTTCAGGAAACGCTGAGCTGAGATCCAACATGATAAAATACTCTGCAGCATATGTTGTCTAAGAGAAGATCCTCCCCTTCTGTGTCCACATGTGTGTGTCTGTCGAGATCAGAGTCCTAATCTCCAAAGGTTTTCGCTGAAAATGGTGGATTTTGCTGGTGTTCTTTTTCTTGGGTCTCATCCGTCTGTTTTTACCAGTTTAAACATTATCAGAATGATTAAGTCAATTCGATTATTTCGGTACATTAAAACAAAAGCAGCGTGACCAGAGACACTTCAGGATATTCTCAGTTCAGTGTGTCTTTTAAAGTTTTCAGGTCTGCACAGCTTTAATGGCTTCAGAGCAGAAGTTGTCATACAAAGATAGCACCACAAACGCACACACACACACACACACACACACACGTGCACATGCACACTTGTGAGTCACCAGCTGCGTCGCTGGTGCATGTCAGGTCTTTGGTGCCCTGACCTGAAGGTGTAAATTCTACATTAATGCTTCGTCTATTAACTTGGATGACCTTTGATGCCCCCATTACCGAACACACACACACACACACACACACACACACACACACACACACACACACACACACACCTCACACTCCTAAATCGCACCCCAGTCCTCACAGGGCATGCACACATGCACATATCCAGAGAGTACATGGAATACCCCGCAGCTGCTCTCCACCAACAGCCAGCAACGACCCACCCTACACACACACACACACACACACACACACACACACACACAGTACTACACTCACTGAATTCTGCTGGTCCTCTAACACAGACATGCAGGAAGCAAATGTGTCATTTATTATGGTCTGCTTCCAATCTGTGGTGATGATGAATCTTCCCCCACCCCAACAGCTCCTGAATATTCTAATACAATAGGCCTCTTATGAAATTACTGTGTCATATTGAATGACTGCTTTGATTAGATATTGGGACTGGATTAGCCATCTGCTTGGCTTGTGCGCAGGCAAATGATATGATCAGAGCTAATTGCACCATATCCCTACATGAGGGTTTAGTTTCACAATACAATCTGCTGCATTAGTTCTGAGTTGCTAAAGGGTTTCCTGGTGTGATGGAATTTCCATATTTATCCCTATTTTATAGAATATAATGTGGATTGTTGACAGGAAAATACCGCAAACATATTCTAGAAATGACTGGACATGGTTAAAAACAGACTGTGCAAAAGCCGGCCAACTGCAACCTAATAAAATATCAGATTTTATTTCTTTTGTGGATGATGACGACGACGTTCAGTCTGTCAGAGACACAAGAACCGCTTTGATGGAATATTCAGAGCTTGAGAACAGACATTCAGCCATGAGTCAGTTTTCAGGACAGTCGCCACTGTGGAATGGGCATGTGTAGCAGTTTATCACTGGACTTTCAGCACATGTCCGGGTGGCCCTGCAGTGGCTATTACAGCAATTTAAGAGCAATCGACAGTAATTCCCTCTTTCTGCTTTTATGAAATTTCATCAGCCCCTCTCCTCTCTCAGAAATGACCCTAAAAAGTGATCCAAAGGTCTGTTGCGGCTCATGTTGTGTATCATTATCAGATTGTCTTCAACTTTTTCTTGGTGGTCTGGAGAGCCTCCCAGAGTAAACGGGGCTATAAACGACTGCAGTGATGCCACGGGAACGTCCTTATCTTCCATCTAAACAGGGCTGAACATAACTGGTTTTAGTGCCACGCTGTAAAATGTTCTAGTGGGCCTAAGCTGGCCTACAGAACAAACCCTCAGATCAGGGTTTGGTGCCTAATCCCAGCCCTCACTTTAGCTTAAGAAATCTTTAAAATAACCAGATAAGAATCATGAGTAAATGCTGAGAACACTGTGGAGGAGCGCTAGAACCTCATGAGCTAAGCTGCTGGTCTCTGAACTGTGTTTACTGGCAGTGTCTTTTTCAATCCTGGAAATCTGACTTGCTGCAGCTACTGTATAAAAGTCCAGGGATAAGGTCACGGATGATAGATTGGCTTTAGGAGCAGCGATTCACTTTACATGTGCATTTTCATTCAAGCTACTGAATTATTGGAAATCTGGAAAAAAAATGGCTTTGATTTCCAAGTCAAGGACTCCTGTATTTGTCTTTAAGTTGACGGTGACTTTTTAAAAACGTATTTAACTGAGACAACAGTAGTTTTCTGAATCTAACCACTTCAATCTTGACCCTTCATAATTTTTTCTCCATAGTTACAGTTGCCATCTGCTCAGATTGATGGTAATTCTTTGTTTTCTGAAGCAGCCTGCAGGCATTTAATGTTTTATATCCTGCTGGCAGAATTAGGACATAATTATAAACCCTAATTCCCCTGTATAAAATAAATTAGTGAGTACACAACCAACACATGCTAGTCACTGCTAGCTGCTAATCTACTGCTTTCATCTCGTGGGATGTATTATTTAACATCAAAAGGACCTTACAAATATAGTTGTAAACATTCTTTTTCAAGACTCATGTAGAAATGAAAGCATGCTGCCTATATACAGTTTCAAATGTTTTAAATTCTAAAGTGTGTTAATGAATAAGGAGACAATTCAACTAAAAGACTCCTAAAGTCACTGATAAAACTATCTTGTCAATCACACTTGTGCAACCATAACAGCAGGATCATTTAACATAAAATATGGTGGTTCTCCCCATCGTGCATCACTCTCACTCCTGACTCTATCGGGGAACTATTTACTGCCCAGATGGTCAATGACACCAGGTCAAGACTGCGTTTCAAGTGAAACCACAGAGTGCTGTAAAAGTCCTGCATACAGGAATGGATACAAATTCATGCATTAGCACATTGCTAATTACTGTTGGCCACTTTAATAAATTCTTTCCTGACACAGAAGTGCCAGCTCTGTAAAATAGGAGGGAAGCATATTAAGCTGCTGCTGCTGCTGCTTTTGATATCAGCATTTTAGACACAGTGGCTGGTGCACACTGCACCTACTCTATATAATATTCTGTATTTTATAAATACTAATGTGAATATGGTTGGACTATATTTTTCTGCTTAAATCAATTTAAATAAATTTACAGTGCACTTTTATCCAACATAATTACAAGATTCCAATTTGGCATTTATTTAAAAAGTAAACTAAATGGCAGCATCATATCATCCTGTTCTTTTTGACCACTTTAAAATTAAATGCTGACTTCATTTTACTTACAAGGTTACTTTTTAGTCTTGGGTGCTGGGAGATAGCCAGGATTCTTTCCTTTAACCCCCCCCCCCCCCCCCCCCGTTATTTTTTTGCAATGAGCTCTAAATTGTGTTTTACTGTATTTGACTAATAGGGTTCGTAGAGTTTGTGGAGGAATGTTGCATGTCTGCATTAGCCATGCGCTGATATCCAGCACAACTTGGCGACCTCAAGCGTGATATTGCTTCATAAAAGGGCATTTGTCATTGTGACGCATTGCAAATTCACAGAAATCCTACACCACATGCATTAATTTAAGAGTAAATCATGAAATATAAATATATAATGTAAAGGGGGAGAATGAAGGGGCTTTTTTCAGGTCTAACAACTTGCCAAAGCAAACTCCCAGTAAACCGTAAAACCTGCAGTTTTTATCCTGCGTGAGGAAATAAGTGCATGATGGTTCTTGCACTTTGTCCTGTGCACCATTTGCCAAGTTGTCGGTGATATTCCTCACAGGAGTGAGCTTGCAGCCACTGAAAGTGAGCTTGCCGCATCTGCATAAATCAAGGCATGTGGGAAGCTGGTATACCTGCACGTCTGCACACGGGGAGTTTGATGACAGACAGGTCTGAGGGGACTCCGCCATAAAGTTTAGGAACCGTGAAATATCCGAGAAGTGCTGGAACCCTTTTCGACTCCAAATTACAGTTGAATGTGTGCTCTGCTCTCTTAGTGTTTGAGGGGAAACGCCTTGGCAGCACATAAAGAGCTCAGTGTGAAGCTGAAATGACCGTCCGACTGGTGAAAATAAACACTGATCAAATAGAGTGATTGATCGAATAAATTAATTTCAGCAGCGAGCTGCTCTCTCTCTCTCTCACACACACACACACACACACACACACACACACACTGATCAGCACCACTGAACTGCCTTTTAGAAAACCACTGTCTTTTTACCCTAGCTTTGATTTTGTTCTAAATAGTTCTATCAACTTTGAGTCACTGAAAATCTCATCTTTTATCAACATTAATGATAAACTGTCAACAACAACAACAACAGCTGTTGTTTTATATCTGGTCAGTAAAACAAGAACTACGATCTTTTCATCATCATCATTGGCTGCAGGCTGAGAGGTTGTGACCTGTCAGAGACACGGAACTAAAGGAAAGATAGCTGAATCAGCACGCCCACAGCCTCACCTAAACACACCTCTGCTGAAAAGGCCTCAGTGGTAACAAGATAGAAGTAAACAGCCAATTACTGAAGCCCGCCCCCACCCTTATTCCCCCTTTAAACTGTACAGACACAGAGTTATGGCTTTAATAGTTTCTCTCTGCCCAGCATTTGGATGTCTGTCCAAAAGAATGTTACTCATCAACCCCTTGTTGTGCTGGTCTTACAGAATTAAAACCACGTCCCTCTTAAATGTATATTTTTTGCAACGCACACCAAAAAACATCTTGCAATAATCAGCTCAATTAGAGCAGGTCGTGGTGGAAAGCAGCCGAGGTGAGCAGAGGGAGGTTGTGAAAATAGGGGGGCCGACTATCAGGGGAAACATGATCTCCATTCATCAGTGGCCGTAATAATTACCGTTACAGAGCCGGAGCCCTCTGATCAAACTGATCTCTGGAAACAAGTGGTTTACAAACACTGTCAGGGGCCAGATCTGGGACCTTGATTTGCCCCGTCGCTGCCATGGCTGCACCCAGCAGCTCGGGACACAAACTCTGCACAACAGTTTTCAAACTGGCTCCCAGCTGCAGTAAAAGCTACAATGCGTTCCAGTTCTATTTACTTCTGCAGCTTAATGTAAACTCCACTCTCTTCTATGATGTTTTTTTTAAATTGAGCATAAATTAACATAACCACCTCACACGTCACCAGGATTTTTGTAACCGCCAAAGCAAAATTACTATTATAATATTTTAAATGTATAAAATGTGATGCCTTATTTAATCCAAATATCTAGTTTTGTGTGAATTGTAGAGCACATGGATGCAACATCTTCCTTATTTTTTCCTCACTTTCCCTGTCAGGAGGGATCAGGCCCCTGCCGAGTAGCATCAGTCATCTTGATGCTGTAATTCTCTCTGAAGTGCTTCAGGCCAACCACGACTTCAATTTATTAAACAGGGGAACACGGAAACGGAGATCAGGCTGCTCTCACCGGACTCATCCTCCAGGGCAATAAACTTCATAATTACATTCATAATTACTTTCAAATATACACATTTTTAACAAAAGAACTGAGCCAACCATGAATCTATGTATTTGAGCTTATTATTATTTATATTGTTGCTGAATGGAAGAGATGTTGCCGATTGGTGCAACTTAAAAATAAATAACGGCGAATTAAAGTGGTTGTTTTGAATTGTGAATAAGGTGGATTTAATATATTTAATAAATAATTCAAGAGACAATAATAATGGAGTATTATATAGTTTAAAAAATGAGATACAGATTTTTTTCATATATATTCTGCGGCATACCTGCAGTGTTAGATGTTATTTCCCTTATTTCCTGATCGTGTGTGTGTGCGTGTGCGTGTGTGATGTGATACTGAACATGTAACTGGTCTATCCTTGCTCTAATGAAATGCTCCCATGGTGCTGCTGAGGCGATAGAAATCCGACGGTTGGTCAATTTTAGATCAGGGGGTCGATAACAGACAGACAGACAGACAGACAGACAGACAGACAGACAGACAGGAGAGGAGGTCACCGCAAACAACCACGTGACAGAGTTTCTGTTGCGCATCATCCTGCCTGATGACGGCCACGCCACCATGATTTTAACAAGGCTTGGTATTTAAATACGGGTTGTCAAACCAGGATTTCTAAATCTCCGCGTTCTTGGCAGAAAACTTCAGAGGAAATGAAGGCTTCCCCTCACCGGTGTCGCGGCTCTGCTGCTCTGCCCCCGATGCTGCTCCGCCGTCTCTCCTCCTCTGCGCACCTGAGCGCTCGTCGCCCGCTCCCCCCGGCCGCCCTCTCCGGGAGCCTCCCTGCTGCTGCCGGAACCCTCGGTGATCCTGTTGTTAAAGCTCTGAATCAAGTGTCATGGTGGGAATAAACTGTCACGATCTAAAAGAGAATAACAGCAACATTTATCACGTGGGATCATTTGATCCTTTTATTTATTTTTTATTATTAGACAGCATATATTTGTAGGATGAACATGATTTTATTTTAAAAAATTAAAAAAAAAATCTTAATTTTTTACTTTCCTTTGTGATCTCATTCTTCATTATAAGTAAAAACAAACAAAAAACACCCATAACCTTACATTTATTTGTGCAGAATAAACCTGTAGAAATTAATTTGTACCATCTTTAAAAGACAATCAGAAACATAAATTAGCAATAGACTACATTTCAGATTAATTTATTATTATTTTGGTGCTACTCACATGCCTTTAAACACCGCCGATCGAAACGGGCTGTTTTTGCAAACTTTTCATTACACCAGGCTTTTGTCAACACTTGACAGTTATTACACATGTATAGAGTGATGAAATGACTGTCTTTAAAGTTCCCAAAGTCGTGGAAATCTGGATTGATTTGTGAGCGCCGCCGGAGGCGTGAAGGCAGACTTGGACTTGAGTAGCCTGCGTGCGCTCTGGCGCCATCCGTCCTCCAGCTGCAGGACCAGCGCGGCTCTCCTGCTCCGCGCTCCCCCCAGCTCGGCTCTCTTTGGCTACCAGAAATGTCTGTCAAAGTGAGGCGAAAGGAAAAAATGCTGTGGAGGAAAAATCTGAGCGATTCTTGCGTCGGAAGGCGGGCTGGTCACGAAGGGAACAATCACGTTGCCTTTGCCAGGGAGCCACCTCAAAGCGTATCAGGTTACTTTGAGTGACATCGTAACCATGGTAAATAATTTGACTAAGGCTATTGTCTTATCCTCACCATCCCCGGGTCAGATAACCGACCAATCAGAGTTCATATAATCGTCTGTCTTGCCAGCTTAGAATAATATTATTAAAACGAGCCAGCAAGCCCGGTCTCTTGGAGAAGGTTATGTTGAAACGGCGTAGAAAAGTTGGAGGAGGACGGTGGAAGGAGCAACTTTCTCTCTTTCTAATCAACTTTGGGAGGATTTGCTGCCTGTGGGGTCTCGCATGGCTCAATGGACTTGAGTTTAGCCCACAAAACACAGCTGGATGTTACCTCATTTTGGGTCGTTTCGAGTTTTAAAATATTAATTTGGGAACTTTTGTCGCTTATGGCTTAACGCGATTTTTTTTTAAATGCGAGACTGAGCGGACAGACTTGGAAGTCAGGCACAATATAATCTGTGCGGATTTACGTTGTCGCCATGTCCATGCTTCCGACGTTTGGGTTCACCCAGGAACAAGTGGCGTGCGTCTGCGAAGTCCTCCAACAAGGGGGGAATATCGAGCGGCTGGGGCGCTTTCTGTGGTCCCTGCCGGCGTGCGAGCACCTTCACAAGAATGAGAGCGTCCTCAAAGCGAAAGCTGTGGTCGCCTTCCACCGAGGGAACTTCCGAGAGCTCTACAAGATCCTGGAGAGTCACCAATTCTCTCCACACAACCACCCCAAGCTGCAGCAGCTGTGGCTGAAAGCGCACTACATCGAGGCGGAGAAGCTGCGGGGCCGCCCGCTCGGCGCCGTGGGGAAGTACCGCGTCCGGAGAAAGTTCCCCCTGCCCCGTTCCATCTGGGACGGAGAGGAGACCAGCTACTGCTTTAAGGAGAAGAGCAGGAGCATTCTCCGGGAGTGGTACACTCACAATCCCTACCCGTCCCCGCGGGAGAAGAGGGAGCTGGCCGAGGCCACGGGACTCACCACCACACAGGTCAGCAACTGGTTCAAAAACCGGCGACAACGAGACCGAGCGGCGGAGGCCAAGGAAAGGTAAGCTTACAAAAGACCCGAGTTATGATTAATTATTATAATATTACATAAAACTAGCAAATTAGAATGTCTCTGTTATGGTTAGGGCGTATTATTCGCCGATCTACATTTGTCAGTTCCCAAAATGAAACAGGAGTATTTTTTAACAAGCTACCACACTTCTATATTCTGCTGTGTTGTGTTGTAGACTTTTAGAGTATTATATTTAAAATCAGACAACTGTCACGTCCCTCATTGCTGCAGCATTATTATATTATGGTTTGATGAGGCCGTGCGTAAAAGATCAATGTTATATCAAATTAAAATCTTCTTTAATGCAATACATATGCTGGCTATGATCTTATCGTGAATCACATTTAATATGACATTTAAAAATATTTCCACAATAAAATAAAATTTGAATCAACCCCCCAAAACGCCAGTGCGTAAACACAGTTGCTAAATGAAAAATAGAATTGAAGCTCTTTTGCACCAATGACGCGGCGAGCAAATTTGACCTTTCTCGAATCTGTTATTTTGTTTAAACTACTTTGAAATTTTAAAATCTATAAGCTGTCACGCTTGCAGAGAGGTTGAGAGACATTTTTGAGTCAGGTGTTCGCTGTGGTTGGTGTCTTCTTTCACCCTCTGGTCACTAATTAGGGCTGAAATCTGCACCTAAATCATGTCGCTGCACTGATAGAAGCGTTTTACTCATTAGAGGAAAATGTAAAATGAGTCAAATAAGGAAAACTAAACCCGTCCTTTAGTCACACATTTTATTTCCTTTCAAACTTTGAGATAAATGCGGTTCGTGTCTCTCGGCGTTCTACCTTCAAACTGACTGGTGCGCATTAATTTGATTAATAATTAGTGAATTCTTCATTTTAGCATTCAGACATAAAATATTATTTTCTCTAATGTCAGTAAGACGTCGTTGTTTTAGTTAAAGTTACATTAAGTGTGTGTGTGTGTGTGTGTGTGTGTGTGTGTGTTGTGTGTGTGTGAGAGAGAGAGAGAGTGAGAGAGAGAGAGAGAGAGAGAGTTCTTCTTTACAAATGATTATTTATATTGTTTCCACAAATGTAAAATCTTTTTTTAAATCCACACCTTCTGTCAGACTGACTTTGTGGCCATTTCCCCCCCTAATTTTTTCCTGTTTTGTATTTGCAGAGAAAACAACGAAAACAGCAACAGCCACAACCCCCTGACTTCCTCCATGAACGGGAGTAAATCTCTCCTGGGGAGCTCAGACGACGACAAAACACCCTCGGGGACTCCGGATCACACGTCCCCGAGCCCGGCTCTGCTCCTCGGCTCTAATGCTGGTTTACAGTCCCTCCACGGCCTCGCCCCCCCTCCGGGGCCAAGCGCCATCCCCGTCCCAGGCGGTGCAGAGTCTGTGCACCTTCACCACTCTTTGCACCACGACACCATATTGAACCCTATGTCTTCGAATCTAGTGGACCTTGGCTCTTAAAAACCTGCCCAGGAGGAAAAAAGAGGACAGTTTTAAGGTCATTTGCGCGAGTGTGAGACTGTAGCTTCGAGCCGACGTGGAAAAGTGGAGAGACTCGACCCCGCAGCCACCGTCATGAATCACTTTGGCCTCCAACTCAACCTGTAACTCAACAAGTGGGACAGAAGCTGCCAGTTTCCTCAGATTAAACTGCTGCTTGTTTCTGGGATTATCTCGACACCAGTGTCAGGCAGTGCACTTAAAAAGGAGGCAGCGAGCTAGTGTGTGACTGTGTGCGTGCGTGCGTGTGTGCGTGCGTGTGTGCGTGTGGGTGTACGTGTGTTTGCGTGCGACAGCTGCGTTAAACACAGTTCTGGAGAATGTCCGCAGTCAGGAGCTTCTTCAGCTCGTTTTTATTAAAACACAGAATGTAATAAGGTTATAAAAATGAGAACATTAACATTATAATGTCTTAATTATTGTACTATTATTTCCGGGGTTAAGTAGCTAATATGATATAAAATACAAAAGCCTTTTCCCCCAGAACGAGCCATAAGCTTTTATTTTATTTTTCTTTCTGTTTTGAGGGGTTGTTGAAACGATGGGAAGCGTCTGTCTTTTGCGAGCCGTGACATGTTGAAATATCTTAATCACTTCGTATTATTAATAATATTTGCATTTTTATTCGGGAATAGACTGCATGTAAACATTGCGACAGAATGATAAAGCGAGTCACCTATAGTTTCTTATACCCTTTACAATAAAAGAAACAGAAATGCCAGAATTCCTGGAAATTGGGCTTTTCTTTGATTCTGAGTGATTCTCGGCACTTCCCTCTCGTTGGAACGTTTTATTTAACGGATTTAAATAAAGGAAGAAATTCCAACATGAGAACAAAAACAGAAATCAAATCGTAGACGAAAGACAACTTTGAAATGTTCACGCAGGTTATTTGATATTCAAAATAAGATGGTATTAGTATAATAGAGATTTAAGGATTATGCGGGTGTAAAAAATGTCATATTCTTTTCCACAATCGTTTGAATCTGTAAAAGACACACAAACATAAGACGCAGTTAGTTAAATAATTTAATACTAACAATCGAAAATAAAACAAATCAAGAGATGTAGCTTTAACTCCAGATGAATAGTAGAGCTTCAGAAACTTAGAGGGAACTAATCAAATGCGCGCGAATTACTGTTATTACGGTAATGACAGCGGCTCCAGGCTAGAGATGAACAATTTTGATATCCACAATAATATGATGTTCCTGCAGAGCGGCTCGTCCCTCCGCTCAGGTTTAAGGGGTCCAAAACAACAAAGTGGAAACCCGCGTTGAAAGAAAACACTTTATATGAAGAGCCTGTGCCCCCCCATCCACCCCCCTCACCCAGCTCACCCGGGCAGCTGTCATGAGATTAACGCCAAATTTATTACCGTCATTTTTAAATTTTTGGCTGGAACTGTAATGTGACAGCGGCACAAAACAGTCAAAGTGGCCTGTTTTTATCTGTTCAGTTAATGTCTGTAGGCGGTCGAGAACAAATACACTGATTCGAACCCACAGTCGCAACAATTTCAGCCCGGCTAGAAATTACTTCGTCACCTAATGGGGAGTTTTACGCGCCGAGGATGCGTTAAAAAAAATTGGGGACATTTTGGCGCCGTCCTAAATGAGGGAGGCTTAAGTGTGAAGTGTGTGTAAATCGGAAGGGTCATCAGCACCTCGTTGGCCTGATCTGATGGCGCGGGAAGGTCCGCGACACGTGTGGCGCTCTGCTGTTAACGAGGACCTGCGCGCATCTGGATCCACTCAAAACAAGAACCAGCAGACACAACACGGAATAGTTTCCCACCAAACCGTCTCCTTCACTCCACCGGGCGTGGTGGTTTGCAGCCTCCGCGCTCAGGTTTGAAACGTGAACCATGAGCGCGCCGGTAGAGCCAGTGACACGATTTATGGACACAAAGGAAAAACGTTAGTTGTTCTGATTACCCACAAAGGCTAAGTGGCAATAAGGAATCAGGAAAAACTGCCAGACAGGCGGGACCTAGCCTTGGTTTCTCACACTAAAGGTCTTTTAGGTCGATGTAAAGCACAAAAGTCTCGTAATGCCTCAGGAGGAAACTCATGAAGTCATCCAGGAGACAGTGTTGATCTGACACCTTTGGAAAATCCATCCTGCATTTATGGGAATTTAATCAACTGGTGCGTAAAGGATGCTCTTAATGTTTCACCCCATGTTAAGCTAAATTAATACATTTTAACATTTGCTGTAAGTGTTTGATAAAAATCATTTTGTCTGTTTTTGACAAGACCCAAGACAAGACCTTGTAATCTGATTTGTTTAAACTGTCATTAATATTTGCTGCGATTTTAGATGAAAATCCCAGTTTGCACTTGGTTAATAATAGGCCTAACAATTATTTAAATGTTGAAATTATTATTTCTAAAATGAGCTGAGCTGGGAACATAAAAAATTAAGAAATAAAATATACTTGAGGACATCCGAAACAGCCCTATAAAGGTGTTGGGACATGGAATTGTCAGATATCCTTGTTACTTTGTGACACCTTAGTGGCCCCAGTGGAGAAATTCACTTTTTAGGACCTCCTTCTGGGAGGTCAGAGGTCACACTTTTATAGCTACAGCCTCCGAAGTGAGAAGGATTCTCAAAGCTCTGGATGGTTCTGTCCTGTTTAAACACAGCAGTTTTAAAATGACCCAAATCATTTTACAGGTGAAAACTGAAGCAGGTGACGTGATGATGATGATGATGATGATGATGATGATGATGATGATGATGATGATGATGATGATGATGATGATGATGTTGTCGGGGGAGGGGACGCTGTTGAGCATATGTGATGATTATTGTCACTTGCTGCTTTGAGAAGTTTGAGCTGAGAGCTCGGCTGCAGATACGCAGCATAACTGAAACAGTCAGAGCTAAAAATCAAGTGTTGGAAATGACTTTTAGCCTTTCAGCTTCCTCACACAGAAACAAACAAATGCGTGTGCCACTTCGTAAAAATGCTGAATCCTCGTCATTGTTTGGACTGGGATGTCTAATAAAGAATACTGATGACAGAAAAGGAGAAGCTGTGGGATTAATGTTTTGCTTCAACACATTAAAAACATGGACAGGTGGGTCTCCTACCTTAGATTGGTTTGGTAAGAACCGTCCTCTAACATGTGTATAAAATGTCGACAGTCTTATAAAAGTAATTTTAGCCGGTTTGGCTTTGCTTGTGGCTATGAAACGGATCCACAATGTAGCCTCAGGTGGATGAAGCCTGCTGAGCTGAGGGATTGTGATCATTGATTCAAATATAAACGAAAATGGCTCGCAGGAAGCCCTCTTTGGCTCATCCCGACCCACTGAAGAGAGCGAGAGAGAGTTTCCAGGCAGAGATGAAGCCATGAAATATGCGTGTCCAGGCCAAGCTCGGCGAGGAACACCCAGAGAGACATACGGATGAAATCAAACTTTTTCATTAGGCTGATTATGTACAACGAGGTCTGCTTATTGTTACTTCAGCCTGAATCAGCTTCCTGTTAGAAAACTAGCTTTAATGAAGCCAACCTGGGAGTAACATGTAAATATCAATAATAAAAGTTGCTCTAACAGGGTCAATACCATACTGTTACAGCAGCAGCAGCCTCAGTGCACAAAATAGTCTCATTTAATTTATTAATCTAACTCTTTGTAAACCAGTTCATTAGTCATTATGCTTTTTATTCATTATAATATAGATCATTCTGGAGCAAAAAGCACCAACTGGGAATGGATACTTGTCATATTTTCCCAATAATTTTACTTAAAATTTTGATTGTTGTTGGCGTTTACAATAATTTTGCTACACTTGGAGGTCATACACAGTGACTGCGACCACAAATGAGCTTTTCATCCATCACTTTGTGTATCAGGTGTGTCCCATAAAATGGGATAAAGCAGCGGGGAGTTTAGGCTGTGAGGAGGAGGAGGAGGAGGAGTGGGTGCACGGAGGGCATATGGGTGTAGAGTTACAGTCACCAAAGAGAGAAAAAGAGGGATGACCAGGGGAAAATGGGCATTAATCCGTTCCCTGTGTACTTTATGTGTACTCTTACAAAACACACAGTGTCATAAAAGCATAAGTCCGCTGTGGGCTCCCTTTGCTGGGGTCAAAGGTCACCAGGCAGACTACGCTTACACCTTCTACATCTAAGACCTGACACATTCAGGGACACGAAAGCTACATGATAACATCTTGCGTTTAAACATTAAATATGAATCAGTGACAGAGCCGCCTCGTGCTGCTTTTTTCTCCTCTGAGCGTCCACCAGAAGTTTCAGTTGTACCTCATATTCAGTCACTCTAAAGGCAGAGCATGCGTTTACTGTTTGAGTGTTTGTGGACATGCAGATACGTGTGTGAGTGTGTGTGTGTGCATGCGTGTGTTGCATGCATTCATTCGGGGTCAAGAAAAGCTCACCTGGGCTTCTACTGTAAATTCCTGCTTGGCAGGCAGACACAGCCCATTCTGATCGCATTAGGTTCACTCCGATGGCTTTTCCAGCTATTGTCACCTGACACCGCTCCATTAAATCTGTCCAGCGTGAAGATTAACTGCACCAGTCCTCCTGCTTTCACTTGGTGTTCTCGCTGAGCACTGAGGGGCAGGTTAAATCATGCAGACGGCTTTCAGAGTTTACTGTACTTTAGCTTCTCTGGCCTTTAGCTTGATGTCAGATCAGCAAACGTTACAACATATTTTTGAGGTGCAATTGAATGCATCTTTTCCTGAAACTTTCTTCAAATGAGTCTCATCTAAAAAAATAAAAATGAAACACACAACTGTCTGACAGATGTTGGGAAACAACAGCAGATCCAGAACAAAACCACAACAGCACCCTGAGAACAAGTTGAGAACTTTATTGTCATGACAACATATGACAAATTGTCAACAATTGTAAACAACAATGAGACAAAAATAATCTTACACTTGGTTCTTTTAATTATTGTGCTTTAGTGCAGTTGAAGTCACGTGTCAGATCAATGATGGATTCAGAACTTCATAATGAGAAGATAAATCAAAGGATCAACGATGGCTGAAGTAATTGTAAAGTTAACAAAAATGCTTTAGTATTTATTTCAAACCTTGCTTACAGACATACATGAAGATGCTTTAATATTGATGACTTTATCACAGAGTGAAAAATACCTGACATCCGATTTATTTTGTTTTATGTATTATTGAATGCAAATGTTTTAAACGCAGTCAACATTTATTTTATGCATTTTCCCAAAAAATAACCTTTATCTGATAGAAATGAACTATATGCCTGCTGTGACCTACGCTGTCCTGCTCAGAATGATGCCAAAGAACTTCCCTCTACCTTTGTTCATTGTTCATTCTGCACACAGACAGATTGTAGGAATGTGGTCCACATTTGAAATGATAAAACCAAATGATAAAGCCCTTTAAGCTCTAAATGTGATCTATATTTAAAGGGAAAGCTGCTGTCTTGTCCCCCTAAAAGCACAACGACCCTGCTGTGCTAAACACCGCTCCCACCTAGTGGTCACTGGGTGTAACTGCAGAGCAGCGGCCTGGATGGTTCAGTTCAGGTAACGTTCTGATGGTGACGGGCGTGTTTTAGGTTATGTCAATATTATTAGAGCATGGGCAGGGACCCAGGCACCTCCGTTGACATAGCACGTAAGGTAAAATACCTTCATTTTAGTGTTTCATCCAACTTTGTGTGTTTAGCATTTATTTAAACAAACAAACAAACTATAAAACACTGTTTGGCTACGTTAACTTAAATGTGACTTGACAGCTTTGATACATAAAAAGATCTCTTTGCTTAACTTGATCGTGTGTCTACCTCTCTTCATCCCTTCTCTCCCTCCCTTTCCCAATATCTTACACCAGACTGGTTTCTTCTATTTCCTCCCTCCCACATCAATGGCAGCTGCTCCAAGTCTCTTTTGCTTTGTTGACGTTCACTTGCTGCTTGATTAGCTTCCCCGCTGCACTCCCAAGTGCTCCTGGGTTTCCGCCAAAGCAATTTTGTAGTGAGAAAAGCAGAAAACACGCCACGGGTATAATTTCACTACACAATGAGAGGTTTAGGGGGGGTGGGTGTCAGTGACCTTAAAGCTTCTGCATCCACCATTTGTAATTTAGTGTGCACTTGACTTGACACGCAGACGTGTAACTGCTGGCATGGATCTGCCGTCAGCGGCCTGCACCGATGTCAGCGTGGCTGCAGCTCATGTGGAGCCAGGTTCCGGTGTCGTCCTCTGTACATTCATATACAGTATTTCTATGTGCATTTATATATCCTTCAGCTCTGATTCACTGAAGTTTCCTGGCGTTTGCTCACATTCGCAGGCTTCATGGAGACCCCTGGTGGCGGAAGAAGGTATTTCAATTGCCTTATAATATCACAACAATGCGTGTAAATAAAATGATTTCAGAAAAATATTCACATTATTGCAAATTGTTTGTCAAGATTACTTTAACCGTCAATACGTCGCGCTTCAGTCCATTAAGAAAAAATAAAATAAAATTATAGAGGTCATGAAAGGGTGACGTGGATTAAATGGCTTCAGTGAATATTTTACTGTGCAACCTGAAACAGGATATTCAATTTATGTTCTCACGGAATTACAAACAAAAGCAAAAAAGAAACACGATATCATCATTAGAATTTATTTAACACATTTTTAAAAAACAAACGACAATAATATTGAAGAATATACATGAAGATGCTTTAATATTGAAGACTTTATCACAGAGTGAAAAATACCTGACATCCAATTTATATTGTTTTATGTATTATTGAATGCAAATGTTTTAAATGAAGTCAACATTTATTTTATACATTTTCCCAAAAATAACCTTTATCTGATAGAAACGAACTATATGCCTGCTGTGATCTACGCTGTCCTGCTCAGAATGATGCCAAAGAACTTCCCTCTACCTTTGTTCATTGTTCATTCTACACACAGAAAGATTGTAGGAATGTGGTCCACATTTAAAATGATAAAACCAAATGATAAAGCCCTTTAAGCTCTAAATGTGATCTATATTTAATATAGGATATGAACAAAAGTAGCTTTTAAACGCAGATTGTCAATAAAACACAAGCTTCAGTAAAAACATCGGAACAAATCAGAAGTTATTATTCTAGTGTGTTTTACTAGATGGCACTAGATGGCAGTAAACCATCAGCACACACCCACGGAGCTGCTTTACATCCCCGAAATTAAGGCAATCAACCAAAGAAGCATATATCTGTAAAATGTTTAAACAAATGTGTGTTTTTGAAAATGATGCTCAGTATCAAATGTTCAATGAATAATCAAATGCTGTGAAAGAACTGAGGCGTTGAAGGAGCCGCCATCACTCCTCTAAGCCTCTATCATGCTGGCTGTGCTTTTCTCTCCTTTTCTGTCCCTTCAGGGAGCTGCTTCTGCCTGCTGAACTGGACTTGAGTGAAGGGCCAGCGCTGCCTTCAATAATAGATGCCTTCTGGAGGCCACCTTGGGACAAAGGCCATTTTTAAAGAGATGCTTTGCAAATACTCCACGGCCGATTCATGAACACCAGTCTATGAAAAATAGAAAAAGTGGTCAAACAAAACAGCAATAATTCAGCAAAGGGCCTCCAGAGCCCTGAGCCAGTTATTAAGCAGCAAGGTGCATCGGACAAGCAGCACTTAAGGAAATGCTGTTGCAGGCGATGAAGTGCAAACGGTGAGTGTAAAACAGAAATTTCATTAAACTTTCTCCCTTTTTCCAGGTGGTTAATCTCCAGAAAAGAAGCAGCCGTGACAAGCAAATCCTCTTGACTGAACTGAGTCAGGTGGGTGTGTGAGGAGGGAGCCAGGCAGAGGAAAAGACCAGAATAATTTCAGTTTATCTATGAATTTTTAAAGTTCTTCAGCGGTTCAGCTGATGGCCGAACTTCCAGCGTTGGTTACTAAGCAAAGAAGATGAAAAAGACTCAACGTTTCATTAATTCGTCCCATAAATTGGACCACAGATGTAGATAGAATTCTATTTTCATGCTTAAAATTGTAACTGTGACGGCTGGATGCGTCTCCGTGAACCTAAAGAGCGTGTAGAACCGTGGAATTGACCCCAGTCACCTCCGATAAAGGTTGCATGAACTTCTTGCTATCTCGCTGAGTAAATGGGACTTATTGGTAACTGCGTGTAACACGATGTCATGTGTTTCTCCTCCATCATTTATAGCGCATCCTCATCTGCCGGCTTCCCTCTCAAACTGTCCTGCTCTCTGGAACAGGCGGGTTAAAGTCTAAAAGGCTGCGCTCCAGCGGTTCTGCCTGCCTCTGCCATCACCCACCCCTCCACCGCGTCCATCTGTCCTCCATACACCCTCAGCAGTCGGTCGCTTGGCTCTGCAAAACTCCGGGTATCAGTTTTTAAAAATTAACCAGGGATCAGGGGTTCCATTACACTCTCTGGCATCTGAATCCTTGATCTAGCACTAAAATGAGAAGCCAGCTCAGTGTTCCAACATCATTTGACTTTGGCGATGAAACTTTGATGAGTGTGTTCTGCAGCAAACAGTGACCCCAGTTTGCGTGTGTGTGTGTGTGTGTGTGTGTGTGTGTGGTGTGTGTGTGTGTGTGTGTGTGTGTGAATTCACTGTGCTAGCTTCTGTAGTGTACATGGTCAAGGTTGCACTGGAGCACAAGAAATCCTTAATAGGGGCCTTTAATGCTGTGAAATGTATTCATGTGTCTTGAATTGGGTGTCATGCTTTAAAATCCCTTTTTGTAAGTGGAAGCTGCTAATCCTCATTCAAATGCCGAGCTAATAAAAACATTTAAATGCAATAAAACACCATTTTTCAAAAGAAAAATACATATATCAGTAGAAAAGATATTGAACATCTTTGCCTCCTGAACATCTTTGCACAGACACGTGAACAGGCCATAGTAACGCTGTTATTATAGTAAAGGCCGCTAGATGGCAGTCAAGGAACACGTTTGGCCCGCGGCCCCCAGTTTTCAGCCACTGCGCGTCTGCAGCGATTCGGCTGTTCTGGTCTCAATCTGGATCCTCCTCCGTCCGTGCTGGTTGTGATCGCCACAAGGTTTTTTTTAATGGTGATTTTAGTGTTTGGACTCGAATTGAGTGACAAGAAAGGTTGTATCAGCATTCCCGTGTAATGAATAAATGATAATAATATAATAAAATAATTAAAAATATAATATACATTACAGACCTCACAGACCTTCGGGACAGAGAGGTCCAGGCGCGGCGAGACCGGCTGTCCACACTCGGGTCCTCTCGGTGGTTTCCAGCAGGCAGGAGCTCCAGCTGATGGACAATAGCCTCCAGCATCACACCGGGGAACAATCAGCAGTTCATGGACGGAAGAGGGGGAGCAAAAGGGGGACTTTCCATTAAAAAGTCCGAGAGCAGGACAGAGTCCCGCAGTGATTACTTTCCCCTAATAAACTATTTAGACGTCCTTGTCTTGACAATTATAGCCTAAGAAAAGACTAAGAGTTTAAATGTAATTGTACTAAATAAATATGCAAAGTACACGCAGGCCGTGTTATTTGATGAGGTATTTGTTGCATGGGGGGGGTATTTTCAAATAAGAATATTTACAATCATAACCGCCAAATCAGAAATGAGATCGTAACATGATTTTAATTATTCAGTTTCTGAAGATAGAAATTCTACCCCCTCCCTTCTCTGACACCCCCCACCCCAACATATGCTGTTAATAAGGCAGTTTTCACGGTGCTGTACGAGTGTGTGTCACGCTAAGAAGGCCTGAGAACAGCGGTAGAAAACACAGGTGCTGGGGCTCTATTTAAGCTGCTCAGCCCTCTGTCCACTCGGTGTGCACAAGGCGAGAGATCACAGCCTGCGCGCGCGCAGACACACACACACACACACACACACACACACACACACACACACAGGGGGAAGGGGTGGTGTTGAAAGTGTTCGCTTGAGTAAGCCAGAGTTGGGTTGCTTTCATGTTATGCTTGTTTTAAAAAGATGAGGCTTGTGCAATGGCAGTCCACGCTGATAAGCATTAGACTGGAGTATTTCTTACCACCCCCTCCCCAACTCACACACACACACGCACACACACACACAACCTGAGAGTATGATCCCATCTGTGCGTACACGGCAGCCTACATCAGCTAATGGAAGCGCGCAGTTGGTCTCGTATCACTGCCTTATGTGACCCCGAATATGGACGCTGCCCCTTGTCTTTGACGGTGTGTGTGTGTGTGTGTGTGTGTGTGTGTGTGGTGTGTGTGTGTGTGTGTGTGTGTGTGTGTGTGTGATGGGGCTATGGGTTGACCAGTTGTCAACAAATAGCAGGTGCAGGGCGACTGAGACGCAGACATTCGTGCGCTTTACGCAGCACTGAAGTGGCCACACATTTAACCCTTGTGTGATAAAATTAATTAATTTTATCATTTTTCTTTTAAAAAGTGAAAACGGGTCCCACAGACCCGAACACCACACAAGGGTTAAAATGATCCAAGTCAAAATGTCACAAGTCTCCTTGTCGCTCACCAATTCCAGCACACACCAAACAGCAGGATTTTATTATCAACCTCTGAATTTACTGCGCTTTATTATATTTCCTGCACCGCTTCGATTCAAAGATCTGTCAGTTTGCTGCGGTTCACCTGAATGCTGACTTCCACATAATGAGGCAATGAGAGCACCTAGTTTAGCCCCGAGAGCTGCTATGACAGCTATAAGAAAATTGGTGCCTTTGAGTGCAGCATGAACACGCTGATAAAAAAAGTTGTGTTTAGGTCACCGGTGAAATGCGGTTTTATAGTTCCCACATCCTTCTTTTATTCTTCGGCTGAACAGACTGTCAGGATTCCCTTCGGTACAGGAGATGCTGTGAAGAGGAAGGTAAAATCTGGCCTCTAAGAGGATCAACAGCCATCAGTCCAAACACAATCAGCAATATTTTTCAGACCAACGTTTACTCGTGATTTCCTCCTCTCAGATGCACTTAGAATCACTTTGGCTTCAAATCTGGAAGCCATGAAAAAATTAATCTTCTTTATGTTGTTGACGTTGGTCGCGCTGTTCACGAAAATGTTGTTTGACAAATGCACAAAGACGATGCTGCAAAACAAGCGAAAAGTAGAAAAACATGCGAGTTTCTATTGTTTGCCGCACTCGTCTCACATTCTCGTTTACTCTCATGTAAGTATCACACACAGAGATTACTCCTCGCTAAGTTCCTTTGTCTTGTGATCCATATTTGAGTTGACAGATCACGAACAAGAGCTCCCCCACTGTTAATGACCCCAGCCAGCAACAGACAGACTCACACTTCAAAACTTTTCTCTGCTGCCTCTTTGGCCCACATATGGTTGCTGCAAAGACGGACGTCTGCACACGTCTCACATGTCCTAGTGGAGAAACCAAGAGAATATATTTGGAGATTTCCTTTCTGAGACTGAATTTGGTGGCGTGGCTCTTGTTTTTGTTGTTTTGGTAGAAGTTGAAATCTGTAGCACTTAAAGTGAGACGGTAATGTACGTTTAAAACGCCTTCTTTTGATTATTTGAGGACTTCGATACCTTCATATTGAATATATGAGTGTATTTCCAGAGTCAGGGATAATGAGTGAGGCGCCCATTCATGGCCTGTTTGGTATTCATGAGTCTCTATCTGTTGCTCCATCTCTCAGATATTGCCCTAATCCTCGTGTCCTCCTTTGCGATAAAAATGCTCTTCAGTTTACGATTAATTTAATCTCAATCACTGCGTGCCAATAAAACTTGTGGAGTGCGTAAATGGAGGGGTGGGGGTGGGGGCCCCTGATAAGGGTCCGGTGGATCGGCGGTGCCGTGGCCCCTCGGTGCTCTTGATACGGCCTATCTGCCTCCGACAGACCGATTTCAAACGCAAAATGAGTTTCAAATGTGATCCAGATTTTGCTCATGTGCAGCGGCCTGACGGTGGTTTGGTGGGGGGTGGGGGGTGAGGGGGTTCAGCCGGGCAGGCATGAAACCGAGCTCAGCAGCGTTCAGAGCTGCGGCCTCAGTTATTTCAGGATCACGGGCTCATTGACTCGCTGGACGCGTTTGTTTTCTGCATTTTGATTGTTATACTGTCGGAGGCTCATGTGTGAGCTGAGCATCAAAGGAAAAACTAAAAGACATCTAAAACAGCTTCACGTCAACCCCAAGATAGACGTTTAAAATGCTTGTATCGCGTTTGTATTCCGTTTTGTTAATATCCATTGGATTAACAAATGTAATGTAAATGTGCCCGATTAGCCACTGTTGGAGTGGATATTGTTCTTTGGCTTTTATCTAAAATTAACGTCCTTTTCACCCTCTTTTGCGCAGATTTATTTCTTTGGCTTTAAGGCCAATTTTCCAAACTTAGGACACACCACTTTGTTCAGCCTAGCCTCGATCTTCACTTGTCAAAATAGAGAAGTTTCAGTTTCACTTTCCATAAAGTCGGACGCCTGCGGAAAGGCTGAAGGAGCCGCATGGCCGCGCTCACGATGCCGCTGCAGCCGTTTTAAGAGTCGCTTCTCCGTTTTGTAAGTTCTGCTCTCCACCCGAGGCAGCTGCAGCAGCAGCATCTGTCCTACTTTCTGCTGCAGCACTCACGGGTTGCATACTTTTAATAAAGCCCCGTCACGGGGGGACCCTCAGAACTATGCGCGTTTAGGACGGAGAAGAAATCTTTGCGCAAGTGTTTCCTCCGAAACTGGTGCTCCTCCAACAGCGTCCTGCAACAAATTTGGCCTGGCCTAGCGCATAATTGGTTGGGGATTTAGATGGAAGGGGACTGCAGGAGAGAAAGCCTTTTTGGAGGGGGAAATGGTTCTCGTCCGAGGAAGAAAAGCTCTTTTCAGCGACCCACAAAGGGAGATTGGGACAGGGGAGGAGTCCCATCGTGATTAGCCCATTTAATGGCGCGTTTACTTAATTTCTGTATTCACTAGCAACGGTAAACAAAAGGGGAAATAGCACTCACATTTTAAAGTGCTACATGGCGTTGACGTTTGCAAGTGTTTGAGTAGTGCAGAGTTGTGGAGATTTAACCGAAATCTGAACAATAAAGAAAGTAATATGATGACGAACATGGGTGAAAACTAGAATTTAGAACTTTCGAATTTCTCCAAGAGTGACGCGATCGCCTGGAAAACCACAGCTTGATTCGTGGACACCAGCGGAAGAAGTAAAAGCACCCTGAAAGCCAAGTCTGGAAACTAAACGACTAAATTTAGACGAGTTCAGCCCTTTGACCGTCTAACCTGGTCCCCGAGCCATAAGCCACGATGAGCATTAATGCTTCCACAATCCAATAATGGCCCAATATGAACATGTGCTCAACCACTTAACAATGTCCTTATCCGTAATCGGATGGAGAGACAGACATCATGCAAAGAGGTATAACAAACAGAATACTGTATTTGATTTTAAATGTATGGTACAAATTAACATCAGAACCGCAGGAAGGAAACACTGAATAATGTACAGAAGTTCGTCAGGGAGTGAAGGATGAGACAGGCTGAATGGAGTAATAAAGATTTTTTGTTTGTTTTTAGCACGAGCGTGACTGATAAACACAGGTCAGTGTTCCCCCCCCACCACCACCACCACCACCACCGCACCCCCACCAATCCCACAAACACTCCTAGAGCACTTCAGTATAAGTTTGACAAATATTTTATGTAGGAACACCAAGTCGAGAAAAGTGAGGAAGGGATAGAAAAGAGGATGAGACGAGGGGAGAGCAATAATTATATACAGGCATATTTCTACACGTATTTTACAGACCGGGAGAATGATCGCCTTATTTGAGATATACATAATTCAATATAAAATTTTGAAAATAAAAATAAAAATCTGATACAGTCATAAACGATCCCGTTCGTCATCTTTTTGAGCATGAACCCCACACAGGCAGTGACAGAAGTGTATTTAAAAGGTGCTTATAGGACTTAAAATGATTGTCTGATGAACACAAAGTAAAAAGAGGATTGCATCTTGTCTTGCGTGGCGGGTCTGAAGCCGTCAGTGTCAACAGAGATGGGGGCGGACGACGAAGATACCAAGACGAGCTGTTTTTATTCCCTCTGACCGACGTTCCTGATGGAAAAATCTTGAACTTAGGTCATTTTCCCTGATTACGAAATCAAAAATAAAAAAGACATGCAATAGTCTAGTAGTCTAGTGTGTCGTGGGGGTATGAAAAGGAGAGGGAGGCGTGGGTCCTTTGAAAGCGCTTCTTAATTAAAAAAAAGACGTGCTTTTATCTCTTTTAATCTTAATATTTTTATATCAATCGGTCCTTTTTTTCATCCGAGATATTTCACAAGTCTTTTTTTTCTTCCTCTCAGGTCCATTTTCCCTGTAAATATTTCTCTTTTGTTTGTTTTTAGGTTATTTTCTTCCTCCGTATCATACATCGCACTCAGAGTCGCTGGATGTGACAGACAGGATGGACGTCCCAGTATCAACTCTCTCTGTCATACTGGAAACGCTGGTGGTGGGACTGGCTGCGGTCGAGGGCGACTCTGCCGAGCTGTGAGGGGTGAGGCCGGCCTCTGATAGGGACCTCATACCGCTCGGTCCTATTGCTTGGTGCTGGAGCCTGGAGAAGAAAAGAGGCGAGTAGGGGAGGGGAAAAAGAAGAGAAAATCAGAGAAATGGCAATTAGACCTGAGAATGTCCCCCTTCCCCTCCTCCTACTGCAAAATAGGGGTTCAAACTCGCCTTTCTTTCCCCCTGCCGGCCCCAGCCATGCATGCATGCTTTTATCAAATAGCCAGCTTCCAGGGGACAAAACACAGCACTATTTAGAATACCAAATGTTGGAATAAATTTAATGGATTCTCCTTTTTGTCCACATAATGAGGAAAAATCGACGCGCAAGTCAGCAGTCTGGGATTTAGTATCATTACAAGAAAACAAGCGTTAATTCCAGGCTGCTGCCTTCTATATATAAATCTCTGATTTAAATCATTTCCATGATTGTTTCATCTTATTTATTTTCTCAGTTTTCTTTCCGCGTTTGTGGCCATTTTACTCGTAACATCAATTGTCCCTCTCAATTGTCCCCCACAGTTGCAAAAGAAAAAACATAATTTGAATGAAATTACTCTTGCGTCCGTTTGTAAAATGTCACTAAGCTTTGTCACAAATGTGTTTTATTTTGATGGACGTGTATAAATGTGTGACGTTGGGAACTCCAATAATCTGAAATGTTTCCTTTCTGTCCACTCATGATAATAACCACCGCGGTGGGATAATATCAGCATGGAAATATATCTATTCATTTAGCTAAAAGATTAGAATGTGCTTCATATGGCTTAGTCCTCTCTGAGCTATTTTCTAATCAATTATAATATTTCAGTGGAATGATACCATACTTGATGTTATGAATACAGCTATGTCTTTAAATAGTTTTTAATACACGGGCTGTTTTTAGTCCAGTAATATCAATAATATCTCCATTATCCTTTCAAATCATCTTTTTTTCCAGCAATGAGAAGAATCACGTATTTTTAGTGATGAACAAATCCTAATAAATGAGGGCAAAGGACTCCACTGTTTTACATTTCTGTGAAAACAGATTTATTCCAGATTTTTATCTAAAATAAAAGTGAATAATTTAAAATTTGCCTAAAGAAATGTTGCCTAATTATTGAATATCTATCATCATAATATTGTTAGATTTTTTTTTTACTATTATAGCCAGATGCATTAGTTGTTTATGCTACAATGGGCTTATCTTGGTATAAATTGTTATGATGTCAACAATTTCAGCGTTTCTTTTATTTATAAAAAATGTCTTTTAGAAAAAAATACAAACAACTCTTTGTAAGAAACTTGACGAATTAAAAGCTAGATATTATTCATTTTAATAATATTTTGGACTTTTTAGATTTACTAGAGGTTGTTTTCTATCAAAATGTAAACTACGTGCTTGAACGTTGTGTAAGAATATTTATTATTATATTATTAATAACAGAGAAGAATTCGGTTGTATTCGGTTCTTGCATAACAGAAATGTGGCCGCTGCCTCTCCTCTCTCTCCCTGACACAGTTGTCTTTTTCTCGGTCAGTAAACAACACGTTTAATAAAATTTCGTCTTTCACTTTGCGCATTTTACACAAACTTTTCTCTTGTTTTGGCCAAAAAGAGCGAAGCACAAACCTGTTTTTGGCCGCCGCTGCTCTGTCTCGTTGCCTTCTGTTTTTAAACCAGTTTCCGACCTGTGTGGGAGTGAGTCCAGTGGCTTGAGCCAGTTCCCTTTTCTTGCTGGGGTTTGGGTATGGGTCCTGAAGGTACCACTCCCGTAGCAGGCTCCGTGTCCGCTCTTTGAAACAGTGCGTCTTCTGCTCACCGTCCCAGATGGTCCGAGGCAGCGGAAACTTCTTCCGCACCCGGTACTTATCGACCGGTCCGAGCGGGCGGCCGCGGAGTTTCTCGGCCTCCTGATAATGCGCTTCCAGCCACATAGCCTGCAGTTTGCCGTGCGATTCCTTGGTGAACTTGTGGTTCTCCAGGATGTGGTAGAGGTCTCTGAAATTCCCCGTGTGGAACGCGACCACGGCCCGGGCGCGCAGGATGGACTCGTGCTTGTTGATCGCCTCGCATGCTCCCGGAGCCACCGGCAGGGACCAGAGGAAGCGGCCCAGCCGTTCGATGTCCCCGGTCTCTTCCAGCGTCTCGCAGACGCTTGCCACCTGCTCCGGGGAGAAGTTGAGGGTCGGTAGCTGAAACATGGACAAGTCTTCTGGAGACCTGGTGGTGGGAGCGCTGTTCGCCAGGAGCAGAGGGCGATCAGCGAAGTTTGGCAGGAAGAAATGGGAGGGATAAAGCTCTAAGGGGGATCTGAAAACCATGGAAATGACCTGAGAGAGAAAGAAAATTACCGAGAAAAGGGAAAACCGAAAAAACACGGCTAGTAAAAAAGATTGAATGATTCAATGGCTATCGCCTAATGACACCAGCCTCATAATATCTCCCCCCTAAATCCGCTGTTGAGTGTAGCATTGAAACATTTTGTTTCCCTTTTCTATTGGTCTTCTTGGTGTCGTTGTAGCGTTGTCATGGCAGCCCTGCCAATCACTGTCAAGCGTGCCAATCATTAGCCAGTACGTAGCGCGAGGCTTTCACCACTTGTGCAACACGCACGGGGGGTTATCAGAGTCTCCAATCTCCACAGCAACCCTCCCACCGCACCGCACCGCATCAGGCGCAAGGCAATGCTCGCCTATCTGCTGAATGGAATGAGCAATTAGAGGGTGGAATATTATTGCGATCTTAACGAGTCTCGTTAAAGCTAAAGAAGATATGTAGACTGGAGATGCTTGGCGGAGTCGGGAGGGAGGGAGGGAGGGAGGGAGGGAGGGAGAGGGGCAGCCGGAGCTTTTTAAAGGGTGACAAATGGACAACCAGTCACGGCGACTCCGGAATACGCGCTCTGAATAGACGCAAATTATCGCTGTACATTTTTGCTTACCACTGTTGTCTTGTGATCAAGTCATCGCTTTTGCTGACAGGTTAAGCGGTTCTGGGGACGTCTGTCTTTTTCATACAAATGTTATCACTCCATTATGACTATGATTATTATTTATTTGATGACTTTTGACACGCACGTAATGTTTGCGGTAGACCGGGGGTCAGATCTGTACACAGGTCTAATCGTATTCATCTTTTGTGGACTTGGGTTGGACTTGCTGTGTGTCCGGGTGTGATGCAGTGTGGTGCCGCTCCCCCCCTCTGCCGTCGCCGGCCCTAACTCACAGACCCCCGGCGCAGCCCTGGCGCCCTGCCCGCTGCCTTAGTTCCAACATTATTTAGGGTTCCAAATGAACATCGATGCGCAGCGTTGTACTGATTAAACAAAGCTAAGTGCGTTTTAGCTTTTAAACTACTTTGCCATGCCGTCGCCCTCTTAATGTCGCCAGTTTAGCTCGGTTTTTTTTTTATACTAATACCCTCCAATTACTACCATTAGTTGTGGAATTGCAATTAAATGGCAACACAAAGCTTCTTGGGGACATAAAAGCCATGTTTTTATGTTTGATTTAGGGTAAGGACGTGATCAATGTCCTCGTCCAGTCACACGGTTCGGCTTACACCAGTAGCCGTGGCGGTGTGATTTTCATGTTTATGGCTAAGGCGGCTTCATATTTAGACAGGGCTTACAGGGTGTTAAAATAGTGTGAGTCCGCTCCAACAGAACAGGGCTCACATTATGAAAGGGCCGTGCACGGCGCAGCATCTAGACTCGGCTTAATCCGTCCTCAATAAAGCTGACATAATGATCCTAAGCTGCCTTTCTACCAAATCATACAGGAATTCAAAACTTTTCCTTCTCGCTCTCTCAGATTTTTGACATTCTCCGGGACTGGGACAGACCACCGACTTCCAGCTTGGAGGGAGAACCAGACCAGCTTAACATTTCACCTCCATCTTCTGAATCACTAAACCTGTGAGGTGGTGTGATGATTATTCCGATATTATTTCTTTGCATTCAGGTGAGTTTCCGTCTGTGGGTGAGATTGAAGAGTTTGTGATAATCCATTTACTGGATCAGACTTTGGGTCTTTTTCTATATGTTGCGTGCGTGCGCGCATGTGTGGGAGAAGGCTGTGTGGGATCAAACCTGTCCGCTGCACTGCTATACGAACACCAAGAGGACTAATTCCAAGTGGCACTTGAATTGGTCCCGGTGGAAAGCTCTGTGGACTGGAAGTAAAGGCTGGTATTTTCACGCTGGTGTTAAAACTAACCCCCCTCCCTCTCCCACTCTCTCCTCTCTCTCTTTCTCATGTACTTTCGGCCCCAACGTGAGTGCATTCCTGGCACTGCTGCTCCGGCTATGCAAAGCCTTACCTGTCCGGGCTCCCGGAGCACCAATTTGGGTGATAACCATTGGAAGCGAGGCTGCAGGTCTTATCTAGCATTATGTGCTGTGAGCAGCCTTGTTTGGGAGGTTTGCCCTCGCAGGCAACTCGGAAATCATCCCTAGAAAAGACTAGAGGTGAAATGTAAAACCTGAATGGGGATTGAAGGAAAAGCCACTGGTAATTCACATTCTTAAACACGCCTTTTGTTTACGTTAAGCATGTAATTAACACCCCCCCTAAAAGTTTATTCACCTGCCCTGATTGTGTGTTTATCCGTAGGCTTGCTAAATGTTCCGAGCAGCGGGGGACGGCAGCTCTGAATGCACAGCGCGCATTTAGGCTCTTCTCCGTTTACTTACGCCTTAAACCTCCAAATGCTCGACAACACAAACACAATTCTGCAGGCTGAATCACATAACGGGGCGTCGAGGGAATCACCTCGCCTAAACAGCGATGCTGGAGGACTGTGAGAAACTTTTGCAACGCATTTGAAAACTTTTTTACCAATGAATAATTTCTCTGCCAGAGTAACGCGCCCGCGTTTGTTTGCTCTGAATATTCTCCGAAACGCGCACTGGAAATTATGAATGAGGCACCGGCTGATGTGTTGCTTTCTAAATTACTACATTAGTAACTCCTGTTCCAATAAGGGCAGCAAATAAACAAAGCAGATGCTACGTCATGTGGAGTGAGAGAGAGAAGGGACCCCTGATGACAGAAAGAAATAAAAAGGTGTTGACTATTGTCAGAAAGTGAAAGCAGGCGCGGAATCAAGGCTTGTTGTGCTTGAATGTCCGTATTATTTATTTAATTTTGCTCCCTCGTTGACCTCGGTCTGACTGAGGCTGTCTAGTGAAAAGCAGCACACCCCCCTGACAAACCCAGGAGCGACTCATGTGGCTGCTGCTCCATCCTGAATTCGTCTCAACAATACACAGGACCAGACACCGGAATAATCACAGGTACGTACCCAGAAAATAACCAGCTTTACTCCGTTTTCTTTTTCCCCCCGTGCACCTTCAAACATCGACAAGTTTAAAAATCTATATTATTCACTTTGAAATTCCAGTACGGTTTGAATAAATCTGTAGACAGTGCAGAGAAGTGTCCCTTCTGCTCTCTTTTCTCTCTGTTCTCCTCTTCGTCCTGCAGGGATCAGCGCGGTCACCATTCCGAGCCTGCAGGACTGGACCGACACTCTCATTTCTTTGCCAGGTTAAACCCTTTTTTCTGTAGATTTCTGTAGCAGTCGCGGCTTTTGGTATCTCTTTTCTTTGCAAAACGGCTCTCCTCGATCGCTATCTACAACATTTCTCAGATTATTGTCAGTAGAGTTTCAGCATTCGAAATGATCGTTCACCTCCTCGCATTTTACGTTACGCTATTTCCGTTTTTAAAAAAAATCTCAAACGAACGCAACAAACAGCCTGTGTGTCTGTGAAGAGTAGATGTGTGATGCTGTCGGGACGGGGCGCACTATCCTCTCCGTCCCACGGTCTCCACACGGACTCTGCCTCCACACTGCAAAAAATATCCAGAAAGCCTCGACGCTTCACGGAGTTTTGACATCCATTCTTATGCGGCTTGACAATCCTTGACCTTGACACAGGAGAGAACCCCAATGTAACATTTTTATCACACTATAAGTTGTTTCTGGGTCTAAATATCTTCGCCTATTCATTACTCAGAAATAGCATCAAGAATTTCTTTACCCTGAAAGATTTCTGCCTAATTCTTCCAGTGCGTAAAGAATGGCATCACTTCATTGCCACGTTAAACGGAACACAGTAAACACACAATTCAATAAATATTTTTACAGTGCACTCTCTCTTGCTCTGCGGAAAGAAAGGCGTTTTCCGCTGTTGAAGAAATATTTTTATATTTCTCATTTTAAATATTTTGATGCGTGAAACGCATTTGACTGTAATTCAAAACACTTAAGCCGGGTAAAATATATTAATCTGTCATTTAGGTGCATTAACCAATCCTCGTGTAGAAGTTTTTTTTTTTTTTTAAACATACCAATTTTGCTTTGAATGTTAAGAAGCAGATGGGGCAGACATGAGCAAAATAACATTTTAAATTAATGCCGATTTAAATCTCCACTTGGCGCCAACTGTAAAAGTAAAATAGTAAAGCTTTTTCATTTTTCCTCTCCCCCTCTCTCTGTCCCCCCTCTCTCCAGCTCTTCCCCTTTCTCCCCTTTTCTATTATTGTTTTTATTGTGTGGTCTCATTAGGGACACTTCCTGGCAGGGCTCGGAGCTTGTATCGGAGCTGTCCAATCAGTGTATTTACACGGGTTGTTAGCGACAGTTAATGAGGGCTCCTCCCCGGGCCGGTAAAGAAAGGCGCCTCAACATTAAGATTTACCTTGTGTCAACTCGTTACTTCTAATGAACCTCCATGCAAAAGCCTTCTCCTACTCAATGGAGCCGTGCGTCCGGATCCTGTGTGTGAGAGCTGGAAGAGTGGAGCTGCGAGTCGGCTGCCCGCTCCTCCTTTTCTTTTGCGCACCCACGGAGAGCTGCTTTTTCTCCGCGGGTCTGGACTCCGTGATGCAAGAGCTCACGCACGCGGGCGTGCACGCGCGTGTACGAAGTCTCAATCAAATGGAGTGGGAAATGCATTTCAATAAGTATACATATATTATTCGGTGCTACTGCAAAACAGCACATTCACTCCCGCGGGTAAAATATTGCATTTTGTCTGATTTAAAGTTTGTCGAAATCACAGTCAGGATGCGTCACGTATTGCTTGGTGAATGATGTCATGTCAGCTTATTGCCTCTGCGGATCTAAGTTCATTTAGAACCACCCTCCATCCCCCTCTACGGCAGTGATCGGGCTCCGACCCCTCAGTCCACCTCTCGTTTGGCCCCCAGTGTGGATTGTTGAGCCGCATCAGCAACACATCACTGCGCCTCAATGCAGGTACTAACTGAAGGAGTTGGCGGTTCCCTGAAGTGGATTCCAGTCTGACTCTTCTTACCCACAGAGACACCACTTAGAAATCAATTAGGCCCAGTCGGTGTGTCCCTCGCCGCTACGCGGTCATAAATTAAATAAACTGGTGTTCTTCCTCCAAATTTCGGAACGCGAATGCATAAAGTCCCGCATTTATGCAATTCCAATGTGTAGAACAGATTGTAAACATTCGTTTACCCCTCTGAGGTCAGACAGGTGTATTTTGGAGCCACAACTTCCACCTACAGAGTTTATGGTGGAATTAGTTTAAACGCTTAATTGTAAAACGCTTCCTGGACCAAACACACCTCATGTCACTAAGTGGCCACACCTGTACGTCAAAAAACGCTAGGTGATGAAGATACTTTGATAATTCGTGTGGCTCCATTGTGTCTGGCATAAAAGTTGCAGCTGAGTGACGGGGAGCAGCGGTGCTGGAGGAGGTCGTGTGACGCGAGTTCACTCTTCCAGGTAGATGGACTGATGTGGGAGAATATCAGATGCATCGCCCCAAGCTTTGCATGTTATTTTTATCTTTCTTTTCTCTTTTTAATAATGGTTAAAGAGAAAACCATCCCCGTCGGCTCACGTTTATTTCTTCGTGTAAGCGTGCACCTGAGAGGCGCGCACAAGCCTATAGACTTGATACGACGACCAAAGTTACGTCAGCAGGAACGATGTCAGAACTTCTCTTGGAAAGAAAACAATGTTTTGGACTTGACTGTCAGTGCTGATTACGCGCTCCGGCACATCGATGCAGATAGGAGCCGTGGAGATGGTCCTTAAGCCGGGGTGTCACAGGAGCTGACAAGATGTAATTAGTATGGCTGACATATCGCTCTCAAAGCCACTAATGTGCGAGATATGGATAATAACAAGCAGCGAACTCACCGCCTGGATCACTCAACTCTTTGGCCACGCACTCCCTGAACCCTGACCTGTGCATATGTTCAGGGTTGGCCTTTCCCGTTCTAACATTTAAGTGAGGAAACAGACTCATTTCTAAGATGCAATTTAGTAAAGAACGAAGTCTCTGAATGATGACACAAGACAGAGACCATCGTACGTGAAGACAGTGTTTATTATCGGGCATATGTCTTCTGTGGTTGTTTTTCAAGCGTAAAGGTTCAGTTCTTTAAAGTCGTAGTTGCATTTTAGTTTCTTACGTTAACCATCACTCCCGTGAAATACTTCAATTTTCCAAATAAACCCCGAACTAATAAAAACTTTCAGGAGCATTTTTTTTAAAATGGCGAAAATACAGAGCGATTCTATTAATGCTGTTGTAATGTTGTTTTGATTATTTACATTGGCCATAATGAGTAGAAGCTCCACAATGACACCCTTAGCAAACACAACCCGCCCTTGCCCCCCCATCACTCCACTTACCGTTGATTGACCAGAGGCCAAAGATGTTGTCAGAAATAGAGCTGCACTGATTTTTTTGAATTTTTTGAATTTCTTTCTTTTTTTCTTTTTTTTTTGCTTAAACACACAAAACAATAATCTTCACATCTCGTCTAAATAATTAGGGGCGGGTTAATGCGGATTTTAAGAAGTTAAGAAAAAAAAAACAGGAACTAAAAAGAGTCCCAGAACATCACGTTAACTGGTTTTAATCTGCTACAAACCACAAACGAATAATCTAAAAGCCCTAAGAAAAAAAAATCCCGCTTTCTCAAGTCATCCCTAAAATTTACAAAAACATTTCTTCATGTTCCAATTCAGATGGATAAAGTAATAAAATACCTTTTTCTAACGCTTAAACAGTTACGACCCTCCTCTGTTTACGTAATTTCAGGTGGACTCAGGAGACTGGGCAGCCAATCAGAGGTGAGCGGCAGCTAACGGCTCTGTAACTTCAGTTTACAGGATAATAACAGAGTGATGTGACGACCGAGGAACCGGTTACTCACGGGTGAGCAGCACCCGTCCGATCCGATTTATGTCACACATCTCGGCATGGCTGGCCAGATCAATAGCGGACGTCTGGGAGAGCAGGGAGGAGGGGCGCGGGTGAGCCGAGCTGCAGGTGCAAAAAGACAAGCGCAACAAGTAGCTATTTTGATTAATACTATTAGTCATAATAACAATAATGATGATAACAACAACAATGTCACCTTTTAATATGTTTAAATAAAACTGCCGCTTTAACTGAAAGGCTATATTTCTTTATAAATCAATAAAATAAAATGAATTTAAACCAAGAAGAAAATTTTTAACCGACTCTATGTATTTCAACAGTTATCCCTTTAAGTAAGCTGCATTACAAGGTTGCAATTGCATAGGTTGTTACACACACACACACACACACACACACACACACACACACACACACACACGCACACACACACACACACACACGCACACATTTCTATACAGAGCTCGCACTCACGCACGCATCTAAAACCAGTGAAGCCGGTATGTGACTTGCCAGAACACACAAACATAAGAAGAACCCTGCTTGGATCAGCTGAAGTCTCCATATCAGGCGAAAACCAAACAGCACACCTCATAGACTGCATCCATCCATAAGAAGCCCTGACACGTCCCCGCTCTCTTATTGTAATTTTCATTCATTATTCAGGCCTCATTTATTAGCTGTGGATGGCAGATGTCAGAGCGTGATAGAGATGTTTATGTTTGACTGATTTAAAGCGCCATTATCCACCCGCTTATCAAACATTCATGTGTGGCAGCTGTAGCCGTGGACATGTCCTCCGTCCTGTCTCCTGTGGCAGCTTCATTAGGATTCTTTACGCAGCAGCGACCCTTTTCCCCTCAGTTATTCTCTAATTTCTAACCTTTAAGAAGCCTCTTGGCCCCAGCACAGAGATGGGAAGCAAATAAACAAATGTGCTTCTTAAAAAGGTTTAAAAACACAAGATATTACCTAAAGTGACACAAATTTGCGAATATTAATCTCATGTTTTCTTGGACTGTCGATTTAACTGAGCGACTTAATCACAACAGTGATTTCGGCATGCGGAATCAACATATTATTTTTAATATATTGTGTTTTTGTTGATAATACTGATTTAGAACTTTCTAAAATTGGTCGAATATGAAATAAATTGGTATCACATTACTGTCGGCCTGGTTGTTATTCACCATTATTGGTGGGAGATCGATTCATTTTTTTTAAATTTAACGACAATAAAGGGTTGGAGGGTCTCCCCGGTTATCACTAACATTAATAATAGACTATATGTCCATTTAATATGATAAAGGAAAGCAGCCTTATTGTCGTAGACCTATCATATTTTTATCTCCCCCTTTGTGTCTGACCCGACTGTGCAGCTCGATGCACGTTTGCGTGCACAGTTCGTGCGCCCAGTGCCGTACAGAGGTAATGGGAAGTCGTCGGAAGGTAAGGTCTCGGGTTCACGGCGGGGTTAAGGAGCCCCGTGCTCGGCTCCTGTTTGCCCCTCCACCCCCGCCTCCCCTCTTCCTTCCTACAGGAGGATGTGTCCTCGGTGCCACAGCGGCCTCACTTAGCAACAAGCCCGCAAACGCGCACAACCTGTTTGTTTTTCTGCGTTTATGAGACCTTCCCCGACAGGACGCAGCAGCATCACCACGTCAACCGGTGCTGCCAGTTTAGCGCTTTCCATCCCACCTCGGCTCCTGCACAATTCTTTTGTTTACAGCCTCCATGAGGAGAAGTTCTGCTGCCTGTTTATACCTTCACCGGAAGACCGAGCAGTCAGCACAATCACGCAGCTCTTCGGCAATTCTTTTCCAACGTTCTATTTCTGAAAATGAAAAAAAAAGCGGTTCAGTCTAAATCATTATCACGAGCGTGGTTCAGAAATAACTATCAAATTGTCTTTTTCAAGCTCCACTTGTGATTTCTAACTCTGCTGTGTGATCTTATAAGAGTTTTTATTTAAAAAAAAAAAAAAAAAAAAAAGCCCAGTTCTGCCCTTTGGCATCTTGTGGCTGGATGAATAGATTGTTTAAAAGACAAGTTGTCATGTCAATCCTGGAAAGGAAATATATGTTCTTTTATAACTCGAGCTTATTAATGTTATCTAACTAAGGATAACTGTCTGCAGGTTAGGTGGGTTATTCACTTGTTAATTGCTGCTGCATCATTGTTCCTCCTCTGAGAATTCCATTATGGAAATTTCATGTCTATCATGTACTGCTGAAGATTCCTTTAAGAAACCAAATTATAGGGTGGACGTCAAAAGACAATTTCTATTTGATTAGTGAGTGTCTGATATAAAGTTCACATAGACCTATATAAAGTTGCAGTTTGGCAGATTAAATGAAAATGTCTCCATATCAGTTAACTTCACTGTACTTACAATTAAACAATAAAATGATTTTGAAGCCATTTTGGTGTCACTTTTGCTTGATTAAATAGCTAAAAAGGTTCATTAACACCTGAAATCATTTAACATATAAACTTTATTATTTTAAAGAGACATTATCTGCAAATTTTGTGAAAATATTTTTTTTGAATATTTTGTATTTTTTTTAAATGCAATAACAGGTAGTTTCCTAATTAATCTTTGGAGACATTTGTGTAAAGAAATGACATGGTGTGGAAAAATAAATTTAAAGTCAAATAAAAAACCAAAAATCTAATTAAAGGAAGCTGCAGTTTAGAACTGGCTTGGTTGTTGTATGTCTTCATCTCTTCCTTTAGATTTAATGTCCATGTAAAATATCCCTGAGAGCGAGAAAGCGAGAGAGAGAGAGAGGGAGAGAGAGATATTTGGTGCTTTGCCTATCTCCTTTTCACCATGTTGCCCCTGAGACTAAGACCACCACAGAGGAGAGCAGCTTGGCTCTGTGTACTCTGAAAACCTCACTTCCCCTTCAATTAGACCGACAGGTAGATGGCTGGGTGTTACATTAAATCCCTTCCCCATGTGTCTCCTCTAACAGGGGGCTCCACTTTTCTTCCAGTTTCCCCTCTCTTTATTCCACCCCCTCACCTTTAGACGTGACAGAAGGGTTTTGGCTGGAAGTAGCAGTGTAAAACTATGATCTAATAGTGAAATTTTCAGTGGTTTATTCACTCTTCAGAGGGAGAGTTGTGCTATAAATCGGCTTGACTGGTCAAGAGCGCCACAGAAAGGTCTCCGTTATGTCTCTCTTCACCCTGACCCCAGGTTGGCTCCCTCTAAGCACCACTTCACCCTGAAGCCCATATTCTGAGGCAGAGCAGAGCGTGTTTTGATTTCTTGTGTTTGTGTGTGTGTCTCTGTGTGTGTGGGGGTGTGTGTGTGTCAGAGAGAGATGAGAAAGGATGATGGTCAAGCTTGGCCTACTGACTCAACCACAGAGAAAACTGTGCAGATACGGGAATGAAGCCATCACACACACACACACACACACACACACACACACACACACACACACACACCAGCCTCTTCCCATCAGTCTTTTGTTATGCTTGCCAGTGATGATGATCTCATCACATAGCTGGACGAGGCCTCGCCAGTCAGCCAGTCAGTTAGCTTGGCAGGCAGACGGGCAGCCAGCCAATATACCCATCACTCATCCAGCCAGTCAGCAGAAGTAGTAACGAATTATCAAAACATTTATTCAGAGGGTTTGGGAGGCAGCTAGCTGTCAAATAAAAATAGATCTTTAGCTGAGCACTCCGAGGTAGCCTAATTGTATTTGAGTTAAATTTATACTTATCTTACTTATGTCTCCCTCTTCTGGGAATCACAGCAATTACGCAGCACTGGCGAGCTCGTGAAGCACCAAGCTGAGGCCAGGAAGACTTTTCCTCTGCCATTCAGTTCCTCCAGTATTTGCCTTCAGTTTTCCCATTTTTAGAGTCCATATTCTGATTAGCCCGATTTGCCCTAACGAAGGTTTTTACGGCGGCAGGTAGCTACAGCTCGTTCAGATTTCTGCCACAGGCCTTGTGATGTTTCTCCAAAATAACACATGTCAATGAAAATGAATAATTTACTCTGCAATGGCTTTTTATTTCAATTTCTTTGGAAGCATTTGTAGAAAAACAGGATTTTTTTTATAAAGATATGAAGTGATGAACATCCCCTTCATGTAAAACACAACTAAAACACAACTGGAGGGAAAGTGATGCTTTATGATACTGATTATACACTTGACCTTTTCTGGGGAAAATCAAGAATTATTGCATTAAAATGTTTTTAAAAAACATTTATTGTCTTAGCTTCATTATGTCAATACACAATAATGTTCCAATTTGTTTCTAGCATTTCAACACTTGTTTAAGCTGTAAAACAAACTTCCAAAGTGTGACTTTAAAACATTACAATCAGCTTTTCAATCAATTTGTAATGGTGAAGACTCTGATTAGATTTTAGTCGCTACATCAGCACAATTTCAAGCTTTATTGTCAGCCAGGGTTGGAACATTCAGGCCCAGACAAGATCCCGAGCAGCTCCTCCCTTTCATTTCCAGCAGGTTTAGCCTCATGGATGCTGCTGATCTCCCCAAAGACGCTCTGAGCTGCACATGCAGTGGCAGGAAAACGACTGCTTTTCCCAAAACTGTGCACATGAAACCTACATAACTGAACAGGAGCCCTCATATTCCACAGTCCTACTCTCTGTTAGCGGGCAGAAATCTTTTTCCCTGGAAGGAGTGAGAAGAATGAAGATGAGGCTTAAAATAATAATAAAATAGCTCCTGTTTTCTAAGGAACATCATCATCCTGATTTTATTAATGACTCAATGATGTTTTTATGAGCCAGGATAGTTTATATGAAACACGTTTGCAGCAAATAGACGACTGGAGGAGGTTTTGTAAGCTGTGACAAATATAGGTTTGGAGACGGGCAAGTTAGAAATGGAACACTGCTTGCTTTTGTAAAAAGATGGAAAGAACGTCTGTCAGCTTTCACAGGCAGATCTTTAACATTTCAAACGTACATCCTGAAAAACAAAAGGCTTTCTTACCATTTTACATTCAAAGCCACCTGATAAGTGTGTATCAGCGGTTGGCAGACGACGAGTTGACATTCATTCTCTGACAGACATTCCCAATTTAATACAAAAGAAAAAAAAATGCTGCCGTGAACACATCACAGAAACCTGAGAACTAGAATCCTCAGGTTGATTCAATTGTCCACTACCTGCATAATTGAGTTCGGCGCCCCTTCGGCTTTCCCACAACTGCACTTGGAGAAAGAACAATCAAGGAGAACATTTAAAAAATGTGGATTAATGAATTCATTGTGTTAATAAAATAGAGTCTGGTGTTGATATGCAAGTAGCGCCTTACTAAGTATGAACAAAACACAGTACCAGGTTGCAATATTTTAAGAACAACTGTATCCGTTGTTGTTCTAATCCTAAATGAAATATGTATTCAGTAAAAGGATTAGGGCTTCCAGTGTCATAAAAGAAACCACTTACCAGCACCAAAGGTAATTTGTAACCTTAGCAACAGCTTGTGGAAATGAATGGGGGATTAGGATTGGCTGCAGCCAACATCCTCACTTAAAACAACCTACACACATGCATGCTAGAGTCTTTGTCCAGGCTAAATTGGAAAGGAAAACGGGCAATGTTCATACAAAACATGTAAGTTTAAATGTGTATTTGGCTGCGAACAAGTAAAAAATGTAGGCGCAGGGGGAAAAAAACAAACAAGCTGCAGAAGTTTAAAGGACATGCAGGTGCAGAGCAGATACACAGATGTGGTGATAGGTTCAACAAGGTGTGAGAAAGAGAAGCAGAGCAGGAGAGGGATTATTCTCTAATAGCCACTTCTGTCTAGGTGCACGTTGTTGGAGACATCTCAAATAACCAATGGCCTAATCATGCGGAAATGACTATGGCCCAACCTTGTTCTCTTTCACTCTGCCTTAATCCCACCATCATCTTGTTTGTGCATTTGTTTGTCACTCCACGTGACTCATCATTCCCCTTATCTGACCGCATACCATCTTACTTTCTGTCACTCCCTCCGTGAGTCTGGGGAAGCTATTACAGCGATGGCAAATGGCTTCTCGGGTGACATTTGGTGACATTCAAGGAAGTGCATTTATCAGTGTACTACAGTTCACCTTCGTGAATGAAATCCATTTGTGTTGCCAAGATGGCCTGTTGCCCCCCTCCCTCTCTCTCGCTCTCTCTCTCTCTCTGGATGCCCAGTGTACAGGGAAATGGCAAGGTGGTGCACAGCTTTGTGGCTACTCTCAAATGTCACGCTGAAGAAAAAATCTTTAATGGGCTAAGTGTAGCCTTTCCAGCCTTAACTTGTCAGGTAATCAGAAATATCTCTCCCTCACACACTCACTCCCGCTCTGTCTCTCTTGTCAACCACCTTTTCTTCATTCCTCCACTCCCCAGGGCCATTACACCCTGCTAATTACCTGTTATAACAATCACAGTGAGGGACGGAATGAAAATAGGTGACTGCGATTTAGTAGGGGCGTATATGTTACGCTCCTCCTCATCGATTCCTTTCAGACAAGCTGCATATCTTTAGCCTTTAAAAGATTTTTTTAAAAAGATTAAACAGGACCCCAGGGCCCTGGAGACCCCTGGAATATGACACGTCTTTTTATACCTGGGTGATTTCTGTGTAACAGAAGTGATTCCTTTCTCCGCAGTTGCAGGTACTAATGTTGACCTGGCACATTATCAGTATTTCTCTCAGGATGGTTTCCACTGTAACACCACCCTTGATTACATATACCCATTTTGCTTAAGGCTGCATTTGATTTTAATTAATTCTGTAATTCCCCATTTTAAATGTCACTTCTGGGGGGTTTTCCCAATTTTTGATGGACTTAAATCATACTGTTGAGAAGTAAATAAGCTATTAAGTCAGGGATTTTTTTGACTGTTGTGATGGGTCCAGGAAGTAAACTCACTCCAACCTTCTGTTAATATTCTTACTTGTATTGGTTGTGTACACTAGCGACTATATTTTTTTTTAGTTGAAATCTAATTGAGTTATTTTTTGCGAAATGATCATCCGACCTATTATTTGAACATGACATCCTTTGGAAGATGCATTTCTGGCTTAAACTGCCATTTCTCAGTTCAACAATTGCAGGTCTTTGTTATGTGCACCTGAAGAGCACACTGGAAAACACTTGTGAACAATGAAATAACAACGTGACAAAAGCAGCATTGGCAAGAAATGAAAAGCCTCTTAAGTTATTTCCGGTCCTCTGCTGATTTTTCTAATCTTTGTTTAACAGCCTTTGAAGGCAGTTAAGTTAGTGCAGCATGAAGAGATGGAGCAAATATTAAGGATAAAATTCCTTTTTGGATAAAGGATGCCTTAATTCCTTAAAAATAAGCTAAATAAACTGAAGCCAAACATAGCATTTACTTAAACAAATGGATAAAATGTTATTGTTTTGTTCTGGTGGAGGTGTTCTGCTGAGATTTTACATACTGTGATGGAGGCAACCAGAATAACTTCTTTTGTGCAATATTCTTATTTTGCTCCTGGGTTTGCGCTTGTATGCGAACACAGTGTTTACACGCATTGTGATTAAAATGCTAATGTGTGGAGAGGTACTTTGTGCGCCACAATAGCCCGAGTCAGTGTGGTGAAGCAGGCAGAGGTGGCCTCATTGTGGGATGGGTGGGCAGGTCAGTGGCAGCCCTAAAGCCAAGGCTCTGAAGTTACGCAGACACACCCACACGTGCGAACATCGCCATGTACACACATTTTAAAGAATTTAAAGAATTTTAAAAAAGGCACATGGCATGAATTAAAAAGGTACACACACCCAGGTGCACATACCCACTGCTCACTGGTTGAGCATGTTAAAGAGCACGCACACACAGACGGAACATAAATGACAGAAGAAGATGATAAAGGAATGTTCTAATGCTGATGCGAGAACTCACGAGTGGAAATAAAAATGATGAAAGGTGAGGCAGACATTTAATGATTGATGAATTTGACTTTTATTATTGCATGTTCGTCAGAGGAAAACACTCCCTTCTTGTTTGGACATAAACCTGTTTGGTTGAGATGTTTCTTTACCTGCGTTTTTCTAAAGGATCCCAGAGGAAAAACTCTCCTCATGCTCTCTTTTTCTTGGAATGAATGGTAAATTGGAACCTGCCTGCACTGTTCAAACCACATTAAAATAGCTAAAGAGTGTCAGTGGAGTCCAAGGGTCACACAATCATTGTCACTATATTGTAGTTCTCAATGAATTTGTGACCAGAGTCTGTTCAGAATATCAAAGTACCCCTCACATACACGCAGGGGTACTTTGCTGCGTGGGTATGTTTCTATTCAGGACAACATGGACCTGAGAATGAAATTCTCTTTGTGGTGATGCACTGGATGAAAGAACTAAACTAGCTTTCCTAATGATGTTCTACCAGTCTACGGATGAGGAAAAATGAGGCATGAACAGAGGTTCAAGGATGTTTTCAACCTACTCCTTCTCCCTCACTGATATCTGACTCCACTGCCCTCCCTCTGGGGTCAGAAGTATGGGTATCTTACTGTGGAACAAGGGTGCTGTCAGGGATTCATCCCCACACAGCAGACTGAGACTTGTTTCTCCTGTGTGTGTGTGGGTGAGGGTGTGTGTGAGTGTGTACACGTGAATGCAGGATACTATCGTAGCTCTGCAGTCCAAGAAAAGGCCCACAAAATATCTTGTTCACACCTTCCCCCAGACAGGCTGTCCACGAAGTGCTTTTCTCTGTCAGAATCTGGGACACGTGTGTGTGAGTGTGTTCATGTGCATCAATGTGTGTGCATGGCAGCATGCCCCCTGCAGACTTTGCTATGCTACTGGCAGTGAGCTGACATGAACGTGGCTGAGTGCCTGTCTCAGTTATGATAGGGCAGAGTGATAAAATGTATGTCTGTCTCACTGTCCACACAGGACAAAATCTATTCGTGTCTGTGGAGAGTTTGAGTTGCAAAAGTATTTAGTTACCTTACATTTCTGTCATTCCTCTGGTTAGCTTCTAGTTGGTGAAGGTGGAAAATTTTACTGCAAAGGATGAATACATTTTGTAGAAGAAAAGGTTGCACACATACACACACACAGACACACACATCACCATTGCTCTTTCTCGAGAGAAAAAAAGCCTCATATCTGCAGTAGGATTTTGGTAATTGTTAATTATTAGAGGGTACACTGCCTTAGAGTTCTTAGGAGGGTGATCGGGCTATTGTGATAAGCTGCAGTGCCACATTAATGATGCCAACCACTAACATGACGCTTCAAAGATGCTGGGAGTGGCAGCCATGACACTTTGAGGCTCCACTGAGGAGGCTACGCAGCAATCACAATTGTTTCTAGATCAAGAAGGCCATAATTAATTTGCCTGTCTTAAAAGGGAATAATGGCTATTGGTAAAAAGACAGCGGAAGACTCTGCGTGTGCGTGTGCTCGTGTGTGTGTATGGTGTGGAGGAAAGCTTCCTCACAGCACTGACACATTAATAAAAACTGTGAATAAAAACAAAAAGGTGGAAAAAAAAGATGCTGATGTTTAGCTACATGCCCATCAGTTCACAACAGGGCCAAGGTGCTGAACGGGCGCATGTTTGCCGTCGTGCATATGCGCTTTAACACTGTCCCATTGCGATGGAATTGAAATGCCATGACAGCGACAATTTGTCCAGCTGCTTCTCTCCACTTAATCAACCTGCTGCAGTGGTATTTAATGCAAGGGGCCCTGGCTTTTTAAAACTATTTAGAAGAACGCGCACAAATCCCAGCATGCAGAAAATGGCTTGTCTTAATGAAAACAGTGTTCCCTCAACATTGCACAGTGGGAGGCACAAAACCTGGGAGAGGACTTGGGAATGCAGAGACCACAGGGTGCAGAATAATGACCATGGAACCTGGCCTGCTAAGACGATGCTTGTTATGCTAAAAGGCAAGAGTGGAAGCCTGAGGGCTGAGATGGCAGGGCAGGAACATGCATATATCAGGAGGGAGGGGACCGCTTTTCCTTAATAACCTCTGGTAAATGGTGCCCGAGGTGATTAAGGTGCAGGGCCGAGTGGCGGGAGATGCACCCAACTTCATGTCTACTCAGAGTTTTCCTTTAGAAAGTTAAGATGAATAGAAGCAACAAATGCAATTTCACTGCAATGTGTCCTCAGCGGTCTGTTCAGGGCATGGTTTGAATACCTGTTCACACTTTTCTGAGAGAAAACTGCTACCGTGGCACTAATGGTTGACTTCTCCACCTCAACGGTGAATGAAGCGTGAGACATTAATTACCGGCTCATAATATCGAGGAATAAACATTTAACTTTGACGTCAACCACAGCTACTCAAAGTCTTTGAATAAATGCCTCATTTAAATACACAAAGTCTCATTGTGACTAATGTCTAAATAGATTCAGGAGTTTCTAATGGGTAGATACTCTCAGTTTGTGGTTTTTAGTGGCTGCTGCCAGGAACGGCCTGTTGCAGGTCCAGCCACAAACTGGGCTTCCCGTGGTGTCATTAAGACACTGAACAATGCGCGACACATCTTATATGCACCTTTTTGGATTTTTTTTTTTAAAAACGTCAGATATGAATGCTTGGATGCACGCGCATGGGTGAGTGTTCCTCCTGACTTTTTCCTACTCCCCAGATTGGATTTGAGTGGGGGAAAAAAAGGTGTGTTGCTAATCTTTGAAAGAATGTCAGGTGTGTGTGTGTATAAAGGAGAGAGAGCGTTGATTACACCCTCGTCTCCAACACCGAGAGCCAGCATTTCTCAAGGGTGTGTAATTATAGTGAGCACACATCCTCCTAAGCATCCTGTCAATCTGAATCAGAAAGAACACACAAACACAAGCACGCACACAAACACACACACAAAACTATTGTGGTCTGAGTGTGTGCTCTCAAGTGCACACAATTAGCCTGGATGTACGTCTGTGTGTCTGATGTGAGAATACGGTTCCAGAGGTTATGTTCATGTCTGCACAGAGCCTGTTTTTCATGTCCTCTTGCACAATGACCAGGTTTGGATTTCAGAAATGCACTCACACCAACAGCCAGGTGCTAAATAGAAGCTATCGTGATTACGCTTTTAGTTTATAGCTCAATTATACTCGAACTGAGTATCTTGGCCCGAAGGCCAAAGCTGTCAAAACATTCTGTTGCCTGAGAACACACTTCAAGGAAGTAGTGTGCATTCACAGCTCACCAGTCAAACAACATTAATAGCAGGTGATTTGCTGATGAGGCTCAGTCACACATTTGCTGGTTTTGCAAGTTCTTTGACACCACCTTTTGGATATGGGACAGTTTAAGTTGTTGTTCGGCTATGACACCCTCTGATGGGATGCTTCTAATGTCACCTGTGATTATTATGGATGTGATAACCATAAATAACAAGAATTGTTTTGATGCGTTACCTCTCATTTTGATGGTGCTCACTCAAGTTTATTCTCCTCTTTTTGTCCATCTTGCTTTGAATTAAATAAACAGATAACCAGGGGAAGTTGGCAGAGATACATATGTATATATAGAGAGAGAAGGATGCGGTAAATTACATTGTCAATTCAAACCCTGCCAGTAATGCATCTCATTGAGTCTATGTAGCCGTCACCCTGAAAACTCAGTTATCTGTGTCACTGCAGCCAGCAGAGAAGAGCTGCCATGTTAACAGCACTGCAAAAAGCAGCTAAAGTTTAGCCAACATGCCCTGAGCCACAGCGAGAGAGCAGACACGGCGGAGAGGAGGACATGAAAAATTAATCTTTGACTTGTGAGTGTGTGTGTGTGTGTGTGTGTGCGCCTGCAGAGCTGTATCAGTTTAATTACAGCCAGCACCCAGGCCTCCATTCCGACACGGACTCTTTCCTACGTGAATTAAAGCACCCCTGAAACTCTCTCTCTCTCTCTCATACCACACACATTCTTTAATTGACATGCAGAAAATAAAAGTGCGGCACTACAGCACACACACTCCCCTGCTGAAGCTGTCATCCACCGTCCCCCCATCCTCCCAGCAGTCGGTCCTGTTCCTGTTCCTCGTCCTCCAAACTATTTGAAAATCAATTATCTCAACAAACCAGCTGTAAGGAGAGGCTGCCAGCCACTTACTCCTGAAGTGAATAACTTATTTGAAATTCATTATTGTGTCGAGCAGAGCGACAGGGTCCTCCAAGTCTCTGCAACCCCCCTTCCCTCTCTCTTTCTCTTTACATAAACTCCTGTCATGCAATTTTAACCAGCTGAGCGTCACGGACATCACAAACACACAGACACACAAACACGCACACAAACATACACACACACACACACACTTGATTGGGTCAGCTCATTTATTTATCAGATGCAAATCAGGGATGGCCCGGTGATGTTCCTCTGCTGCCTGCCTCTGCAATCATGAATATTGATGGTGAACGAAGAGCATACTGGGGAGGCTGCTTAGATGGAATTGAGTATATAGATTATGGTCTAGAGTCCATACATCCACAACTGAGTGGGCATGAGTTTAGATTTTAGCCTCTCTTTTGTGTTTTTTCCCCACATCCTTTTTACACAAACAAGATAGCAAAAAGCAATAAAATGCACTGTTTTATTCCCTGCATTTTTTTAAATAATGCAATTAATAAATAAAAATCATTTCCACAGTTCCATAAAATCAAAAATTTGACCATCCCAGATTTCTAATCCTATACATGTTGGCTGCAGTCTTTTATCATTAGTGCGTCCACTGATCAATTAATCAATCAATCTTTATTTATATAGCGTCTGTTACAATCAAAATCAAACCTAATGTAAAAAAAGGAATTAAGAAAAGATATAAATTATATGTGAAAAGACAGATCAGATCAGATAGTTCTTTCTTTCATGCAGGACTGCCCTCCTCACTGATATAAAGAGAGAATGAACAAGTGTGACAGGGTTGTCATGTATGTTACAGCCATGGCCGACATAGAGACATGAGGTGTCATATTCATAGATCTCTTTTTTCTGCCACCAGCTGGACTTCCCATCTCTCCCCTTTCCTGTCACACTTTATCCCTCATCCATCCTTTCCTCTGCATTGCTCCCTCCTTGATGACGGTGCATCTTTATGCCAGTTTCCTTAAAATTAAACACGGGAAAATTCTTCATGCAGTATCTGATAAACAGTAGGAAACTGTCTGGCAATCCAACAAAGAATATGAGAGACTCACTTTTGGCATTTCAGCGTGAATGCAGAGCCAACACAGATGAGCTCTGCTCAGTGAACGTGGCGTGTGAGCAAAACCTGTCAACAAATCAACATCTTCAGTCCTGCATCCGTGTCCATGCGCGAACAAACACCAAGTGCAGATATGAGAATCTGTTAGGATGCATAAAAAAAAGTCAAAACTGCAGAAATGCACCAGCTTAATTAGAGTTAATGAAAGGCTGTGGGTTATTTCTGTTTGAATATATATATATTTTTTTTTTTCTATAAAGGGAGTTCCCATTCCATCATCAGCCTGTCCCTCCCAGCTTCACACATCCCAACATGTCATTTCATTTCTTTCACAAGCTCAACAGCTCAGGAGTTACACTATCGGCAGATGCACGTACAGGTTTGTGAGCGTACAAGCACTTTGGCTGTGTGCATAAAAAGGTGTGTGTGTGTGTGTGTGTGTGTGTGTGGTGTGTGTGTGTGTGTGTGTGTGTGTGTGTGTGTGTGTGTGTGTGTGTGCACGTGACAGGCTTCAGGCAGGCCAGCAAGAGGAAATCAGTCAGCTAAGCATCAGAGTAAAATGGGTTGAAATTGGCCTCTCGACTGGCCTTAATCTTCCAATCATTACTAAAAACATGCCTAACGCACCACAAAATAACTCTACTGTCAAATAAACCACCAACTTTGTTTCTGAGCAACTGATGAGATACATTCACAGCAGACTGTTGTGTCGGGCAGTAAGTGCTGCGCGCATTTACTCCCAGTGTGTGTGTGTGTGTGTGTGTTGTGTGTGTGTGTGTGTTTGTGCGTGTGTGTGATTTCACACATATTTTGACGTGAGGTTTGCTTTGTTTGCAAGTTCAGTCACTGAAAATTTGGTTTGTTTGCATTGGCAGTGAGTGAGGGTCTGTCGCGATCAATGCCAAAACCATTATGGGACACGATTTAAAGGGAGCAGCCCCATTTCAGCAATTTGGCCGTGGCCGAGGCCTGCATATGGAATTAAATGATCAATAGCCTTGTAGCTTGATAGAGAGGAGTAAATTATATGATCAATGCTGTGTACAATGTCTCTCACTTCGTTAAGAGTGTCTCTTTGTGAGTGTGATTCTTTTTGTGTGTGTGTGCAAATCGATGTTAGCTGGCAAAAGGCTTGTGGACGAGCGGATATGCAATTTATTTTAGAAATAAAGGACTCATTTCCTCAGGCTGTTTGTATATTTTCACTTACTTTAGGCACACAATCCACTCAGATATGAGCGCAGGGCTCACGGGGTTATCAAATGGCAGACATGAAAATAGAATGAATGGGGAACAGGGGAGACGAGCTTAATTATTGATGTGTATCATGGTGCTTATAAACACACAACACATTGAGTCATCTTACTGGCTGTTCACCACCAATCACACAGTCTTATCGCTCACCAACAAGTACAGCGCTCATCTTCCATAAGGCATATATAATACATGTTCAGACGTACACGCTCACGTGGCGAGTGGTGCCATTAAAGGGAGACCAGTAGCTCCAGTATGACTTCCGAGACATGTACACCTTTATTCCAAATCTGTCCCTGTGAATGAGATCACAGCGCTCTCTGTCACTTTGGAAACGCCACCTGTGTGACTGGAAGTCTGAGCATGAGTGGCGTGTATCAGGGTGAGGGAATACCTCTCCTCATTGTAGGTTCATGGTCGTGTACGTGTCAGAAAACTCACCGGGAGACAGAGAGAGACAGGCTGATAGCCTGGCAGAGCGCCCTCGCTTTGAGCCTGATTTGTTTTTGTTTTTTCCTCGTCCCCATCTCTCACTGCCCCCCCCCCCCCCACATCCACCTCTACCACCATCACCACCACCACCTCTTCCTCTCCTGTCACATGCTAAAAGTTGAACCCGTCGAGGTTAACGATAAGCAAACGACACAAGGAGGTTGGGGTGGGGAGAGCGAGGAGTGGGTGGATGGATGGAGATGGGGACACTGGAAGGGAGGGGTGTGACACAAAGGAGAGCCTGTCACACTCACTTAGATGCTGAAATATTAAAGTGAGCAGTCAGGTTGTAATTTTCCAGAGAAAGCCGAGGGAAGAGGGGGATAAGTGAAGTGAGAGGAGGAGGAGGGAGGCCGGGGGACGAGTGATAGAGACACGGACGGGAAAAAAAGGTATCACCGCGGATCTCTCTTTCCTCTCGTCTTGGATGAGACACCGGCACACTTTTAATACCGGGACTTTAATTAGTTTGGCTTAATACAGTCTGACTTTCTCTGCTGCTCTTCTCTTCCAGACATGAATAATTCATTAGGAGCACTGCGGCGCTGGCTGACAGCAAGCCCGCCAAACTGCGACGTATCCATGGAAGAAGCCGACCAGAATAGATGGTCTCCAGCATCTGACAGCAGACTTTAGAAACCTCAAGACACTTGGTGGTCTGCATGTCATCTGTGGGGGTGTAGTTGGCTGGTTCCATCTCAAAGAATAAATCTTACATGAGACGTGGAAAACGAGTATTGTGTTGTTGTTGTTTTTAAAATTAAAGAATGAATCAGAATAACTGGAATAAAAGTGCCTCTGTTGATATGCTGTGTTTCCCAGATAAAAGTCAGAAACCACACGTTTTAGTTTTAGGAAAACTGGAAACAGCTCAGAACAAGATGAGCCGATTAGCCCACCATGCTAAAACATTGATTACGAGTTTTTTTCCTATATTTTATACATTCAGCTGCCCTTTGCGTTCCATAACCATAAGGTTAAAAATGACTGTGAACATCTTAGGGAAACCATTAACCACTGTGGTTTAAACAAACCATTTTAAATGCAGAGAAAGCACCTTATTTGTGTGTTTTAAAGGCCTATAAACAGTGTCAAGAGTATTTATACATCACTGTCTGCTTATAAGAAGCTTGATGGTCCGAAACTCATGCTGACTCCTCTTAGTAAAAGGAAGTTTAAGTGTATTTAATGGCTAGACAAGGTGAGGGTTTCTGGGCCAGGCTGAATTAGGCCATCCTCTTTGTCAGGCCCAGAGTCGTCACCGTTGCTGACCCTCAAGTATGCCCCCAAAAATAAACAAATACACAAAATGAAAGCCCGAGACAGGCATAAGCACACAGATGCAGGATGTTAGAAGTGTCACTATGCCTGCAGTCATCTTTCAGAGTCTGAAGAAGTTTTAATGAGTTTAGAATAAATAGAATTCCTACTTCTCCCCATCGTAGTTGCTCTCTTCCAGCTCTGTCTGTGTCTCTTTGTGTAACTTGTCTCCATTCCAATAGCAGCTCGCTTCAGCGATCACTGAGTCACATCTGAAATTGAATAGACGTGGCGTTCTGAGTCAGCCAGGACAGCGAGCCGAGTGCAGATTAGTCACCCTGGCGAGGTGTTGTCCTGTTGTCCTGGGACGATGACAGATCCATGAAACGAACAGGAGAGTGATGCACCGGGGGTGTCTGTCTGTCTCAACTGTGGGTTGCTGATACGCCTGACTGTGTGCGACCATGCTGCAGGAAGTGTGTGTGTGCATCTGTGTGTTGTTGTCTCAAGTTCTATAAAAAGACACGTCTAAATGGCTCTATCACAGGCAAATTAATTTGGAGAGGAGCTTGTTGTCTGCAGCTTTCAGAGAGAGCAGCCTGGCAACACACACTTGAATCTGGGCTACGGAAAGTTCAGTTTTCAAATACGGCAATAAAGTCATTTTCAGCACGACCTCGGACAGTTCCCTGTGCACCTCACTCAGTCATGAAGTGATCAATATGAAGTGATTAAAAGTGTCTTTGTGTATTCCAAGCTTCCCCCTCTGTCTACCAACGGGGCAACAACAACTTGTGTCAGAGTTGTGAGGCCTGTTTTAGAGCTTCCCAGTCAAACATGATCCGCTGCCACTAATCCTGTTTGTGAGTGGATTGGTCACTGTAATCCTTTCCACAACAAATAAGCTTCTCCAACACGTGGTGAAATCCACCCCCGACCAGGTTGAAATGGGCTCCTGTGGTATCGCTCAGTCAGAATCTGTCAACCAGTGATGCCTTCTTTATCAGACTCCTGGCAACTTTGTCATAAAACTGTTTTGCAAACATCTCCTGATATGTGTGGGCCCATTTTTCACTGTCAAAAACTGGAAATCTGCTGCGACGGATGTTTACCGGGTGACAGACTGCAAAAACAAAGACCTCATCCCTCAGGGGAATGCTGGCAAATAAGCCTGGTAGCTGGCTGAGATTTTTATATATAATATATATATATATTATATATATATATATATATATATATATATACCACACACATATATATATATATACACACACACTTATATATATATACACACACACACACACATTTTTTTTTTAAAATAACCCAATTAAATGTGATTTGTGATCTGTAAATAAATACGGCTCCCCGGTGGAAGTCTGGGATGGTTTGATGGACGTTTCATGTGCATATTTTGGGGGAAACTCAGATGAACAAAGAGAGAACGTTCACCCACAAACACCTCAGGCTGGAAAAAAGGAGCTTCTTGTTTTAAAGCAGCACCATGTCTCCCTCGTCTTTGTCAGTCACCGCCATTTTCTTAGGTAGTGACTCAACGTGCAACAATAAATGCAGCACTCAATATTCTATATGTTCTACAGTCCATCTTTAGTCGTCAATTGTTGAAAATAACTACCAGTCTCCCAAAACGCCTTTTTTCTTAATTTTCCTACAAACCTCCTGCCACCACATATTCACACATATAAATGTGGATTAGGCAGTCTGAGGCTAAATCAGGCAAAAAGATCGATTTTTATCTCCTTTGCCCTCCTTCTCCATCTATCCTGACTTAGACCTTTTCTCCCCCCCCCACCCCCCCTCTCATTGTGGACGGTGGTGAAATATCAGTATTGTTTACGTAGAAGATTAGGGCTGAATTGGGCAGAAGGCGGTTGTTCTGTGACGATGGAGATAAGATATGGGATGGCGGAGGTGGTGGTGGTGACAGCGGTGAGTGTGTGTGTGTGGGTGTGTGTATGCAGTGCTACTCTGCCTTATCTTGGCAGCAGGCGGAGCAGTCATATGAAGTTGTTCATTGTAATTACCCATGGCAAGAGTAGATTTCATAGGGAGATTTAGGAATAGAATAAAAGCAAAGGATAGGAAAGAAAAAAAGGGTGCAAGAGGAAGAGAAACGGCAGCGAAACATGACAAACGATCACCCCAACTCTTCCATGCTGTCCGCTTATAATTGTGAGTATTTCACACTCATCTCTGATATCTCAGTGTCCTGATGACCTTCTGGAAGTCTAACATCTTTGCCACTGTTCTAATAATCCATCTCGTGACTCATCTCCATCTTTCTGCTGTTATTCAATCAGTGATATTTTCTCTCTGCACGTCTTTGCTCTCCACTGTAATTATCTTCCTGAGAGTGTCAGGTGCAGCCGAGCAGATATTCATCTTCAAATGAAAAACCCATCCAGAATATAAAATGAAAATACACATTAAGTCATTTATTTTAATAAATAACTTAATATAATGGATTTTTAATGCATACAATGCAACAACAACCTGGACATTCAGAAATATAGACAGTTCCAGTATTTATCCAGCCAGTTATGACTTTAAATAAAGAAACTGGACTTTTCAGATGCTCAGTTGCTAAACAGAGGAATTTACATGTTCCCACTGTGTCTGTTTTTGTGGTTATTTTGGGAAATCAACTTGCATCTGTTTAGTTTTAAGAGTAATTAATTAATTGCCAGACTATTGTATGTTTTTATAGGCATTAACTGATTAAATACATATTCTAAAATATCTGTCACACTCTCAAGATTGAACAGCAGATTAATGTCAGCTTGCTCTGAGCAGCTTTCTCTGAGACAAACAGCACATTTATATTATGTTTCCATTATATTCTTTCAGTAAAGCTTAATTTTGAAAAACATATTGATGTAAATCACCTGGATTCACACCATTAATCTGTTAACCTCACATTATTCCTAATCAGTCAGTGCAGCAGGAACACACTGGACAGGTCGATCGTGCAGGAAACACACAGCGTTCCCTCATACACACCAAGAGCCTCTGATCAATCTAATGTGCCTATTGTAGACTGTGAGAAGAACCAGGACAGCCTGAAGCCCTCCTGCTGCACAGGAGAAATTAAAAGTAGGAAAATATGATGCAGGTCCAACCCTTTGAAGTGGCAGTTGAGGGAGTCAAAGAGCTTCATCAACTTGGTGGAAACAGTTGTGCTGATGAAATAACAGGAAAACTGGACACATGATTTAAAAACTCTATATATAAAGCTGCTTTTGACCTGGAAAATAATGTTTTTTTTAAATAAAGGCAAGGACTGCACACTTTTCCCCAGAAACTTTGAAAGTACTTGAAAAAGTACTTTGAAAGCCCATTGCTGAAACTAGTTGACAAATATCTATTATGTATTTGATAATTGTAGTAGCTTTGTTCATTTATGTAATTTAATGATTGTTTGATATTGGTTTATGAATTAGCTGTTAGACTCTCAGGTAATAATTTGTTTGCTTACCTTATCTAATGAGTGTCAACAGTATTTAATGTCATACACGTTACAAAATCTCCAAAAACTTCTCTTCATTAGCTCTGATGAACACAAGCTAATGTTAAGCTAAAGAATGTGCGTGTTACTATAAGGAATCTGTACCTGAGGGGGAGTTTCGCCTTTTTTTTTAGCAGAACTAGCAGGCAGAGAGGATCGGAGCAGTTCTCCCCTGAGTTCACACCCTAAAATTGGCCAAAGAGGGAGGATTCAGGACAAATCTGAGATCAAGTTCTTTAGAAGGCAAGTCACAAATCTTTGAATACATTTCTGACCCAGAATAGAGATCTACTGTGCATCAACAATGATTTTAACATTATAAGGTCAGAAAAGTTGATCTGCAATGCAAAGAAGTGAGAGCTGGAGACACAAGAGGAAAAAGCCATTGTTGTAAATTGCTGTGTATGAAGACAACCCGGTTACGTATGCTGAGCACTGTGCATGAAAGAAACCTTTTAGCCACACATTCTGTCAATTTGAATTGTGTGGAATGATAATTAAGTGTTTTATAAAGCTTCTCCAGAGCAGTGCATGATTTTTGACAGAAATAACCAGACTTTCTGATTTCGGGGGAAAGCCAGTTGACAGATGTAGATGCAGATGAGGGAGACGCCTCAGTTTTGTTTGGGTCAGCTGAGGGACGAGGCCTTTTCAGAGGAAGCGTGACTTGTACTACTTTCCTCCCCTCTCAGCCATAGTTTTTGGAGGGGTAGTAATGCTCCGCTCATCTATCATTCATCAAGACTGAGTGTATGATCCAGCTCAGACGATCCACATTTAGCTCCTGCTGTGTTCTCGTACCCCCTCCCCACCCGCCCAGGACTGTGATGTGGGTTCACTCTTCCTCGCTCCGTTTCCGCCTCAGTCTCCTCGCTCTTCGGTTCAGCGCGGCTCCACGCTGTATCTGTTTCACTTTGTCTCAAGGCTGACTTTCTCTCCCGCAATGTTCACACTTCCACCCTTTTGAGTAAGATGATGCAAATGTGTCTCTGCTGCCAGCAGCAAGATTTCTGAACCTGGAGCTTTTCCTCGATTGTCCTTGTCTTTATTCAACCGCTTTGACATATCTCTCTTTTCTCTGTACTATCGTTTACACAGCGTGGATCTGGTGTGCCTTTTCTCTTCATATAAATGCTGCTGAGGTGTAATGGGGAGTTAATGTTCTGAGACTGAGAAGGCAGCAGATGTAAGAGCAGAGAATCAATGCATGAATAAACCGAGAAGAGAAGAGGGCTGCAGCATTCCCTGACATGTTGTGTGTGCAGATACAGCCAGTTAATAAAGATGGAAGCTCCCCGGGGGACATTTGGCTCCAACAGAGATTTGAAAGTCTACAAATAATTCACCATTTTTCATCCACCATTTCATGGCAGTCCAACTTTTCTGTTCCTCAACAGTGCACAACAGCAGACGAGCTTATTTGCACACTGAGGTAACAGTTAAGGTAGTTCATATTTACACTTCTGTGTGTGACAACTGGGAGTCAGAGAAGTCGGAGTCAGACAAAATAATTGGGACGTGTCCCAGTGCCGACCAGCATAACCACGGTTGGCCCTCCAAAACACAGCCCAGGAAGATCCATGCTAACCAAAACCCTTCCCTTCCCAGAGACCTAATGGATGAAACCTTCTTTTGGGTTCATCCTGTTCTAAGTGGACATGTTGGAAAGGAGTGGCCTTTTTCCAAACATGCTGAAAATTGCTGCTTTGTTTAGGATTAACAAACAAATCTCTGTCTTTCTCTCCGTCCGTTAGTTCTGGCTACACACAACAAAATACTGACACCCCACCCAGTACTCACTGGTTTTCCAATAATGTGGAATCAGAACTACCTGCTGACACTCCAAGAAGCATATTCCCACAGGCACCAGTCTGACTCTTAACCAATCATGTTTTCCCACTGGATGATTGACAGCAGTGGTGTCTAATTACACAGGAATGCTTGAAAGTACCCGACTAATCCTTTAAATGCCAAAACTCAACTCTCCACTTTTGATAAACAACCTGTCATTGTATTTGTAGCAGCATTGGGTTGACACACAGGGGAACCCCCCCAACAGAGGGACAATTATGGTCCTCATTCAGATGCAGACAAGTGTCTAGACATTATCTGGGAAAAAAGAATGTGTGACCCTCAGAATTTCAGAATTGTGACTATTGTCATTTGGTGGCGACACCATCTGACATCAGGGTGTAAGGGTACTATAGGTACATGTCATCATTCAGAACCACCTTCACTGGCCAAGCAGCATATATATATGTCTCAAAGAAACTATTACCTGCCTGAAATCTGCATGTCCTTGAATATTTGTCTCTCGATAAAGGGTTCTTAATGAAGCAAACCTTTCAAATCACACAAACAAGTGTCTTTAAAGCCTCTTCATTTCATACAAACATGTTTTGATTTTTTTTCATTCATTCTCATGATAAGAGCTTTTCAGTTTCCAGATGAAGGTCTTAATTAAAATGAAACTGTATTTATTCTATAAAAAGTGGGCTGACTACTTCATGAAAGTCAGTGTGGTAAAGATGGCTGCTGTATTGTTAGAACACAGCTGAGTTCTGTTCTGACTGAATAAGCGCCCCCTCTCTTCTGATTTCAGAAGCACTTTAATCACTAGTAAAAATGTCAACTACCAAACAATCCAGGTCAAAATGGAGAAAATTAGACGGTAAATGTGGGAGTACTAATGTAAACACCATCATGGGGGCCCATCTCCTTGACTGCAGTACAGACTTGCACAAAAGCAACCAATGAAGGATTTTAATGGTACTATGCACAGAAAATGTTGCAGTGACTGCTACATGGCAGCTAATGGCTTGGTTATGATGGCTGTTCATGGTCCAATTGTATTCCTGAATCTAAGATCAAATAAACAGCCCCCAAATGCAGGCTCTCATCACTTAAGTTACCTTGGGAAAAGCAAGACAGCACTGGAGATTGTGAGGCAGTGGGAGAGAAAGTAGTGCAGCTTCAGATATCAAGGAGCCTATGTGTTTGGCTGATATTGTCAACCGCAGTTGAGCTAAATGTGAGCTGATGTGGCTGCACTAATACCACATGGCATTTAAAAATTAGCAAGGCAGACACGTGGGACAAAGAAGGGAGGGAGGACTAGATGGTTTTGCTTTAATGGTTGCTCTCGTATTTCCACTTCAGTCAGCATGCGTGTTTTTGCATAAAAGGATAAAAAAGCAAGCTCTTCCTGTCCATCTAGAACCTTTGACTCAGTAGAGCAGTTCAAGGAGTAAGATGGGATGAAAGAGTATATGGTGACTGACACCCAATTTGGAGGCTTCCTGACCTTGTGGCTTTAGTTTTTACAGAGGATTGGCATTTGTATGGTTATTCTTCCGCTTTAAGAGAGTAAAAGGTGCGTGTGAAAGGTCCCACTTGGTGGATTACTGTTGGTGCAGGGTTGCCTGGAGAAAAAGCAAAAATACCTTGAAGCCTTGAATGAACAGAACCAGTCTCATTTCGTCTGCATGTCAATTACAATATTACTAAAATTAAAGAAGCTGGTTTTTCCTGACATTGACACGTTAACTCTTTAGAGTCCTGTTATGGTCTTAATAAAAATGATTGTGGTCTTGACATTTTAATGGTTAATGATGGAATTTGCTGCACGAGTCTCTGTAGCAGCAGTTAATGATAACCAACCTTCTAACAGTAGCACGTCAGACACACCCATACCAGCTTACACACAGTCAGTTTGATCACTCATGCAATGCACGTTTCTGCATCTACAGGCAGGCCTGAGGGGAGCTGGAGGGATTTTCATGTTAAATACTTTAGCTTTGTGCAGGTTTCTCCAACGAAACTTCAGCTGTAAAGAGTTAGTGTGTGTGCGCAGTGATGTCAAGCATAGCTTCTTTTACAGCTACATAACAGCTACATTCGACTTATTCTATGTGTGTGTGTGTGTGTGTGTGTGTGTGTGGTGTGTGTGTGTGTGGTGTGTGGTGTGTGTGTGTGTGTGTGTGTGTGTGTGTGTGACGTGTGATTTTTAGACATTTTAGATATTTGTGACCACTCTGATTTGACCATTCTGTATCCATACATCTGATGGAGACTAAGAAAGAAAGAAAGAAAGAAAGAAAGAAAGAAAGAAAGAAAGAAAGAAAAAGAAAGAAAGAAAGAAAGAAAGAAAGACAGTGGGGGTCTGAAGGTTAATGATGCTTCATGATTGTGGCCTGTTGTAGGTCAACCTGTTGTTCTCTGCCCCCCTCTGTCCTGCTCTCCCTCCGTCTTCCCTCCTTTCCTCGCCGGCCCTGGTTTGCACCTGCCTACTCCGCCCCGGCATTGTGCTGCTCTGAAAACGTTTAACCGATGCTGAATGAACCAGCCACCCTCCTCTTTCCATCACCACCACCCCCCCCCCCCCCTTCAGTGTCGGGGCAGGGGTGTTGTTGTTTGGGGGGGGCAGGACATATAGAGAATGGGATAGAGGAGGGGTTACAAAGGGCACGCTCTCCCCTCCCCTGCATACTTTGCCCCACTTCACTGCGGTCCAGCTCAGAGCTGAGGGCTTTGTTTCCGGTAGGTGACAGAAATATGGCTGATCGCTTTGCTGAAGTGAACATCAGAGGGAGGAATAATGGGTGGAAGGGCAGGAAGAAGAGGGGAGCAGAGGAAGTGGAACCCCAAAATACTCAAGTAAAGAGCTGGAAAGTACAGGTTAACTCCAGTGTGACCAGTAGTCTTCAACCTTTCCTTTCACAGAGGTATATGATTAAATAGGAAGCAAGTCACATTTCCATCAGACGGTGTTTTTATTGCAACTTTTAAGGCTGAAAGAGAAACAGCAGCAGCGTCTGGCTAACAGGCATTATGGGAAATGCATTAAAGTGCTGGAAGGAGACAGGAAACACAGCTAACTGGAGAATTGTTGTTGTATTTCTGCGGGCAGGCAATAAAACTTATCAGCATTCCCACAAAACTGCAAACTTTTGACCAAATGTCTGCAGATTCTGCTGGTTTCATCACTCACGAACAGTTGCTGCCTCATTTTTGTGAGCAACCCCCCCAGCCCACACAAAAACAGCCCTTCTTGATGCTCACACCAATACTCCTCAGATATGCAAGTGGGAAAAAAATGAGTTCAAGACAACACCCCCCCCCTCTTTTTTTTTTGGCTTTAAACAAGGCAACACATTCATTCATTCAGCCCATATTGTCAGACTGTCGCTCGCATAAATATCTACACATGTGAACATATCCATAAAGCAAGGCTGAAAAAAACAATTACAGTTTCTCATTAAGGCACTCCTAATCCCTTTATGCAAAACACAGTTACACAAGTGAACACAATGAGGAAAAAGGGAGATGGAGGGAGGGGAGGAAAGAGGAGGGAGAGCGAAGAAAAAAAAAGTGCAAATGCGAGGAGAATAATTACATATATCATGAAGCCGTCCCTTTTATTTTGGATGTCACTTCTGATGTCACTGGCCAGCTTTGGCGCTAATTTGAATTCAGACCTTTATCAGCTGCCGGCAGCAGATTTTGAGTGACAGCGCCACCAAACGCCTCTTGCCAGCCGTCCTATTGATTTCTCTAAATCCCCAACAATAGCATTTGCATGCTTGTTTCTGTTATAATACAGATATGCCGTTTCGGAAATTAAAGAGCGGCAGGCAGACCAGAGGTAACTAATTGTGTTCCTGTGTAATGAGTGCAGTTTCAATTTGATATAACCCACAGCTTCTCCCCTCGCAGGCCTACGCTAAGTACTTTCAAGTCTTTGTGGGGAAATAATTGATTTTTGTGCTTTGGGCACAGGGAAAACTATTATGATCTTTTTGAATAATGGCAGCGGGTGGAAAGGCATGTTGAACGATTTAAATTGGTATTAGAGGAGAGGAGGGAAGGGAAGGAGGGCTAGGTGGTGGGTAGGGGACTGATAGTGCAGCACGGTTCCCAATTTGACTGACAGACTGCAAATGGCGAAGGGCTGGTTGATTACTCATTCTCTCAAGGCCAAAGTGGGGCAACGTGAGCTGTCTTCGTGGCCCCCGTCAGCCTGACGGGTTGGGTTGGTGGCTGGAAGAGAGGAAATGAAGAGAACGTGTGATGAGGGTGGCCAGGCGGGTCTGACCCCGGGCCGAACGCCAAAACGCAGCACTGGACGTGCACACCAGGGTGCAGCTGACGTGTTGTCGTACAGCTTTAGGGTAACGCACGCATGTGTGTGTGTGTGTGAGAGAGAGAGAGAGAGTCAGAGACAGAGACAGAGAGAAAAAAATGTAATGCACAAAATTAATCTGGGGTTAGATAAAGTTTTGGATATCCGTGTTCTCATAAGCGGGAGCCCCCCGGCTTTCCCCGCCCCATTTTGTTCCCTTTGTAACAAAAGCAGGATTTCTTAGTTAAATCGGCATGTTCAAATTTCACACTCTTAATTGTACACAGAGATAAACAGGTTTTTCCATTGTAGAAAAGTCTGGCATCGAGAGAGGGTGTGTGTGTATGTGTCTGTGGTTGGGTGGGTGGGGGGGGTTACCAGCTTTACTCCCCTGTTATCACTTTACATGACAGGGAGCAACAGCCGTGCCGTGTTCTCCGGTTGTTTGAAGCCCACTGGTTCCCCATTTAAAACACACAGCCATCGTTCTCGGCGGCGTTATCCGAGGCTCAGAGCTTCAGAGTGACAACCGAGCACAAAAGAGTGAGAGAAGGCTCGTTTGGAAAGACACGCTGCCATCGAGCAATCTTGTGAAGCAGACACACCACTGGGCCGCCAGCATCAAATACATAAGGAAAGTGTACGCGTGGCACTTCTGCGCATTTTGGTTTTCATGTGATACGAGAGCGATGTCATTTTAATAACAGATCATTTCAACAACATGTGGGCGGGAGGATGGATGGGTGATTATTTAACTTAATTTAGCACAATATAATTAAAATGAAACACACTTTATATCAATCAAAAAAAAATTCACAAAAGCAAAACAATGGCGTACAAACACTAAGTCGATTTTCTTTATGTAGCTTGTTAATTAATTAATACTGGTTAATTACTAAGACAGGGTTCTGCATAAGTAATCCTGCTGCGTCCTGATAACTGGATCCGTGTGTTTTTGCTCGGGTGGAAGTGTGAGTGAGCACCGATATCACGGTGAGCTGGGAGAAACTGCAACGTGGGTGGGATGAAAAGAGAAGAAACAAAACCAGAGAAGAAGAAAGTGGCGGCCGCGTGCAGGTGGCTGAGATTCTTTACACGTTGCGTCTCCATACGGCCCAGATGTGATGACTTTGGTGCGTGTGTGCTGAAAAATATGTTGCTTTCATTCGATATTATTGGCTTTAGTTGTAATTATTTTTAGTATTAAACAAAATAAATCACAATTATTTCAATGCTACTTTGTGAATGCTCAGTTTTTAACAGAAATGTTGAATCTATTTTAAACTCCAGTAGTAAATAGATTCATTTATTAATGTTTTAATAATCAATAGTTGCTCTACGCAATTAAAAATAAATAATAATCCAAAAAGATTTGTAGAAATACAGAAGGACATTAACAAGAAATTTGCAAGCTTTGCTTAAGATGTTTTATTCTTGTATTGTCCCCCCCCCCCCAAAAAAAAAGAAAGAAAGAAATTTTAGAAACAATTTTAGAAGCACTTTCTGCAAATTTACAGCTCTGATGAGTTATTGACTCGGTCTATGGAGAAGATGTTTTAAATTAATTTAAGCTGAAATCAAGGAACTTGGAGAAAATAAACAAATTACACTCATGCAGCAGAATTTAACTCAACTATATTTACCCAATTTCTAGATTTTATTTATGGGAAAAAAAAGATTTATTCACAAATGTTTTCTGTCAAAGTCAGATGGCAATGAATTGTGTGTGTATGTGTGTGTGACAGAGAGAGAGAAAATACAACTCAAAACTGTACAATAAACTAGTTGAGAGAGCCCAAACACACACACACACACACACACACTCAAGGCCTCTTTCTTTTCTCACTCTTCCTCCCTCACTCCATTCTCACCCCTTTTCTATCAGCCCCCCCACCCCCCCCCCCCCCCCCACCCCCCATAGCCACTCTCCTTCTAAATGGACTTCCTCTTTCCACCTCCGTCTCCCTGCCGCTCTCTTTCTTGGAGAAGCAGCAGTGGTTAATTTAGTTGGTCATAACTAATAGTGGCTAATCTGCGGGCGGGAGCCTGCAGAGGATATTGGACAGTGTCGGGGTTAATCGCAGCCGGCCCGGTTAGCCAAGGCGCACAAGGGAAGGAAAGAGGAGGGGAGTGGAAAAGGTGGTGGAGGAGGCGGAGGAGGAGGGCTTAATTCCACCGAAGGCAAATGGCATACTGGTTTTTATCTGGGCCCCTGATAAGGAGGCGCTAATACACCGAGGAGAATGGATGCTCAAGGGCTGGGTTCCCCTTATCAGCAAACTTTACAACAGGAGCCCCGACTAACGGCACCACCCCCACGCCTCACACAATAAGCACCTCATTTCACCTCTCAAGCAGAACTATCACCACACCACCAAACACCCACCCCTCTCATATGCCCGCACGGTTGTACACACTTACACGCACATACGCCGCATCCTCTCCACTTCACTTTTCCCGGCCCCACCCACCTCCACTTCTTCAACCACAACATCCCATCAAGCAGCAGAACGCACACATTTGGACACACACACGTGCACGCTTCCCTCCGTGTCTCTGTGGCGCAGAGCAAGCAGCCAACAGGAATGAGGGAGTATTATGAGCGTGGGCTAATTGGAAGATCACTCTAATGCATTAAGAGATAAAATAGTTTGGCTGCGGGCCTGGAGGCAGGATCAGAACAACGTTGGAGGAAGCTATCTGGCCCTGTCACACGTTTGCAGATTTCCATACTAACGCAGCACGAGCAATTACCCCAAACACAGAGCTCTGTTAGAGCTACAACACACTCCCTGCCAGTACCACGGCCCCGGGAAATTAGAAGGGTGTGTGTGTGTGTGTGTGTGTGTGTTTGCGCGCGCATAAGCCTCAACAAGGGAGGAAATTGGCTTAGTGTTGTTTGATTGTGTATTTGTTTTCTGGGTAAAAGAGGGAGGAATGGGTATGAAGAGAATTAGGATTTTTACAGGGTGGCCTTGGGTGTTTTGGGAGAAGTGTGTGTGTATGCGTGTGTGGTGTTGCGGGGGCTTCTAGCAAAACAAAGATATCGAGGCAGTCGGCTAATCATGATGGCTAACAGGGGAGCAGGCGTCTGCTTGCTTACACCCCGTCTGTGTTGTTTTTCACATGCTAATCGCTGTTTGTCGGTGGGAGATCTGCATATTTGCATGTGTGTTTTTGACATCCTCTTCTGTGTTCTTTGCATTTTGAAATGAGGTCCAATCTAAGCTAATGCGGAGCTTTTCAGAGTGAGTGTGTGCTTGGGCATTCAAGTTTTTAAATTACTTGCATATCTTGCCCAGTTTTGTCATCAATAACATTTGTTGTCTCTTTCATGGGATGAAATTGAAAAGAGATCTTGCTGGTGTTGCTTGTAACTATTATCATCCTGCTAGTTTTGGATCATGTCTTGTATCTTGTTCCATCACCTTGCATCTGCGTTGCTATGGTACCTGGCCTGGGATGCGAATGTAACAGGTAAGTGCTCGAGTCTGTGCTGGCATCCGCTCTCGGGCAGAAAGAATCATTCCCCCCGACTCGCCTCGACTAAATGGATAACAAGTCACGGATGTGGAGAAAAGATGCTTACAGTCAGAGCGATTTCAAACCTCGACCAAGATGAGACCGTTTAGGCAAAGAGTCACACAATCGTGCGCCGTGGTCCTCGCAGATCCTCGCTGTAGGGTGAGACAGACATCAGCCCTCAGCCTCCTCGGCCATTGTTGTCTATGATTTGCCGTTAAATCCAATTTATCGCTGTTGTTAAAATGCATGTCTACCCTCCAGCGTGAGGCCTGCTTTATCCTGCATAACCTCTTGGTAATTTATGGGGCTTTGGCGAAGGTACGGGCAGCCTGGGGTTGGATTTAATGTCATTAGAGATCATGGTTCATATGGTTAAAAGTTAATAGTTAATATTTAATATAAAATAATTTGTTCTCAGACAGAAAGAGATTCTGAAGGTTCCTCTGGAGTGAGTAGTGAATGATTGCTGGTGTTTGGGAGCTAGGGTGTCTGTGAGATAGCAGTGTTAAGATTAAATGTTACACTTCTAATACATCGTGTGTGTCTCATTCACACCCACTCACACAAGGACGTGCATACGAACACACACACACATACACAGACACACATCAGATCGATACTGAGGAGGAGGATGACACTGAGATGCTCGATGTGAGGCCAAGAGCCTTTCCTGTCTGTCTTTCTCCACTCCCATCCCTCCTCTCCACCTGTCTCCTGCCTTCTCCTCCTCTTCTGTCTTGGCTCTTCAAACAGTCGACCCTGGAGCATTGTCTCACCTCCACTTGTCTCCTCCATCGCTTCCTACACCCCTTTGCTCTCCAGCCGTCCCCCTCCTTCCCTATTGTGTCTGTGAAACAATTGGCAGATGTAACATTTAATTACGCCTGTATCTCCTCGGGCGCCGTCAAGGCAGAGCGAGCCTGGAACGCCACTCAGAGCAAAGGAGGAGTTGCATTACAATTTGCGGTGAAGTGATTTATTCGCCAAATAAGGTGGGAGAAAGTGGTGGGGGTCTAAGAACCAGACAGGAAAGGTAATTTCACGATACTTGCTACAAAAAGGTCAAATGCTTTTTAATGACTGTGTTTTCTGATAATGCGGAATAGAGTAGTGCGGCGGCTACAGCGGCAGTGGAACCGGGAAGGGGGGGTGGGGGGGTGGGGGGTGTAGTGGGCCCTGGTAATAATAAAGTTGCAGATTGGTATCACATTGTGATGTTTTAATGGAGTCTTGTAGCTGAGGACTTCATTTGCAGCAGCGTTCCGCCCTCGCCTCACCTCGCCGCGACTGTCATCGCCTGTAATTTCTCTATTCAACGCCTGTCGGTGTTGTTTGCCTTTAACACAAAACCAATTTTAAAAGAGCAAATGAAGTGTGGCCCATTAAATGTTGCCATTCACACAGTCATCCGGGGGTTATTGACTGGTGATTAAAACAAGAGAGAGAGAAGATATGACTGTGTGAGCAAACGGGAAACGCCACGTGACTCCGGCGCCTGTGCGGATGGAGGGCAGGGGAGGAGAGAACAGGGGAGTGAAAAAAAGGGAACTGATAAGGAAAAAAGGGGTGGACTTAATTAAGGAAGTCGATAGCCGAGCGGTAGCCGAGCGGTTGCCACAAAAAGAGACATCCAGCCAATTACAACGGTTAAACGAACACAAGGCACGATGGAAAAGGTCAAAGTAGTTTAGGTTTTTTTGTCGTCATTTTTAAGAATAAATTCTGGAATAAAGTGCAGAAAAACACATATCTGTGTATTCAGCAAAATTATGGGAGGCTTTTTTATTTTTTTTTACAGACACATATTAATGATTTTGAGGCACAGCCGCAAGTCCGGATGCAGTTAATTTCTTTGAGCAACATTTATGCAAAAGCAGTAAATTATTGGAACGGCCTAAAAATGCTGCGCATATATGTGCGTTATCGACTAAATTAAATGTTGCACCAGCACTAATTCAATGAAAAGAAACAGCCCTTTTAAAGCCGATGTGTTTAATTATAGTTTGGTCTATAGGCAGCAGTGTAACACAGCTGACTGCCAGCATTATTAGTCTCTTGTAACCCCCCCAAGTTCTGCTTTGAAAATTACATAATTCGCCTTATTAATGAGTGTGGATTGTACTCGACAATTAGAGATGGTTGCAACATGTTAAGTTGGATACAGAGAGAAATGCCTCCAATTACACACCGACACGGGGCCTCGTACCTTCCCTGCCTCTGCTGTCAGTAATTAAATCCACAAGCTTCTTAACGAGGCAGCCATGAAATAGGAGTCGAAGGGTTAATGCGACTATCATTTCTCCCCGCAAAACAACTCCATGAGGCGCTCGCACGCGGCCTGTTCACACATTTGCATAAAAAATGACAACTCTAAGCGAGAGAAAAAGCCATCTCTCGCTCTCATTTTTGTTGGTTTCGGTTCGATTCCACGCAGCTCGGACTCTTCTCCATGATGGAGGGATGACCTGTCCAGGGTGTACTCCTCTGTCCTGGTGTAGGGGAAGGGTCACGACCCTGATCCGGAATGCGCAGCAGTTAACAGAAAATAGCGCTATCACACGTGAGGAGGCGCGACTTGGCTATTTGATAATTTTGTTAACTTTTCACCTCCGTTCAATATCCTGTCAGGGCGGCTGAAGGCTGCGCGCAGCTTGTGCCATTATCTGCAGCAGCCCGTGGCTTATTGTAATAGTTCCCTTCAATCATGGCAGGATGTATTTGAATTCATAATAGCGACCGAATCTGCGCCTAATCTGCCGCTGGAGCGGAGGAGCGTGCGCGCAGGCAGCGTGTGCGCTCACCCGCAATAATGGAAGGAGCATCTCAATTGATGCCCCAGCAGCACTACTTCACGCACGCGGGTGTGAGAGAGAGGTTTCGTCTGAAAAGGTTTTATTTAAAGATAAATGAATCGGATAATATGTTGCGATTAGGTTTGTTTTTGGATTTATGGTTTGTAAGTAAAAATGTTTTCCTCTGAATTATGGGAAATCTGTGAAACTCAACAAGACATCATCTTATAAAACCGGTTTGGAGATTTGATTTGGGGTGTTTACGCAGGCCACAATTGCATTTTTCTGACACAAATCTAACACTTTAGAAACATTTTCACGCGTCCACGCTGGCGCCTACAGATAACCGCATAATCCGCTGACACAATGACTTCTCCATTATTATTCCTGGTTTCCAGCCCTCCACTTTCGGGGGAGGTCAAATCTCCCAAATTCTCCGGTCGCGGCCTTTTTCAGACTTCTCCGCCAATTATTGATACCTCATTCCAGTGAGCTATGGGTTTCATTTATGTGTCATTCTTGGCGGAATGACCTGGAAATGTGTGAAAGAGCCGACAATTGTTGAAAACCAGCGATGTGGGGAGACCTCATCATCGTGCGCGGCTTTCAGCTTCTCTTGACCAATAATTAAAACACTGTTAAAATATCAATGTCCCCAGAGGAATGAGCACACTTCCCAACAAAAATGGGCCACGGACATAAAAGAAATATGAGGCCGTTGGCGCCTTTATAATTGACTAAAGAAAGGTCTCATGTTAATGTGATTTAAGGTGGTATTGCTGCTGTCTAATGGCTCTGGCCTTGAATAAACTCAGCCTGGATTGAAAATGACCTTCTGCGGCTGCCACAGAATATTGCTATTCAAGTTATGTGAAAGTCTGATTTTTCACATAACCCGAGGAGGGTTTCAAATGCAGGTATTTGTGTTTGATCAGAAAAGGTCAGCGCTAAAGAAACTCTAGCTGCATCCATTTACAAACCTCTGTTTGTTTAGGCGACCTGGAAAGGCTGATCTGGTATCTGTAGCCTGCAGCTTTGCCGGGGCCAAACACAAACACATTCCTCCTAATGAGGCTGCAGAACTGCCTGCATGGCCCTCCACTCCAGACCATTAATATTGTATTGTTCATATCATGGACTCCTAGGTTACAGCCAACATGCATTTTTCATTGCGATAATCCTTAATTATTTTTATGCACCCTTAATCTTTCATATAGTTTCAGTGTTTTGCTTAAATATTTAATGGCACGATGATGCGGGTTGTCTTCCAGGACTCGACTCTCTTGAACCGGGAGGAAGAGAGAAGAGAGAGAGAGAGACAGAGAAGAGAGAGAGGTGGGGGGGGGATTTTTAACGCTTCTTCAAATACAAGCCTTCTCGGCACTGGTTGAGTAACTGGGGCTGCAGTGGACACGCTGTTTTAATTCACATCAACACTGACCTCATTCAGAATAATCCTCTCCTCTTTAATCGCTTTTATTCAGGAACCGCAACTCAGTTCTTCACATTTAAGCAAAAAAAAAAAAAGGAAAAAAATGAATGTGAGATTTTAATTCACCTTTAAATTAAGATGAAATGCCAAGATAATTCTGTTTAAGGCCGATAAATCATTAAATCTTTTGAATATTTAATAAGCTATAGAGTTGTTATAAATAGTTAAACGGGCAGGTGTGCTACCATGTAGGCTATTAGTCAGGAAGTAGTTTCCATATATGATTCTAAAAAAATGTCATAGTTTTGTCTTATATTTTTTAAAATGCAAAACTGTTTTTTAGTTCTGAAACATTTAGTAATATAAACGTTGTTTTAATTTGATTTTAGGATAAAAGATATCACCCACTTTAGTTTCACCTGCACAATCTGACTACATGTTAACTCAAAATGTAAATAAATAAAAAGCAGTGGCATCAGGGCATAAATGTGCTCATCAATCAAAGCCTCAGCAAAGAAAAGAAAACCAAACAGTGAATAGTAGTTCAGTAGTTCAGATATTGAAACCTGCTCCAAATTTACTCTAAACAGACCCTGCAGCTGGGGGGCAGATGGGCAGAGATGTTCCCAGTTCAAAGGTCCACACTTGGATGTGTTTATCTCCACACCTCCCACGAAGGGAGCGCAGTTTAATTCAAGCGTCACGCTCGGGATCCATTAATCCCATCTAGTGATATGATAGGAGCCGAGATGGGGAAAATCTTCACCAGCACCATCAGTGATACTGTAATCATAGCCGTGTCGTCGGTGCTACCTGTATGTTTTCTGTTACACTCTCGATAATCTGGTTATAGACGGTGATTGACAGGATGATGAAGCTGAAGTCAGGAAAAGATTACTCAAATGGTCAGAAACTATGTCCTTATGATTAATGGCCATCTGTGAGAGAAATAAGCAGTTGTGTAAAGAGTTTCAAAACATTTCCAAGGGTGGCCTGTAATGAAACCATTTCTATTTACTGAATGTTTTCAATTAATTTCAATTAATAACAGCAACCTCATTAAGGAATAACATGGATGGATGGATGGATGGATGGATGGATGGATGGAGGATGGATGGATGGATGGATGGATGGATGGATGGATGGATGGATGGACAGACGATTAATCAGTATTGCCATAAATCTCCTTATGAGATGTTGCTGTGGAGGCTTTGACATGTCTCCATTGTTCCAACTCATCCTCTTTTTAAAGGGATGGCTGAATGGAGGACATACACGTGCAGGTCTGGGTCAGTGAGCAGAGCAGACTGAGGTCTTTGTCTTCCCCTCTCCAGGCCCGTCTTATTGTGCAGACATTCTTATCCCTTCTTCCTGATTCACTTATGCTCCGTTTTCACTGTCCTTACGTCTCACACTGCTCTGAGACCACCCAGGTCAACGCTGTTCTGGGGTCAGTTTGAAGCATTTCCACAAACATACAAGGGCAGCAATTAGATTGTTACAAAACGTTATTGCAGAGATTCATTAGCATCATATTGCGATAATTACATTGCTTAGTTAACACTTTCTGTGGATGGAGACACGAACGCAACATCTGGGACATTCTTTTTTTTGTACTAGTTTGCTATATTTTATATTCCCAAATTTCTTTTTCTGAACTCCTATATTTACCTAATGAGAAAGAAAACTCCTTGTTATGGCTCTGTGGCCATGGAGATGTTTAATAAGGCTATGAGAGCGTCAGACAGAAGGACAACCATTCACACCGAGATCCAGACCCCCCGATCTCCAAGTAGCTTCTCCAGCCTTGAAGAGCTCTTCTACCGGGTCTCCACTTTTTATTTTAGCAGAGCCCTGCATGATTCAAGATGGGCTGCTTGTATAGTGTACAGTATGTCGGGGCAGGGCTGTAAGAGGAAGCCGGGGGCACTGTCCAAGAATGAATGGTAAATAAAATGCACTCGTAGGAGGCAAGATGAGGAGGAGAAAAGCATAAGACTGAGAAGAAGAAAAGGAGGCAATGTGTCTTCAGTGCTAATTAGCCACCTAGCACAGGCCCTCCCTTGAAGAATAGCATGTTGGTGAGGACTAAGACACTCGGATCCATCCACTGAAGCACAGGGCTGTGTTGTGGGGGGTACGGCATCATCTGAGTGTCGGGTAATTGGAGCGTTGTACCTCGAGACAAAAATGATGATTTCATAGGAAGTGCTAACAGGACCTTTTTGTGCCATGTTTCCCTTTTCCAGGGAGCCAGTGGGGCCAGAGGGAGAGAGCTGTGGGCCTTTAGTGGGAACAGACGCAGCCATACCTGAGTAGGGCCAGCCGCAGCAGTAATGAACCTCTTCACATAACCGTTCACCCAAAAGGAAAGAGGTGGATAAAGAAAGACACAACCAGAAAGAGGTGGGGGTGCAGCCTAATTTCACAGCCGGAGAATAGCAGGTAGGACAAAAGGTCTAGCTTAAGGAGCAGAGGTGGGGAGGGGGCTTTATTAGTTGTATTCTCCTGCCCCATTTACACCATCTCTCTTCTCAGCAATGGAGCACTTATCACAAGTGTACCCATCCAGCTCTCCAATAGAAACAAGCAAATGCTATCCATCAATGTTTACCATTAAGGATCTGTCATTTGCAGATCCACCATATGTGGCAGATTAATGGGATTCAGGCTTCTCTCTCTCTCTGGGTCTCTCTCTCCCTCCTCACTGTACCGCCAACACACCGTGTGTGCAAACTCAATGTTATTCTGAGAAATGGAGATTGAAAACAAGCCTGAGCGAAGAGTAAGGGGTGATAAACGACAACGTGCGTAGACAGCTGGACTGGAGCACAAGGAGATTTCAGTTACACTGACTTCCCAATGTTTTCAAATCTTAGATCGGTTATTAAAAAAAATAGTTATTAGGACGGGAGGTTCTCTGCAACAAGTATTTAAAGAGACTGAAATGGGTGTTTTGTGACTCAAAATCCCCTAAAATGTTTTAAAACCTGTGAAATTGCTGGTGGGGTTTACTTGCTCTGTTAGCCAGACTTTACACTGTAGAAGAAGATTAACAACAGCAAACAAATAATAATAATTTAATATGTTACAGCAGAAATATTAGTTATTCATAACAGATTTTATATTTGATTAATTAAACCTTTATCCCATCATAAAAACTACCATTGTTGTTCATTTTATTATCATGTTTTAATCTCATCTTTTTGTTAAAGGATTAGTTTTAGCACAGCACTGATATTTCTGTAAGTAGATATAGTGCCAGTTTACAGAAGACAAAAAATAAAAAAATGACTGTTGTGGCCCCACCACAATTTACACAGCCTCTTATATTTTATAGACATAAAGCTCCTACAGAACCCAGTTCTCTCCCGCACAAACATTATGGTTATCAGAGCAACATATTTTCAGGTTATGTTAAAAATCCATGCATTCAATGTTTAACAACTTGAGATGCTGTTGTGTTTGTAGGTGTTTCAGCTGCCTGAAGAGCCTTGAGAGTGTGCTCAAGTCACTGAATAGGTGGGGAATTGGTAGAAGGCAACCTATAAAGGCTGAGTCAAAACATTGGACTCAGATAAAGAAGGTTGTTTTTTTTCCTTCCAGGAAAGAAAGCCAAGTATGATAATAAGAAAAATGTTTAGGGGAAAACATGTGGTTGAGATGTATTCAGAACAATACACAAACAATGCATTTCAGAAGGAAGTCAAGGACAAAGAACAGCTCTCACCTTGAGGGACAATGATGTTCATTGTGTGAAAGAAGGTCTAATACAGATGCAGAGACCAATTTAAAGTTAAACCTTTGAAGCATTTCAGATTTCAACATAGCTATGAGATAAACGGTGATCAGATTATCGCTCAGCATCATGAGGAGGAATAAAAAGCATGTGAAAAGGACCGTTTGCAAAAGATACAAATCCAGGTCTCTTGTGCTGGATCTGCACCAAAGAGCGTAGAAAAGGACAAAAGGGAGAGTTACTGCTTAACATTCTAGATGGAGGAGCAAAGTTGGATGAAATACAACAAATAAAGATGCTTTTAATGGGATTTTCTTAAACTTCCTGTTAATGTGATGGTCACAACATCGTTAAAGGTGTTAAATATCCTGAATCTGAAGCCAACAACAAAACTCAATGTTGTCTGTGGAGGGAAGAAGTGTGCATTTTTTCGGACACAATATTTTACTGCAGCTTCCCGGCAACAGTGTGTGTTAACATTCTATCTCCAAAAATGCACGCCGCGGAAGCAGAACTTGTGCTTGGCCATTGTGCGATTTAAACCGTGTTGAATGACTCTCTAAAGTACGTACAACTGCAACTGCAACCTTGGCCGTTTTCAGCGTGTTCTATGCACCCGCACACTCTGACTGAATCGACTGGAGCAAAGCAGCCAGGCTGTTGTTGAGACACTGACGGCTTTCTCCTAAATGCACACAGGACATCTTTGTCAGTGGCCTGGGCTGAATGGAGATCCTCTGCCAATGAAGAGGAAAAGGAGGAGAATGGCAGACAGAGCCAGGGTGACTCTCAGGTGGTCCTGACTCCATCTTTCTTTCTCTCTTCCTCTTTCTCTGTTGGACAAACATCTCCACACTGTGGCACGTCTGTCAGTGCGGCTCTCTTCGCCCTCCAGGCAGTTTCTGTCCATTCAACAGGCTCCTATAATAAGTCAGTGAACAGAGGGGGGGCAATGAGACGGAAGGAAGAAAGGGCAGACAAATAGTTTGGGTTCCTCCTTTTTTGTTGTGCTCCTCCATCGAGCAACACAAGAGAAAACAAAACAGCATAAAGAGGAAGTTCTGCTGCTCGTCTCTCCCCATCTCCTCTACCGCGGAAAACACACATGCAGAAACAAATACAGAGGACCATGACTTCTCTAACCCAAAAGGTACCCCCACTCCTCAGTGTGTGTGTGTGTGTGTGTAATTTTAAGAGAGAGAATGAAGACCCACAAAAAATGGTTGGGGTGACAGACCAGAATAAAAGGAAGTAGGCCTGGGCAGGTTGCATGAGTGGAATATGAGGGCAACAGTAGAGGTCGACTTTGTGCCTCTATGAATTCAAACCTTTCACATTTCCATGGAAACAATCATTATATAGTTAGAATCAAAAAGGTATATTTCTCTATATGCAGCCTTTTTGACAAAGTAGATCCTTTGATCACAGTTATGGTTAAACCTTCTCAGGTGCATCTGACACCTCTCACCTGCTGGAGTAAAACACAGTTTCTCAATACAAACGGAGACAACGACAGCTTTCGCTGCTGGAACTGATCTTCTATGGAGACGTCTGCCATTTTTTTCAGAATTGCTGCTTTGGTTGACAAGAAATTTCCTTTATTATTTGACAATAATGGTCCCCCCTCCACTCCAGCCCTACACTTCTCTGTTGCTTTGAGTGAATCAAAGCCTCAAAGCTCTTCGGAGGGATAAAATGGCTACAACAATGAAAACTTGAAGCATATTAATAAAGCTGTGATTTAAAAGCTTCTCAGCATTGTTTCCGCATTGCAAAACATCTGACGAAATCATTTAGAATCGCTCAGTTAGGTAATGTTGAACAGAGCCTCTACTTTGGAGCTCAGACATGAGAAATGACAGCCTTGCAAACTTACGCGATCCATTAAATTTGTGGTTTTTAAACCATTTTCAACAGCTCCATTCTGCTGCAAAATCCTTACCTTTTTCGTGGAGGGTGAGTGGGGGGGGGGGGGGTGATCATATTGCTGTATATGTCAGTAGAGAAATGCCACAGCAATCAACAGGTCAGAGGGTAATCTGACAGACGATGAGGCAGCTCAGTGGTGGCACGTGTGTGTGTGTGGGGGGGGTGAGCAACATGTAGAAATCAGCCAGATAAATGTAGCTTCAGGGAGGAAAAAATATCTACAGCAGAGGTGTGCGGAACAAAAGTTTGTGATAGGCCGAGGGTAAAGAGACAAAAGGCCAGGGAACTGAGCAGTGCAGGGAGACAGGTTGGTGTCACAAGGAGCTGATGGATAGCTCTGACTGACAGGCAAACAGACAGGTCTATGGCAGCCCAGTCAGTCCCATTATGGTGCAGGGGTGTTCCCGCTACAGTGGAAGCTGTCACTCCTCTATCGCTCAAATGACAAGCCACTGTAGCCGGGGACGCGCCGCAATGGGCTGAGAAAGCATGTCATCTCTTTCTTTTCTTCTCCCTCTCGGCGATGTCTCGCTCGATAAAGGAGCAGCCGCCAGAACAATAGGAACGACGGACTAGAAAAGGACGGAGAAAGACAGAGAAATGGGGGAGAGGGCGAGAGCGAGATGGGGCGTTATGACATCTGAATTATATTTCTATCGCCTCAGACACCAGAGAAGAATGGAGGGAAGAAAGACAGATGGAGGGAGGGAGGGAGGGAAGAAGGTGGGACGGCAAACCATCACTTAGATGTTTATTTTAACTTCACTGTATTTGGTGTGCACCTAAAAACCCAGTCCTCTGTGTCTGTGACATGCTCTTTGAATACCCCTGTGGGGGAAACACTGAGGGAAAAGTGATCTTCATGCTACCGGGAGGGATGTTTTTAACAATTTTACGAGTTTATGACAATAAACTCCAAACTGCCACACACGAGGACTGACGAGGACACCCGGGAATCTGACAGTCATGACAGGAACAGACGCGGAAGCGAGAGGAGACGCCGCGACAGAACAGTAGAATTCTATGTTTGATTTTGGAATTAGAGAATATTTCGCTTTAATATCACGTGATATTAATATTCTTGCTGTCAGTCAGGGCTGATGTGACGCAGAAGCACAATGACAGCGATGGCGGCAGAGAAAGAGACTCTATCTGCTCACACATTTCTTTTCTTTCATTTTATTATCCTATTACGAGCGTCCTTCAGACTTTTAACATGTCACATCTATACTTGTGTGCCGGCTGTGCACATTCAAATCAGTGTGTGTGACACCCAGCCCTCTATAACCTCATTAGAATCTTTCAGGTCCCGCTGTGCAGCCATCCACACACTCTCACACTGCTTTGATTCCTCAAAGTATAAAGATGTCAATCACCTGCCTCCCCTTGTCAGAGGAGGGGAATTCATACACGCCGGCTCACGTTCATGTCTGTACTTGGTCTCCGAACACACGCTCGCACAGACGCACACACATAAACTATCCATCAATGTCCTCCTCCCACTTTCCTCCATCTCTCTTTTGCTCTCTCATCACTCCCCCTCAGCCATTCCACTATTTGAGAGTAATTTCATGTGCCAGCATGGTGCATAATACACTTTTAATGGACAACTAATTCTCTGCCATTACTTCGTCAACATGATTACGGGATCTGCCGCTCGCAATCCTGAGGAGTTGGGCCCAGGCTTTTTAAATATACACAAGACATTAATGTCTCTCTATTCAGCTTTACATCAGGGGATGTCAGCCATTTACATAATGCTGCCATTGAGGTCTGTGACAGGCTCTCTCTCTTTTACTTGCTCCCTCACTCTCTCTCTCTCCTTTTCTATCTCTCTGGCTCTATTTTTCGACATGATTTCTTTCCACAAAGAGCCCCAGAGCGCTGCCTTTTCTCCCGTCTCCTTCTCTGCTATTCTGTGAATGCTTGCTATTTGCACCGATGTCATAGAAAGGACGGGATACGGACGGACGAGGACGGGGGGTGGGAAGAATGGGGATAAGTGAGGGGTTTGGATGGGGGAAAGTTGCCTTTCCATCACCTGTACAAAGACAGAATAAAAGGGATGAGTGTTTAATTTGTCCACTTAAATTGGAAGTTCATTAAGCTTGTGCGGATTCTCCTGGGGGAAATATTAAATCACGGCAGGCAAAGGTTAAAATCATCCGGTTTGATTATTCCATCCTATAATTGCAAGCAGAATGTCAAGACAAGTTTGCTGGAACGTCATCAGTCCAGTTTCTTTTTATTACTGCAGGTTAATTTGTTGTTTTATTAATAACGTAAACAACAGAAACGGTCGGATATTACGTGACGACGATTCAACTAAATCAAAGTGTAGCCCGGTGGACGCAGGTCTGCAAATACAGAAACATAGGAAACATTCTGTCTGCTGTCAGGAAGTTCACGCAGCATCTAAAGTCCTACACCCAACATAATAAAACGCCTCCATCCGGTTTAAAGTAGCCTTTAGCCTGCATATACACAGCTTTGCGTGTGGTGTTTGTACAGTGGACTCTCTAGGGCTAAATCAAAGCCAGCAAGGTTGTTATTGTCTCCGTGGGGAGATTTCCTATAGAGCTTTGTTTGATGTATGACAGAAGGCCACAATTGGCCACTAGGGCCAAATACAGGAAGTTGTCTTTCATGTTGTGCGACGCCATTTTGTCAGGTCAAGGCTGGTTTATGAGTCTCTCAGGAACAATGGGAGAGCTGGGCAGAAACTGTTGTTTGTCCTTGTGTCACCAAAAGAACGGTGTATCTAACATCGAGTGTTCTACTGACTGAACTGTTACCTCCAAACTGGTGAACATTCCCAACTATATGCTTTCATTTTCCCAGTATCAGGTGACTTGTTTACTGGTGTGGACAATGCATACTTGACTTTAGAAACCGGTCTCTTTGACCATTAGTGAAAACTGGATGAAAAAGTTCCCGAATTCCGAGCAGCGATTGCCTGTAAAGGAAACACATTTAATAGCAAGAGAATAGGAAGGCCATGCACCGGCTGAGAGAGTTAGAGTACTCTTCTTAAGCAAATGGATGAAAAAGCCTCACCGAATGTCTGCGTCTGTGCTGCACAGTCGGAGGTGCTGCGTTGAACACCATTAGGTTGGTAACAGGTGTGTGTCCAGACGTACAGAGTGCTCCCTGTGAATGTGTGTGTAGATACTGGTCTAGTATGAGCTGTAATTTGCCAATCCTACTACCATTAAAGGCCCTGCCGCACCTGCTGGTGGTGTGTATTCACATGCACACCAGCACCCATATATACTCCGAGCTAGCCAAACTACATCTAAAATTAAATGGAAAAGGACAGGTCACATCCACACTTTTTGTAAAGCTGCAAATAGCAGCCTGCTCATAGCTAAACACTGATTCTATTATCGTCACATCCAGTGTTGATGATGTCAGCATGCGAAGCAAGTGCTAAATACAAATACAAATATGCCAAGGGGGGTAGCGTCAAATGGCTTTAGTATTGTTATTCAAATGTGTGTTGAGTATGCACTGTCAATGGCTTGTCTTTGATATTGCACAGACTATCCTGAACACACTTAGTCATCATTTATGTGGCCTTCCAGCAGCTCAGAAGGATTACTGCTGATCGCTCATCAATCATGACATGCAACACACTCCAACACCACCATCTAATCACTGGCTGATGGCAATGAAAGCTGTAAAAGCGTACCAAGCATCTCCTCCTGGGAAGGTTCCTGTAGTAATTTTTGAATAGTAACAAACCAACCTTCAGAGAGGTCTGCAAAAAAAGAATGAAAGAAAAAACAAACACATCAAAAGTAAAGTTTCTGGATGTGTCAAAAAGCTGCAAAGTGCTGCACATCAGAGAAAACTAAAATACTAATAAATAAAAGCCTGATGTAAAGCTTCCATCTCATGAAAAATGAATATGTGACTGCTGATACAATACTGTTTTGACTTCAGACAGTTAGCATTAGCATCTCAGAGTCAGTGACAGGTAAAACCACATGCTATATAAGATAACAGACATTTCAATGAATAGCTGAACACTGCCATTAGAGAGGTGAGGGGTGGGGAGCGATGCAGATCACAGAGCAATAGAAAGATGATATTGCTATTACTACGTGTTGACACATGAGATTGCATTTACATTTTCATCCAACAGAAGACTAAAAGCAGAGCGTTGTTTGTGACAGTAAGCTACAATTTGTGAATACAGAAAGAGTAATCAATATGGAGAACAGCTTTGAAGCTGCATTGTAAAGCATATAAAAATGCTTAACATGCTGTCTCGGCTGTACTTTACCACCTCATCTCTCTTTGTCTCTTTCCACTCCTCCCAAGGCCTTTTGCTGCTGACTCTCACCCTTCACTTTCTCCTGATTTCCATCCTCGCTCTCTCTGCTGCTTGAATAGGTTGTCGATGAGAGACTTCACTGCGTTTGTGTTTCATGTTGTCAATAGCGATGGCGTTATCAATTAGTGCAGCAGTGGGAGCCCAATTAACAGCATCAAACAGCTAATTAATAGAGCTGTGTGAGTTAGTGGCGCACAACAGCACGCCGCATGACTCTGAGCCGACACAGGCATGTTACAACGGCTACACTGCAGGGAAGAGAGCTCTTGTCTCATGTGCACAGAAAAGCATCAATATGGCCACATGCACATACAGAGATAAATGCTACATATATACCCTATATCTTAAAAAAGCTAAAGGACCTACAATTAGAAACAAACCACGTATAGACAAGCACACGATGGACAGAATCAGTCGCAGATAAATGGAGATGAAAGGGAATGAAAAGGTAATAAACAGGTTTGAAGGTGATAATAATCAGGACTTTGTAATAATTTCATGTTTAAGCATGCAGCCATTACTGGATCCATGTAAAGCACATAAAGGTACATATGTACAGCTTCATTTACTGCCAATTGAAACAGATAAATTAATGAATAGCTGAACTGCACGTCTGCTGTCACCAAGAAACGGACACAAAAATGACAAACCAGTTCAGCATGTAGAGTATTAGCTGGCACTTCTGGATAAAGCCAAATATTTTGGGGGCTTCCAATATTTCCAGAACATACTTAGCTCCCTTTATTTAAAAAAAATAGACCCCGACAACTCAAGGCTACCAAACTCTTGACAGCTAATCGGCGGAAGTGGCTGCACTCATAGCCTTTCAGAAACTGTCTCTCTCTCTCTCTCCCTCCCACACACACACAAACACACACACACACACACACACACACACACACACACCAGTGTAAATACACATTCACAAACACTCTGGGACAAAGTTGTCATTACGACTCTTGCACCGAATGAGCTAAAGGTTAATTGCACCAAAGTCCTTGTGACCGTATGGATGCATGTGCGCGTTACTGTAGATTGGAAATGATGAGTGTATGCATTGAAACCCTCACCAGATTACTGAGGCTAAATGCCTTTTTGTCACAGATTGGAGTGGACAAAATGTATTCACATTTCCCTCTGAGGATGCAGACAAGGGGCTCCTGGAGTATTTACTTCCCCCAGACCCAAAAGCCAGAAACTATGGATATATATATATATATGTGTGTGTGTGTGTGTGTGTGTGTGTGTGCGTGCGCGTGTGTGTCACACAACACTTAGTGACTAAGGACATTTTGAAACAATTTCCTGATTTTATCAGTGGATGGCTGAAAATGGAGCAGCAAACTCAATGTTACATCCAGGGCGCGCACTCAGAGCCTGACTGAAAATAAAATCATGTGTGTGGTTTGTTGTGGTCTGTCTTTCGCCGTACTGGTGTGGCAGCGGAGGGGCCCAAGAGTCACTGGCAGAGTGCCGAGCTGCGGCCTCGTTGACCTTCAAAGCAGAGACGAGGGCCCTCTCCATCCTGCCAGCACCACTTGTAGCAGGAAGAGAGGCTTGTTGACAGGCCCCTAATGGCCCCTCTGGCCCACGGGAACATGGGTCGGCAGGTTAGAGCTGTTGCCCTGGCGACTACAGGCATATAGGGCAGTTAAAGAGGGTGGAAAGGATGGAAGGACATTAGGGTGGAGAGAAGACACAGGAAGGTAATCAATCATAACTGGGAGGATTCAGGCTAGTACCATGGATGGATGGAAGACAACGGTCCAGAGTTCTGCTTTACTAACACAAACTGCAGGTAGAATCAATAGGCCCATGTCTGAGTAGTTTTTACCTTGACTCATCTGAGATTTAGTTTCCGAGAAAAGTCCTCTCAAGCACAATAAACACATCTGGAAAACAGGATGAAACAAATCGAAGGGGCTTTGTAATAAAATAAGTGGCGCAGACAGAGCACCATTAAACTGAAATTTCCTCACTGAAAACAGCCGGCTTTGGCAGGTTTAAAGATTTGTCTCCCACCTCGTCGCTGCTCAGGCTGATTAACCAAGAGTCACACGTGAACAATGGCGCCGACGTTAGCCGTCAGACAAACACCGCTGCTAGAGACTGTCACTGCTGAAGACTCTCAACACCAACTACTTGTATCATTTCATATGTCTCAGTCTGTTTGCCGTCTTCCTTTTTCTCCTGCCTGACCTAATCAGGAGAAAGTTGAGGGCTTTCATCATCAACGTGGACCCCTTAATTAGCAACCGGTTGCTTTAAGCGCATGTGTAAGCATTACTGTAATGTGCAAATGTGTGTATGTACACAGCAGCGCCCATGATGACCCCTGCCTTCTCCAGTTAATCAGCAAATAAGCTGGAGGGTGAACTTTGACTCTGGCATCTGCCGATGGAGAGCTTTAATAGAAGGAGGCATTGGGCAGGTGAAGGGGGATAAACACGAGCATGGAGTCCAGAGATTAATGTCAACAGGCAACTGATTATCATTTCCTAAACCTGTTGAATAAAAGCATTTTCTTCAATGAAGTTCTCTCTCAAAAACTTTTTTATCACTAAATGTCTTCTTCTGTAATAGGAAATATTCCCATCAGGGCCACCATCAGTGGTGTGTGGGAGGAATGGGGATGGCTCCATCTCAACCACCTCAACTCAGATGTGATGGCTTTGAATTTTCTTTTTTTAAGGAAAAAAATGCTCTTAGAGACTTTGCGGCATTCCACTTCATGAGCACAAACAAACGGACGAAAAAGCCATTCTGGAGGGAGAAGTGTGTGTATGTGTGTATCTGTGTGTAAGTGTGTGTGTGTGTGTGGGGGGGGGGCATAGCAAAAAAAAAGAGCCCCTTAAAAACCTGGGAGAGATAAAGAGGGTGGGAAAGGGGAGTGAGGGGAGGGGGGGCAGGAAGGCACACAGACAGAGCTGAAAAACCAAAGTGACTCCACTACCGATAATGAGCGGATCATTTAAAAAGCTCTTCTCAATTTGCTCTGAGGAGGAGTAGAGAGACGAAAAGGCCTGAAAGGTTTTAGACATTTTTAGCAAAAAGATTGGGGGTGAGAGCACGAAATAGTTGGGGATGTGAAAAAATGTTGTCAGATGTGTGCACACGTATATGGTACACACATCAATGTATCTCACGTAGCGCAAGTCTGTCAGGTTCCCTCTCTCTCACACACACACACACTAACACGCAGTACCAATGTGTCGAGTGCAACATGTCTACGGCTGAGACTGATGTGTGTGTTTTATGACAGTATTGTGTTTTAATGCATTTTGTTGCTGTAGCAGAGAGATGGTGGTAGCTCAGTCCGTTGGGGGCTGGTTCAAAGCCCAATGTGGACCAAAATTGAAGGGTGTTCTGGTAGGGGATGCTGACAGAACAGCTTCAGAGCAATGCCGAGGTACCCTTGAGCAAGGTACCGAACACACAACTGTGATGAACTGGTGACTCATCTGGGGTCTACCCTGGCTTGGCCTGTATGCAGCTGGGATAGACTTCAGCCCCCCGCCACCAACCCCAAAAGGGATAAAGCGGTCAAGAAAATGAAACGAATACTGTAGCAGCCTGACCGATGTGTTTCAAGCTCACCTCCAGCTGCAGGATTTTGCTTCTTCAAAGTTATTCTTTGTAAAACTAGATATTTAACTCTACTGGGCGTGATCTTACTGGAGGTAATTTGTTACTTATGTAAAAGAAACATTTTATGTTAATCTCACCTGTCGACAGCTACAAGTTTAAAAACCCATTTGCAATTGTGGTCCTCGCTGCTGCCTCTTGTGGTGAGGACTGAGCATTGCATTGGTCGGTAGCTCATTCTAGAGTTCAGCGACTTCAAACCAAGATGTATTTAGACATTTTAATTATTTTTGTCAGTGTTGCATCCAGAAACATGTGACAGAAAGTACTGTGTTTGGGTTTTTAACTGTAAATCCATGAGGGCCCCTGACTCAGGTATTTCAAAACTTTCCACATTTACAGCATTTCTGTCATCCTTCTTCATCAGCCCTTCAGTTCTTTCCAGTACTCGCTCTCCCCCTTCTTCCTCCCCCATGCTCGCCTCTCTCCCCCTCTGCTCTTTCTTCTTCCCTCTCCATCTTGACACAGTACACTGAGCCTAATCGTGGATAATTGGGTGGGAGGGGCAGTGGGCCGGCCCTGCCTTTGTGTGCAAAGGGCAAGTGGTCAAGTTAATGGGGCCCTTGTGTCGAGCCAGGAGCACTCTGTCTCTCAGTGCTCTGTTCGATCACTCACTAGGCCAGTCAATCTCAGTGTCTCAGTCAACTTCTCTTTTCTTTCGGGGCTGCAGCTTTTCCCTGCTGTTTCGCTCTGCTCTCCTCTTATTTCCAGCTGTCTCACTTCCTCTTTCCTTCTTGCAGTTTCTCGTCCTCCTCCTGTGTTCTCTCTCTCTCTCTGTTTTCAGCATATCAGACCTCTTTCAAATATCAAAAGACAGATCAGAAGGTCTCGCTGCTCCATCCTTTCTGCTCACTCTCCCGCCCTCTTTCTGCCTGATAACCAGAAGAGTGAGTCTGCAGGATTAGCTGCCCACCCTCCTTCCTTTATCCTTCTCTTTTCTTTGGAAGGATAGACTGTATACATGGCTTTATATGCACGTGTGTGTGTGTGTGTGTGGTGTGTGTGTGTGTGTGTGTGTGTGTGTGTGTGTGTGTGTGTGTGTGTGTGTGTGTGTGTGTGTGTGTGTTACCTTGTCTGGAAGCAGCTTAACCTGCAAGAAGCCATTGTGTTTGAAATAGGCCACCACCGACTGGGACTTTAAGGCAACTTTATTTTATTTAACACTGAAATTTAATGAACAAAACTCAATTTCATGAAAATTTTTATGATTTTGGTTTTGTTGTCCAACATTTGTGAATTTAAAAACATAATATTGAGCTGCATTAGTGTATATTGTGCATTTCTTCTTTTCTAAACTCTCTTGAAGAAAACATCTTCTATTAAATCCACAAAGATGTACTTAGACCTCAAAATTCAACACAATAACACAGAAGAAAAATAATTACTCTGAACAGACACTTCAAAATATTTATTATTCTTATTTTATTTCTATCTGTTGATATGAAAATATAGGAGAAAAAAACATTTTAAAATTTTTTCTCCAAATTAGCTAAACAAAATTACATAAATAAAGGTGACGTTCAACTCAGTGTTGCAGATCTGACACACATTCTCCTGTAAATATTCAGAAACACCATTCTTCCTTTAGTCATCAGACGTGTGTGTGGTGAACACGCTGCACACGGCAATCTGGAAACGTTCAATTCAAATCGCTGAAAACATGATGAATAAATGAAAAGCACCAGTAATGATGATAACTGGAGGCTGAAAGGGCAAAATGTTTTTGATTCTCAGGAGAGAAGACAGAACATCAGTCAGTGGGCTTCACAGTGAGGCGTGGTCACGTGACAATGTTACATCACAGCTGATCTGGAGCACAAACGTTACCCCAAAATTAAAGGCAGTGATGAGAGGCAGCAAACAGCTAACCAACACGAGTGTTCACAGCAGCTTCACAAGCAAACTTCATGTACTTTTTTCAGTAATTAAAAAAAAGAGAAATTGCTCTTAATTTCTGGAGACACATTATTTTTAAAATGTGAATGAAACAAAAAGCAGAGAAACACTTCAAGGATAAAACAGTGCTGCCGTAAAACTCTCAAGACCATGTTGCACAACGTTAAATGATATCAGGTAACCTACAGTGAAGTGCCAATATCCATGGTGATGTTGCTGTAGAAGCTGATATGTGCTGCTCCTGGACCCTAAAAACTGCACCTTTGCATGAAAATAGCTTCATGTGTTAATTTGCTACTGTGAGAAATGAAAAAATGTTATAAATGTCGACCTCAGACTGGGTTAAATTAGAATTGATTAACTGAGGAAAGAAAAGAAAAGCGTGAGACGGAACAGGCAGCTCCGTATTCTGAGATAGTTTATAAATTACAGCTGGATTAAATGCTGGGATAATAATATGGGTTAATATTTGGACCAGCTGACTAAACTAATGCGTCCAGAGGTGACGGAGCAAAATCTAATAAACTTACAAATGACAAGACTGACAAGATGGATTATTGAAAAAAATTATTCAAATAAAGCGGTGCAAGAAGACAGCAATAACTAAACGACTGACCAAACTAGCCAGTCGGGTCAGTGGTAATAAGTGATCGTCAATTAAAACATTCTGAAGAGGGCCAGTTGATTCAAAGTTGGAGCAGCTCAGCGAATAGTTGTAAAAAGGTCGGTTGATGGAGCTCTTTGGCCAGTTCGGCTAAACTTTGAGACCTTTTATCGCGCTGCCTCACTGCCGGAACACATCAGCTCTGGCACCAATGCATCGCCAATCTCCAAAAAGCACAAGGCATTGTGGCGTGAAGACCTGTGAAAACTCTTACTTTGGTTTACTGAGCCTGGCTGATGAGCTGAGCTCCTTTGGTCAGGGTGACGAGGAGGGGATAGTGGATGTTGTCGTCGTACACTTCCTTTCCTTGCCTTAGCATCTGAAACACACGTGACAGAAGTCTATTCAATGCATCTGAAACGGCTGTTCTGCAGACTCCTGACAAACAACTGATCAGTTTTATGAGTGAACGCTTCAGTCGCCTTTACAGGTACTTTAACATGACCTCCACCTGCTGGATGTCACATTGGGAGAGTCCATTAAGCTCAGCATTGATCTGGAAGAAGCAGTATTGGATAGAACAATCCAAGAAATCACTGAAAGTGGTTACAGGTCCAAGGTTCAGCCCGTTATTATTTCAAGGAAGTGTGGCCACATCTGTGTCGCAGTTACCGTCAGGTGGGAACCCACACAGATGCAGGAATCTTTACTGCATAGCTGAAAAGGTTTTTACCAGTCAGATAGGTGACCAGTCCAGGTCCAGAGCGCTCCGGGCAGGGCTTCGCAGGGCGTTCATGTCATGGCCATTCGGTGACCTTTTAAGCAGACTTAGCACTTTTGGCATACACCAGATAATCGGCTGGCTCCGAGTCTGGCCAAGTTCATGGGTTAGTGAGAAACTGTGACTGTATGTTGGAGAACTTCATGTCTACACCACCCTGCTCTTCTTCCTCCCCTTTTATACTAAATTTGATGAAACTACTTCGGGTTCCTCCCACTATTCCCCAGTTTCCTTCATGTGTGTTATCTTCCTGTAGCCACTGCTTCTGGAGGGAGTCTGTGGTAAACCTGGGACCACCAGAGAGAGACACAGAGGGGGAGAGAGAGGTGGAAAGAGAGGGGGGGGCCCAGGGGGTAGTTGGTTGGGTGTGGAGGGGCAGCTGTCTGCCCCGCTGTGCTAAGCCTGCTGCAGGGACCACAGCCAGCATTCACATTCAAATGCTGCCAGGCGGAAGGAGCAAGGAAGCGATAGACGGAGGGAGGGAGAGAGAGGGATGGAGAGAGAGGGATGGAGGGGGCCTTAACACGGTGAGGGCTGAGAGCTCGCAGAGGTGAAAAGTTTAACAAGCAAAGCTGTTCCTCCTGATCGTAGGCTGCCTAATCAGCTTCATGGGTGGCTGGCTAAATCGGCTCTCAACCCGACATCCCCCAGCTCCCACCTCGTCCTCGCTGCCCCAAAGTCTTCTCTGTTTTCGGCTTTAAGGTGCAAGTTGTTTATTTTAGGTACTTCCTTGTCTCTACCTGTCCACCCCTGCTCCTACAGCCTGGAGAAAAGGCCGACAGGGGTAAGAGAGAGAAGAGCGGGTTCTGAGAGGAGGGATGAAGTGGACGCTCGGGTCTCCCTCAGCAGGATTAGGAAACAGAGAATGAGCGACTGGTTGGATGGAGAGACGAGTAGAGGAAGGGATAGAGGGACAGGCTTGAATAAACAGAGAAGTGGTTGGTGGTGTAGGAAATAGGAAGATAGTAGGGAGAGGGAGGAGGGTTAAGGAAGAGATGTTGGAGAAAGGGGGAGGCAGCTGGGGGGGGGGGGGGGGGTAAAGGAGCAACCCTGAGAGGAGGAGGAGGGAAGAGTGTGAGTGCATGGACACATTGGGGATACTATGTATGCATGTGAAAGAGACGCTGGATAGACACATGTACACACATGCTGCTGATGTGTGTGTGCACGTGTGTGTGTGTGAGAGAGAGAGAGTGTGAGTGAGAAATTAAAATTCATGACTCTCTCTTCACAACCATTTGAGTAACAAGATTAAGATGGCGGGTTAGAAAATAGCGCTGGCATTATCAGGCTGCTTGCAGTCCCTCCAGCTGCTTGCCTCTCTACTCCACAACAGTGGGGATAAGAGGATAACGCGCAAGCCCTGTCTGCCCGTCCCAGCACACGACACACACACACACACGTACACACACAGGGCCTGCAGAAAAGCTGCCTCTTGTGTGTTTGCATCAGAAGGCAAAAGTGTGCAACTGTTTGGTAAACTGCAGAGAAGCGAGGTGGGGGTCTAGAGATGGTTTCTAAAGAATCAGTAAAAACACTCTCGCTTCTTCCATCTCTATCACCCCACACACACACACACACACACACACACTTAAAGCGGGCAATATATTCCAAACAAAATAAAAAATCTGACGTGTTGACTCTGGCGCCGGGATGCCAGAATAGACGCAAACAAACAGGGTTATGTTGATTTAATAGCATTCGTGCCAGCTGGAGAAAACAGAGATTTGTGGGAGCATGAGAACTTAACGGAGCCTTAATCACACACATGGAAAGCCCAAATGAGCCCACAAAATGAATATATATATACATTTTAAAGTGTTTTCCTGCAATTATATGACCTGAAATGTGTGCACATTCTTAAAGCAAGATTATCCAACAAGCACATTTAAAAAGTGACACAAAAAAGTGACAGTTGTGATTTGAAAGCCTGTTAGTACATGTACAATATTGCCCCTTTACCAAAGAAATTTGTGAAACTTTAGATAAAACAATCAATCAAACATGCCCAAATTCAAATTAAATTCATACTAATATTAATATATTAGAAATAAATAATAAAATAACTATTCTGAATCTGACTCAGAATCATTGCACATTTTCTGGTAGTTATTTCATTACTTCAAGAGGCAACATTTTCAGCGACTTCCCTGATTTGTGTCTCTCCTTGCGTTCTGATCCACCCACTGTACAGCCAAAGAAAAATAATCTCTAGTGCAAATGAGTAGCAGCTGCTCATTTAGATGTATGTCTGACCATTCTTCTCTCTCTCCCTCTCTCTCTCTCACACACACAGACACACACACACACACACATACACACACAAAACAGCTCTATCACAATCCCACACAGACCAGGCATCACTCAGACACCACGTTGGCCAGACATTACACACAAACACACACCCCTGTGTGATGATATCAGAGTGAAACATGCATTACTGCCGTACATACATACACACGCGCGGACGATCACGCAGGGAATGTCCAGAGTGTTCATCAGAAGATAAGACGAAGAGACTTAATCACCTTCAGATGTGAGGGGACACTTCAGCCTTCAGCCCTCCTCCTATTCGCATGCATCCCCTGACCCCACTGCTGTGTGTGTGTGTGTGTGTGGTGTGTGTGTGTGTGTGTGGTGTGGTGTGTGTGTGTGTGTGTGAGAGAGAGAGAGAGAGAGAGAGAGAGAGGGAGAGAGAGAAAAGTATGCATTTCCACAGAAACTGGTGGGACCCCCAGCATACTGAGGGAAGGAAGAAAGGAAATATAATTTGAGTGTGATTTTTTTCCTACCACCATTATCACTGTAAAGGTGCTGTTGTCAAGCTACTCTCATCACTTAAATAGACCTGAGTGGCAATTTTCCCAAACAGCTGAGGTGCTTCCCATTAGGTTTATTCATACTCTGTATTATGAGGTGTTGTAGTCCTATCAATTATCTCCACAGCCTTTCCAAATTGAGTTCTATTTATTTTAAATTTATGAGACTGTAGCATCCACCTTAATCTGACTGACATTAGTTTTTTCTTCTTCTTTGCTGCTGTTGCTCCTACTTTTTCTCTGAGCTTTCCTGAACGCCACTCACAGTGGGCAAGGCTTGAAAATCCCATTTTACCTCATGTCCATGTAATAAAACGTCTGAAAAGAGACTTGAATGTTAAATAAACATGTATGGTTTTAATACTTTTGGACCATAAACATAGACGATGCTGCAGAAGTCCAAGATATTGCAATGCCTGACCTGCTCAGCAGGAATCGGAACATTTATGCCAAGAATAGTGAGCCTGTCACAAAGCCAGATTGCGATATAGAATGTGCAAGGTGCTGTGATGTTAAGGAGAGCAGAAGTGACATTTTCCTTGCTGAGGTGCAGGCCAATTTAACAGGCACTTTAATGGCCAGTCAGTCCGATTGTTCCACTAGTGTAAGTGAACATGTGTGCACCAATTTAGCCCATTCCTTGCTGTCCTGTTCTTTGGAACTGTGTGTGTAATGGAGTTAACAGCTGGACACCACTTTTTTTCCCAACACTGCCTTCTTGTGATTTCCTGTCACTCCTTTTTTTCTTGTCAATGCTCTTTTTGCTCTCACCGTGATGCTTTAAGGCAGCTTGTTTTAGCTTTAGTGTGAGTTACGAGATGCCACAAAATGTCAAATCAGGTTGTCTTTATATAGATGACCATACAAGATATTCTGCATATTTAGGGTATATCAGCAGATTTACACCCACATAATCGACGCCCTGCTTATTCTCTTCTGTACTTGCAAACAGTTTAAAAACTAAATTAAACACTAAAAATTGTCCTCATTCATTTTCACATTTTTCTGTCGTTTTTGTTGAGTTGGGCTCATTCTCTGGGAGGGTTTCATACCTTTAGGTGCACATCCATGACCTGAGCATCATACTGCTGCTGCTGAGCGACATCCAGTCCTGCCTGCTGGGCCAGCTGACAGAACAGGCTCAGGGTTCTGCCCCGCTGCGGGGCAAACACCAGCGCCATGCCCTGGATACAGTTATGAAAGATAATACACTTATGGGTTTTTCACACATATTTTCCAACTATTTGCTCAATGAAACACAATTAATAAATTAATTATCTTAAATGCATGTATGAATTATAAATGTTTTTTTTAAATCCAAATTTTCCAATTGTACACTGTGTTGATCATATATTTCTGGATTAAATGGGACAAAGAGGGATGCCAACAGAACAGGAGAGAAAACAGCAGGATGAGTCCATTTCCAGATGATCCATCAGTGATGGAACGCAGTCCCAAAAACCATCAAAAGCTAACAAACAGAATTCCCCCAGTATATCAGCTGATTAAAGGATATAGGCCACCAGAGGGACCACCTTTGCCAGGAAAAAACAAATTAGTGCCATTAGATGGGAGAACTAATTGCTTTGTTAATTGCTTAATCAGCTTAGTGAATTATTAAATATTTGGCAAAGCCTGTTGTTGCATCGGCATCTGATGGCCAACGCTCAGACTGTATTAGCTCAGGATTTATCTCCGGTGGATTAAAGAAAGGGCGACATCCGTCGTAACACCCAGATGTACAGCAGTGGACAGACGTCACGTCTGCCGGTCCACCACGGCAGCTCAGGGACCTGCCATCCACACCCAGGTCAGCCACAACCGGGCAGCAACTGGGCAAACTATCGGCAATATAATCAATATTTCTGCCACATCCCACAAGAAATGATGCATATTTAATCCAACAAAGAGTTTTGTGTTGAGAGTTTAATTAAATATGATCAAGAAGGGTTATCTTCTGATAGTGATGTCTTTTCTGTTTTTGTACCCGTCGGGCTTCTGTACCCAATAAAAGCAGCCCTCTCCCCCAGATGAATAGAAACCTCAGCTCTATCTGTTCCATCCTTTCTGATTTTTTCCCCTCATTTACTTTGGCTGTCACAGCATGGGGTCTTATCGAGGGGCCAAAAGGGAGAGGTTGGGCCGGCTTTATGATTAAGAGGCGGGGGGAGGAGGGGGTGGCAGAGATCAGAGCGTCACATTCAAGTTTTCAATAAACATTAAAGCATTACAAGATATTAATCAGACTATCAATGTGTACAGGGGTGAGGCCTAATTATGATCAAGAAGAGTAGGTGATGAATTAGGGGAGGGGGAGAAGCAGAGACCTACAGTAGACATACACACACACAGACACACACACACACACACACACTTACAGTGGGTTGTAGCAATCTCCTTATAGCATCAACCAGGCAGGCTCTGTACTGGTCGAGAAACAAACTGGGAGGAAGAGGGAGAGTCAGGTTAGAATAGATTCTTATGATGGCAGCTGCAGATAAAGCTGCCAGCTATTTATTTTCTTTTGTTCACATAAATCAGGACGAAGGGAAAAAACAATTTGCATGAGTAAGATGCTCCTCCTCTTTGTTTACAGTGTGGGTTTTCGCCTCGGCCTGTGATCGAAGGGAGAACTGAGAGGAATGCAGAACACCCTGAGGTACAGGGAACCACCACACGGTTCCCTCAAAGAAGGCAGAAGGTACAGTAATAAAATCTGTGTTTTGTTCCTGTTGCGGGAACCATTACGAGCCCATTTTGAGCATATGGATGCAGAAAAGTGCAGAAAACTTACTGGACTCAAGTTCACGTCCAAGTTAAGTTTGACTGAACACAGAAACAGAGACCAAAGAACCAAACTGGACCCGTTTAATCATTTCAAACAAAGAACAATTTTAGACCTGCTTCTAGCCCACAAGTGCAAAAAAAAATCTATTACGGTGTGTGTGTGTGTGGGTATGGGTGTGGGTGTGGGTGTGGGTGTGGGTGTGTGTGTGTGTGTGTGTACCCATTTTCCCAGAGTAGAGTAATTTGACTAAAAAGCAACAATAAACTGCAGGTTCAGCATAATCCCTCACATCCGTCCAACTGGCCTGTGTGGAGGCTGCAACTTTCCAATCACATCATCTGACCTTCAACGACAGACGTACGTCACCAGTTCTCTCGGCGTACATGACTTTTTTCTCTCTTTTTCAGGAATAACAATAAAAAAGCAACATCTCTGTGACTGAAAACCAGGATGGGTGTACGTATGTTTAAAGTTTATTGTTCTTCTAAGGTTAAACAGAGGTGCGAAGTTTATTTGACTTGAAAGGTGAGAGGGTTGCGATTGGTTTATTTTACCACAGATATCAGTTCACAGGAAAAGTGAGTGGTAAAGCAAACAAGGAAGTGAGGTAGTTGGGTGGAGGTGACAGCTGTAACACAGGCAGACACAAACAGACTGGGAGCAGGGGAAGGACACAGTGTCAAGAAGAGGACAATAGGTCCTGATGTTAATGCCCAGATGACTTGGTGCCCATCGAGGAGAGGACGTCTGGGTTCTGAAAAGCATCACTGACCCAACGCTAGTCTGCCCACTTCAGCTGTACCCACACAACACCAGCTTGGAGACGACAGCCAGACTGTGGGAAATCAACACTTATGGACCCAACTGTAAACTCTGAGCAGTGACAAGTCTCCAGCAGCTCACGTCTTTTTATTAAAGGACAGCTGTGTCTCACGAGGTGGCGTTTTGGTTTATCTATCTCTACTGTCAGACACTCAGAGGAAAGTATTATTCAAAAGAATAAAAGCTTTAATGATGCATGGAAATGAGGTTTAAACACAGAAAAAAAAGTAAATGTATTAGGAATACAAAACCACTATTTGCATAAAGTTAATCAATCTTTTTTTGTTTTAGTTTCTGGCTTCACCTCTCTGAACAAATTGCCTTGTGCATAATAAATCACTTTCTTTGAGCCGCTGCGACCTGCTGCTGACAGCTGATTACACTATCTGCTGTAAAACCACAGTTTAATAATATCACTGTAATTATTTGGGTCACTTTAGGGTCACCTCTGGTACCCGGAGCATGTCAGAATTCCATTGTCTCACGCTGACGGCTCCCACCCACGACAAGGGACCAAACTGCAGTCAAAACTAACAGGAGGTCAAAGGGCGCGGCAGAGGGTTGTGTGTGAGCTATATTTGTCTGCATACACATGTGTGTGAACATTAAGGATGTCAGGGGTGAGACCTTGGAAATGCATGACATTGTCTAAAGACCGGTGTTTATTTGTTTCCATTACTGGTGTCTGAAACCCACCACTCATTGCAAATTTTGTGCCACAGCCGTGCACTGAGTAGCAAGTTTAATCAGTTTTACTCTCGATTTTTGCCTCCACTGTTGAAAATGATGAGTATCCAGTAAAATTCCAGATCAATCACAGTTTTCGCTTAGTATCAATCAATAGAGTTTTGATGGTCATGTTCATAGACTGTGGATATCCTGTTCAGCGCCATTTCAGCAGTGTGCATGCGTGAGTGCCCACATGTGATAGTGTGTGTGTGTGTGTGTGTGTGGGTGTGTGTGTGTGTGTGTGTGTGTGTCACAAACAGGGTTTTATCTCAGCGCTCACACACGGGCAGATTTTGGAGAAAGCAGACATGCTAACCTCACAGCCAAAGCTCCTCTGCCACCTATGTGGCCACTTCAGGAATCCCCCGTCTCTCTAACAACCACACACAAACATACACACGTGCGCACAAACACACTCAGCTGCTGTCTGTCTGCTGTTTGTGACAGAACTGCAGATATATAAATGCGGGAGCTTCAGCCATCCTTAATTTTCCTCTTTCTCTCCTACAATCTCCGCTTTTTCTCCACAACTATTCAGTGATTCCGCTCTTGCAACCAGCCACCACCACTGTCATCACCTCAATCAAGATAATCTGACTTTCTCCAAACCCTCCATCCACAAGTTTCCACTCACAACGGCATCTTCTTATTACCTCCAGGCTCCTGTTTTCGTTCCAGCAACACATTTTCCCACAATTAACTCAAAAAGGAACTCTTCACTAAAGTGAGCTGTTCTAGCACTCCCTGCTTTACATTTACTCCTCTGTTTTAACCTGCAGATGTAATAGGACCCTCTGGAGGGAGCTGGAAATGACTCATCATTTTGTTATTTGCTGCTTTTACAACCATTTTCTTTCAACATCTTTAGAACCTAAATTTAGAACAAATTCTGTTAATTGGATAAAAAAAACATACACTTTAAATCAAACAGCCACTTCAGAATAAAATACTACATTTTTAACAAAAAACGCAGCACTACTTTGAATCAATCTCTTGCTATGACATTTAAGGCAGCAATACTCTGACATGTAATTTTGGACTGGCTCAGATTTTTCCCAGATGTGACATCACATAAGGAGGCATCTGAGGCATCATAATGACAGTGGTGCAATTGATGAACTCAAGGAAGTAGTAAATGGCAGAAGACAGATATTTTCCAGCACTTATTAACTATCAAATGTACAATGCTCTTTAGTTGTTCTGCTTATTATCAGCTCCGCAAGGACGGACAGGATATAGCAAAAAGTTCATACATAATAGATGACTGATTTACAATCTCAGAATCCCGTCCTCACTCCTCCTCTCTGCCCTCCATCTTCTCAGCAGTGGGTCTGCTGCTAACAGTAAGAGCTATAATTAATCGGAATGGAAGCTGCGTTGTTGACCTTTTTGTAGGTGATCATCATCACGGCCAGCCTTTTAATCGGTCAGGCATCAATCCTCAACCGCCGTTGCCGCAATTATCGCGCAATCGCTTGCTGACGCACTGTACATGCACACAAAAGATGGCAGATGTAACCAGAACGTCTCAACGCTGCATTGGAGCGTGCAGCAAAACCTGAGATGGGAAAGAAACTGCGCTCTAAAAGCTGTACAGAATCGTACCCCCGCTCTGGGCTTCTGACAGTCAGACAAATACTGTACGTGCAGGTAGACTTTTCCACTGTAATATCCTCTATTAGCTGCCTGCTCTCTTTCTCTCTCTCTGCATGTTATACCTGACTATTACCTGAAATGACCATGACATTAAAATAACGATAACGGCATTTGCTAATGGTGCACTTAGCACGAGCGCACACCCCCATGCAGTTAAGTACACACATACACAAGATTTCTTTTTCATGTTTGTGCAGCTGGTAAATAGTCCAGTACTTTCGCTTCAATCCAAGTCGTGTTCTTGTTCACATCGTGTGTGCCAGTCAAAGTAACTGTCAGCGTCTGTGCTGAAGTGCACAGGTATTTAAATAGATGCAAACGAACATTTCCAAAAAAATAAGGGTGCGTGTAATGAAGTACAAGCAGTTGTGTCGCTGTAAGTTGCCAATCGTTTAGACATTTTCAATCTTTGAAAATGAATTTAAATGAAAGTATGTTCCATTCTGTTACAGCACTTTCAAGAAAACAGGTGCTTTTGTCACTTACCACAATGATATCCAGCCAACCCAAAAGAGTTTTATCACATTTTTCTTTTCTCTGGTAGAATTTTCAGATGTTTACATCACAGGATCAAGGACACAATCATTGCAATAAGCAAGATATGTTCACATTTTACCAACAATCATTACTCTGTTTGTGTATGTCTGTGAAAACTAGTCAAGGTCACACAGTTGATCAGAAAGAAAAGAAAGCAAATGAATAGAAGGTGGAGCAGTGACGCGTTACAGCTCCTTTCCTCTTGCAGGATGCACAGAAACATTCCTGAGGCCTTTTACCTCCTGCCGCACAAATACAGCAAATGTAATCCTTGAGTGACCACAAGATCTACATTTCAATGAGTACTGGGCTAATTGTCATGTTTATGTTCTCTATCTCTCCATCTCCATCTCTGCTCCTCCCTCGCGTCTTCCTTTATCTTACTGTCTCTCTCCTTGTCAAGGCGCAATTATTTGCAATTTGCCTAAGTCATCCATTTGACGGGACACCAAGCATGAAAACGGGGCAATTTGGTGTAAAATGGAGGCAGGCAAGGGTCTAAGCATATGCAAGCGTGTGTGGAGAAAGCTGAGAAAGGTCCAGCTGCTGGTGGGGGGGCCAGGCAGGAACCATCAAGACATAAAAGTGAAAATTAAAGTCGTGAACATGCACGCGCTGTCTGCATGTTTGTGTGTGCGTGTGTGCGTACCTACCAGTCTGCACACAAGATGGTGTTAAAGTGACCCTCCAGTGCCGAAACGTCTGACTCGCAGTCCCACCTCACGACCCTGCAGGAACACATCAAAAATGACCCGTGCAGACATGCAGGACAGACATACAGGAGCCAATTTGTGATGTTACAGGAATATAAATAAAATTCTTTTTTTCCCGAGCAATTATCTTCATTGTGATTTGATAACGAGTGACACTGTTGCTTTTTTTGTCCCTTTTCCTACAGATGTATTCGTGTCCATCCTAACTGTTCATCTCTAAAGACGCTGGATTCTGCTGACTCGTTAAAGTGGTTTTCATCTCCGGAGGTAATTTTGTGGTTAAATTGTGTTGAGCTGATGCCACATCTATTTTTTCAGCTCCCTCTCTCATGGGCTGTTAGGCAGAGAGGGATTATTAATTAGGCATTATTAACAGTCAGTAAACAAACATTAGGCCCTGCTAGAAACACAATCCCCGTGCCCAGCAGGGGGTCGTAACATACGCATACACATGCGTATGCCCAATCATATGACAAGCCCCTCCCTCTCCCTCCTGTGGTCCAATCAAATTGTGGCCTTTGCCCTCTCTTGCCAGGCAGTGATGACAGCGAGCATAATCTGAAAAGAAAACAATCTAAGTAATTCAGCCTAATTACACGTTTACTTTTTCACTCCATCTTCCACTCATGTAAATATGAGGAAAGTGAAAGCTTGAAGCGGGAAAGGATATTTTTCTGTTGTTGTTATGTCTTTTTTGGGTTATGAAGTCTTCATGCGTGTGTGAGTGCGTGCCTGTGTATAAATATCTTCCTTGAGTTACTCAAATACAGACAAAAGAAAAGACATGAAGTCTGTGCATATAAACACATAAAAAAAAACCTTCTTTGTAACTAATGAATCTCTGGCTGATATTGTGTCACACTTGGCTAAGTGATGTGTGCTTGTCTTCTACTTGATTTCAGTGGTAAAATGCACAGGAGGCAAAGCTTAATCTATACCTCAAGTCTTACCTGGCAGATACACGAGTTGACCCAAACTTCCCGGCTTGCTCGTTTCTCTCAACCAACTCTCGAACATCTGACATTGTGTGGTCAAGAATTCATCTCTTTAAGACTGTTTTTCATCTTTACTTTCCAATATCATGAGAAATTCATTTTTGCTTTTATTTGACCATATGAAACATGTATAGGAGAGAAAATGAAATAAACTCTCACATGGGGATAACAAGAAAAACAAGTGAAAACCCACAAAATCTCTGAGCTCAAATTTTTGATTACAGGATACTCTTGGCTCTTTACTACCAAAGAGGTTCCAGGTCTGCTTCAGAACCAGTGTTTTGTTTTTTTCACCACCTAAGCACCAGACAACCTGCTTTCCGGGAAAGCACCTACTTCAAGTGGTCAAAGCCAAGAACTGATGGCACAGTGGGTCACCTGGGCAGGGTTGCAGACAAAAACCGGAACAGCGAAAGCTATAAACTGTCATTTTTACAATGGCTGCAGCCGGTTGGCCCCTGGTTGGGACCAGTTAAGCACTGGCTCTAGTACCAGCACTGAACTAAGACTAGCGGTAGGTTGTTTTTGGTGGAAAACTGAAACCTCAACAGATATGACAAATAAGATATTTAGATATTTATTACTGTTAAATAGCAAAACAAGCATTCAGCTGAGCATATAGATGAACTAACGTTGCAACTGTCAAACTTCAAACCAAAACACATTTAATGCACCAAATCGGGTGTGTTATAATAAAAAAGGAGGACACACTTGGTGGTCACCCACCGTGAGCGGAGCTGATCTCCTCAGATAGAGAGGCAGACTGCAGAAAAAGATCACAGCAGCCTAAGTTGGATCAATGGGAAGGCTTTTAACCACGGATACACAACTCACACTGTTCCTAACACACACATACAGACACATGCAGATGAAGGAGGGTGATTGATGTCAAGTTGTCTAGTAATACACTGGCTTGTGAGGTTGCAAAGCAATTCAATTAGGATTTCCTTGTCTTTAAAGCCTGCAAAGAGTGAGACAAATCCAATCAACAAAGACAGAGAGTAGGAATGTGTGATAAGTTGGTGGAGGGATTGAGCTGGAGAAGCAATCCAAAATCAAAGAGGCCTCCCGGACCTCTGCACGCCGACATAAAGGTCATCGAGCATTTATACGCGAGCGGACACCTACACATGAAGGAGGAGATACAGGGATTCCAGCTGGACACCTGTGCATCTGTGTGTTATGCACAGGGATGATGGAGAGCAGCTTACAGTAATCTCATCACCAACACACCAAGAGGGAAGAGGTCAACCTATGCGCGTGCACGTGCACGCACACGTGCGCAAACACACACACAGGTTGAACAAAGAACTGTAGAAAGAATAAAAGGGAAGAGTTGAAAGACATTTGTGTAATACTGAACATTAAAGTAGAAGAAAAATTGCTCCCATCCCTAGTAGCAACCAATTACATGGATTAATCATTGTTAAAGGGCATTTCAATGGAATTTATTATCATCCAAGGTTGCGGCAGCAGTGTCTTCTCTGATTGGGGTGCACTTATGCATGTTTCTGCTCTCTGAATGAGGTCAACAGTGATCTACAACAATAATATACTGTATTCTCTGCACATATCTCTCTCCTATTCACAGCTTCGTTTCCAGCGTATCTTCTCATCTATTTCACAGCACAACACTCAGCTGTATCACAAGCAACTATCTTTTCTATTGTAACACAAGACACAGTAGAAACATGTGACAAACAATGGCCATTAGTACAAGCCTGAGACCAACGTCTTCCTCACCAAAAGGAAACACTACACAGTGCAGAGAGTAAGTGAATGGACCAATTTGGCTCTCAACCATTTCTTTCTCTCTCTCTTTCTGTGTGTGTTCGATCTGTTCTTGCTATGATTTCACTTACAATTCTCTCTACGTGTTTGTTCAGTGAAACAAAGCAGTCGGTCAATGCTGTATTGTATTGTGTGCCCAAGTGTGTGAGTCTGTGTCCTTTACAGGCTCAGTAGTGTTATTGTTTGGTCTTATTGTGATCAGATGAGACAAAGAAGCAGCTAAATATGGAAAGTGCCAAACCGGTCAATGGGGAAGAAATGTGTATTTATATTTCCTGCTTTTGTGAAGCATCCCTATCGAGTTTTTCTCATCTGTGTAACAGTTTTGTGAATAAAGCAAAATCTGGGAGGACGGGTGGTGAGGGGAGCCGGGAAGATGAGGTGGAAAGAAAAGGAAAGACGCGTAGATACAAAAAGTGATCAGACAGGGAGACATGTGAAATTGGAGAAAAGACAAAAACCTGACAGGAGCTGATCAATAACCCACTCAAAGAGCTGTAGGGGCAAAGAAAAGTTACATAAATACTCCACACATCCCCCAAAAAGACAACAAAAAACTAATTATAGAGCCAAACTTCAACCACAAACATACGCACACAAACATTTTAAAAAACATTGGTTGTTCCTGTCCTAAAACACTCAGCGGTAATCCTAGGCTTAGCATTTGATGAAATCTCAAACTAAATTTGACAGGATGGCAATTACTGTGCTCTTACCATGGCATTGTGGGTAAGTCAGATTGGTAGATGCCATGTTGAGCACACTTGTGTTGGGTATTTGTCACTGTGGGTGCCAGATCTGCTGCTTTTGCCTGAAGATAATAGATGGCCATTCCTTTGTCACTCCAACCCAATCTTTGCTTTTCTTTGTCCAGAGATGCCAAATACTGAACCATGTGAAATTGCATGATTAAAAAAAAGTCTTTAAGAGAAAAAAAATGTGTTCAACTTATAGTAACATTTGGGATTTTGATAGATAGTAATAAGTGGCACCATGTTTCACAAATGACAAAAAAAGTATTGAAAGACTTTTTTTGTTGATATTTCTACAGAGGTGTTAAATGTATGTTTTTTATCGCAGTGAATTCTGTCAAACTCCACAACCAACCTTATTACACATGATATTATGGGTAAAACTGTTGCCCCGTGCTCAACATCATCACACATTTCTTTTATGTGTATTTGACTTAATTTCAAAAGCAATTAGCTCATTTTATAAAGAAAACAGCAAGAAAAGGAAAGTAAACAAATCAATCTAGAGAAATGCATATAAACGAAGGAGAGTCTGAGAAGTGGCAGAGAGATTTAGAGATACGGGAGAAAAAGAGAAGCGTGGACGACGATGAAAGGATACTGTGAATGGACTTCTCGTTCCCATCTGATAGCAGAACTTCGTTGGCGTCAGCACAAACTGCCACCTGAGAGACAGAGCGACAGAAGAGACGAGCGAAAAGAACAAAACCACAAACATCCTCAGATGAAGTAAAGATCAGGATGCACACCAACACGCACACACAAAATAATGACAAACATATCTATAAAGCTTCACTCTTGGCAGCCCAGCCCAGCCCACCCTCTCACACTATTGCTCCCTCTCCTCCCTGCCTCTCTCTATCTTCACCCCATTTTTATGTCTGCATTATTTTAATCATTCAATCAAATCAGTCAATACTTTTATCATTGTGGCTAGCGGTGGGGGCTGCTATCTTGCTATCACTCTGTTCAGTAATTGCATTGTGACAGGGGATGATGGCAAGCGCAGAGCCTTTTCATTTGACGCTGGGTGTTTATCGGGCTGAGCCATCACTCCGTTCGCCGCTGTCACTCTGCACTCAGCTCGCCGGGCCTGCCTGATGCCCTTCATATAACTTTGCAGACTGTGAGAGATGGAGAGAAAGAGAAGGGAGAATGGACAGACAGCTTTGTGCTGCGCTGTGTGAAGAAGATATAGATATAGAGGTGTGTGCTTTACTATAACCTCATCTTTTCACATTCCCTTTTCTCTTTTATATCAGTAAGTGTACGTCAGGCTGTCAATTTCTGTTGAGCGTGTGTGCCTGGGTGTGTGTCTGTGTGCATGTGTGTGTGTGTATGTGTGCAAATACCCATGGCTAAACAGTGCAAGTAGCTATTATGTTGGCATGCACAGAAATCCCATATGATTGATTCAATGTAATCTTGACTTGTGGCTCACGCAATATAATGTAGTGTATCAAGTATATGAATATTTCTGGGGAACAGAAAAGCGCACAACCATGCATGACTGGCGCACAGACACACATGTACTGCCCTGCAGGGTGTGTGAGGGGGTCACTGACTGCAGTGTGCCCTGCCATCTGCTCAGATGGGGAGAGAAAGCTCCAGGCAGAACCTGAGCATCAGGCTGAAAAATCAGCCGCCCAACGTTTCAGCCCACGAGCAACAACCAGCCACCATCAACACCAACGGACTCGTACAGGCAGCCTGCATTAAAGCTTCATGTACTGTATGTCGGAACGCAAATAAGTCATACTTTTCAAGCTAAGATTCTTATTTTATCATGAGAAAATATCCTGTAACTTCAATAACAAAATTAGAACTGTCAATAGGCTGAAACTCACAGTTTTTATGATGAATTAGATGTTAATTGTGTAGATTTAGGACACTTGGGTATCCCACAATGCACTTCACCTCTTTGGCTGTTACAATGATCAAAAATTGCTCTCTATCCTTGCAGTAGTAGTAGGAGCAGTTTTTAAAGTGGTGGGGACACAGGTGAGAGACATTAAAGTATCAGGGTTAGGTGAAGGAGTAGGAGGAAGAAGAGGAGGAGGAGGAGGGATGCCAGGAGAGAAAGTCACACTAACACTGATGGGCCAAAGTCAGACAGAATAACTGACCCTGACCAGCTACATTATTCTCTTTCTGGCATCTCAGAAAAGGCTTGTGGGGGTTCTTGTGATAGGCGAAGTTAAAGCAGTATTAAACCGGGATAAACTGTAAAATAAACTCCCCTTCTTACAGTAAGATAAGCTAAGCTAGAATAACAAGTAAGACAAATGTGCAGGCAGAATTGACTGTAAAAGGTGAGAACTGAACGAGAGGTTTAAACAGGCACATGGTGGTGATTAGAAGCATCCATTTACTACACAACGACAAGAGATCACAAGTCTTGATGATGTGCTGAAAGAGGCAGAAAGAGTTTTGCTGTAAAAGAAATCAACTGACAGATTCTGAAATGCTGCATGACTTTAAAGCTTAAAATGTTAAACAGCAGGGGGCATGTACAAGAAAACTTTCATATACCTCTCAGCAGTGGGGGAGAAAATTCACATTAGAGTGGCAGAGAAAATAACAAATTAAAGGAGGTGATGGAATATCAATGGACAGCAGAGGGCAGAGAGGACATTCAGAAAAAGGGATAAATAATGACAACAAAATGGTAATAACTAGATTTGGTGTGAGGACTTTACCTGAGGACAAATCACATTATACTGGCTGCTCGGAGATAAATCTAGACTCTCTCTCTCTCTCTAACTCTCTGGTGTCAAGCACATCGATTGAACACTGATGCCTGCAATGTGGAGGGCTTCTTAAGATCTTGGTTAATAAATCCTATAGCTGACAGAGCACAGTATATTTGTGCATGTGTGTGTGTGTGTGTGCGTGTGTTCATGTGATGAACAAAATATACACATTCAATCAATTTCCAACAATATTAATATTTGCGCAGAATATAAATCTAGATCAAGCTTAAATATTATGGGCTATTTTTTCAAAATAAATGAATCTGAATTTTTACACATTTTATTGTTTTAGCTTTTTAATCATACAGGAACAGACCTTCAAATTAAAAAGCCTGTGTGTGTGTGTGTGTGTGTGTGTGTGTGTGTGTGTGTGTGGTGTGTGTGTGTGTGGTGTGTGTGTGTGTGTGTGTGTTGTGTGTGTGTGTGTGTGTGTGTGTGTGTGTGTGTGTGTGTGTGTGTGTGTGTGTGTGTCTTACCATAAGGCCAGCAAGACAAGTCATGCCTCCTCCTAACTCACACACTGCACCTCTGAAACACAGGTATGGGGACAAGTAGTGAGATTCACACTCACTCACAATCATACTCACACACTCGCACACACAGTGGATGAGCATACAGTTCGCACTCACAGGCGTGTGCTGTAATACAGACACACAGCAGGGTAAGAAATATCAATTCAACCATCAACCTGAAAGCTGAATACTGAACATTGAGAAGCACAAGCTCAATCAGCAGGAATCTAAGAAAAACCAAAAACACACATTCACAGAATCCCGTAGCTCCTATGCTCATTCAACTCTTCCCTCTATCCTCTCACTCCTTTCATCTCGCCTTCCCTCCATCTCTCCACTTGTCCTCTTTCATCCCCCCTGCGTCCGTCCCTCTCCCGCTGACCTTCACTGGGCCGCTCTGATCAATACCCCTCTCTTCCTCGCCTCCCGTCTCTTGAATGTTAAAACAGGAAATCAAAGGGTGACGTTCCACATTGAGTGGAAATCAAAGGTGCCTGGGTGCTTTCAGGCCTGCGCTGCCCGCGGGCCAGGCCGATGCTCAGCACACGAGAGCAGCGGAAAGAGCAGCTCACAACACAACAGCATGGAAAGACACGCGTGTCGGGCATTTACTGCTGAGCAGATTTACATCAGTGATCAGTGCTGCTGGGAGACTTTTGACCGCTATTATGGTTAAATAAGGAGCAATGTATTCATTCATTTTCATGAATGTAACCTCATACAGTGTGATGATCATCTGTCTCAGCATGGAGTCAAAACCTTTTTAGCAGGTGCAGAGATCCAGACAGGACACCATTGGGAACATTTGTTAGGCATGCAAGGAATTGTCAATCATTTCAATTCATGCTTTTAGATAACACCTATAACGATGGATCGAGAGATCAAATGTGTTTGTGGTTCTTCTGCGTCTGTACTGCCACGTGACGCTTTCAGGTGCAAAGCCCTTGCAGGATTTTTTGCCATTTTCAGTAAAATTTAAAAAGCATTTTCAAAGTAAAGCTCTGTGTAGACTTTCTTTAATGTTGCCCCGATGACTGCCATTACACTTTGTGTCATAAAGCAATTTCCTGTCATGCAGCAGGTTTCATTTCCAGCAGGACTCACAAAAAAGTCATTACGTTGCTGCCAAACATAGTTCTGAATGTGTCATTTGCTTCAAAAGAAAGAAATGGTTTAAACAGTAAAATGTAACTGATGAAAGAAAAACAAACACTTAAACATTATTAGAACAACAAAGATGAAATTTCTGTGATGAGAGAGAGAAAAGAGAGAAAAACTCACTTGAATATGTGTCTGTTCTGGAGACAGTAATGAGCCATCACCTCTTCAGATGGCCACACACCTAAAACAGAGAAAAAGAGAGGCAATAAAAGAGAAAATGAGATTCAGAGAGAGAGAGAAGTTACCCAACTGATGTTTATTCATTTAAGTAAAATGTGCAGCCATTCTACATTCTGCCAAACTGTTGTGATTTCAGTTTCCCAACATGAAAAGACCTTGAATTGGCACAAACATCTCACACACAACAAATAAACCCACCACAGTGCTCAGTCAAACATAATTAGATGCATTGTATTTTGCAGCCTGTTTGCTTCTCTTGTGGGTCCCACCTTGCCTGTGATCCAAGACGTCTGTCTGTCTGTCTGCCTGCCTGCCTGTCTGTCCGCCTGTCTGTCTGTCTGTCTGTCTGTCTGTCTGTCTGTCTGTCCACCTGTCTGTCCTAAATCCCTGCAACGCATGGTATTGTGTATGCATATGTGGGAGAGACTGTGCGTGTAAGAGAGAGAAAGGGGGTCCAGTGGATGATAATCACAGCGTGCAGGCCTGCCTGCCTTATCACCTACCGTCAGCCCTTCTCCTTCTGTTGTGCATGTAACACACACTATGACACACAGTTACACGCTTGTTGCTATTTTCCCTGTCACCCTCCACCTACACACACGCACATGTGCTGGCATTAGAAAAAGTCAACATAAATTTAAATAAAACTTGAGCTTTTTTTCTTTTTTTTAACAGGGAGGCTCAACTTGGCTCAGACTGTGTGTGTGTGTGTGTGTGTCTGTGTGTGTGTGTGTGTGTCTGTGTGTGTGTGTGTTTATATGAAGGAATTATTGAGGAAGAAGGCCGGGGGAGATATTGTAGAGAACAACTTTGGAGAAAAACGAGCATTGGAGGAAGAGCGAGATAGAAAATGAGTGAGGTAATAAGGGAAAAGGGAGGAGGAAGGCAGAGCAGGTTGGGGGAGGAGAAAGAAAAGGTGGTAGTCGATATAATAAGCAGCTTACAGGCGGTTTCTCTTCACCTCATGGGGCAGACATCACTGCTCTCTCACTCTCCCTCTGTATATCTCTCTTCCTCGCACTCTCTCTTTCCCTTCACACCAGTCCACTGAGATTAGCTCAAGCAAGGAGGATTTAATAATACCTATTGATAAAGTGTCCAAATATTCCTATCCCACATTAGGAAAAATGTCTAGGCTTGACAAAACACACACACACACACACACACACACACCACACACACACACACACACACACACACACACACACACACACAGACATCCAGTGAAGAAATATTGTGTGTCTGGAAATAATCAATAACTGTGGCTAAATTGGGACGTTTCAACTGTCTCCTTCAACCTGTGTCAAAAAAGTCTCTGGAACACTTCATTTGATCAACTATCAGCTGCATGAAAATGTGCGCTCTCTGAATTCTCTAAATCCAAATAATGAATTATATAAAATGCACAAGAATTTAGAGCACGAGTATGTAAAAAATGGCTGAAAATACATGAAAAATCGACTTTTGTTATATTTTAATGATGCGGTTCAGCTTCGCTCTTCATGTGGTGGCAGAAATAATAGTGCCAAAGGGTTACAACACACTTTACACACTTTTCCATTTAATTTCCATGCAGTCTTCTGCTGAGCGCATGGACTTTTAACCCAGAGCCTGAAAAACTTCAATTCGTGCAATTACGGCCAAGAAGAGAATGCAAGTCTGAGTATGCACGTTAAGTCCAGTCCAGATCACACAGGTTCCACCTCACACCACTGACCTGCTGGAGGAATGAACCGTAGAGGGTAGTAATGCAACAGCAAGACATGGTGGAAGCTACAACCCTGCTTGTCTTTAAGTCTGGAAGGATTTCTGTACTGGTTAAACTGGAATACAAGGAATCTCATATTTCTCATTTCCTCACAGGAGCAACTGCTGCCAGTGCCAACAGATTAAGGTGAACTTTCACTAATACAAAGTGCTTGTGTGTGTGTGTGTGTGTGTGTGTGTGTGTGTGTGTGTGAACACACACGTTTGAGAGTGAGACAGAAAGCATGAAGCAATAAGGCTTTGTAAAGCATATGTGAATCTGACGCTTAATCCCAAACACCAATAACATTAATAGCCCAAGGTGCTTAAAAACCCATGTGTGTCTGTCAGTGTGTCAGTCTGTCTGTAAATGTGCGTGCATGTGTGATAAGCATGCGGCGTCTGTTGTTGTGTGTGTGCCTCACAGGCTGAGGTGCACTGTAGGAAATGAAGGGATCAGGAGTAGAGAGCAGATTAATCTTCCTGAGGATAATGAAATTATTTCTCACCTTCAATTACTAGATGAGGAGAGGAAATGATGTGTGTGTGTGTGTGTGTGTGTGTGTGTGTGTGTGTGCGTGTGTGTGCGTGCGCGTGTGTGTGTGTGTGTGTGATGCCAGTCACTAACCATGTCAATGGTGTTACTTTATAAACCATACGTGCAGCTCAGAGGTAAATGCAAATACTCTTTTAAGCAGCCTGCAGACTGTTACTGTTTAATTACTGTTTAATAACAACACTGCACAGAAGGTTGAGATCAGGACAGCAAACTCTACAAAACAATAACGCGTTCAAGAGTGTATATGTCCTCACTGTCCGCCTGATGAATGAATGATGTTTAATTTACTTTTCTGTTATTTCTCTGACAACAGAGTGAAATCAGGCGGTTTATGGACAGTTCCAGTTTATGGAGAGTTCACATCTGTTTATTAGGTATTTTTATTTTTACAAGTAAGTGTAAATACTACAGTATTACTCCATGTTTGTCTACATTTTAAAATATATTTGAGGTATATCAGTATTTGCTTTTTTTTTTTAAAAGTTGAATTGTCCGGAAAAGTCATTTGCAGCATCCCATGAACTAAATCCAGTATCCTAACCTTTCACCCTCCCACATCCTGATGACCGGGCATTTGACCTGGAAACTCTAGGATCTGTGGCAGGAGTAATCAAGCCTCAGTAACAATCTGAGGAATCCCAAGTCACTCACAGGCCAATGGGTCAGACACAGAGACAGAATTAGCTCAAGGGCTATTACAAATATCTAAAGGGGATCCTGGTGCTATTTGAGGTATTACCACCTAAAATAGCCCAGTAGCTAAGCCATGCTAAGCGAACACTCTGTGGATGTGACACAGTAATTTAGGATTTAAGTAAGCCTCTGCTCAAAAAGTGATTTCTGCTTTGTGCATAGTTTAAAAAGCTTATAGCCAAGTGATTGTAAAGGCCAGACATATATTAAAGAAATATGCTGGCTAAACCCAGGTATTAAGCAGTTATTTGCACACCGGTTGACTTGTGTGGAGAATGCAGCTAAAATGTTTTGCATTCAAGGCATGTCCAAACCCAGTCCTCGAGGGCCACATCCAGCCGGGTTTTCTGTCCTACCAGGCTGAGAATGCATTGGGTGGGATAGAAAACCCGGCTGGATGTGGCCCTCGAGGACTGGGTTTGGACATGCCCCCTCAGGAATGCTGTTAGCAGTGTTGGCTAATACCAGCAGCTATGTAAACAATGTGTGATAGTATAGTAGAGGATTGCACAAAAGTGTGGATATAAAAATGCAATGACAATAGAATCAGAAAGAAGAGCTAATAAAGTAACGTTTGGGTTACTCACAGGTCATATCCATACACACACACAAAAAAAATAAATACAAAAGAAGTGTCAAGGTGGGGTTAAGTGTGCAAAGCTGCATCCTTGAACAGACACAGACCCCTCTCAGTAGTACATACTGATACTATGAAACACAATTGTGTTACGCACACACAGGCACAGGTTCTTTTCCTCCCCTCAGGCCCAGTGTGTCTTCAGGCTCCGCGCTTCACTGGCAGTGATCCGCCTCCACATTAAGTGAGGCCTCAGATAATTCCTAAGCCTCCTCCATGGCCGATCCAATAAGGGATAAGGCTTTCGGCTGGCCATGATCAACTGACAATCTGTCCTCTCACACGGCTACTTTAGTGGAGGCCGGGATTACCTGAGCCAACCGAGATGGGGTACATGCAGTTCACAAGACCACAGGGCTGGTGTGTGTGTGTGTGTGTGTGTGTGTGTGTGTTTGTGCAGATGAAAAAAAAACAGCTGTCAGAAATAAATCATATGTAGACCTGCTCTCTAAGTATCATTGGAAGACATTTCCTTCCGCTGAGATCCTAACAAAGGAGGTGAACGCATGCGTAGGGGGTTCAGTGCAGGGCCTGAATTGAGCTCGATCAATTTCTACTACATGTGGGTCAAGAAGACGTGCAGGTAATCCAATTTCCTATTCATCATATAATGTATAAATAACTTGAATGTTGAGCATGTTACTCAACATTCTTCCTGTCCCACTGGTCAGGACAGGATCATTTAGGAATATAAAAGTAGATTCAGACTGAGGAAAATCCGAATGGAGAAAATGTCGCACTTGATTGTGTTCCTGCTTTGCTGACGGAACGCTGCAACACAAGTTATCACTGTGTTGTTGCTGCATTTCCTCAGCAGCAAAGGTGTCGTTGGGATGGTGGATGCCTGGAGTGTTGTATCGCATCGTGGGTGATGGATGTGTATCGCTAATGAAATCCATAAATACAAATAAATATTATCTCTGCATGAGTGACTCCAAGGGTCTGGAAAGTGTTCACCTCCCCACCACTGCTCAGACATTAAAGGGAAGACTTGAATATCAAAAAATCCCTCTGTAATTCCTTAAATACATAATTATGTACCAGTGAAGCCCACACCATTAATCCACTGGATTCCAGATTCTGAATTTTAATCAGACTAAATCAAAAAAATGAGATGACAGGCTGGTCAGATTTTGATCATAATCTGGTTCAGTATGTTCCACATTGCTGCCTGTGAACGTACAGTAGGTGATACGATGTGCACATATGTGATATGATGATGTTCTCGGGGATATACAGAGTACCAGTGGCCAATCAGACAGCATGGTGAGCTGCAACAGGTCCCATTCTTCCCATTTCTAAAGAGTGACCTGCTGAAGGTCATTTTGCGAGAGTCCTGCAGTGCTGCTGGTCCTCCTGTGGCTTCCTCCACTACCCCTGTGTCCAGGCCCGTCTCATGGTTTCTCCTCCCAACAGGAGCAGGAGAGAGGCACGGTCGGTGGCCACCACCAGTAAAACCACTCCTTAATAGAGGCTGTCTTGCTAACTGCCTGTCTTTTCCAGCTGTTATCTGTCTTCATTTGCAACAGCAGCAGGTGGAATTGATTGACAGTCATTATTGCTGCTCACCTGGACAGGCTGACATCCTGGAATCGGGATTCCGTGTGACCACTACACTGGGATTACTGCGAGTTCGCCTGGTTGTGAGCAGTCTTTACATATTTTGTTTTTCCTTTTCTTGAGAGGGCTTTAATATCACCAACTACACACATAACCTCCTTTTTTAGATTTCTGACTCATTTACTAAATATTTCATCGCAGTTTTATCAGCATGAACCCAGTGTTGTCCATGCAGTACTGTGCCAGAAGGAATGAAAGGAACTGTACATTGGTGAAACTAAACAGCTCCTCCATAAACGAATGGCCCAACACAGACGTGCCACCTCTTCAGGACTCAGCAGCACACCAACACCTAAAGGAAAGCGGGCACTCCTTTGAGGTCAGTCAAGTACGGGTCCAGGCCAGAGAAGATCGCTGGTTTGAGAGGGGTGTCAAGGAAGCCATCCATGTTAAGTTGGAAAAATCATCCTTAAACAGCAGTGGTGGGCTAAGGCACTTCCCATCACCCACATATATTGCACTCCTCTACTCTTTCCGCCAACAATCCAGAAGTTCACACCATTTCATGGGATCTGGTGACACCACCATGTGACCCAGCAGACAAAGGGGAAGCACCCAAACTGGATGATTGAGAATCTTAACAAACAGCGTGAACCAATATTCTTTTGGCATTTTTTTAGTCTTAAAAAACTACAGTACATGTACTTATATTTTATTTATATCATCTCCTGATCAACCCAGTGAGGTCAGACTATAGCTGGACCTATAAATAGCACAGCAATCACAATTACGAAACGATCACTCTGCCTATGGCTGCTTTTGTAAATACGCATTCTGTGAATAGGAGGCTCAGATAGCCTATTCACCTTTCACCAGAGAAGCCAAGGCAATGTGTGTGATAAGCATCGACATTCTCGCCAACAGAGTCTGCCTCCAGACACTCCTGATCCTCTTTTCCATTGGAATAGACTCATTTTAACACAGACATACGCATGCAAACTCACACACACTTGGAGAATTGTGCAGGGGCTCGATAAGCATGGTCCTTCCTTCTCTCTCTCTGAGTAAACAGCATTTTGGATTAGGCAGAGTATAATGAGAGCAGGGGGCTATCTGCCCACCACGCCTGCATTGTGGGACCTCCGTTTCTCTCTGAGGGGCCCAGGACCAATCTTTACTCTGCTATTTATCCCCCTCCTCTGATAGCTTACTTATCTGCTTCAGAATGCCAGGACTAACTCCCTATCTAACTGCTGCCATGACTGTCTGCCTGACAGTCAGCAAAAACACTGAGACAAACGCACGACTGTGACACATTTACCTCCAACGCTCAGTCATGCTACCTGCTACATGAAAAACTGTCTCATCCGTACGGGATGCTGGAGGGATGTAATAAAAGAATAGAATAAGCGCGGCTTTCTTTATAGCAAGTCACCTCTTCCAGCACATAGAATCGATCGATCAACATAAACGTTCAATATCTGTCCTTTCATCAAAGGAGGGATGGAAACATGGACATGTAGGGATGCCCCATCACCAGTACCAGCAAGACAGGTTTAAAGATTAGGATTATTCTTCAATTTAAGGTCAATTCTTCACCCTTTATCAACTAATTTGCCACTTTTCATTGAGAATAAATAGAAATACAGAGCCAAGGGTTACATATGGGGTTAGGAAAATTGGAAAAACTTAGAAAGCAGGAAGTTTAACTGATCCTTCCAGAGAGGGTTGAGAACAATCTGGTGCCATTAGTAAAACTTAGCTGGTGTGTCGTAACCAATTCACCGACATAAAAACAGAGGAGACTTGTGTATTTGAATTATTATTTACACACAAACACAATCAACCCTCATTTTATAAGCAATTATCATCCTACCTATGGGATTATAGGCCTGGGGTGAAGATGAGGAGTGAGTTGGTACGACAGTGGAAGATAACAAAGGTGAAGTTTGCAGTAGATGCATCAGCACTGATGTGTAGAGTTTATCTGAAAGATTAGAGCCTTGCAGAGCTTCAGTTGATTAGCATACAGAAAGAAGCACACACACACACACACACACACACGCACACACGCACACACGCACACGCACACGCACACACACATTAGATTGTCCCAGATTGCACCTGAGGAAAAAAGCCAAGGATGTAAAATTACAGGCTGTCACCTGTTCCAGGCTGTCTAGTTTCTTCAATGTTCTTAAACAGCAAAGATGGAAGAAAGATGAGGAAGATGAATTCATGACTGTAGAAACAAACTCCTAAATTCTGACCTTTGACCCATCAATAAGAAACTGACTCTTTCTGCCTCAACCTGCTGCTGGAATTTCCTTGAATTTCCTTGAATGCAAATTGAAATAAAATCATTTACAAAAAGCTGAATGGAGACCATAATCTCAGTATCTCAAAATACGTGTGATTCTCGATGTACAAACACAAATATTTATATCAAATCTTATATCAAAAACACTATGCTGTTCAACAATCCTTCCACCAAAGTGAGTGAGCAGAAATGTGTACAGATTTGGGTGAAACCACGTCTGAGCCACTGTCTGCACACCCAGTATCGGACTGAGCGGAATGATTGTGAGCAACACCACAAAGACTTCAAAATTCAAAGACAGGGGCTACTGATGGAGGGAGAAAGGGATATTCAGGGGGAGTGACAGAAATCCCATCTACACCACAGAGCATCCAGGAGTCACTGATGCTTTAAACATGAGACACAGACTTTCTATCTTGCTGAAGAGGTGGAGAGGACGGCTGAGGAAGGAGAAGAACTAATACGGAGTAACGGGTGAAGTGGGAAAAGGGAAAGATGGATGGACATAAATGACTATGTTGCAGAGATAGAGTCAAATAGACTGCAGAATAAGCTTTAAATTGACTGTTAAAGTTTCAACCTATGGCAGCGTCCAAGAAACATCCAGCTGCATCTGTCACAGAGAATCACTACAACTTTCAAAGACTAACAAGATCAACTTTTTCTTTGAATTATGTGAAGCTAACTAGCTATTACGAATTAAAGCTGGTTACTATGTGTTTAACATAACTGATAAGCAAATTCATTTTGCACCTATTGATCTGGGATGATACCAACTGACCTTTTTGCTTCATGATTTAAAGCAACGAATCCTGAATTCTTTAAATTCCAGTTGAATATTTCAGTTCAACACAGGAGCTGGAAACCTTTGATTTTATAGTTTTTTCAGCTGAATGACCCCTCTGGTCTCTAAAATAGGTCCAAGTCTAAGAATTCAGGACAGAGAAAAAATCTGATATTTGGTGAGGATGACGAGTCAAAGTAGGATACAAAGAATTTCTTGAGTGTCAACAAAGAGCATGACAGCAGGCGGAACACATCTCATGGGAAGATGACAGCAGGATAATAAGAAGGTTAATGGGATGATCGGGTCGAGTCCAGAGATGATTTTAGCTGGTGGGGTTGACTCGGCCTGCAAGGAAGAGTGGTGGCAGGGTGATAATTTTTGGAGGTGCAGATGAGGAAGGTGACCCCCAAGGCGTTGAATTCCTTAGTCTCTCTCTGCTGAAATTAACTGCATTGAGTCAAACTCACCATGAGAGGCCAACTCAAGAGACAGCATCAACACACGTGTGTGTGTGTGTGGGGGGGGGGGCGGGGGTCTGCATGAAGACTCCCCGTGTGCAGGCGTTTTATTGGAGAGGCAGATTAGCAGGGCAGATATCCTGGGGCACCCTGGCAGAGGCCAGAGCTTTATCTAAGCTGAAATGATTTTAGCACTTCGTTTTGAAGCACCAACCCAGGAGCAATGTCAACCTATCCTCCTCCTTCCTTTCCTCTCCCCCTTCAGTCCTTCTTTCTCACTTTGTCATTTTTTTCTCTCCTGTGCAAGCCACCAACGGGTTTGCATCATTTTATCCTCACCCACCTTTAGTAGCTACCAGGCTCTAACACTGACATAATAGATTCAAATTGAGATAATGGGGATTTGTTTCCAGATATTTACCTCTATCTATTCTATCTATTTGGAGAGTCCTGGCATTTAGAGACTCCCGTCGAAAACTTAATTTTACAGATTAGTTTACTGCAGGACTTGGGTTTCCTATATTTTTCCTGGGATTCTCCGGTAGAGGAAACAAATCTTCAGGGCTATAATGACACACACCAGGCAGCGAGAGTACAACTTGAACTTGTCTATTATAAATCTTGAGCAAAGCAGTTCGGTTTGATTTATATTGCATGTCGCAATTGAAAAATATGAATGAAAGCAGTGAGACTAAAAAAAACAACCAACACAAATAAATATTATAACAAATGAATGTGGTAGAAATGAATAAAAGTAAACAGACCTCCAGGTTTCTGGGAGTTTGTTCCACAAATGTGGTTATATGGCTAAAGTCAACCTCTCCATATATAGGGTGAATTAACAGTTCAGTCAGGCCATTCAGAGCTTTACAAACCAGGCAGCCAGTGTAAGAGCCTCAGAACAAGACTGATGCCTTCCATCAGTAACACTGTTGCTACCATCTTCTCCTCAACCTCACCAGCATCACTGTAACCATCGCTGATCATCCACTTTCCATTTCTCTCCCTCACTCACAGGCCAATTAAGTGGTATTATGTGGAAAGACTTCTGGCCGAGTGTAAGTGCATTACAGGTAATATACCCTAGGAGTGTGTTAGAGAGAAAGGAAACAGGGAATGGAGGAGTGAGGAGATTTTGTAGGTGTGCCGGTAGGAGGGAGACAGATAGAAAAGGAGACTTAAGTGAATTGTCAACTCAAAAGCTCTAATCACAGTGAAAGCTATGGACAAAGAGCACCCACCGACACTAACGGAAGACACCCTGGGTGCAACGAAAGGCCATTTAGCCCCATCTGACATCCTCTCTATGGGCTTTCTTGTCTTTCTCCAGGCTGGTGGGTATCTAAAAATGCCCGAGAGACTGGAAAAGAGGGAGGGGAAGAATGGAAAAGAGGAAGATAGACGTAGACATCAGATAACGGCAGGCAGCCAGGTCGGTTAATCACTGAGTAAAAGGTTGAAAAATGACAAAGCTAGTATGATCCTTCAGCAGCTGTAAATCCCCAGCAGAACACATATTGGTCCCTATTCTGATTCCCAGCAGCTCTGCAGGACTCCCACTTCTCAAAAAGCCCAAGGAGCCAGGTAGCCACGATGGCTCTATTCAACCGTTCTGCTAATGCTACAACGTTAGGGGGTTGTTTCTGAATTTCCCTCATGTCTCTTTATAAATGCTTCATCAGGCTGGAGGCAACGGGAAGCCCTGAAGTCCAGCTGACGATGAAGAACTCAGACCCAGACTGAAACACAATAGTCATGGCCCCTTAGTCAACTACTTGTACACCAAAGCACACTTTTCTGCTCTGTTCATGTAACAGCATTATTAAATTGATCTAATTATGCAAGATAGTTCCACAGCACGGGTGTAAACCAACCCTCAACTAATGTGTTTCAGTCCAGGGCAACTGGACTTCTGGGTTGAGGCATTCAGCTACTGTGATTTGATGATTGACACCAACATCGCCACACTTTAGAATACTCTGTCATTCAAAATAAATCGGCATGCTACATACGTTGACACGGCACATAGTAAACCAGATTCTATGGCATTTAAACCTCAAAAATAAGATTAAATTTAAAAGATCGTCGCAGCTCTGCAACAACCCCGACACCAGTCAGCAGGCAGCTTTCGACTCCACAACACAGGTCCGATTCCACAATTTATAGAAAAGTGAGAGAAAGTAAGTCTGGCTGTTGATAATTTAACCTGTAAGCAGGCAACAAACATCCGCACTCAAAAGCTCTCAAAGCCACAATCTGAGGACTAAAGAAATACAAACACGCGGCCTTGAATAAAAAAGTAATATAAGATAGGGAAAAAATGCATTGCTGCTGCCGCATATCAGACGAACCAGAGCAACGCTGAGATTAAGTATAATACTGCTGAAAGAGAGAAATGTGAAAGAAAAGATATCATTCACTCATTTTTACAGAGGTAGCGGTGATTCAATGAAACTGTGTGCGCGCGTGTGTTTGCGTGCGTGGTAGAAGACAGTTTCTGTGACTGTTGCTCCAGTGTCAGGATAAATCAGTGTGGTTTTCATCAAGAGGGTGACCGACCTTCCCCGAAATGAAGGGTAACACTAAAGCCTGATTTAAAACTTTCTTTTATCAAAAATGCATTAACGCCGTGCTCAGACAATCAAACATGTTGCTCCGATGACATTCCCATTCAGATCTGTAAGAAGCTTCCATTGGGCTGTGTTCAGTTAAGCTGGGACAAAGATACAGTTACAGCCTGGAAATCCAAACTGCTTTGATAATTTCATGAACACAAATTGGGTGATCAATGCTGGAGCCGAACTTGACCCTTTTTAAAGATAGTTGGGGTCTGCTATTATGATCAAATAAATGGCAATGCACCTGAAAAGATGAGGTGGGGTAGAAAATGAAAAGAAGAGAGTGAAGGGATGTAAAGAAGGATTTAAAATAATTATATCTCATCAACAATGAATATTGCGGGTGTGCAAACACACAAAGAAAGAGTGTTCAAATCCACTCACAGGAAGCTATTAAGTCATCAGACAGCGCGGCGATGCTGATGGCGGAATTGGTGTGTGTGTATACATGTTTTATTGGTGGCAGCATATTGAAGCTACGTGGTGGGCCAGGGAATGCAGCAACACAGACTGAAAGCTGGAGAGAGAAGAGAGAGAACAAAAGAAACAAAGAAATGCTGGGAGGTTATTTTTGTTGCAGAAGAAAACAGCTAAACCTCGTTCAACATGTCAGTTCAAAACTCAAGGTTGTGTGTGGGTGTGTGTGTTAGAGAAAAGGAGAAAGAAAATATAATCTAAGTGGCAAGTTAAGAACTGAGGTTTCAAATCATCTCATAAATAGTGATTTGTTGTACCATCCATCCAAACCTAATGACGCAAATAAACTATACAGTACTTCCCATTTGAAGGCCTCAGACTCCTTTGCTTAGATCTTGCAGAGACAGATATGAGAAATAACAGGAAACCAGCATTCAAGGGTACAAATAAGAGAGCTTTTTCACAAAGGTGATCCATGAAACAACCCTGGTCTCATCACAGGAAGTCACATACAGGTCCTGTGCAGCATCCTTTTTACATCCAAGTTTGAGAAAACCACCCAGCAATGTTGTTTTTCTGCTGGATGGTTCCCACTGATTACTGAGGTACGCTAGGGTTAGGGTTAGCATTATTTACGGGCAGACTGGGCAGTGTACTGCAAACCATCACTGTAAATCTTTACTTTTAACTGTTTGTTTTATCTTTCCATTAATCAGAGAAGAAATGAGTGAATGAATCCACTGACATTCTCTGATTTAGGGGGTCAACCCAGCAGTGGCTACAGTGGGTACAGCTGTGACATCAGCTGCTAAGTGGGCCAGGGGCCTATCAGTCAGCAGATCTGTTAGGCTTGTAACCTGCGGCGACAGGTCCTTAGCACACTGCGTGGACGGAGACGTAACAGATGCCCAGCTAAGTGCCTGATTAAAACTTAATATGCAGAATGAACAGTGTGGAAGGGTGCGTTTGGGTATGTGTGTATATGTGCGCCTGTGCGATGGTGTGTGTGTTTTGCGGAGTTCGGGAGAATAGAAAATGGGCGCCAGCCCTCCAGCAAGAGAGGGGCCATGCCAGCTGCTTCTGTCCCCAGAGACACAGCCCTGAAGGTGGGCAGTGAGGCAGGGCAGTCAGGGGAAGCTCCAGTGGGCCATAGAACAGTAACACAAGCAGCATATGTGAGGTGACACTCTGCTTATTACATGAGCTTTAACTTTCACTTCATATTACACCTCCATCCCTCTTCCTCCTTCACACACACACACACACACACAGACACACACACACGGACGCGTTCAAACGTCAACAGTTAAAGTCGACAGAGCCACTGTGAGTGTGGGAATAAAAAGTGGATGAATTTAAGTGCCATGAGTGAAACGACCTGTCAAAAACAATGTCAGAAATCTACTATGGGCAATAAAGTTGCTGTAGCTGGCAGTTTTTGAATCAAAATTGTGGACAGTTCACAGAGGACTTCAGCATCCTGACATCTGTCAGTAGAGCAAATAAGGACCCCCCTTGTCATCTTCTCCACAGTCCCTACAGCTACTTGCAGTACCCATCATGTGACTGCTGGGTACAAGTAGAATTACTAGAATTTGGGGGGTCTAGGTCAACGCAGAATCTGAAACACTTCTGACTGTCAGAAAAACTCTCTTGACTCTCTCACAAACCATACCAATCAAAATCAAAAGACTTCCTGGCCAGGCTGTAACATACATTATAATAGACATACATATAAAACCCTTAACATGCTATGAAAGGGAAGGAGAGTGTGTGGACATGTGCATTGCGTGTCCAGGAGGTATGAGTATCTTCACAAGTCAACAAGATAGCAGCCAATAATTTACCCACTGACAGAAAATCTCATCTGCCTATCATCCTCCCCCCTCCTTCCCTCTGTCCATCTATCCCTCCATTCCTCCCTCACTGATTATGCTGTCAATACGATGCGGATGAGAGGAGCTGACAATTGACCAGCCTGGATCAATATCAGCTAATAAGCATGTCAGGAAAGAGGAGAAAAGAGCAAGAAATCGACTGAGAGCGAGAGAGGTAGAAAGAGAGAAACGAGTCAGAAGGTGACGGGGAGAAAAAGCTAGTTTGATCCAATTCAGCTGTTTGGCGTGTGGAGGTGTAAGTGGGATGATTGGTCTGTTATTGCTGGTTTAATGTTAGGCAATCAGAGCCTTAGTGGTCTAGATATCAACAAACATCCATCAAATTGTCTGATCTTCTTCTTGATACCACCTTCTCAGCTGGCCCTGACAAACAAAGCCACAACAATAAGAATCGAGCAATGGTACCATTTAAAAAAAAACCCAGGGGAGGTTGAATTGATAGCCTGGCACTCGCCGTGTGAGCCAGAAGAAAACACTGTTGTTTGGGGGGCTTTGTTTGTGCTAGGGGAGATCTTCACTCATTTGCTTTTTTTCCCCTTTTCTTCCCAGCATCTCCCTGTCCTTCCCCCTGGCTGAGGAGCGCGCTGTTGTTGATGGTGATATAATAACACAGTGAGGAATCTGTGGCCAATTCCCTGTCATTTGGTCTTCTGCGTCAATCATCACACATTTTTCTCTTCTCTTCCTTTGCATTCTCCATTTCACCGCTCGATCTTCCCTCTTTTTTCTTTGCTCAAATTACCTTTTCTGTGGCCTCCCCGACGCCACAATTACTGATGTTGTATGGATACTGATGGAAACTTTTTTATGTAAATGCACACTGACACAAGCACAGCTTGTTAGAACTACTTAGACTAATGCTGCCTATTATAGAGAAGGAAGGAGAGAGAGGACTGGAGAGATGGAGTGAATGACTGACTGACTGAATGAAAGACGGGCACTTCATGGTCTGTAGAACGGGAGAGTTAGTTGGTGTAGATGTTTGCGCCTTCGATTCGATGGTGATGTGGCAGAATGACAGACAGTTGATGCAGGTGAGGACTGGCCAAATTTAGAGGCACTAGAAATCATTTTGTTGCCTTTAAGAAAGACGCTACTCGGTAATAATCGCTTCTTGGTGTTTATTAAAGTTAAATCACGCAGGCTCGTCTGCCCTAAGAAATGCTGCTCCCTGCCAGACATGTTAATGGCCACAGAGCCCTCCTGCCTACACATTCAACCACAGTCCCTCCAAGAACCAACTAGATAATGTGACCTCTTCTCCCACTCATGCTGATTGCAGCGTGGATGTAGCGATGAGTGATGGAATGGAGGGGACGGTCGAGGGGGTGGAGAGGCAAGACGGCGCTGCCGCTCTCATTTACATGTTTATAGCTCTGCAGCAGGAAAGGTAGAGCGCTTGTTTTTGTGCATTTGACAGACATGTCCAATTATCAACCCTGTTGTTTCTTCACAAATGTTCTCCGTCTACTCAAGTTGAACACACAAACACATACACACATGCTAACTGTGCACTGGGCTGGTTAGCGTACAGTGAGCTGCTTGTGAACATGGGTCATATGTCATTGGGCAGGTATGGAGTCATCTGTGTTTCAATGACAGCTGTCTGTGTGTGTGTGTGTTTGTATGTGTGATGGAAGGAAGAGGTCAGTGGCAAGAGAAGTGCTCACACACATGCATGCCTCCATATACACACACACGCGCGCAAACACACAAGGTTAACTCGGGATTCAAAAGACGCAATGGATGAGACAACATTTGCCATATGGCAAACATAAAAACTCAAGCATACGTAATATGTTATTTCCATGTTAATGCAGTCCTCGTTACTGTGGCAACCGCCGTGATTGACAGAGCAGGGCAGGTTGGGGAACGAAAGAATAAATAAGCGTTGGGATTCTTTTTAATATACCAAATGCTGTAAATCCTCTTGCAAAAAGATAAAAATGCAACAGCTCACAAAAAATATTCACAGGCCCAAACGTGAGCCGCACGAAGTCTGACCACACACTGGAGGCCCATCAGATAGTCAGCCCCTCATCCGCCCGATCCTCGGTCCCCCACCTTCAGAACTCTGACGAAAACACACACACTCCCCCCGGCTGGGAGGAGGGAGAATATTAAAAACAAACAAACAGAGAATTGACTTGCTGAGAAGAATTGCAGAGGTGCTGATTACATCTGACCCCTCACCTCTGCTGTCAGAAAGCGCTTCTCACCCCTCCCCGATTCTGTCCTCCATTTATGATTTGACTCACTCACTCTCACACAACCTGGGGTTTTTTTATTATTATTTTCAGGGCTGCAACAATGTGGCAGTCAGAATGCCTTTGCATCATCAAGCAACACCAATCCGTGCAAAACAGTATAACAATCATGTTGCATTTTATGGAATAAAAGGTCAAACTTCCTGCTAAAACTCATAATATAGAGACGAATCACAAGAGAAGATTTCAAATTTCAGAGTCTGATTATTGCAAGAGAATCAGATCTTTGCTGTGAGATAATCATTTATTTGAGTGGGGTCTCCAATTTGCTAGACACATTAATGATGACAGAAGAAAAGTAATTTTTAACATCACATTCAGGAAAGAAAGCAATTATAATCTGTGTGAGAGAATATCTGCGAGTTTAATCATACACGTGGCTTGTGTTGTATCGGAGCTGAGCTGTCTGATCTGCTAAAGACTCAGCTGTGCAAAGCTACTTAGGACTTCCAATTCACAGAAGCTTCATGGATCGTGACCTGACAGAGGACAGGTCAATTGTTCTCTTAACCGCAATTGGGTTTGTCTTACAAAATGCCTGCATATTATTGTAGCTAAATTTAGCTTAAACCCCTTCATTCCAACTTAAATGACTAATTTTTTTTGAATGGGACTCATCAGTTACTCACACTTGTGGGAGACATGTGGGAGGAAATACATACAAACATGCAAACCTCACTCAGACAGAGCCCAAACTGGTAAAGAAAACCAACCCCAAGCACTGCCCGCCACAGACTTCCATGGCTTAAAGACGTAACAGGTGACTTCGGCGATTTGAACTGTACTCAGTATAAAACAAAAGAATATATTAATGGAATCTTTTTTGCGCAGAATTCTTTACTAGATGGGACATACTTCAGAGCTACTAAACATGCATTTTAGCCAGCTCAGCACATTTAATACAAGTGGCACAGTGGCACACAGTAATATTAATGTCAGGCTATGGCTACAGTGTTCGTACGGAGTGTAAAATCGAACCATGATACCCACGAGTCAATGTTTAGATAAGAAAACAATATGGTTTCTGATGGTGAGTGGATAAAGGCAGCCTATAAAACACCACATTTGGCCTAGATCAGTGAGTCTAAAGTGAAAGTCTCCAGTGTTTTCTTAGCTGGTGCTGAGGGAGATCACACCAGTGGACCTGATCAGAAACATATCACTGATGTGCAGTCGTCTGCATCCTGTGACCCAGATTGTCTGGTCTGCAGTTCTCTTTCCTTTCACAGTCTTCCTCTTCCTCAGAGGCAGCACACTTGCGCGTGCACACACACACACACACACACACACACACACACACAGAGTTAACTGGTGCTGCGGTGGAGTCGTGGCGATGTGGCAGGGCTGATTTGGCAGCAGTCACAGATGAATGGCTTTTATCCTACATGGTGGAAAGCTCAGAGATGGACGTGCACAAAGACCCCTGAGGAAGACACACATACACCCAGCAAGCTGTCGAACTCAAAGAGAGTCAACACCACAGCTTGTTTGTTCTGATGGGGCAAAAAAAGGATGTTAAAAAGAGGAAGCAAGACAGTGAAAGACCAGAAGATGATAGGGGTCTGTGCTTAAAAATATATTTTTACCCAGAGATCATTGTAGCCGAGTGGCTCAATGTATAACTAGCTTAAAGGTTCTTAATTATTACTCAGAATTTAAGCTAATTACGATGCTCAAAGGATGCCAAAGATTACATTAATGGTTTTCTCTGTACAACAAAAGCAGTTCTAGGCAAAACTGCAGGTTTGCAGAAACACACGTCTCAAAAGCTGACAACTTCTTTGTTTCTCCTACATGAACATATGCATTCACCAACCAGGATGCCATGAAACGCTGAGTGGAATGTGATTAACTGCAGTTAAATGGACACATTTCTGGAGTTTGGATCTGAATTTAAATGAAGCATATGAGTAATTTATTTAATTTTTATAAATCCTTCAGTTGCTTTCAGCACAAACATGGAAAGAACCACTGCAGGGAGTATTACAGGACCCATCTAGAGCAGTATTTCTCCCTGACTGGTTTGACTATGGCACTTATCTGCCTACTGCAGAGAGACGAGAGTAGATACCACACAGATGAGCCCCACTGCCAGTGTGTGAGTGTGTGTGTGTGTGTGTGTGTGTGTGTGTGTGTGTGTGTGTACAGTACTCCTGAAAGGATACATCTGTGTGCATGTACACATGTTTGTACAGTGTGTGTTTGTCTCCCTTTACCGTTTTCACTTATCTTGACATGCAAACCCCTCTGTGAAGGTGTGAGATGTGAGTAGTGGTGTCTGAGTGTGAGGTGATTTGAGCTGCAGTAATATTCAGGTTTGGGTTCTTTCTCTCTCTGTGGGATTAACCCCAGATAGAAAAGATCAGTCTGAGTGTTGACAAAGACAGTTACGTATGACTCAAGAGCTCAGCTAAAACATGTCACTCTGAGGTCAGGCCTTTCATATACACAAGAGCTTCCTATTATGTGCACGGCATATACTTTTGTTGTATTTTGCAGCGATTATTGAAATGGAAGATACAATCATCAATAGCATACATCTCTAGCACTCTCTTAAAGCATGCTACATGAGGACTTACTGCTTCCTGCTGAAGATGTGCAAAGACCAGATGGAGTGAGAGCAATAAGGAATTGGAAAAAATCATTCTGAAGACATATCCGTGTTGGTGAAGAACCCTGCAGCATAACATCATTGTGTTTGAGCAAGAGGGGAAGCGGAAAAGAGATGGGTCATCTGTCCCTCTGTCACAGTCAATTAGAAGCCAGAGAATAGAGGCATTGAGTCAGGTAAACGGGTAGCAAAGACAGAAAAGGTCTGCGTGTATGTTTGAGTAGTGTGTATGTGCACACACATGTTTACCTGCACTGAAAAGCTAAAGCACGTCCGACCAACTCCATCACTCTGTTGAATAGGGACAGTGGAGATGATGGGATGGAAAGAAAGATGGAAAAATAGTGGGGTGTGAAAGGTGGAGGTTATCTGACCACAAAGAAGGTGCACCTGGGAGAGGTGGAGCTATTATTAGGTGGAATACAGCAAGAGGACCTCACACATGCACAAACATACTGTGAGACAGCTTCCCGCTGTGCAGTTGTCCTGAAGACTGGAGGCTGTCCCTCCAGAAATATAATATAATAAGCATTATTTGAATGGCCCCATTTAATCGTGCTAATAAAGTGTGTAAATATGAACAGATGACATCTGATCTACTGTGTGCAGAAATGCAACAGCTGTAGAATCAACGTTGTGTATCTTCACCTGCACGACTCTTATCTGTACGATACTGTGAAGGAAAACCCAGAAACTATTTATCCCAAAAAGAACTTTGACTTTTATTTGGCCTACAATAATTAAAAACCATATTTCCACTTTTTATCATGCACGTACTGCAAACACAGCTCAAATAAATGGGCCCAGAGTAACAGACTCTGACATATATAATCACATAAATACCCCAAGGTTAAAACAACACTCCTTATTCCCATTAACAGTTGAGCTTCACAGACAGACCTTAAAATAAAACTTGTTTGCCATCTCTCTTTCCCTCTTGTTAAGTATCTATCTGGCAGTTCCTTTCCTCTTCCAACAATTCACTGACCACGCTCAGCTCTTTCCTCATTTCCTTCTCCCCCTGCGGGGTACTAACTGTTCAACTATGTCATCTCTTTCTTTCTGTCTCTTTTCCTCTCTCTCCTTCCCACCTCAGGGCCACTCCAGTCTAAATGGAGTGATTAGTCTAAAGTGGGTGCTGTCAGTGAGATCATCCTAAGATAGAGTCCTATCTGGAATGACCTGAGCCGACAGCGGACCAGCTCCAGAGAGGCGGAGAGAAAGAGAGACACTATTAAATGTTCTATTTGTGACAGCTGGCTCCAGGCTGTGCCACAGTCGTGCCTCCTCTCCTCAGACCTCCGTCCAGATCCAAGTGCAGCGCTCGCTCTGAGCTGTGTCCGTGTCACCCAGTCTCACCCTCATACAGGGCAGAATGTGTGTTTGCGTGTGTGTGTGTGTGTGTGTGTGTGTGTGTTAAGAAAGGTGAGAGTTGACCCAGACCAACAACATAAATCAAGACATAAGATGAAAAAAGATGGGGTGTATTAAAAATTCAAGATTTTAGGCCTATACTCATCACTATCACTTACTCACTCTCTCTCTCTCTCTTTCACACACACACACACACACACACACACACACACACACACACACACACACACACAGCATTACAATATGCTGCAGAGGGCAGAGGCTGACAAAAGCCATTTCATCACGGGTTAACCTCATTCACGCATTAATCTGCCACAATAGCTTCCTAATCACTTAATCCGTAGAAATCATACAGACAACACCTTTAAATGATGATTGCACAGCTGGAGGGAGAAGAGATTACCAGGTGTGTGCATGTGTGCAATCCTGTACGCTCATAATAATGACAACAAAACTAAGATGTGGTCTACAACCCCCCCACACGCACACAATCACACAAACACCGACGTTACAGTTGGTCTTTATTTTATCGTCAGTGAGCAAAACCTCTCAGAAATCCCGTCGGGGAGATGCATTGTTGTCGTCTTGTCCGCAAACATTGTGCTGTCGGAGACACAAGTAAGTCGTCCCACTTGACAACACATTACTGCTGTAATCGTGACGGCGTTGAAACACTTCACGTGAAGTGTGATCTTGCATGTACGTGGACAGAAATACGCATACTGCACAGACATATGGGTGAAGTGAATGGAAAGCAGGAAAGCACTTCACCAAGGTCCTGTTACACGGACCAGTTGATCTTTGGAGGGACGTGTCACATGATCCAGCATCGACGGCGAGATTACCAGATGTTTTATTGTGTGTATTAAGTGGCAGTACAGGAAATACTGTATCCATATGCATTTCTGCTTGCAGTCAGGCCCTTTTCATCAATTTTAAACCCAGGCCCTTCAAACAGTCAAGGTGGGATTAGGAAGGAGGGATAGATTTTCTGAGGGGAGACAGGGATGCTTCAGAGACCCCATCACGTATGCATTAAAAAAATTCCCCCTCGCTGCAATTATTCAAGAGCTGCTGTTTGCTAGAGAAGGGATGAGCAACTGAAAAAGAACCAGATGGTGGATTAAGGTATAGTTAGAATATGTGGCTAGTTCACCACAGCAGTGAATTCAGAATGGCAGGAAGGGAAAATGTAGAATATCGAAATGCAAGTAAAACTAATAGGAAAAGAGAGAAACAGGTGTGTTGTTGTCGCAGTTCCCATGGGTACTCATGCACTTTTAAACGACAGAGAAGGAGAGAGAAAATACAAAAGAGAAGTGAAAGACTTCAGAGGAGGCCTTCTTGCACCAAAGCACGCAGCGGTTTTGAGAATGATTTGCCTGAAGAAGTCCTGGTGTGTTCATACTGCAGGAACTGGAATTATTCTTGTTCTCGTAACTCCTTCTAAATTATTTTCTTCTTAAGAGACTCCAGCAATATTGAAATGGGTTTACAACCGCACAGTTCATGGGCATGGTCAACCCTGAGCAATGACTGACTTCTTTTCACTCAGCTGGTGAGTCCAGCAGCCCAGAAGCTGTTGTTTGCTGCCTGTGGCCATGGATGAATGCAGGTGTATTTCCTGTTGGGCTATTCATTTATCGTTTCACGGTTTTCACGAGTTTTCTCCTGAGATCAGTACACATTTACATTTAAGATGCAATCAGAACCCCTGTTAGAAGTTAGAAAAAAAATTGTGCATTTTTGGTGAGAGGCGGCACGTTGTTGGAGATAAGGGCTGCACATCTGGATGTTGAGCACTTCCATTGTACTTGTTAGCAAAGCAGGTGACCAAATGGAGATGAAGACAAGAAGATTAGATTTTTCTAAAGCAAGAAATAGTAGAATTGCCCAGAAAGTTCAGCCACGCTTTTCATCGCTCACCGTTTACTCTCAGGATGGTTTTCTAGTTGTACAACAGCTCCATATTTATTTGTATTTTAGTCGAGAAGAAACTACCTCTGCTTTGTCCTCTGCTACAATGATGTTCTGGAGGATTTTTCCTTTCTCTCTTTTATTAAAGGAAGAAGCATGCAGCATTGTGTCATGAAGCAAAAGGGAAGGTTGTGTGTGCATTAGTGGGGGTGCGTGCACATGTCAGAGGCAGTTGAGACAGCGGAACAATCCACGCAAAATTTCCTGCACCTACAAACCCGACTTTTGGAATTCATGCCACAGGTCAGGCTGGAGCGTCAAAAAGAAAAATCAAAACAGGAACTTAAAGGAGTGCACACAGAGCCAAATACGACTCACATTGTTAGGATTTCATTCAGCAAATAATTTCTGCACCATTTCTCACTTTTGAACCTTCACAGATTATCAGAAAAGGGATAAAAACATATTTTATGATGGAACACCCTAAAGACCACACATATAAAGCCATCGTCATCCCGAGCAGCTGAAAGCTCTCACTGAAGGTGATGGGGCTGTTTTTGCTGCAGGCTCGCCTCTAAACATATAGAGCCTAAACCCACAGATGCTAAAAGCCTGACTTAGTCCTGCTGAATATTGTATGGCGCTAATGTTTCACAGCCTGGCACAGATTGGCAACATAGGGTCTCCTGGGTGAGCGCTGAGGGTGGGAGAGGGCTTGAGAGCAGAACAAAATGTGTAAAACATCTTTTCTTTTAAATCTCTTGCTCTGATTTGTTGACTGCCACTTGGGGAAATTAAAAATTAAAAATGAGTAACATTAAGAAGGAAATATGCTTTTTAACTGTCAGTAATTCTGTCCAGTCACTCATTTTAAGTACGAAGCAATGTAAAAGGTGGTCACAAAAACACTGCAGATCCAGCTATACAATGTTTTCAGTCGTATTTTTATTTGATATAAATAGCATTAGCGTGCTCTGAACCCCCTCCCAGTCTGCGACAACGTCGGCATCTCTCCATTATGGTTCAAAATAGAAATCCTCCATGCGTCCTCCTAGGTTCAGTCACTTTCTCTATTGACTCCCACTTTATCCTTCTCTCCCTTTCTTCTTCTCCCCATTTGACATGTCCTGTTAGCATGAGTAACAGGTTAGCTGGAAAACTGGAAAATCGGTTTCATGTACCTCTTTAGCTGTAGCTAAAATACTCACCCAACATGTGTGTGTGCGTGTGTGTGTGTGTGTGTGTGTGTGTGTGTGTGTGTGTGTGTGTGTGTGTGTGTGTGTGTGTGTGTGAAAGAGAAGTATGAATGTGTCTGGATTGTTTCAGAAGAAAAATGTACAATATCCAACAAGGATCTGCTACAACATCAGTATGTATCACGCCTGTGTGTGTGTGTGTATTTTTCAGAGAAAAAGGCTCGTCACTGTTTAATGGGACAGCGGGATCTTGACGATGTTGATTTTAAAGCCCTGAAGGGAGTCTGCATCACACACACCACACACACACACACACACACACAAACACACACACACACACACACACACACACACACACACACCAGGGGGGAGGCCCTCATCAGAGCAACATGGGCTATTTTACCAACACAAATCACATCAAGTGATTAGACACAGCCCAGTCACAGTGTAGGCAGGTGGGAACAACAAAGATGATGAAACTGGGCTCCCATCAACAAATCTCACGCGCACACACACAAACACACACGCGCGCACACAAGCAAACTCCATATGCGAGAATGCAAGTGAACAGGGTGAATCAAACCTAGAACACAAAAAGCAAACCCTCACACCGAGGGAAACCATCAGCCAATCAGCAGCCAATCAGAATAATTTTCCGGTAGCAGGGATGTCCAACAACTTGCCGTCTCGCGGTGCAAACACAGTTGTAATGACACAAACACAGACACACACTTGGACACTCTCCCTCTCTTTTTCTGCCTGTGCACCGAATCGCAGACTTTAATTCTTAGGCTCGCGTAATGATAGAGGAATGTCTGCTTTTCAGTTTTATTTTAACAAAGTAATGGCGCTTGTGGTTCACCAACGCTCCTGTATTTGGGTCTGTGCTCACGTATCCGGCACACAGAATATCAATACAATAGTGTCTCAGTCAAACCAAACATACAGCCTAGTGTTTCTGGAAGTTTTCTGTGAGATTCGATTTACAGGGCTAATGTATAATAGGCACATGAAGAGCACTGCAAAAGTATTAATTGAGATGGATTGATGGATGGAGAAAGTGGGAGGGAGAGAGAGAGAAAGACAGGCAAGAAAAGACAGGGAGAACGAGAGGGACTGAGGAGCTTACTCTAAGCTGAGAGTGGACTCTAGTGGATATTCTTATTCATACACAGGCAAGACTCATCTTCATACATTTAAACTGAAAATGATAAACTTTACTTAAAAAAAATAGACAACATGTTTTTGTAGTGTCAAATTAAGAGGCTTTAAGGAATGATAGACTGTATAACTAGTTTGATTTATCCAGTCCATAAATGTTAAGGATAAAAATAAATCCCCCCATTAAAATGACCATGAGAAAAGATTTGGACAAAAGTGGTCAACCTCAACAAAAGAACCCAAATTTCTTGAAGCTTGGAACATTCTGAGCTGGTAGAGGTATTAGCAAAACAGCAGCATCTTTACCATCTGTGCTGCCTCTGAGGACTCAGCCCACCAGAAGAAATGGCAACTTGGTGCAAATGTGGACAGAAAATATTCCTATTTCAATATCAAGATGGTTGCTGGGCAATTCAGAATTTAAACGTAATCCAATTTGAAGGCCAAACTAATTATACCAACATTCAGATTAACTAGGAAGAGAAATAATCATTAGTTGCAGTTTGACAGCCCTGCCCCCATATAGAGGTCAGAGGTCAGGGACGCGGAGCAGCATTAACACACCTGGCAGGGATTTAGAGTCTTGTTCCAACAGCAGCAGCAGAGGGGATGAGGCAACACTCCCACTCTAACCAGCTTGACCTCCACAATATTATTAACGCAAATTAAATGTCAAAGCGTGACATAATCAGAAGTCAAACAAATAGATGCTGTTTGCTTGCATTGCGCTACAAAACTCCACCGTCATTTTTGTCCAGCATCCTCAGAAGCAAATGTGAACAGGACAGATGCAACACGAGCATTTGAAAGGTTTGACAACAACAAGAGCTGCACGCATGACATGAACAACCACCCTGCAAATACAGACACAATAGCTCGCAGCAACATAAGCAGTACAAATAAGCAGTACGAAAGGCCCCATTTCCAGTGTGTGCTTTTACAGTGTGTTTGTTTATTTGGTGTTTTTTCTTTGTGTCCTCTCACACTAACCTGACAACTGGCCAGCAGCCCCCACCAGTTGGCCACCAGTGTCTGTCTTTTTACCTGTGTGTTCTCATATTAAAGGTCGAGTTGCGCTTAGGTGACATAACTCTGTCATAACCATTAAGATCTCATGTCCCATCACAGCGTCAACGCCACAGAAGTAATTATCCGGATGTTGTTTTGAAGAAAATGTCAGACAGAAGAATTTAGAATGATTGCAATATCGGCTGTCTTCAAGTGTGAGTGCGTATGTGTGCGTCTCGGGCCTACGACCACTTTAATGTACCAAGATGTTGTCAAGCAGGAATGTTATTGATGTTTCTACGGCAACCTAGGGGCTTTAGCAGAGGATTATGTTGGCCAAGAGGAAGAGGAAGACGGGCAGAGACAGACACCAGGTTAAGAAAAAAAAATTGCAGATGGAAGCGGAGAAGGAAGGGAGCTGAGGAAGAGGCTTCAATCAGAGGATCTTCCTCTTTTCAACAAATGAAAGGACAACTACACAGCTAAATAAAAATGTAGTGATGATATAATGCTTGCTTGTATAGTATGTTCAAAACCCAGAATGCTATTAAATAGCAGGCATATTAACGGTCTAATAATTTAACATGTGACACCTCACAGCTATGCAAAACACCAGAAACTCAAGAAACCCACAAAACTGTGCCTCCAAAACAACCAGCCAGAGAAAAGGACAAAGAAACAGGAGAAAAAGTCTGAGCTTCTTGAGTCTGACACATCTTCATCCCTTTAAGTATCTTTTTAAATGTACATTCTGACACAAACTTTCTCTCTTGCTCCATTTCTGTCCCACATCAATCAAATCTACTCCCAAAATGATCATCTGTTTAAGGCAGATTATCTTAAGGAAAGCCATCTATCCAATTACAATTCCACTACTTTATCCACAGAGCCAGACATCATCCCTGGAGTGTGTATTTGTGTGGATCTGCACACAATATACAGCATATTTGTTTCTGCCTGCCAACATCCACGTGTACACACGCGCACCTCTGCCTTTCTGCCAAACCTTTCGCATTGCAATTTGTTTTCAAGAGTGCATTTGCATAATTGTATGGTATCACTGGACAGCAGTTTTGCTTGGTTCTTTTTCAGATCAACAAATATGTATATCCTCTCTTAAATCTCCATGAAACCATAAAATGACCGCGCTTCTCGCTAACATATGAGCTGAAGGAGTCCCACTGAAAATCTTTGCTTTTTCTTCAATGCGGGTTTATCTTTTACCTGTTTAAGTGTGAATTGTGTCCGAGCCCCTTATGGGAATCCAATGTGTCCATAATAAACAAAATGTTTAAATGAAATATTTTAAAGAACTAAAAACTGTCTTGTCCTGTACCACCATAATGCAACTTGTACCCCCCTCCCAAAAACAAACTGCACTTATTGTAGACTTACAATAGCATCCAACCTAGAGACATGAGACATTAAGACATGTGGGAGACTTTTTCTGCTTGGTCTTAACAAGACTGCTTCAAGACAGAAAGTTAGTAATTAAAAGAATTTTCACTATTGTTGCCAACAGCACTTAATAAAAAAGGAGAGGAGAGGAGAGCAAGTGCAGAGTGACTGGAAAGAGGCTGAATGTGAGGAAGAGTGTGTGTGTGTGTGTGTGTGTGTGTGTGTGTGTGTGTGTGTGTGTGTGTGGTGTGTGTGTGTGTGTGTGTGTGTGTGTAGCCAAGGGGCCTTGTGCTGCAAGCACTCTCAGTGAACAATCAAAACAGCTCAATTTAGGCTTTATCTGCAGCTCAAGCATGCATACACACAGATACACACATGCACACACTTACACACAAATCCACACAGGGCTGAGACAAAAGGACAGTCGAAGTGAGGAGGGCAGGAAGAAAGCGAATGAGGAATGAACATCAGCAGTGTGCTGCAGCGATGATGCCAGCAGTTTGGAAGGTCAGGTAAATATGGAATTTAATGTGCACGGCATCTGATCAATATTTTCCCCTTCTACCATTATTTCCTTGTTTCTGTCGTTCTTTCTTCCCCAGTCGACTTCTCCCCCTTTGCACCCAGAAAAACTGAGACCTGCCATTATTGACTAGTGCCGACCACAGGGCAATCCATAAAGACGAGTCAATCAATTAAGAGCACAAATAAGAGCACACGTCATGGTAAACACACGAAAGGGTCAATGTGTCATCAAGTGTTGGCATGAAATTTTTGGGTTTTTTTCCCATGTATCACTCTGAAAACAGATAAAGAGATGCCAGATCACACCCTGGTGTAAAGGACATGTTTAGTTGATTTTTTTTTACCAAATTCCACATCAAGCATTGTTAAATAAACTCAGTCTTAGGTAATATCATAGATATTGTTTCCATTAATATTTATATTTTTCGTAAAGTTCTTTTAATATGTTGTCAAGACTACGAAAATAAAGCAGTTCTGCAGGAGCAGCTGAGTCTTCCTCTACTGCAGCAGAGCTGCCAAACTGCAGCCACTGCTCCCACCTACAGGCAACAAGAGGAACTGCAGGCAACGACACCAGCAATGTCTTCCATTGATCACTCCACAATGACTTCAGTAAATTTTTTCATTGATATTTTTTTTTGTTTTAATTTCTGAGATCATGATTTTTTGTTTAAAGAAGGACCTATATTTGCATAGGTCACGACACAGTTCCATCTTTGTCCCGAAACTCAGACTTTCAGAGAAAATAGCAGAATCCAGCATAGAGAAAAGACTGTCACACAATGTTTACCCTCTATTTTTAGGTTTTCTGCATTTTATATGAAAGCGCAGACTTGATGTGGATTGAAAGAAAGTATACGCTATAGCACAGATGACATTCAGATGATGTACCAATCGCATGCTGCCAAAACAAGGTCACTGGAAAGTGGTCCCGTCAGTGTTGTTGACTAAACTCTTCACATGTCATTCAGAGCTCAGTCTCAGGTTGAGGTGCTTTGCCAGAACAGTCAATTTATGCCACATAATAATATATGATATTTGTTGCTGGAATATTAAACCAATTTAATTAGTGTTTTTAATTAAAGAAGGGTCACAATATGGCTACCTAAATAAATGAACTTGTGACAAAAATTGATTGAATTATCCAGTGCTTCAAACACGTCAGTAACCTCACACTTTGGCAGAGACTGTCAGTGTGCAGTGTACAGATTACGGGTCTACATTCTTGGCTGAGACCAGATTTGTTATGGTAATGACAGAACTTCTGGAGGCTCCTGCCATGTTCCTGTGTGATTGTCTTTGACAGGAAGTGACGTCATTTGTGTTTTCCCCTCATCCCTGTCAGGAAATGGTCTGTCTGTATGTCTGTATAAATGTGTATGGCTGAAGCAACTGTGGCATTTATAAGTCTATATTAAGTTCATCTGTGAAAATGCAACTGTATGCTTTAGTTATTTGTTACTAAATGCAATGTTATACCTGGTTTTTTTACACCTTGATCGGGGATAACAATTTTGGGTCTCATCAGTCAGTCTTTTTTTTTTCTTTATTTGCTTAACCAGGTCTGTAGAACTGGAGCCCAAACGCTCCTCCAGCAAGAGTCTGACTCATGGGTCACTCCTTCTGGCTGAGCCAGGACCCCAAACATTCACTACTGGCCCCTTTTCCCAGTCTGGGATAAGCTCAAGACCCCAAGTAAGGCATGGAAGGAACTTTTCTAGTCCTTTAGTAGCACCTATTTATCTTGGATGACCCTACTAGAAAAAATGCTGCTGAAAACATGAATTAATTTTTAATTGCATCACAGATGCAGTCAACATCTTTCTGAGACAATGTACCTTACATCTTTGCACAAGTAAATTCAAGTAAAGGAAATGGACATTAACATAAGAAAAGGGATAAAAGCAACAAAAACACAAACATGTGTTTGTTCAAGGTAGAACTAATCCTAATTCCACTTTCTCTTTGATTTTATCAAATAATAACATTATTTCTTCAAGTATTCACCTCTCCAGTAAATGTTATATATCCAAAACTAAAGTTAATTTACCGGTAGTTATTAATTTGGCCTCTGAAAATGCAACACTCCATAAAAAACGACTCATTTTTTTAAGCACTGTATGAAAATGTTAATAATATATTGAGTAGCACAGATACGGGGCAAAACACATTTCTAGATCTGCTGCAGCCTCTCTATGCATCTATCCTGTGTGTGTGTGTGTGTGTGTGTGTGTGTTTCATCTACCCCTCTTAACAAATGAAGGTGTTGTGCCTAACAAGCACTCTGGTCCATTTTGACTGGCCAACAAGGGCTTAATGACAAGTCAGATAACAATGGAGAGGACAGAGATGTACAGTAGAGCATCACCAGCAAACTATCAGTCTGTCCAACAATGGCTGGTCAGTCCTCATCTTCTTTTTCTCATGTTGGTGCAGAGCAACACATCAAACAGACACTCACCTATGCACATATGATCATGCACACAGCAGATGTTCAGAAAAAAAAACAAACAAAACAATCCCACTTATTAACACAAAAGCAGAAAAATCACACTCGGCTACTGTAGATGTATTAGTGCAGGGGCAGAGAAGGGCAACCTCTCCCACACACCAATAAACAAACACACGGGCAGTATAACTGGTTGTGCGGGCCGGGTTTGATGACAGCCCCCAAACAATAGGGCACAGAACAGCCCAGCTATCTGCCTGTCACACAGTGAAGGGGGATTGGGGGGGCTGCTGAAGAGCTTGTCAAACCCAATACATGTAAACACACATGCACAAACCCACAGAAAAAATCAGTACAAATATAAAAACATTAGCCGCACATGTGCGCCCGTACACAGACTCACACATACACAGCACATAAACAGGGTAATTTAAAGCACTGCCATTTATTTGAAGAGCGCTCCGTTTTCCAGACTCTGAGTGGAAGTGAATTTGCTTTTTCTGTCAAGTGCAAGTCAGGTTGGATTAAACAACACTTGGCCAGTGCTGATGGGTTATCACTGTGCATCTGTGTGCACTTTCCTGTGTGTCTGTGTGCCGGTTCTCTGATGATGCCCACAGGCATCTGGGTTTGAGGCAGGCAGATCTGCAGACAGCCCCTTTTCCTGTCAGGACCCATCTCTCTCTTTCCTGTGTCTCTCAAGGTGTCCTTTTCACATTCATTGTGTTTCACTTTGTATCTTCTGTGTCGCTTACTTTTCTTCTGTTTGTTCTTTCATCTTTCACAACTCAGTTTTTCTTCAATAAAGAAAAAAGAAGCAAAAACATTGAGTTCCTAACATAGCAGGTGACACGTGGCACACAGAAGTTGTTAAAACTGTGCCAATCTGATATGCATATTACTATAAGAGCTTAACCGGAGGTTCATTTCCTTTTTTCTTATGCTGTGGTTTCTTGGAGCTCAGGGGAATTTTATTGTGCTGAGCCAATTAAACAAAGACTCTGCAGGCTGGGCTGGTAATTAGCTGGTATAATGAGGAATCCATAGAGTGCAGATCAATCAATAATGGAACAAAAGCAGACTTGAGGTCTCATTTTTGCTGTTGCTGACAGGGACAAATATGAAGGACTCAATGAGATCAAAACACTAATGTCTAAAGTGTAAAATGAGCATAATAACACTTCGGTTAAATTGGTACTGGGAATGAAGCAGAGGCAAGGAATACTTTAGTGCGAGAGAATCCATGTTGCGCATTGTAATCAAAGAATCAGACATGTTAATCATGTGTGTTCTTAACGAGAATGTTGTGGCCACTTCCTGAGAAAATGCATGTATTTGGTCAACATCCTGTATTCTTAATATCCCTGAATCTAGGACATCTGATGTGAGTAGTGAAGCTATCCTGTAGAGCGACTGTGGAAGTAGTGACACCAATCTGCTCAGCTTATATAGATTAGTCCCTAAAACTGATCTATATGCCTATAGATCAGTTTTAGGGACAATGCCAACATGCCATTGATGCTCACTCACATCTTCTCATTACCCTTTCATGTGCTGTTTTTTTTGTGTTTACTGCTTGTTACGTATGTCCAACTGGCAACCATGTATGATGTGTTCAGATGATGATAGCTGTGTTAATTTCTCATATTTGCGTCTGTATGTAATGTAATTTTTGAAGTATGTGTTAGATTTGCATGTAAACTGCTCCGTATTTGTGTTTGTGAATGTGTGTGTGTCTGTCTGGGTCCCAGGGAGTGTAATGGTCCCTGGAGGCAGGCCAGCATCCATCAGCGAGCAGCAGGCATTAGTGCACTGCCCGAGTATCGATGGACCACCGGGGCCGGACGGCGGGCTCCTCCCAGCAGTCACAGGGCAGGATATGTCTGTGTGTGCGTGCAAAGCTGTTATAGACACACTAAATGCTCCAGATACATTCATAATATATATATATATATATACATGTGTGTAGAGGAGTGGAGAGGGAGCTGTCTGTGGGTGTCTGTGTATGACCCCAGCCCCCGGGCTACGTGTCACATCTATGTTTGTGTTTGTGTGTGTGCGAATGCGGATGAGAGGCCGCCTGACTGTCATCGATCTCTCATGCACCAGGCCAGCACTTAACACTTGGACTATAGCAACTAATACACTCACACCCTCTATTACTGCCCCACTGGAAGCACAGCGTGCGCATGTGTGTATACATGCGTGTGCTTTTGAGTGTGTGTCCTGCTGCCAGTCTCACGCTGCTGCCGTTCAATGGCAGCACAATAGATTACACATATAAGAGTGTAATGATATATCTCTATTAGGCATTCTCTGTCCTCACCTCTCCCCTCTCCAAGCCTGTGTACTAATGCTGCAGCATATTACTGCATTTATCTACTCTACTACATTTTACTACAACCAACACCGATAATGATTTATAAGCCTAAAAAGGAGGAGAATGTATGTTCAATAAAGATCTTAAGCAGCATCAATGTGTTGTGCTCGTTTTTCGGCACATTTTTGCATTTTCCCTGCACTGAATGTGGCATCAAATAAGGCTGATTGATAGTTTGTATAGAACCATTCCAAAGCAACCAGCCAGGTAAAAAAAAAAAGCCTAAAACACAATTGGAGCTCATGTCCTCTCTAGCTCTCTTTTGCTTTATTTTACATTCACTTGTATGTTTGACCTCATGACCTTGTTCTTTTAGTCCCTGAAGAGGCAGCAGTGAGAGAGAGGAGAGAAGGCAGGATAAGTAGATAAGAGGTGATGCAGGTCATGGCTGTTGGGGTTTCTTGTGTGAGTTTAAGAGGGGCATTAAAGGACGGAGAGAGAAATTTGGAGAAACAGGAAGCTTAAGGCCATAGAATGTACACGGGAGCCTCTTAAGTGATATGATTGTTTTGCAAAGGAACTATGGTGGTGGAACTTGGACTCCTTACTAATAATACATCTCTGCTCAGACTGACCCTGCTGAAGGATGCATACACCTGAATATACAGAGACAAGGACAGACACAAGCGGGGAGAGAGAAATAAAACATACACCCAGAGCAACAAAAGAGATCACTATCTTTTAAAAAAGAAAGTATGAAGCACAAAAATCTGTGCCCTTTACCAGACGGGCTAAAGTGAATGACACTCAATTGATCAGTGAAGCACTGTTGTGCGTGAGCGCGTGCACACGCATGTGTTTGCACAACGAAAATGGGCTTAAATGACAATCATTGATTTACTTATGCCTCTGGCCCATTTACAGCACGCCATGTGCTCTCGCACGGGGGTACCCAGACATCACCATCCTGGTGGACAGAGGACGATGGTCTCATTGACGCCATCCATATGTCAACAGTCATACAAGACACAATTCTCCTCGGCCAAAAATGGACAAACACCGAGTGCCCAGACTCCCCGCAACGACATACTGGGAGGGGCTCTGCAAAATGCAAAGCATTTAATTGTGGTCATGTGACATCTGAAACATCTGCAATTGGTGTATTTGCACAAACAATAATTTGTTGTGTGTCTGTTGATGTTGAACAGCTGAACTCACAACCACATAATGCATCTTTAAAAGACTTACAGCACCCCCAACTGGGGGCACTAATCTGCCAATTGAGATGGAAAAAGGCAGCGGCAAATTCACGCTGCACATGGTATAGCTTACATACATACATATAATGAGGCTAATTTTACAATATCTATATATTTATGTTTCACTCAGGCTCTCAACACTAAAACATCCATATGTGTCATGTAGCTTATGGTGGTGGTTTATTATATCTGAGCACACAATCCAAACAAAGGCCAGGTGGCACTCACACAAACATCCACAAAACACACACACACCATGAAAGAGGTGCAATTAGAGCATCCCACTCCAATTAACCAGCTCTCTAAACAAATCCCTGTTAGGCCCTCCATTGTGACTGTGCTCAAAAACAGCCACTTGGGAGAGCAACATAAAAGCTTAAACTGTATTCCTCCTCCCGTGTGTGTGCATGTGTGTGCGTCTGTGTGCGTGCGTGTGTGTGTGTGTGTGTGTGTGTGTGTTATGACTCTAACAGTGATGGGAAGATTGTGCAATCACTGGTGGGTGGACAGAGAGAACGACAGCAGAGAGGGAGGGAAGAAGCAACAGCAAGGGCTAAAAAAAAATAATAAAACGGGGGAGAAGATGTCACCACCAGAGCAGGAAGAGAAAATTAGAACCTGTAGAACTGACACAGAGAGCTAAAGGTCTACTGGAAAGTTGTGACCTGGCTTCTTTTTTTTTTTTTTTTTTACAATTTCCGGTGCCTATTTGTGGATTTTGACAAAGTATTTAAGCATCATACCGGATGACGCATCGCTCCTTGATGGCAGAACGACTGTGACTCCAAGAATTTGGATACTGGTGACCCTGGACAATAACAGGAGAAGGTGGACGGCATCCTTTATGCCTGTTCTGTATAGCTGATAATGAGTTGACAATACAGGGAGTCAGAAACACACAGAGGGACAGAAACAAAGGACGGGAGACAGTGTAGGGTACAGAAAATGATGTCTGTGATCCCTCCCTCACTTAACCCTTAACACACACAGACACACGCACGCACGCACACACACATACACACACCCTTGGTGAAAGGCCCAGTGGGGCAGCGCATGAAGTTTGGAGGCGATCTGTCTTGAAATGTGGATGCACACCAATCTTCTCGTAATCTCCTTTTTCCCCAGAGAGACACGCCCATGCACTCTCATACATTAAGAACACATATATACACAAATCCGATGCAAATGTGCATAATTAAGTGAACATTTAAAAAATATTATATTTCAAGTTCTATAGCTGGTCATGTAGCAAGCCTGTAGGCCAAGCCTCATAGACTCTATGTGATTTAGGGCTGGCTACCATATCTGTACTAAAACAACCATCCTTTTGTCTTTTTAATTTATTTATTTGTGTATTTAATTACAGCAGGAGTTCAATATGCTGTTTGCCAGTCTAAATAGCCATTAAACTGTAGCTGTGGTCCCTTCAGCCTGGAGCTTAGGAAGGATGCTACAGTGAGTGATTAGGGAAGTCTCTCAGGGGGCCACTTGAAAATCAGTTAACCTTCCCTTCAGAGACCCATGCTAACTCACATTAGCATTTAGCACTCTCCCATTAATGTCAACATCTTCTTTAGCATTAGCATGACCAAGTGACAGTTGAAGGCCCCTGTGGTCGAATTCTTCAAACGCGTGCACCCATGCACACACACACACACACACACACACACACACACCACACACACACACACACACACCACACACACACACACACACACACACACACACACACACGTGAGTAAATGCTGCCACAACTGGCAAAATTGTGGCAAACCAAAATCCCAGAAAATTGGTGAATTTACATTTTCAGATTCAGATATGGCACTTGAGAAATTCTGCCCCACCGCAGGCATGAGGGAAATACAACTAACCAAGGTTATAATCATGACTTTCCTCTGTTTTATAAGAGTTTCCTTTGTTTAAGTTCAATGCAGAAGCCGCACACTGTAATTCATAGCTTTCATACCAGTTTTGAAATTTCATTGGAAAAACACTCAGAAATACAAATCAAGAGGATGCCATGTGATTTGCATAAAAGAACATGTTTTTTTCCTCAAAATGTCCCAGCGTTTCAAGCACTTTTAATTAATTCATCTATTTCTTTTCATCAGGAATGAAGAGGAATTCTTTGTATACATTTTACATTCCAAAGTCCACAAAAAAATAAAGAAAACTAAATGATATTGTACTGTTACCTCTTTTTTAGAGGCCACCGTAAGCTAAGCTTAGCAAGGGGGAACTGCCAGGAGGGGCTCACAGGGGTTGGGTGACTTAAATGGAGAAAAATCCAATAATTGTATCCGTCCAGAGGGAGGGAGAGCTTTTAGGGAGGGGTGCAGCCTGTTATTACTATTACTTCTTTCTTTCTCTCTTTCATTTCATTCCCTAATTCTAGGATGAGGGAGGAACTTAAGAAAAGGAGGGGGAGAAGTGGAGACACATGGGGGCTGCAGACTGAGCTTGCTGTTAAAGTATGTCCTTGTAATTAGCTGAGTATTAGCCGCAGTGACAATGCAAGAGCACTGGGTAGGGAAACACTCTTTAACGCTCTACTCATTTCCTGAACTTAATCCCCACCGCTTACTGGTAATAGTGGCCATGCATCTGGACAAAGACACACGTACGCATGCATGCACCCGTGCACACACACACAGACATGGAGCAATTTAAATAATGAACTGCTGGCTGTAATGGGAAAACACTGTGAGCAAAGCTACACCCAGCAGCACACTTTCAATCTCTATTTGTGTACGTGAGAAAAAAAACAGAGAGTGAGAGAGTGAGAGAGCAAGCACGACATCTATGTCTGGAACTACAGATTCGCATCAGCTTGTGTGCAGATACACTGTGGCGACTGTTTACTCCTCAAGTGTCAAGAAGCTTCCAACATCCAGCAACACTTGAGGGCACAGTTACTGGAACCAACAAGGCTGTGGAAAATGCAAAAATCAATTACTTTCAATTAAGTCAACCGGCAACTCTGTCAATGTGCCCTCAAGCCACTCAAAGTCTTTCTTGAACTACCTCCATCCCCCCATTGCCCCTGACACAGACGCACTTCTGCATGCACACTTTAAAGCAACGTAAACATTGTAGCCTTTTTACAAATGAACTCTAATGATTTCCCATATTCAACATCAAATGAAAACTTGGCTCATTCATCACATTTATTGAATAGGCATCTGTATATTCTGTATTTTTATTGTGTTTAAAAATTACATGAGTCATAAATTCATCATCAGTAGAAAACTTTAAAATTTAAATGAGTTATGTAGCTAATTATCGTGCACGTGTCCTGGAATTACTTGTACATGTTTGCTATTGACTTGTATGTAGTGAATTTAACAGCCCTATCACATATAATAAACCAAAATATAGGGGCGTAGAGCATTTAACAAGATTCTGATAAAGCCTGCGGCACATTTTAGTCTCACATTGATTTTTGTTCCATTAGTTAAAATCAAAGGGGTAAGAGACACCTGAGCATCGTCCAGAGCATAATAACGGAGAACCATTTCTCTACAGAGCGTGTTATAAATGTCACAGAGGGGTTCCACAAACCTTGTCAATGACACAACAGTCTGCATGTGCCCGTGTGTGTGTGCGTGTGTGTGTGTGTGTGTATGCATGTGTATACGGGTGCCAGATCCAAGTCTCGTGCTATTGTCTAACAAGGTCTAATTAGCACTATGGCACATTGAATTAGCATAATTATGCAAACAGGGTTCTGCTAAAGGCTTGGTACAAGGGGAGGCTACAGGGGGTAACTATGACTCTACAACACACACATACAAGAACACGTCTGCACAACCACCCTGTCACTAGGAATAAAGTGCCACAAGTATGGCACATCAAACACCAATCCACTGGATATGGAAAATAAAACACATTTGTCCAAGAGTGCTGCAGGAAAAGACAAAAAAGATAGGACGTCACCAAGGCATCATGTGATAGACACGCACAGGCCCAGCTAACACCTTTAACCTTTCTGTTTTCCTTACAGTTGTTACCAGCAAGGGTGAGAGGCAAAGTCTGTTGGAGATAATAGATGGGCTGAAGGGCTAGCAGCCATTCATAAAACGGCAGTTGTAGTACAGATGGCTCTATTAGCCTTTGTGTGGAAGCTCAGCTTAACGTGGCCACGCACACAACCACACGCATGCACACACACATTCAGACACAGACACGCAATTAGCACTGCATGTTTTGGGGATTGGAATAGAAGCTGTCGTTAGAGTCAAGAACACTCAATTATTCGTCCTGCTTTTGAATATATAGACTGTGTGTGTGTGTGTGTGTGTGTGTGTGTGTGTGTGTGTGTGTGTGTGTGTGTGTGTGTGTGTGTGTGTGTGTGTGTGTGTGTGTGTGTGTGTCCAAGTAACCTCACAGACCAACAAGTCCTCTTACCCAAAGCTCAGCAATGTCAACAAGCTCCAGCTAAACCCACTCAAAGACACATAGACATGTATACACTTCCTCTGATGCATTCTTTGTCACCCAACCCCAAGGCCCAGTATTGTGTCCTAAAATCCTGATCCTCACAGACAAGCACCCCCAGAACCCCCAACAAAGACGGCACAAAGCTTTTTTATGATTACAAGCCCCCGCTGACATCCAAAAAACCAGTAGGGTCACAAGTTCAGAGTTCAAACAGTTCAAAGTGATCCAGATCAGATTGAAATAGGCCCAAACTTTCAATGAGCATGTTAAACAATTACAAACGTAACCGCATTTCCTCATCTTTTCAGCAGCTGCCAAAGGGGCTGCGCTGGCTTTAAATACCTCATTAAGAGGAAAGCAATCTGTATCACATAGGAGGTGATTTTACACCAAAACCCCAACTCTTATGCAGTCAAACTGGGACAGAAAGACCGACATAATTGACCTGTATATAATTTATACACACACAGGATTGATTAACTGTACACAAACAGGACTTGTCCTCATGGGATTATGTGTCTTGAATTTTATGTTTTTGTAGTGCTACTGTATAACAGACACACAGATAAAGCACATCCCCTCTGATATAACAAAGCCACTCTCCATTCACTAAAGCGTCTTGATGGCAACGCCTGTCCTGATACTCTGTGCTGGAAATGAAACCATTGACTCCAGCTTACCGCCACCTTAAGAAACAACATATTGTTCACATACGTGCACAGTGGTGGCACAAATACAATAACCCGAAGAGAGGGTCATGCTGAGAGGGGGCAGCAATTTTAAGCTGAGTCCACACATTTTAGAGCCAGTGGGCTAATCCGGCAAGGCTTTTTAGCCTCCTATTCAGGAGGACAAGGACCCCCAGGATTTGGGCTTGTCCACACCTCATGGGTTAGGAATTATTGAGATGTGCAAATGATGGTGAGCCATGTGAAATTAGCACTGTGCAGATTCTGTAGATGGGCACAGCTGTGCATCAAGTACACACAAGTAGGTATGCGTTTGTGTTTTTAGAGGAGTTACTTTCTGATTCCCACTATCAAAAATACACCCTAGAGCTCTGGCAAGGTCACCTCGGAGCCTTTCAGAACATCCTCTCAACCAATCCTAATTGATCTCACGCATTACTAGTCCCAAACATGAGATGGAGAACAGGAGGGAGCTGGATCACTCTTTAAACATACGCATGCACGCACATGCACGCACACACACACACACACACACACACACAGGATCTCACACAATCCACCTCTGGCATGCCCACCCACCATCTCCCCTTCTTCCCCTTTTCTATGCTTTCATCTCCGGCTGTGCTAATCCACTGGCCGAGTCAGGAACTCAGTTACCCATCTGGCCAAGCACAACTCCAGCTGAGCGGAGATGGGGTGGGGGGGTGAAAAGAAGAAAGAAATGAGTAAGAGGGCTGGACTGTGCGAGACAGATGAGGGCGAGTGATGTCAGTTGAGATGTTGGTCTAGGGAGGGGATTTCTGCTGGTGGCAGAAGACTGTTCAGCAAACATTCATGGGCTATTAAAACAACTATTTCAATAGAGTCGATATTTTTGGGATCAAACGTTAATGATAGGCATAGCGGATGCGATGCCATAATCCACTCTGACATTAGAGGACTGCTGTAAAAGAATAAATGACTTAAAATGTACCTTAAACTACAATTTATAGTCTGATCCCAGCTTCCACAAACGTGGCCCTAAACTCTGAACCTCTGACCTCAATTACTGGTACTGTGAAAACATCTGGTTGGATAATATGTGACCTCTAACATGAGCCATCAAATGTCTGTAAGAAAGAGTTGAAAGCATGCTAAACATTTAGGGAGTCATATATATGAATAATGTCAATAAGTGGGTCTGCAAAGTTTTACAAAATTTACAAAAACTTCATACCAGATAAATGGCTCTGACTGGCTAATCAAAACTACACATGCACTAATGGAACCCTTTTCTATTTAAAAAAACACATAACATGAGAGCTCCACATCAATCCAGTAAAAACAATCCTCTGACCAATAAGTAAATGCAATACAATCTGGAGAATAGAATGAAAAGGCAATCTGTTAATTAAAACCCTGTTCAGAGTAGAATTAACATGTGTCACGCGCTGTGCAAAGCATATTCTCTCTTTTTCAACCGGGTTGAAAGAACCCACACAAAATTTCACTGAATGACAATAAAACAAGGATAGTTTTCTGTTTGAGTGCCCCCCTTTGTCCTCCTATAACATCTAGCACCTTCTACAATTATTAGATGTGTGAATAGAGTCTGATGAGAGAACATTTGTCGAAAATTATTTTACTTGAGAATCCAGATGAGAAACATGATCTCTTTCAAACAGATCGACCAGAACATTTCTGTCAGGCTATACGACAGTAAAGTTATTTTGTCAAAATACATCATCCTCATGACAAAATGTGTACTTACAGACATTGCCAGTGTTGTCAAAACTGTTGAGCACTTCGTTGACTCGCAGAGGCCCTAAGTTATCCCTGAAAGACAGAGATTTCTATCAAAATCCTCTAAATTTGTGTCTGCTTCATTATTTTTGCATATTTATGAGTCATCCCCCACATCATTTCATCTTAATGTATAAATTAGGTATTATTAAGTGCTGTATGCTTCCATACATGTGTGTGCAGCCCATGTTGCTCTGATGAGGGCCTCTCACCAGTGGTGTTTGTGTGTGTGTGTGTGGTGTGTGTGTGTGTGTGTGCGTGTGCGTGTGTACCTGAGCAAGCAACTGCACTCTGCAGAGTAGACACTGCTGTACTCCACCCACTGGTCATCAGTAGTATCACCAGAGTTTTGTGTCTTGGGATTTTTCCTGGTAAAAAGGTCAAATGTCGAAAACCTACGAACAGACACTTGTTTGATTTCTGGATTGTCCACCTGCTTTTGTCGCAAAACCTGTGAGAGTTGGGGAGCGTAAAGAAAAATGTTTTAATGTTAACTTCTTTACAACAGTTAAAGTCGGGGGGGGCGGGGTGAGTATATCCACCCTGACATTAAAACTATCTGCTCTCCGAAATTACTCTCTTTGAATGAATTAAGGCTGTTAGGACATACTGCTCTTTAATTAAAAAACTAACATATGACTGTCATTGTTTCCATTAACTTGTTTTCTTCGAATATACCTGTCTGAGTAATGTCCACCTGGCCTTGGCGACCTCAGCTGTAGCACAAGTGGCATCCCTGGACATATGCGAGTTAATCTCACCGGCTTCTTCAGTCGCGTTTTTCCTCGAAGATGATGCCGGCTCGGTTTTCTCTGCAGCACCGGCAGCAGGTGAGTCTCTCTCCATTTTGATTTTCTTTATGGCTAAAGTTGCTGCACCAAAGAAATGTGTTGGGTTCTTGGATTTTGCTGCTGTCGACAGCCAAGCGGTAACAATAAACTGTTTAGTGTAATTTGCTTAACTGTAGAAAGGATCGCAAGTATGGCTTGGCATTCCATCCACTCGCAATGTAACCCTTCTACTTCCGTACACTTTTGGCTTTCGAGGCATAGCAATAGATAGTCGAGACAATCGAGCGAAACTGCGGCGTGGTTAGGTCCTGAGAATCCAGCAGCTCATATCAGAATACGATTAGTTTAGTCTGGCGCTTCGATCACGTCATCAACAGTAGGCTGTGTTTACGGAACGAAGCACGTGTATTGGTTTGACTCGTCGCAGAAGTAAGAAAACGCGAGAATTTTGGCTTTAAACTCTTTAAATCACCAATCTTTTGTCCTAATTTCAAACTAACTTCCTATTGTTAGCATTTAGAGACGCAATGGCAGTTGCCCAGCTGGTTAGTCAGAAAACCCTTAGGTTAGAACCCTCTCTGTGACAGCATCTGTGTGATTTTTCTCATTAAATGTAGACGATAAATAATCGCAATGGTTTTTCGTCCATGTTTTTTGCCCAAATTCTCCCGTTTCCGCGCCTCATTACGCCTAATTCTTTCTGCCGATCACAAACGAAATTCGTGGGTCTACATCCAACGTTATCGTGCGTCGGTAAGATCATTAGGTTATCAATGTCACATCAAGTTGGCTGATAGTAACTGCGTAAATGTTCTGTTCGTTAATTCACTCGGCAACCTCAACTTTTTGTAGGACTCACACTCATCAGTTGATAGTTTCACCAATAACCTGGAGAAATACAAGGACCTGGCGAAATATTTCAGCAGGAGACTAAGAGCATCATACAAGAGGTTCTCCAACATACCTGATTACTCAGTGGTAAGGAGTGTTTCCTGTAATAACATCGCAATTTGGGCTGCTGTATAAGACATTCAAATCAAAAAGCCTTGTGAAATCATTGATGCTTGTCTTGCTGAACTGTTAAATGCTTGAAACAGATATGTGGACATGACCATGTGTACTTCATTGAAAGTGATGGCATCTACAGAATGGATAGGAGACAAAGTAAGAAGTACAAATATTAACAGCTGTCAATGGTGTAAAAACCAGCCCATTGGTTATAGAAATGGAACTTCCAACTCTCTATCATCAAATCTATGACTTCAGGCAGGCCTGGAGGATGTAATAGTCTTATTATTTATAACCGCTGTGATCCCACTATTTGTAGGTGACATGATGCCAGAGCAGGTGCTAAATCTTGGACATGTCTCTCAACTAAATAACGGGCTTGATATTGACAAAGAGAAAAAAATACATCAGTGGACTGTGCAGAGAATACGTCTGTCCCCAAAGGAAAAGCATCTCGCTGCTACAGTGAAGAGTGATTACAGAGAGGAGCTAAGGTGAAAGTAGAACAAACATCATTTAGCTTCTTTATGATATTTAAAATTGGAAAATTACTGAATTATTAACAGGATAAATGCCCCATAACAACACAGGTGTGTGATTGTGAAGCTTGGAAAAGCAAATTCTTCTGCCCTGGAAGATCCCAACATCATATTGTCTTTGGATAAAGTCTTCAGCTTTGGTATGTTTTAAGTCATTTGAAAACTGAACATCAATAATGTCCTAAATGAGTGTTGCCTGTGTGCACATGGGTGAAGAATGGGCCACAGATGATGTCCTGTTCTACACAACTCTGGAGGCTCTGCGCTGCAGCAGAGTCTTCCGTCTGAGCTTGACCAGCGCAGAAACCGAGATAACCTCCGTCCATGAAGAAACACGCCCAGAGTAAGCAGAACTAATGTGGTGCTTGAGTTGTATCTGCTCCCAAATAACCTGTAAACTCTGTCACCTCTCCAGAGTGTTTGTTGAGGTGGCCCTCTCCAGAGACCAGCGGATGCTAAGCATTAACTGTACCAGCAGAACCACTTCAGAGGTGTTGCTAGTTAATTTAACAACATCTCCTTTCGAACCTTTCCTGGTTCAGCCACGCCAGCTGGACCTCCTGTACCACGTGGAGCACTGGAGAGGGAGGCTGATTATTCTGGCTAGCACTGGACCAGGACAGGAGTACCAGGTAATGGCAACACCCACTTACCAGATTACGTACAAGCGGGATAAGTGTTTAGTTCTGTCCAGACTGTAAATTTTACACTGTGTATTTGTAAAGGTCTTTGAGAAGATAACAAGAAAAAGCATTTGAGGAATAAAGAAGGGATGCATGCTTGGTAAAACAGAGCGACTGTATATTTGTGTGCTCACCAGGTGGTGCAGGCTCCTCTCTCCAAGCCATCCATGGACTCATGGATTCCCTTGTTTACTCCAGAACCTGGTACAATCATCAAAGACATGGACATAGTTGGAAACCACTGTGTCTTGGTTGCAAAAACACCAGCTGATGAATTCATCTTGACTGTCTTCCCCTTGGCCAGTCCCAAGGAAGTTCACACTGTCCAGGTCAGCTTAACAGAAGCATTTGTTTACTTACTTCCTCACCTGTTACTGATAAAAGCTTGTTATTAACATCATATCTGCGGACATTTCTTTAGCTTCCCTCTTGGGCCTGCTCCATCAAACCCAAGAGGCCCGACGTGGCAGAACAAGAACATGTGTTTGAGTTCTTGATTTCTTCTCCAGTACACTCGCCGGTGTCCTGCTGTCTGTACCCTGAGGTTGGGCTATTAGCAACAGACACAGAAGGTGAATTGTCCCCAGAAAGCCAAGACAATATTATCACCACACGCCTGGAGGCCCGTAGCAAGGTGAGAACACTGGTTATACAACAACCCTATACAATTATTGTTCATAGAAAGTTATGGATTCACTTTAATAAAACTAACATGCTAGTAAAGTAGAAGTTGTCTTTCTAGGATGGTACCTCTGTGCCAATAACACTGTTTCACACTCTACCTGTGGGAGATTTGAGAGAGGTGCCACTGCTCGTCCATGTTTATGGTGCTTATGGCCAAGATCTCAACATGGAGTTCCGGCCAGAGATGAGGCTGCTGCTGGAGCAGGGCTGGACTCTGGCGTACTGCCACATCAGGTAGAGTTTCACGTCAAGTTGACTTTGTGGAGTAAGAAAAGACGTGTAGAGATTTGTGTTTACTTCCCAGGGGTGGAGGAGAACGGGGTCTTTCTTGGCAAAGGCAAGCACGAGTGGAAGGGAAGAAAAAGGGTTTGGACGACCTCCGAGAATGTCTCCGTCATCTTTTCTCAATAGGCATCTCCTCCCCATCGCTCACTGCACTTACGGCTTTCAGTGCAGGGGCTGTTCCAGTGGCAGCGTTATGCAACACGCACCCGCACATGATGCGGGCTGTCACACTGCAGGTAGCCTGAAAAATTATTGGATCTTTCAGTCTTCACTTGCATTTTCCAGGGTATATTTTCCTAATACCTGACAACAGTTGAGCGCATGCACACCCAAAGACCTCTCTGGCCTCTGTGTTCAGGCTCCTTTTCTGGATGTGTTGGGAATCATGACAGATCCAAGCCTACCGCTCACTTTAGAGGACAGAGAGGAGTGGGGGGACCCAGTAGGAAACCCTCAACATAAACTTTCCATCTCTTCCTACTGCCCCCTTTACAACATCACTCCTCAGGTGAGAAGGATGACACTTCTGAATGTTTCTGACAGACTCTGAAAGCATACTATAACTGCTATGCATTCCATAGATGTGTTATTCATGTTTTTATATATGAATCTCTCAGCCCTACCCATCCATTCTGCTGACAGCCTACAGGGATGATTCCAGAATTCCTCTGGCAGGTGTTCTCAGATACAGTCAGACTTTAAAGAGTGCAATCAATGCATACTCTACCACAAAGTCAAAATCAGGTAAATGCTCATTTGATATTACACGGACATGTGTATGTACGGTATATGTATATGCGGTAGGTGGATGTAGTCGTGTTTTGTGTTGCAGCATGCATCTCCCCCTGTTCCTCGTGTGTTTAGTTTTGGTTTTCACTGGAGAGTTCCAAAGTTGAGAAGGGTGAGATCCCAACAGTGGTGTCAATGTGTATCTGCAGCTTGGGGAAACTGCGAACAGAATCTGAAGTTCGCAGCCAAAGTACAGCAAAGGTCACCTTCTGGTATAGAATAAGAGTGTGTATATGTCAGCTAATTGCTCTCGTTTCCCCTCAGACTGGCTCTGCCTCCCTCTCACTTTTAATCTGCCCTCCCCACATTGGCGGTTCGTTTTTACACCCCTCTCACTCTGGCACACCCACCAATCGTCATTTCAAATACACACATTATCTCCCTCTCTTTCAGTTGTTCCTACGCGCATACACCAGGATGTGTGTATATATGTCTCCCTAATCGGACCCTGTCTGTTCTCTAGAGCCTTTGATAAAGTGCTGATGGCGTAGACATCTGCAGGCAGGTCCATTAGCATGGTCAGAGATAGTGTATCGGAGCAAGAGATTAGACACCACAGACTGGGAGCTGTCAAGGTCACGACCGTACTTGTGTAACAGCCTGTACAACAGAGGAAGGAAGATGAGCAGGATGTGAAGAACTTGGGGAAGGGTGGGGGGGGGGGGGTATCGGGGGAGGGGTAAATGGGGGTGTGGATTGGGGAGAGGTAAGTGTGTGTGTGTGTGGGGGGGAATTCCATGAGGTCTAAACATTCCATATCTGCTCTGACCCCTACGTGTTGTTATTTTCTTTTAGAACATGAGCCAGCATCAAGCGTAGTGCTTAATATTCAGTGTGGAGCAAACCACCTGGGGCCTGAAGACTTTCAGATGATGCTGGAGGAGGTAGAGTTACATTGTTTCCCAAAAAGCAATTGTCACCCCAAATTATCATTTCAGAGGCTAATCTACTGACACATTAATCAATATGTACTCACTTTCACCTTTAAACTAAAGCATTTTGAATCCTCCTTAATAAGAGGTTGTTTCTATTGGTTGTGAGTCCTCTGTTGATAAGTGCACGATGAAATATATGTCTGTTTTTGTCTCACCTCACAGGAAGCCCTCAAGTTAGCGTTTTTATATACGGAGCTGCGCCTGGACCCCCCTCAGCCTCCACGCAGGAGAAAGAGATAGCAGAACTGTGAGGACTAACGTACCAATACAACAAACAGACATGTGGAACAATCTTTTTTTTATTATTTGGAATCAACTACATACATACAACCGCCCTCAATATTCGCTGACTGCTGTAATATTTAATGAGTAGCGATGTTCTCAGCATGTATACAGTAGGCCCAGCACCTTCAGATAGCAGGCCTTCTCCGATATGAAGCATTCATCCAGGTGGTTGGGATTAAAGCGAGTGTGGCTGGAGTACTCAATCACCAAACCCTCTCCAGCTTCTGTCTGGATATGAGACTTTTGCAAGAGCTTGCCATCGTTGGCTCGATTCGTGCTCATCCGCACCCTCAACTGCTGCGGTAACTCGGGAACAGCGGAGAGATCTGTCATTTTAGATTTGGTACCAAAGTTGAGCACGATCAGAAAGGCCTGGTCAAGCCCATCCAGCTCCCTGAGGTAAGCGAAGACATCAGCATCGGCATAGATGTAACAGAACCAACCGCGGTAAAGGGGGAGTTCTGACTGGCGCAGAATGCTGAGGAAACGGTACTGAGCCAGAACAGAACCTTCGTCTGTCTTCTGGACCTACAGGAGAAAGAGAAACAAGGATTTGGGTGGTTGAAGAGGTTATTGTTTAGATGTTAGCAGCGTTCCGCTGTACCTCAACGTTGACATGGCTGTAGTCGGGGTGCAGCGGTAACCAGGTGACATTGGTTTTATTGTTGAATCCAGCATTGATGTCATCACTCCACTGCATGGGAGACCTTTGAGGGTCCCGACTGGCCCTCTGCACTCGATGGACAGCAATTATAGGAAAAACCCAGAATCTTTAGAGCAGACATTCCACACTCATGTTTTTACCATGTTGTATTTGCCAGCTGGATCTTGACTTCCGGTGATGTTTATATTCTCCATGCCGAGCTCCTCGCCGTAGTAGGTGTTGGGTGTGCCCGGGAGGGTCAGCAGCAGCATATTGATAAGAGCAACATAGGTCTGACCTGCAGTGGAGGCAATTCGAGGCTTGTCGTGGTTCCCAACCTAATCAGAGTGGATAAGAGGAAAGAGACAGATGGTTTAGAAGTGAGCATGATGAATTGGAAGGGAAGATAAAAAACAACTGTGAGCAAAATTTGGAATGTGACAGTGCACACTTACCACCCAGTTGGCCCATTGTCCTCTGGGCATGTTGGCCATCCAAAGGTCAACCAGTTGTTTAACCCATAAGCCACTGTTGTTTTGTGGCAGGTCCAGCAAGTAAAAGTTAAAAGGGAAGTCGCTTTCTTTAGCAAGTGGCGTGCTGTAGTACATCATGGTCTTTTCCACCTCATGGTAATCATACGACTCTGTCACCATCAACCTGGAGTGAAGCCACAAGTTGTTTATTATGTACTTGGATCCTCAGCTAGACATATCATGGCTTTGAAAATTCAGGCTACAACAGAAATTTGTATCAAATAATAAAAAGCACCCTTTATATTTATTGAAATTTGTCATTATCACCATATGTTACAAATAGCTACATAAAAAGCACTGGCAGTAAAAAAGTGTGCAGCGGCGTTTTTATCCTTTTATTGATTCGGTACCTGTATCTACCGGGCTCGTGGCTGTAGGCATCCATTTCAGCCCTCCACTCTCTCAGCAGGTCATGCAAACCCAGCTGGCTGGTGGTGTAGTCACGATGGAGGTCCTCGTCTGATGTTACAGACTCCTGCAGTGAATTGAACATGAAAACTACTGTAGAAAAGCTTTAGGAACGGAGAGCAACACTGTTGTGGATTAACAGAGGTCAGCAGCAATTTCCTCTGGCGACTGGGACTTTTTTTTCCTGTCTCCGGCCAAAGGACCGGATCTAGTCTCAAGTAGGTACAAGAATAAATAAGCAGATCCTGGGAGAGAGGAGGGAAAAGACCGCGGGATAGACTTCAGGGTTTAACGAATTAGAACTCAAGCTGAGCGAAGAATTCTGATACCTAACGGAGAATTCTTAAACACAGACGAGACAATTTATGTGCACCTCCAAATGATGGCACCTTGCAAGCGTAATAGAGGGGAAAATTGAGGCGGACGGATGGACGGACAGCCTGCAACCTTCCTACTGCAACGGCACAACAGGAAGTCATTCAGCTTGGGTGGAATGTTGAGAGAAGCTTTAGCAGTCAGAGGTTCAAATGGAGCCACACTCATTTCTGTGCAACTGTTGCACATCAGGTAAATCCCAGATTTGTTAATCCACTAAAATATGCCTCTTTTTTGCTAATCCAGTCTGTGAGAAGGAACCAAATCTCTTTCTCAGTGAGCTTAACTCCATGTCGCGGATTCTCAAAGAACAGTTTTGCTGGTTTTTTCACTCTTGACCAGCCGACACCAATAAGATATAAATGCAGATGGATTACAGTCAGTTTTCCCTCACTGTTTGTGTTTCATCTATAAAAACTGGACTCTGGTGTTTAAGGATACATAGTTAACTAAATTATATTGCAGGATTTTTTTACTCTGTTTATGGCAGACTGTAAACTGGACTTAATGTTGAAATAGTCCTAGGACAAACAAAAAGCAATAAAGCAGAGTTTCAGGATAACGCTTACTGGGGTCAGAATTCAGGAACTCGGATATAAATGACTAAAGGGAACCATGCAGTTGCCATTTGACCGGTTTAAGTTCAAGGGCCTCAGAATTATGGTGTCCATCAATGGAACAAATAAATGATGTAAAACTCACTGCTGGTTTATTTGGGTCCACCTGTGGTTCATCCCTCAGGTGTGCAGCCTCCAGTGCATACTTCGCAGAACCGATCCGGAAGCCATCCACCCCTTTCTCCAGCCAGAAACGAATAATATCCTTCAAAAAAGCAACAGCATGACCAATCATCACAACACAGGAAAGCGGCCGCAGCAGTGAAAGCATGCAGAGGACCACTTACGATCATCTCTTTGCGGACCCTCGGGTTCCTCAGATTCAAATCTGGCTCCTCCTTGAAGAACTGGTGCAGGTAGCATTGTCCTCGGACTTCATCGTACGCCCATGACGTGTTCCCAAACACGCTGACCTGAAGGGGAAAGGTGGGGGTCTGATCTGATTAGACTGTCTTTATTCAGCAGCATTACTGCTAGTATCCACACAATGGCCAAAACGGGCTGAAGCGCTGACCCAGTTGTTTGGCCTCGGTGCAGTTTGGTTGCAGTCGGCCCAGATGTAGTAATCTTCATATTGAGGGTCTCTGGTCCGGCTCAGGATGAACCAGGGATGGCGGTCACTGGTGTGATTGGGAATGAAATCCATGATCAGATTCAAACCTGGTGAAAGCAGAAATAGAGGAATCCTGTAGCAACTCCTGTGATCAGATCAGCCTGATAAGATCCAGAAGGCCCCTACCTCTGTTGTGCATCTCGGCCAGGAGCTCGTCAAAGTCTTGCATGGTTCCAAACTCTGGGCTGATGCTCCGGAAGTCCTCCACGTCGTAGCCAAAGTCCTTCATAGGGGAGCGATACAGGGGACCGATCCACACTGACTTAATATTCAGGTATTGGAAGTGATCCAGCTTCTGGAGGATTCCTGCCAAACCATGAAAACAACATTTGGGAATATTTATAAGGCAACTTTTCTCTGTGGGGAGAAAGACTGATGCATTTGAGATGAACCACCAACAAGCCGTTATCAAATGAGTCTCTTTGATTCGTGACATTGACATTTGGAGAAAAGGAGGAACTATTCCAATGCAAAGAATCAGTGAAAACTAAACTATTTCCACAGCACAGCTATATTAGTGGAGTTTAAAATACAGATTTGATTTTTACTGTTTTGTTTATATGGCTTCAGCGGTGTGCTTATATTGAACAGCAGTGATAAAGATGAGTGCGCATGAGTGAGTGGGTATGCTGACATGCACATTCTTCAAGTTGCTTATTGATTCCATAGCAATAAAAGGATACATGCTTACTCATGGGACAGCCATGTGTAAATAGATGCAGACTTGCAGCAATTTCTAAAACAAGTCAGATCAAGTGCCCTCATAGACCCTGTGGATAAAATAATAGTAATAGCAATAATAGTCTAACAGGTTTTTGTGGACACATGGGTGGGAAAAGTGCCCTAACTGTAGTAGATGCCAGGTAAATTACATGTGGATGTGTGAAAAAAGGGATTTCTTGTCCTACTGTCAAATATGACAGTGTCCTCTTTAATATTCTGCCTGTTAAACCTGCTGTTAGGAAGAAAAAAAAAGTGTTTCAGGGGCAAATGTCGGGAATGCTGATGATGCTTCTTCACCGTTAATAAATGACTCATTAAACAGTTACAAACAGCTTATGACACTCGTAAGTTTTCCATCATTTACCTTTGTGCGGTTTGCATTAGAATAAATTGAGGGATTGAATGTCAGTCGAGAGCAGAATAGCTGCAAATATCCGTGTGAACGTCACCTTTAAGGTCTCCGATCCCGTCGCCGTCGGAGTCTTTAAAGGAGCGGGGATAGAGCTGGTACATCGGGGAGGTCTGCCACCAGCTCAGGCACCGGGGGGACAGCGCGATCACGGTGGCCGTGAGGCCCACCAGCGCCGCGGTGCAGGCCACCGTCAGCCAGAAGATGATCTGACGGGGCACCCGGTACCGGGCCTGGGACGAGTACAGCAGCAGCACCTCCTTGGGCATCCCGGGGTATGGTTTAATCTGGGTGTACTCTTCAGACGCGTCCACGTCCCGCGTCCCCGCAGCCGAGCAGCCCTTTTCCTCCGGGACGGTGTTCAGTTCGGCCGTGGTCTCACCGACTTCCACATCCTCAAAGCCCGGGTTCGTGTGGCACCTAACCAGCTCCATAACAGCGTTGCAACTACTCTGAAGACAGCTCTCCTGCAGACTGGCTTGATTTATGGTCGCCTGGGTCAGAGTACACCCCGCGCGCGCGCGCGCGCGCACGGAGTCACCTGTGGAATGTGGGAAATTTGAGCGTTTAATGGGATTTGGAGTGGTTTAATGTTAGTGGAAATATCCCCAAAACTACCAGGTGACAAATGATTTGTAAAATTCTTTTTATTCAAATGAAAGTTTAAAATTGAGGATTTTTTTATTTGTAATACCAATTTATAACTGCGTTAACTGACTTACACAGGGATCAGTTATTTTTTTAAAGGATGTATAAAAATATACGCAAGTGTTGTGTAGTTAGTTTTATGTAGTTAATGTTTTTGAAAAAAAAAGAAAAAAAGAATTTGAATGTGATGAATGGATTTGAATTTGCCAGTAGGGCAATAAATGCTGAAGCCATTTGAACTGAAGTGCATGTTTTATTGACATTTTCACTGACTGTTCCGCAATATCACAACAGCATAGTGAAATACAGGACGAAGGAATGTGAGCATTCAGGGTGTTAAACCTTTTCTGGATTTATTCAAAGATCAGGACGTGCACACCAGTTTCCTACTACTGTCTTCAAAATACGACATTTTCAAAAGCAGGGAATAATTTAACTGTAGGACTTGGGTCAGTCTATATTAGTCACAGCATACATCTGTTAACACTGACCACAAATTACAGAAGGCTTGGACAAATTCTCTGTCCTCGGGAGGACAGGACAGTTGTCTTTGTTCAGTTTGTGTCTCACCTGGTTACATTTAGAATAAATGGCAGCATCAAAAGTTGAAATGCTTCAAGAAGAAAGAAAACACATTTCCTGCAGAGGCACAAAGAATACAAAACTAAAACGCAAAGAGAGCTTGTTCTTATGGGGCCTCATGAGAATAGGTTGCTGTTTAAATTCCGTCCATACAGTGAAAACTGTAAAGGAAAATTAATACATTCAGAAAAATAAACACCTTTTTATTAAACCCTTGTCTTGTGAAACACTGTGAAACACTTCAGAAACATGAACAGTTCAGCAAATGCAATGAAAAGTATGTTTTCATATTTAAATTCCCAAGGCCCCAAAGAGCAAAATCCTGAAAGGAATGTACATGTTTAAAATGTTACAGCTTTTATTAACCAACACCCCGACCCCCCCACACCCTGGAAAATTCAACCGCTGGCAAATGCACAAACATGCTGGGTCAGATGGCACCATGAACCAGAATCACCGCTGCTATTACCCGACGGGGCAAAAAGTTGCACTTTTTACAGTGTTACAACCCAAAATAGGCAGTATCAAAAAATATGCTAGATGATAAATGTGGAATATGTTAATGAAGAGTTTAAAAATTTAAAATTAAATTCTTCTTGTACTTTGGTGGCAAAGATAACAGGCTGATGGTAAAGATGAGGCCACTATGGAAACATGTCAACAGATTTGGATCTATTGTCTTTAGCGAATAAACTGACCACAAAGTCAGCCCAGAATGTGCTGTGCATGCTACATTAATATTGTTGTGCCCCAATCAAAAGGGGCTTTTTTAAACTGCATGGATGACCTCAGAGTCCTGGAGAGAAGACGGCTCTCAGAAAAACCAGGTTTGTGTTTGCAAAAAGGGCAGGAAGGACAAATAGGACAAAGAGGAACTGACATACCAAATCAACAGAATGTGAATATATATCATTTGTATCTAACACATAACTTATTTTTACCTTTGACAACAACGGGATGAAAAGCTTATTATTCTGGAAATGGCCACCAATATAAACAAATCACTTCTGACAAAACATACTGAATCAAAAGCGTAGGGAAAAAGCTATAAAAGCAGAAGCTACTGCACTGTTATGAGAGACGGGGAGGGAATACTTGCAGTCTGACATTTAATCCCCAGTAAAGGTAAGCTCCTGTCTGCAGCCAGCCACACCATCCAGTACCAGCCACACCAACCAGTACCAGCCACACCATCCAGTACCAGCCACACCACCAGTACCAGCCACACCATCCAGTACCAGCCACACCAACCAGTACCAGCCACACCAGTGTAGAGTAGCTGCATTAAAACTCTTGAAGAGAATGTCTCCTCATCTTTAGGTATTTATCTGCTGGGCTCCAGGACAGTGAGGAATGCTGAGACAGTGGTAGTGTAGTGCCAGCAGTCTACCAGGAGCAAGAAAAAAAACTTGCAGGATCGTGTCCACGAGTGATTCCTCAGTTCTGAGGAATTAATGATGGGCACAAACAGCTGGTTGCCCTCTGATGAACACCAGGTGTGTAGCGGTCCTTCCAAACAGTCAATATTATTATTAGTTTCGCTTGTTCCTCTTCACAATAAAAAGGCAACATTTTTTCTTCCACACAGGGGTTTAATGTCCATTTGTAAACTCCATGGATTTTGCTTCAACTTATTTCCCAATAAGGGGGGAGGAGGTGACTATGGATGTCTTTGTGCAGAGAGGTGGTCCTGCCTTTGTGCTAGATGGCTACCAGTGGTACTCCAGTACATCTCCACTCTGCAGAGTAATGAGAGCGGGGAAGAAAAAAGGACAAGGAACATTTGGGGGAGGAAAAACAGAGCAAGAGACGGGAGAAAACAAGAGCACAGCATTAGCAAACAAGAAGCACTCCTTAGAATGATGGTGATTGTAGATTTGTGTTTGGACTTCAAGGCCACGATTTCCTCGGATAAATAGGAAACAATAAAGCTGGAAAGCAGCTACAAATTTGAAGTTAGTCAGTGTACATTAAACCTGAGCACACAGGTCCATTCTGCAGCAGCCCCCCATCAATCCCTCGGTCCCATGGCAGGAAGTGACAAAGTAACAGAGGCGGGCGCCTCGCGTGCAGACGAGGAAAGACTTGCTGAAACTGCGATGCATGCGTGTAAGAACAGTGCATGCGTGTGTGTGTTTTAACAGAGGGGTGGACAGGAACAGACACATCAGAACAAGGAGACTGATGGAACAACAGGGGGAGGAACAGGACATACGTAGCAGGACGCCACTTACATGCCTTCGGGAATACGTGAGCGCGCGCATGTGTGTGTGGGGGTGGTTGGAAGAAAAGGAGAGGGTTTAACAGTAACACACAGCACATCATCACTTACCAAATGAAACAGGAGGGCTGCATTAATCAGAGGTGAACACACAGTTAGAGAAATCAACACATCTCTTATGAGTCAATGTGTGTTGGTGAAGTTTGGGGCGCTAAAATCTGTTTATTCCTTTAAGAGAAACTACCATGACTTTTTTACTTCCAGACTGAGGAAGTGTGGGTGGTGTCTTAATCAGGCCAGTAGGCCTGACACAACGGCCGACTGTGATCCAAAAGTTGGACAAGAAAAGGAACAGGTAGAAGTAGAAAAAGAAAGAGAAACCACAGTGACGGGAAAATTAAATACAAGTCTTCAAACTGAACCCAGACTGCAACCGACAGTCTGACAGTCTGCAGAACAGAAATATCCACCTGTATTCAGTTGAACAAAACCAGTATTTTAATGCCCGCTCTAAAGCAAACACACATACTGCAGCAGATAATGAGCAAATGTTTACAACATGCACACCTGGCAAAGGTCTGGTTCAAACTCTGACATTTTAAGGGGAAAAAAAGTCTGATTGCGCTTAAGATTTTACCTAAAGATCTGAGTAGACAAGGCATTAACCCAAGGTCAAAGCAAGTCAACATACAGCGACACTCACCCCGTCTTCCTCCCTGTACAGATTCAAACGGTTGTAAACGGCCTCTATAACACTGCGTCTGAGAGAGAGGACAAAAAAGTGTCCTGTTAGACATTAATGACAGGAAGAACACAGTGTTTTCATTCTGATTCTGCATTGAATGGTCATGCATAAAAATCCCCTCAAGGAGCCGATTTTGAGTCATGTAACATAACTGGACATATAACTTTATTAAACTGTGGAATAACATACAATGTTGTTAGAAAGTAAGAACTCTTTAGAGGTTACATACTTGCTGGCCAGACCTCCTCCTGGTGGCAGGGTGGGCATTCCACTGTCAGTGGACAAGCTTCTCATCACTGTTACCATGTCTGGAAACCCCACCTCCTCAGCATGACACAGCATCTCTAAAACAACAGCAGACATTGTTAGACAAGTCTGTTCATAAAGCCTCCAAAGGCCAGGAAGACCTGAGGAAAGGTAAGACAAGAAAAGGAAAGTAGAATGGAAAATGAGACAAATATGGAGCGAGAGGGGGAGAGAGAGCAGAGTTGTATGACACCAGCTCAATGGCCAGCCAGTTCATTCTTTCCCTTGTCCTATTTTCTTTCCATCTTCCAGGAACAGACGGTAACTAGAGCAAATGCATGTGTACCAAATGGAGAAGTAACCAATAGCCAGATGGATGGGGAACCCATTCAAATAAGAGAAGGAGAAGAGAGAACAGGGACTTCAGAAAAGGGATGCGGAAAAGGACGTTGTGGTGGTGTCATTCCTATGTCGCCGGTTGTCACTATCTTTGAAACGTCGGGATCAATCAGAGAACGTGTGTGTAATGATTTCAGTCGAACAGAACCTGCCCAGCAGTCATCAGGAGTCATTTCAAAGAAACCTCCATGGAATTCTGCTACAGAACCTTGAACAGTATGAAAACAGTCAGTTTACTTTCATGCATTCTCACCTTCCACTCGAGACTCCAGATAATTGTTGAGCTCAGCGTCTTTTCTCACAGCTTCCTCTGACACTTTGGGAGCGCCAGGCAAACACACTAAAACAATACTCATGTTATCCCGACTCCCCTGTGATGCAAGAAGACAGGGTTTAAAAAACAACAACAAAACAGCAGCAGATACAATAAATTCATATGTAGCAAGTTAAAACAAAATCAGCATTTTCTTTTATATAGGACTTCAGCTATTGGGTATATTATTCTGCATAAATCATCTGAATTCTGCTGAAGAAAGAACATAAGACACACCTTGTGCAGGCAGGTGTCCACCACTTCATTGCAGACTCTCTCCAGATCATCTGACACTTCAAGTCTCGATTTTACAAAATCACACAGTTCCTCGTTGGACATGACATCCCAGATGCCATCGCACGCCAGTATCAGAAATTGGTCCTGTTCTGGGGCACGCGTCATCTCACATACTGCTGGTTCGGGGCTAACCAGTTGCTCTGTGGGGCCCTTCCCGTCCACACACTTGTAATGATAGTCCCCCAAGGCCCTCGATACAGCCAGTGATCCGTTAACCCTTTGGATCATCACTGTGCCGCCCGCATTTTGAATCCGCTCTCTTTCGCGTGGGTTGCATGGTTTGTGGTCAAGTGTGGAGAAACAGACATGTGAATTGCGGTACAAAACGGCTCGAGAGTCACCACAGTTAAAGAAGATGAAATGCTTCGGCGAAATGATGACTCCAACCGCCGTCGAGCCGCTGCGGTCCATGCCGTTCCGAAGTTCAGAAAAGCTGCGCATGTGCTCGTCGATTCTCAGGAAGCCTGCCCTGATCCCAGCTTTCACTGCCTCCACTGTCGGAGAACCTGATGAAGGGTCAATGACTGAGCCGTCTGGAGCCTTGGGGCCACTGTGGGAGCTTTGTGAACCTCCAGCTCCAAAGCTTGCATTGATTATATGATCCAGAAGATGCTTAGAGCAATAGTTGGCTACTCGAGAGCCGGCATGACCATCGTACACAGCAAAAAAAGACCAGTCGCTCATACCGGGAGCAGAAAGTCCCAACACAGCTGTGTGAGCGTCCTCCATGTCCACTCGCCAACCCTGCATGGAGCTCAGTCCGTAGCTCAGGCCTTTGCCCTCCCCGCAACAGTTGTGCTTCTCCGTCTTGGGCTTATCCAGAAATGCACCCATGGCTCTGCTTGAAGAGACCCAAGTGTTACCTGTCTGAGACAGGAAAAACACAGATGAACCACTGCAGGAGAGTTCATTCAGGGTCAGCAAAACAATGAACACCAAATGTCAAAAACAAGTATTCCCAAGAGAAATAAACTTGGTTCTTGGTGCTGAAGAAATTAATCCAGAGTAGTCATCACAAGAAGTGCAGTTGAGGATGGTATTAACTGGACCTGCATTAGCTAAATGAAGAGTTGCATCAGGCCTCACCCTGAGGAAAAACTCCAGTTGGTGTTACTTAGTTATGTAATATGAGAACGTAGCAGATTTCTTACCGAATATCACATTAAACGGCCTCAGATAAACACATGACTAGAACTATCAATACATTTCACTTCAAAAGTGGCGCAACGTTCCCGTCCCTTGAGGACACACAGATGAGCTTGTCCAAAGTATAACAGCAAAGGAAGACTAGGACATTTTTCTTGTCCAAACAATGAATATGTCCCCAAAACTGAATTAGTGTAGTTTGATGAACATGAAAATGAACATGAAACCCTACGATGCTGCACACACTGCATATTGTGCAGAGGCACACACACTCAAGTGTGTTTTGTTTTCAAGATCTTACTTTGTTGAATTTTCTGCCTTTCTATAGCTGCCGACTGCAGTTAAGGTTACTCAATACCAACGAATAAGAGGGCAGCTGTAAAACTAGTAACAGCTGTAATATAGTATGATAGTTTGAATCAAAGCCCTTTCATCTGCGACACATCAAACGTCAAAGCTTCTTTGATTTTGGTTTGATTCTCTTTTTCCAAGGTTAAAGGAAAATTCCATGATAGTGAGGGCTTTGCCTTGCAGGGGCACACAGAAACAAATCCAGCTAACGGACCCTCCCCCCCACAGTTATTTGATTTCAGACAGGCAGTTAAAGGCTTTACAGGCTAACTCCATTCAACAATCAGCTGCTGATGGGATCCAACCAGGGTCAGATTAGCCTGTCAAACCCAGACTGAACTACCACTACAACAGTCTCCCCCCCAGCTCTTGTGTGGTGACAGGCAGGGTAGAGAACATGACGTAATGCTGTAACAAGCATCAGTGACAAGGCTGAAATACATTTGTGAGTTAGCTCTTAATGTTGTTAGCTACAAAACCTTCACAGAGTAGAGAGTAGAGAAGTTTCAGCAGCTACCGTAATTTCCGGACTATAAGCCGCTATTTTTTTCCTACACTTTAAACACTGCGGCTTATTCTACAGTGCGGCTTATTTATGGGGTTTTTTCGTGGCGCACTATCACAACTATTGTGAAACTATTGTCATTTTTACTAACCCTCATCAACATGGAAAATACTAGAAGAAAAGCGTATGATGCGGCTTTTAAGTTAATAGTGATCACTCTGGTGGTTGAAGAAGGAAATCGAGCTGGCGCACGTAATCTGGTGGAGACGCCCGCCTGAAGAACTGATCCAAAGCAAAAAGACGACAATAGCTTTTAGACGTAAACATCGCAGGTGGCCCGAGCTTGAAAACGTTCTGGAAGACTGGGTGAACACACAGAGAGCAGGCGGCCGCGGTGTTTCCGCTGTACAAATCAGACGGAAGGCAAAAGCAATCGCCACCGCGATGAAAATAGAAGATTTTAGAGGTGGGCCATCGGGAGTTTTAGATTGTTCATTGTTTGAGTAAAAAAGCATAAACAACGTAATTTGTGTGTAGCTGATACAAACGTATATTTCGAGGTAGCTGCATTACAGACACCGTTAGAAAAAAAAAAGCATTTACCAGTAGAATATATTTATGTTGCTAAGCGGATTAAAATAAAATTTAAAAAATACTGACATGATGAAAATTGGATTTAAGGTCTCTGTAGAAACATACTAGTGAAAAGCGTGGCTGTTGTTTCTTACCTGTCTGTCTGTCACTCGTCAGTGACTCGTCTCTTACGGTAATAAAAACATATACCAGTACTGAATGTTTTCGATCTAATTTCTCATATTACTACGTGGGATACCTGCGGCTTAAAATCCGGTGCGGCTTGTATAAGTACAAAATTGATTTTCTTTCTAAAATTAGATTATGCGGCTTTTAATCAGGTGCGCTCTGTAGTCCAGAAATTACGGTACTTATGATGTGAGATCATCTCATCCACCACAGTAAAAACAAAATGTCTCCTGTTGCTGCAGCGATATTGTGCAATCGCTGTTAAAGGAACCAACATTTTTTTTAAAAAGTGATACTAAACAAGAATCAGTTGTTTTATATGTGTTATTTTGAGATACAGAACTGTCACACAGGGGATTACTCTTCTTTTTGATAACTCATCAATTTGCATAAGAAGTAGTCGATTTCCTGGAATAAATGCTCTTTGACAGACAGGTGGACAGACAGCCGCTGTCCATCGTCAGTGGTCAATAAGAATGGAGTCAATGTGACAACAACAGGAAGTGGACGGTAAACGCCAATTTATGTTATATGCAATGGCTGTCAAATATAATAGCTGACATAAACTATGATAAAAATATTGACCAGCAAAGTTAGATCCCACAAAACACATTTATATAAACATAATTGTCAACACTGTTTCTGATAATAACTGACTTTCTGTTCCTTTTATCCCTCTCTTCCAACTAGCACTAAAAAAAATTAAGTTACACTCAGGAAACCAGTTTAAAGTGCATGATTGTGTGTTAATAGAATCAACTGAAAGGTGAAAATATACTTAGATGGGACAAGTCAGGCAAAATTATTGTGATGAGAGCAGGTTTCCATCAAGGTGCCAACGAAAACACATCATTGGTGATGAACAAGTCAGGTGGACAAGCCCATTAAAGTAGCAGCCAGATAATAAACCAATTAGTTCATTGGTAAAACTTGGCAATAAAATGTTAGATCATTAGGGAAAATCATGCAAACATGACTAGTCTACTTTATAACCACATCATTAACAGTGACTTAAAAATCACCAACTGAACTCTTTAATTTGACAACTAAATATTCAGTATTCTATTCATTTTCAGAATTATACATAATTATAATTTCTTGCAGCCTGGCATATGTCAATATTTAGTGGCAATGTTGGTTCATTATTACCTCCATTATTGGAGATAATGTGACAGCTGGCATTTGTTTGTTAGCAAACTAGCAAAATTATGAACAGATTTTAATCTTAATTTTCAATGGGGCAATGAACAGATGATGTTCTATGAGGTGGCAGATTCTGGAGTGACTTTGAACTTTGATGGTCCAAAGGTCCAAAATGATTATCCAAGGGGCTTTGATCATAAAGTAATCCACTATGTTATATAACCTTGTATTACTGCTGCCTATATATGACCCTGCCTACACACACACACACAAACATATGTGTGTGCATATATATGTATACATACATATATATGTGTGTGTGTATTTATCAATCAATCAATCTTTATTTATATAGCGTCTTTTACCATCAAAATTGTTTCCAGGCGCTTTATAGATTGATGGGATGCAGCAATTATCTTTCCCTCCATATATTGCAGATAAGAGACATTAAGGCCTCGTCTCTCCAACATCAGAAAATACATGAGTGATGCCTTCATGGCTGACGGATCAGAACCAGTGGTTTAAATGGGCATTATTTTACTCACTTAGAGATGGGGAAAGATGTTGTATCGTTGTGCTCATTGGGTTCTTTGGGCAGATTTTAGCGGCTGGGTCAGAACATTAAAAGTCCTGCAAAAACGGTCAACTTTCAGGTTGCGACGATAGAAATTGTGGAAAAACCGAACATTTTTTTCTAAAATGAAGTGCCAAGTGTCTATTTCAGTCGGTCCATGCTAAAAGGTAGCATTATTTTATAAAGTGAATAATAAGTGCTACTTTGCCATTTATGTTAGCCATGAAACTACTACACTTTTGCAGGATGAAACAACAAACATTACGTCATTTTAATTGTTCAAACCCATTTTAATTATTCAAACCCATCAGAGTTCATTAGCGGGCCAACATAATAACGCACAGCTTCACTGTCACAACAAGGCTCAATTTTAATTTTTTGCCGTTATATTCTATTAGCTACTGACCTTAATGTCCCCAAACTTCTAATACAACCACTGGCACTGGAGCTCTAATAAATAGACAGCGAAGTTGTCAAAGTGTTGATTATCCCGAGGTAACATTGCCAGAAACGTCGATAAACCAGAGTAACTCACTTAATACGAAGAGGAAAACTTGTAGCCGTGTGCTTCAGCTCAGTACTCCGCCTTGTTGTGATGCGCTGATCGGTCATCGAGGTTAGCCACTTTGGTTTTTCGGCCCCTGTTCGTCAGCTAGCTTTAATAAGGCTAACAGCTTTTTACACCATTAGTTCTCCTTTCAGCATGTCTCTGCATCGGAATAAGGCTTTTATGTACATGATTGTCATTATAAAACCAACAACCGGAAAACATATACAAACTACACGAGCTGTCGTGACAAAGATATTTAAAGAAATATCGCTCCGTTCAATATTATGAATGATTTGTATAACTAGCTACTTTTGGCTAAAGCTAAATGTATGAAGCAGATGACGTTGTTTCTCAACGTGCAGTTTGCAGTAGGAACACCCCCTTTCGTTCTCTTCTTTGATTGGTTAAACGCGAACACGAAGTTGAGACACGATTGGCTACGTGATATGTCAATCAATTCTCTAGTGGGAAAAAATGATGTTGCTGGCTGCACTTAGATGCACTCTAGGCGTTTAAAATGTATGTAAAAACACGTATTTGTTTTTTTGCTCAAGCACCATCATGGATATAATGTGTAAAAAAAATTTGACAGCACCACAGTAGCATTATGTGAGCTGACGAAGCAGCCATTTTTAACTTTAGCTGATTGCAGGATTTAACTGGCTGTGTTGTATTTCCCTGGCTCATAAACTTCACCCACTTCTCTCTTGAAACAGTGAATATATAATAAAGGCATTTCTTTGGTTTTTGAATCAACTGTCCCTTTACAGATTAAAAAGTCTCTACTCACAGTAATTCACTGCTCCATTACAGTGTGTGTTAAAGATAATGTCATTATATTGACGCCTCTGTGTCTTCCTGTGGTTGTATAAATAGTCATATTCTTCTTAACTGCTTTTCCCCTTTCAGGGTCAAAGGGAGGCTACACATAAGGGTCCTGGATGGAGCATTTGTGGGTTCGGTACCTTGCTCACGGGCACCTTGGCAGTTCTCTGAAAGTGTTCTGGAACCTTTCCCTACTACCAGAACACCTCCCATATTGTGTCGGCACGGGCACTTGAACTAGAAACCCTCCCTTTCTCAGCCCAGTCCCCACAGACTGAGCTACCACTGCCTGTTAAGGAGTGGATTTGCCGTAAACATTCTCCAATTGGAAAGTGATTAAATGGCATAGAGGAATTTGACTGCAGCATGTGGATTTGGGCATCGTTATTGGAATAAAATCATCTTTGCCTTCATTTACAAAATATGAGCCACATGTAAAGCAGCTTCTGCAGTTTCCTGCATGGGGTTGAGGCGAGGCCATGCCTATTCATGGTTTATTAATGGGTCAGCAGGTTGTTTTAATTACAAAAGAGACTAAGTTTCCAGTCGATACTGCTCAAGATGGTAAACATTGGGTGAAGTGGCTTCACTGCTCTGGCTGTTTGCATGAAATCCCCCTGTGTCTGGTTGTGTCTGCAGAGTGCAGCAATCATGCCCTGCCTTGCCCTTCACTCTTCAAACACAAGAGCACTTGAAAAGCTGATTTCCTATTCCACAGATTGAGCAGGTTTCTTTTGTCAGACGAGGAGCCGGGTCAAAACAATAATTGTTGGCCAGAAACTATACAATGCTCATTTGATTTACATGTCATTTTCAAGTCTGCTCTCCAAGCTCACAGTGTTGATGACAAGGTCTTAATCAAATGTTTACAAGGACAGATTAGTCCCATTTCCAGAATCCTGCAAAATGAATCTAAAGTGCAAGTGTTTTTGTGAGAGTGAGAAAGAGAGAGAGAGTGAGGGAGAGAGTATATATAACAAGCACATACTTACATATTAATGCATGTTATGTGCTGGGTCAAGCTGCTCCCTCTGCTTAATGGGATTAAAGTCATTAAACAAGTGTTTACTAAACAGGAGAGGACCTCTCTCTCCTGCTTTGTCTTCAACTCTCTCTCTCTCTCTCTCTCTTTCACCCACACACTCTATCACTTCACTCTCTCCTCCTCTGATCCCTAATCAGTGAGGCAGCCTCAAAGTGCCTGGGGGCCTGAATATGAATGAGTGCAGCTGTCTTCTCTGGGTTATAAGACAGGCCTCCACTGAATATACACATTTATACACATGTGCATGTAGAGAAAAGAGTGTATGGAAACAGGCAAGGAAATGCATGTAAACTGCAGACTTAACTCATGCAGACAAGGCTGTTCCAAGCATTTCTGTCACACAGATGTCCTAATGTAGAAAGGACACACCCACTGGGTTAGACCAGAATCAAATCTAGAATCTTCTTGATATGGCTTTGCTCATCAACAATCAGCACAGAGCAGGGCCTTATCACAAGACCAAAACCAAAGAGGGATGTCATAGTACAGAGCAGATGTATGAAAAGAATTTTGTCCCATCCAGAGAGAGAGAGAAAGAACCACATAAAGGTGGTTATGTCTTGTTTACTGACCAAATGTAATCTCGTCCACATTAATGAAATACCCCATGTCATATTAGCACTATAGGTGCCCAAAGTTTCCTGTGCTAGAGAGCCATTTTCTTGAATGTCCATTACCCACTCCAGCAAAGTTTGTAAATTTTTGTCATGCTTCAAATTGTGCAAATTTAATCATCAAGAAAACCAATGTTAGTAAGCACTCTTGCCAGGAGATGTATCCTCCCAGTTTGTGTCTGAACTGGTTTCTCCTCTGCAACTCAGGCAACAGTAGCGTGGTCAGCAAATGTGTCAACTACAGGAGAGCTACAAAGGCCCTGCTGCTCCACGAATTATTAGATTAGCCTGAGCTGTAAAATATGAAGAGCATCGGTAGGATCTCACTGCCATCTAGTGAGAGACATGTGCACTGCTGCCAAACCTGAGAGACTTCCGTGGATTGGTGATGACTGAAACGGGTTGAGTTGAACGGTTGTCTTCACCCGAAGGTCAGACAGTTCAAACTGATCATTCGAAGCATGTAGTTTCAGCAGAAAATGCAAATGGATACATGTTTCTGAATGCCCACCACTGTGCATTCAATTTCCTTGTTCTTTACAACACCCTTACCAGATCTATATGGATAGTTTGCATATTTGTTCATTTCTTGCTTGGAAACCGACGCCATCCAATCATTTTTACATTAAACTCATCAAAGATGCATTTCTGCAAATGTCAAGAATCACAGTTCTGTGGCTAACTGTAACATAGGAGAGTGGAAATGACCAATGGAATGGCAATAAATGGATTGATTGCTGAGTGTATTGCTCTCCAAGGTGACCTCAGATTATGAAGTCATTCTCTTCTCCTCGAGATCTCTAAGTGATCTCTCTCTTCCTGATATTGGGGAGGACTTCAGCTGGAAAAAAATCATTTAACAAAGCAAGGACAATCTTCTCCTTGGCTGGGTGCAGAGTGGACCACAAACTTTCTCCCTGAATTAGCTTCATCAGTTTGCTCCAGGTACAGGTTCCATCCATGGTTTGGAAATGAGACGAGATGTACAGGTGAGGAATCATAAAACACACTTTCACTTCTCCAATTTGATTAAAATGATTTTTTAAAAAAAAAAAAAAAACTAATTTCAATAAGGTTGTATAATTGAATTAGTCGTCAAGCAGCTGTGTGATCATGTGTGAGTGTGTGCGAGAGTGCGCCTGCATGTGTGATGCAGGAGGATTTGCTCTCCCACAGAATTACCACACTTCCATAATTGATGGTGTCATTAAAATATGCAAAAGTACAAAATACTCAGTGGAGAATGTTGTGTGGTGATGAAAGGTTTTATGATGATAAGGTTTTACTATCAATAAATCAACTCCAAGTAAACCACAAACAGCCCATCTTTCTTTCATTGCTGATTTGCATGTGTGTGTGTGTGTGTGTGTGTGTGTGTGTGTTGGTTTGACTGTTTCAGTGTTAGACTCGTACAGTGTGATCTAACATCAGCTGACAGGCAGGTTTGAGGCCTCTCTCCAGGGTCCTGTGTGTGTGTGTGTTTCTGTTTGTGTGTGTGTGCATGCATGTGTGTGTGTGTGTTTTGCTGTAGTGGTGTGTGTTAATTGACAGCTCAGTGAGACCAGCAGCAGTCTACTGTGGTGCCAATGTAGAATCTTTTCTTTCTCTCTCTCTCTCTTGTCTCCCACTCACGCTTGCACACACACACGCACATACACACACACACACACACACACACAAATCTACACTAGCCTTCTTTAGTCTCTCTACATTTAATGAGTCAATTCTGCAGCATCTTCACTTATTCATCCTTCTCTGTATCCTTCTCAGCCACCAACCCTAAAACATCAACTTTGCTGGAGCCACTTGAGACCCACCCTCTTTTGTCTGACTGGACATCATAAAAACACACACATTACCACACAGCTGTGCAGGTATTCCCATGACAGTGCAGGAGAGCGAGGGATCAATGGCATACATGAGAACTGGATCGTGTGGTGTTTGTGTGAAAGATGTTAACGTCACAGTCAGTCTCAGGTTTTTGCCTAGTGGTGTGTGAGAATGTTTGGAACTATTGGAAAAGGTTGGGGCCTGAAAATATGGCTTGTTCTTTTCTGAAGAAATCTGCAGTTTCAAAAAGTTTCATAAGCCACACACACACACACACACACACACACACATTCTCCAAAGAAACAAACGTTTATTAGGAAACAGACTTGAAAGAAGTGTGAAAGTCTAATACAGCTGTGCTGATTGATTCACTTTAGTTACCGACAAAAAAATCACAACACTGTAAACTGATGTTCTCATTTATTTATAGAGGGGGGAAAGGGTCAGGCTGAAGTTAGTAGTTAACATCAATGCTTCTGTGTGTGTGTATGTGTGTCTGTGTGTGTGTATTTGTAGGGTTGGATGTCAGTTTTTTACAGGATGTCTGACAGCCAGCATATGATCCTGAGACAGCGTGACAGCTGCCATCACAACGTCTCTCCAGACTAACATACACACATATGCAAGCATACGTACACACTGATTGACAGCTTTGGCACCGTGTGACAGACCTGCTACATCCTCCTGCAGCCACCAGTCCCAAGGACAGAGAGGTGGATGGAATGATGGAGACTGGGATTAAGTCCTGTGGGTATAGCGGGTATGAACAGGAGACAGATAGAGAGACGAGCACAACACGAAAGGACTGCTGGGGATTGATGGATGGCACTTGTGCAAAATTCAAGCAAGAAAAGATAATAAATAACAGCAGATGAATTACACCGTTTAATGACCAAAGAAAAGAAGACTCTGATGCCAAAAGCACATTTTTTAAATTGACATGAGTCACAAGCACAACACCACTGCATGAAGCCTATGAGCAACTGCAGCACACTCGCAGTAAGATGCACATCCTAATTGCTTCCATATAACAGCTTTCATCAGTTCTCACTTCACCCCAGGCCAGATTTTCTGAGCCCAGCCCTCCCTCAAACATTCACCCTGTAGGGGAAAACAGATCCTCTAATGGATATGTGTCAGTATTGGCTGAGGTGTGACAGATGGGTATAATAGTCATTGCTCTGGCAACATCAGCGAGATACAACAGCCTCCACTATGCTCGAGGATGAGATGAGAAATGTCTGACATTCCACGCTACACAACTACATAACAATATGGGTTTATGAGCGTGAACAGTGTTCACAATTAATTTATTCTCCGTCATTTTGTTGTGTTCATATTTAATAAACTGTCACAAATACGGAAGCTCTGATGACACGACGCCAGTGTATACTGACACACATAGTGCTGGATTTTTTTCCTTTACACACGTGTTTGCTGGCATCTTCAGTCTTCCTGAACATTGATGATGGCACTTGGACTTCAGACAACAGCGATGCCTGAGAGCCTCAGGCAGCAAGGAATATTCCCAGCTCAAGTAGTTGGATCCTTGTGCTTTTACACACTAACACAACTGAACTCACCTGAAAATACACCTTTTTATTGTATTGCCCATGTGAGACATTAGAACATGTGTGTTTACATGTATTACAACTACACACAGCCACACGTGGAGACAACTCCACGCTGTGCTGGAGGGCAGCTTTACCATATGCCTTCTCCCAAAGCAGAGCTGGTCTGTCCTCCTCTACTAATGTCAACATTGCAGGTTGCTTCGGAGAGCTGTCAAACACACTAACACACAACCTTTTCCAGATAAGATTAACACACTCTGAGTGTGATTATGGAAATCTCCAAAATGCCACATGTTCCCTCTCGAAATATGTGAAAAGTTCCTTCATTGTGATGTGTCTTCTAAATAAGTTTAAAATTAAGTAATTTAAGTATTTCAGAGATATTATCTAACTTTATTTGCTGCAACTAAAGAACAATGTTTTAAAAATCTGACAGTTGTAATTATTGTAACAAACATTCTTTATCCCTCAAGTCACCATTAATTCTATAAAAAGGCAATTATATGAGCTACATAAGCAGTTGCGTGTACATGTTTGACAAAAATATCGTGAAATGTGACATAAACATGTGTCAAGCTTCATTTGTGCTGTCAGAATAAAGCAGGGACAGAAAGATACAGTAAATAAGTGAGAGAATATTCAAGAGTGAAGATAACGTGCAGTGAGGCGTGCAGGTGTTGGCGCACGAAGGATGTTTTTTCTTATAAAATGGATATAATGATGTGACTATAGCCTTATTCACATTCCCACAGTGTGTGTGTGTGTGCGTGTGTGTGTGTGTGTGGGGGGGGGGTGCATGTGTATGTCTATATGACAATTCATTGTGACTCACACATCATGAAAGAGGTCAAGATAGAGGTGAAGATGTACAAAAAAGGGTTGATACACAACAGTGGACAAAGCCTGTGTCCACTCTTGTCTTGTTTATGATCTGCACAAAAGTAAAGCCGCCATGGCGGTGGCCTAAATTCCTGTAATACGTCTCTATTCAATTATTCATTCACAGGAATCAAGTTTTCTGTTTTTCTATTACCGTACTTGTATTAAACATGATGCAAAAATCTGAAAATCAAAGGACTTGGCCTGTTCTTCTTAATGCTGTATGCAAGAATTAACTCCCAATCCATGTGCCGAATGTGAGGAATCAACAACATCAACAATAATTTGATTTTTTTTAAAAAGAAATGCACATGATTTATCATTGGAAATAAATTTTAGCATCATACATTTGAAAATGTGCAGATTGATAAAGATCCAGCTACTTAAGAATAATATATTTTATTTTTTATGGACTTCAAAGTAACATTACACATTTTTTTCTGTGAATAGTTGTTTTTGCATGAAGGAGCGTGCTGAAACACATTGTTGTGTCCCAGGTAAAAACAATAGTGATGCTATTCTAACATGAAAAGGAGCCCATGAAGGTTCTCAGAAGCCTCAGTTTTGTAGCCCAAGCTGACTCCATGGTTTTCCCAAGGGGACACACTTCATCACATTTTCACTTTCAGCCACCAGCAGTCACATTAATCTCCATCAAATGTCCCAAAGACATGCTTGCACATGTACACTACAGTGCAACAGATCACAGCATGGATGTGTCCGGCAACACAAAGATTTACAGCATCATCCCTGGATGCCACTAGCTTGAAACTGTGATCTTCACACATATGACACCTCTGTTTGACAAGGGCCACACAGGCAAACACACATATACACACACACGCACACACACACTGTCTGCCTCTGCTGCTGTCACATTTTCACTCCCTGATCCACATGGACATACACCAATCCTCTGGGACACAGACACACTACTCTCTTTCACTTCTTCCTCCACTTTTTTGATCTGTTGCTCCCTCTCATGGGAGTGGAGAGAGGTCGGGCCCGAGGTGAGATAGATGAAGAGGGGTGATACACTGATACACAGTCAGTCTCAGGTTTGTTCCTGTGGGAGTCTTGTGATGGAGAAGAGGAGAGAAGGCTTGAATTTCTTTTTTCCCTTACAAATCATGAGGAGGCACAGATGAGTGATTAAACATAGAAAATGAAAGCATACTACTGGCTATACGGCATTATTGTTATTTTAGTTTTGTTGTGTTACATCTTATAGAGATTTTCCCCATAAATGATATGACCATACTCTCTGGTTTTGGAAAGCAGTGGAAGATTGATATTTTTAATTGACATCCTATCTTCTTGAAATGTAAGTGATTGGAATATACGTATCACTAGAGAAACATCCATAAAATCAGTTAGACCACTGAAATGAAATAACTGGTGGTGCTGAAAGTGATGCCCTGAATCATTATTTTTCTGTCCACAGACATAAAGTGGAGTTCCTGAATATTTTCTCCATTTTTCTGTTTGTCAGTGCATTCTACAGGCACTTTAGGTCACTCAGAGTTTATCTCTCCACCTATCTGTGTTTTAGCACATCACATGGCACGCTGCACCTAGCACACACTCACACATTCACTGGCTGAGGACCTGTAAGAGAGGCGGCAATTTGTTATGTGGACTTGGTGACCTGGCAAAGGTTGTCATGTGGAGAAAGGAGAAAGGAGAAAGGAGGGAAATAAATGGAGGTCTGTGATAAATTCTGGTGAATGGATAAAAAAACAACAACAGCTGGGTAAATAATATATCCTGAAGGTGAATTATTTAGTGGTACATTCATGCTTTCATGCAGGGGAGTTGGCCTTATGTTCCTGGGTTCATTCATGAAAACCTGCATGTTGCAGAATAACTATACATTAATGTCGGCAGCTTTTTAACAACTTTGGCACATTCTAGTGCTTAAGTTCATTTTTATTATTATTTAAGAGATGATTTAAGAGCCCTCTCTAAAATGATACTAAGCTGGAAAACATGTGTCATTAGAGCGAGTGTAGAAGTGTGATTATCTGTGTAAAGTCAATTACTCATTCTGAAGAAAATATTTCTGAGTGAACACCACACACACACACACACACACACACACACACACACACACACACACACTCACACAAACCCTCTCAGGTGCCCTATAATGCCAAATTGTTTTGAGGTGACGGGTGACAGAGCAGTGTAAATCAACATATAGTAAGTCTCTGTTTTACTGCACACACATGAACAGACACAAAGACACACACACATATCCTGCTGGATAGTAGACATTTCCAGACACGCCATAGCTGGACATGCCCAAAAGGCAAAGCCTGTTCCCTGTCACCTATCAGCTGGTGGCAGACAGCAGGATATACAGTATGTGTGTGAATCTGTGTAAGGTGTCAAAAGTCCCAAACATTCAAAGACAATTATTCCAAATACACTATAGTGTAATTGGGAGAATCTTTATATTTACATGGAATATGAAAGTGTATAATATTTGCGTCTAAATATTTTTTGCTGCTGTGCACTTATATTGTTTTAATGAAAACTGTAACCACTACAGGCAATGCTATACTACATGTTTTATACCTTATGAAAATAGGGCAAATGTTTTTACATGTCTTCTTCTATATGCATTTTGACAACACTACTGCATATAGTGGCAACCCTAAGAGTCAAACAGTCTCTTATGGATTTGGTGTTGGGGTACATGTCAGTGAATGTGCCAGGAAAGCATAAAGGAGACATGAGGAGACAGTGGCCTACCCAGGACTGCTGGCATGACAGCCAGGGGTGGGGCTAAGACAGCATGGTACATGTCAACCTCAGACTCCATTTCCTCTTCCCTCTTTCCCGATGGGCTCTGACAGGCAACAGGGAAACCCCTTGGCCCAGCAAGGGGTGGACAGCCATCTGACAAATCCCCACCTGCATGACCTTTTACCACGAGTGACGCCCTGCAGGAGACACTCAACTTATAGCAAATAGCCCTGTGGGAGTTGGAGACACAATCAGGACACAGGAGGAAACACAAATTGTTTTGAAAGATAATCAGAAAGTTAAAAGATTTATAATCAGGTCTACTGTGACAGTATATTGATAACAACTTTTTTGTCATTAAATGTATAACCCACCTGCAGCCTTTCCTGAGCATTTGTAATTTCCTGTGTGTATAACATTATAGAGCCCTTATCAGAACGTTTTCTACACAAATATTCATGTCTGCAGCGCTTTAGCTTGCCGTTCTGACGTCATCAAAATGCGACGACACACGTAGCAGGCTTGTACGTGAGCCGAGACTATCAAGAAAGGTGAGTGGTTTTTGTCTTGTTCCACATAAAAACTTTTTGTGTTGAAATTAAACTTTTCTGCCAAATATTCCTTAGCGGCGTTTTTGATTGTTTACTCAGGCACATCGATCAATTACGGTAACTGCGTTCTGAAGCTAACGTTAGCATCACAGTCTGCAAAGATAACGTAACAATGTACAGTATTTTATTTTTTAATTTGCTTGATTTCCAGGTTTGCTTTTCTGCACCTAAACAACGCGATTAGCCAGGATCACAATGAATGCGCCTTTTCGACGAAGAATGCCTCAATCTTTGAAGAATATACTTACAGATATATCACCGAGGAACCAATGGACTGAAACCGAGTCTGATGCTGTGAGCAGAGATGGGATCATGCTCCCACACAGAGGTCAAGAGGAGCTCATCATGCCATCCAAGACACCAGAGGAGGTGGATGGGATGGTGGTGGAAGGCAGTCATGCCAGGAGTGCCATCTGCATGATGTGTAAATGTAAACCCTCTTGTTACACCTGTCCTCGGTGTAACCTCCATTATTGTAGCTTGGCATGCTACCAGAGCCCAGATCACTCCATGTGCTCTGAGACATTTTATAAGGAGTCTGTTCTAAAGGAGTTGAAGGATATGGGAAAAACAGAAAATGAAGGGAGAAAGAAAATGCACAAAATGCTTTTGAGTCTTAGACAAGAGGCAGACAGGACAGATGGGGGAATGGAAAGTTTGTTAAAAGAAAGCAATATTGTCTCAGATAACGAAGATGAAGGGCAATTAGAGACTGCAGAGAAAGTGCAGGTTATGGAGCTCTTGTCCAGACTAGCTGAGCTTCAACAGTCTGAAAAAGAAAATTCAACAGAGATTGAGGGTATTTTAAGAAGTCTAAAGGAGATCGGGGAAGGAGGAAAGCTAAAGAATGAAGACATGGATGAAGATGCTGAAAGTACAGAAGATGAGCTGGACTTGGCTGAGAGGGTTTCAGAGCTTGATATCGACAAGCTTTCAGAAGAGGAGCTGTGGGAACTTCTCAGCGGTAAAGAGAAAACAATGTTTGTGTCTCTGTTAAAGGATGGAGGTGTTGCCAAACTGGTTCCTCCATGGAAGCCATGGTGGGAAGAGCATGAAGAGGAAGGGAGAGCAATGATTGAGATGCTTGATGAGAAAATATCTAAAGTGGTGACAGACAATTCCACTACAGCAGAGAAGCCAGACACTGACCATAAAACAAAGGTATCACAAGAAAGAAACAATCTTGGCAAATCAGCAAAAACATTTAAAAAAGTTGAAGGAGAAACACAGACAAGCAAGGACAAAGAAAGTTCAACAGCTCAAAGTGCCCCTCCAATTTCTGATAAAATTCCAACTTTGAGTTCCTTGTGTGCGAAGCCTTCTCCCCTGATATGCTTCGGTTTGGTCAATGCCCTTTATGCTTATGCTTTCTCCTTGTGTCTGGTTAACAATGACACAGATTCACTGATGTTTGAATTCTGCGACATAGTTCTTGCACTGTCTGAGGCATTGAACTCAAGCAGGGTGTTCAGCTCTATTCACGAGGCCATAGAAAGTGGGGAAAGTCGAATTTACGGGGAGGGGTATCTCGACAAAGAGGATCGGCTTGGCCCATCCAGGGCCCTGGAAGCTGTGGCCCACATCATGACTGGGAAAAATGTAAAGGATCCAGCTGGATATTGTCTGGCAGCATTCAGCCAGCTTCGCTCGGTGCTCTCAAAGGCCAGAAAGTCCCTGTCCAAAGGTGGAGAGGCTAAAGAAACGAGACAGAAATACTTCCTTGCAATGAAAAAGTGTGAATTCATGCAAGCTTGGATAACAGAAAATGTACACCAAATGTATGCACTAGCTATAGAGTTGTGGAATGAACACAGTAAAAGAGAATGTGTAAGGAGAAACATGGAGAAGACAAAAAGTGTGGTTGCCAACAACTTAAAGAAAGAGAAAAACAGAGCTAGTGTTAAAGCCATTGAAGAACTTAGCTAAAGATGCCTTGATGTTCAAAACATTCACTATGTCAAGCATTTGCATGTGGAATTTTATTCACACCATGTGTATATGCAGATTTAAATGTTGATGTAATCCATATTGTTAAATTAAATGACCTATTTTTGTTGAAAGAGAAATAAACAAATTAAACAGGTGGTTTGACTAGTGATATAAAAGCATTCAGACATAAAATATTAATAGAATTGCAGTATGCTGTTTTTGTTGTACTTAATGAAAGTGTTCTTGTTAGTATGAACAATGTCATTAATATTAAGTCATAGGAACAAATCAATTAATTGTTTATTTCTAATGACAATTGATATTTATGTTCTTGCACAATTGCAGTATTGGGATATTTATCACAGCAGATGAGCAATAAATGAAAGATGTAAACATAAAAGTTTTGATAGTTGACAATTGATATCGTCATTTTAGCACTGATGAATTATTAGTAAATTAAAATAGTAAAGTAGTAAAAAAAAGTTGTTTGGTAAAGTTCACTTTGGATAATTATATTCCTACATGTCTAGGCTGCTATTACAATTCAATTTTCCTACGGGGATGAATAAAGTAAATCTTGAATAACTCCAATGCTATCATTGATAACGTAATTACATTCTGAGTTCTCGCGATATTGTACTGTGGAAATTCACGTGGTGCGGATGCCCTTCCACTGTGCTACAAAAAACATGGCTGCGCTCTTGAGATCTGCGCGATTGCTAAAGTTTTCGCCTTCGGGCTTACTTCAGATACCCGGGGTTAAAAGGAGCGGTCCTCCACTTAGTCGCCTGTATAGCGGATCATTTGGCGGCAGCAGGAGTGTAGGTTGTTCACGAAAGCTCTGCCCTGCTCCTGAAAATACCTTAAGGTATGTTGCAGTATGCTAGCCGGTGTACCGGAGTCCACGCGTGAGCTGAAGGCAGGGATGTCATTGAGGGTCACTGACATCAATGGAATGACAAACCAGTATTCATATAAATATGACCTGGAATCTTTAACTTGGCTTGATTAAGTATATTAAGTTTTGTATGTGACGTTTTAAAAGTGGCTGTTTGTATTATGACTTAAAGATGGCTCCGGTTTTACGCAAGTTCTGGATCACACGTTGTGTAACAAACATAATCACACTGTATTTTATGTCTCAAAATTGAACCATTTACATGGCAAGAATAAAAATAATCATCGCAAAGACGTTTTGCTCTCCTCCAATATTGGCCCAATGTTGTTATTTCACCTCCATGTTAGATCTGGGCCCGCTTCATTATTAGAGATACTCCCGCTGTAATTTAGCTGAATTGAATTGCTTTGCATGTATGTGTGCATGTATACATTATTTAATTCTAGCCTGTTATCCTTAAGATAAGCTACGACATTATCTAACATTAACTGTCAGATGACTTTCTGTCAAGGTCGTAGTAATTGATTGAATAGCATGTGGATGACTGTTCCTCTGCGTGGGTTTCATTGTGCACTCATTACACTGCTAACGTACTTTTCCCACATTAATCTCTCATCTACGAGCATCCTACTTCTTCTGCATCTTGGTGAATGTACCTGATGTCTAATAATGTCTTTACTTTTACCTCATGCATTTTGTTCTGTGTCCTTTACGTGATCTGTCACAGTTGCACATGGCCAAATGGAGTGGGGTGTGTCCGTAACTATGCTGTGACCACAGCGAAAACGGACGAGACGAGTGTTGCCATACAGTCCAAGCAGGCACAAGATTTTGACTGGGCTCTGAATAAACTTGATAGTTCTGTAAGGAGAACTGGCCGTATTACCAAAACCTTGCTCCTGCGCATCTTCCATGATATCTGCAGAACAGGTATGGAGACACAACTGCAATCCAGGACTTGCAATGTTAAAGACTGTTGTTTATGGCCTTTATGTTCCACAATGCATTTCTTTTTTCATGTTTTCAGGTTATCCAAGTGGCAATCAGGCTTTGTTACTGCTGCGGAGCTGTGGGACCCTTTTGCCAGAGGTTCCCCTAGAAGAGCGCACACAGCTTGCACACCACGTGTGGGAAAAGCTGCGAGACCTGGGTAAGAAATGGCAGCAGTAACTTCAGCATTACTTCTTATCATACTACAAGCTGACAGTTCACTGATTTAAATGGATTTAAATGTCTGATTCATTGTTACCTTGACAAAGCGCACAAGCAGATTCTGTAAATTGTTTGCTGAATTTCTGTAAATTTGCACCATTGTGTTGTAGAAGTTTTTTCTGAATTCTGAATTGTAATTGTATGTTTCCTCTGCAGGTGCACAGTATGATGTTAGTCACTACAATGCTCTGCTGAAGGTTTACTTGCAGAATGAGTTCAAATTCTCCCCCACTGACTTCCTGGCCAAGATGGAAGCAGCTAACATTCAGCCCAACAGAGTAAGTGGTAGAACAAAAATACAACATTGACAGTAGTCTTGCAAATAGGGCACCACTTATTATTTTTTAATGGTAAAACTAATTATTAGGGTATTATTATTCATCTGAAAGGGATGATACAACTAAAATCTTTGACTTTCACTACTCGGTTCACATTCTGCTACTTTTTAATTTTCTGTGTCTAGGTTACATATCAAAGGCTAATAGCAGCCTACTGTCAAAATGGAGATATTGAGGGAGCCAGGTGAGCAAACCGTCTCTTTATTTTTAAATACTAGAGGTCCTTTTCTGATGGGAATTTTAACTAGCAATGCCTAATTTTCACCATTTTTATGTCTAAGAAAGTGAATCTATTTTATTTAATTCTGAAACTTTTAATTCCTTTTCAGTACCATATTAGGTTTCATGAAGAACAAAGATTTACCCATAACTGAGGCTGTTTTCAACTCTCTGGTGACAGGCCATGCTCGTGCTGGGTAACCTCGCTACTGTTTTATTACAGCATGTTGTGTTTACTCTCCTGCTTAATTAGTCATATAATTAATACTTTCAATAAACTGCCTTTTTAGGGACATTGAGAGTGCCAAGAACATCCTGACTGTGATGAAAGGTGCAGGAATTGAACCAGGCCCTGACACGTACATCTCGCTGCTTACTGCGTATGCAGAGAAGGGGGACATGGAGAGTTTTAAAAAGGTGTGTACCTGCCTTCAGCTTTGTCACTCTTCCGTTCCTGAAATGATTACCCACTAAATATAACCAATCTGGAAAAAGTCAAAAATTGACTTTTGATCAGTCATTATTTTTTGCTTCACTCTACTATTAATCTGTTCTTCCATTTTGTTCTTTTCCCCTGCTTTTGTCAGACTTTGGAAGTAGCAGAAAGTTCAGACTTTACTCTGATGGATAGAGACTTCATGCAGGTCATCTTCAGTCTGGCAAAGGCTGGACAGCAGCAACACCTCCCAGAGGTGGTTGAGCGCTTGAGGCACGAGAGAGGTTATGTTCCAGGTAAAAAACAAAATTGTTATTAATGCACACAAATCTTTATGTTTCATCTACTTGTATTTGTTGCTCCTCCTCTAGATGCCATGAACTTGTGCCTGAGCCTCATAACGCAGGGCCTTGAAGACAGCGCATTTTACATCCTGAAGACTTTTCCTACACTGCAGTCCGACAACCTGAACACTGATTCCTCCAATGTTGGCAATTTCTTCCTCAGACACTGTGTTAACATGGATATGGTATAATACCAGTACTCTTAATTTGCCTATATTATTTTAATATATAGTTAATTTGTGTATCAATTAATAATGATTGTGTGTCTGACAGCCACTGGAAAAGTTGGGTGTCTATTGCAAAGAGCTCCAGGAGGCCAATTTTCATTCCACCCCACTTATTTTCAGCCTGTCCTGTGCTCTGGAGTCCAAGAAAACTGGTACAGAACCTACTCTAATTTACCTTTCCAACCAAGATTGCACGTTTGTCCTGAAATTGTATTTAATACGAATTTGTCTTTGCAGTTTTGGCTTTTGAGCTGATGAAAATGTTAAAGGAGCAAGGTTTACCCACAAGGCCTCACTACTTTTGGCCCCTCCTCACTCAGCATCTGAAAGACAAAAACAAACATGGTATGTACTTGTCCCTTTTTCCCGCAGTGGCGTATTTCAATGCAATATTTTCTACTTTTCTACTTCTTGTGTTCATGTATTAAAACAAACTTTTCCCACCAGTTTTTCTATGGTCATGATAGTGCAGGACAGGTTTAGAAATACAGCGTTTGTGTTTCTTGTGATGAATAGAGGATTATGTGACTGACGGTATCAAAGAGAGCTTTTAAAGGAGTGTTTTCTCTCAAATATTAATGCCCTATAGAGTGGTCCAACTGGGGCAGATTTCAGTGAGCTCGGATGGTTGAGGGCAAAGAGGTCTGATCCCTGTGTGAGATATTGGGAGCAAAAAGACATCACACAGCTCATTGATCCACACGTATGAACAGGCAGGCATGTTTGTTTATTTTGTTAATTACGAGTAAAACTTTATTTTGTTACAAATATGTATGGTTAAAGTAATAGTTTAACTGTACAGCATTGAATCAAATTTAGGTCATTTACTTCTCTAGCCTTAGCTTTTCAAATGAGTCAAATATCCAAGGCATCGCATCAGAGAGTGTTTCCCCTCTACCCCTGGCCTATTTCATCGCAGCAGGTGGAATTACACTTTCTAAAACAGCAGTGACAAAAAAACAGCACTTAGATAGTTTTCTGTCCTCCCAGGTAGACAGCCGCTCTCACCAAGGCAAGTTGGATCCCAGGTAAAGCAGTTGTCTTCTTGGGAGGTCAGAAGGGGGATTGTGGGGGATTGTGCCCCTCAAATCTAACCAATTGATCACGGACATTTGCTTTGTTATGTGTCCTCTGGTTACGTGCAGTCTGCAGTTGTCCCCAATCGTCTGCTCCTTTACTCGTTGCAGCAAGGTGGAAAGTTTGTGTTAAATATCAGCAGCCAACCATTTCACACTAAACCTCAGTACATTTGGTGTAGTCTAATGACTTTAGTATCTAGTTGTCTATAATTCAGAAATGTTTTGAAATTATCTCTGGTTTCTATTATTATATCTGCTATTTCACTCCATAGAGCTTTTCCTTTGTCATGGTTGTGTGTTTTCAGAAAAAAATGGTCATCTCCCAGATTTTCTTTTGTCAGTGATAGACTGGTGTGGAATTATCTCAGTGACATCCTCCAGCATTTGGAGATTTGTTAGAATTCATAGCTCATGATGAATGTACCTTGTCAAAAGTGATCAGAGGGGGCTTGAGTTTTAAGTGCTTTATTTGGACTGAGCTTCAGCGCTCTCTTTGGGGTTTTTAGAGCCATTAATAAATTATGTGTTTTCCCCCTGTCAGCTAATTGACAGCATTTGAGATGGCAGGATGGAGGAATTGGTTGAAACAATGTGGCAATAGTGCAGATTCTTTCTTTTTTTTTTTTATTTGCTCAAATACATCACTGCCTTTGTCTGCACATTTGCACACATGTGCTCAGTAAATTAAAACATCAATACTTAAGCCCTTTAGCAATGTAGTTTCAAATCTTAGATGATGTCAGTTCATCAGTGCAGAAATAACCCCTTCTTCTTTTTAATGATTTCTTGTTAACCCTAAATAATGATGCAGCTTTTTCTCCTCTCACATTCTGGCTGCAGGAAGTGTCTGTTTGTCCATATTAGAAAGGGTGGTATGTTGGGAGGGTGGTGGGGCAGGCAGTGCAGGTGATGTGACTGATGCGGAGTGACTTGATTTCATGTAAATGCAAGCGCTCTGAGGGAATTCACTTTGGATTATGCGCCCCACTGTGCACAGCCCATGAAATATTAAGCGCCGTGTCACTTTTTGTCCACAGGTGTCACTAGCGGGCAAGAGGCTGGAGTTGTAGGAGTAGAGGAGAGCAATGGAGAGGGTGGGGGTGGTGGTGGTGGTGGGGTCTCTGCCTTTTGATGAGGTGTGGATTTGGCGGGTTTAGCAGAAGCATATGCTGGCCTATACTTCCCACCTGCCGCTAGCTAGTCACTGCTTGTCAGTCCTTGGGACGCAGTCTGCTGTTATCACTTGTGACACGGCGGGGCAGGAAAAAGAAGGCGGAAAGAGGAAAGCCCGTGTCTCCCCCTGTGTGTTTTAGGTGATAAAAGACACAAATGGTTGTTTTAAAAGTCTTGTATGTGACCTCTTCAAACCCTGACTTAAAACAATGTTGCGCTTCATGAAAGATCTACTGCCAGGACGGTCCTATTCAGTTGTATTTTACCAATGGTACTGGCCAATTATAGCTAAATAGGTTATTTCCATCGAGTGCTACCTTAAAATAAAATAAAAAAGCAGGTGAAAGAGAAATGTCACCTTTTGTTCCTCCAACTGTTCCTGTTTTCAAACACCAGCTCGTCGTTGCCTCAGAGCAAACCTACGGTAGTCTGCCTTTAGAGAGTCATAGTCGGAGAGGTGGAGAGACAGATGGTGTTGGAAATGAAAGCAAAGAAGAAGTGACAGGTACTCATGTCCAAGGATGGGAGGGGTTGACAGGAACTGGTTCTCTCCACTCTCCTTTCCCTCTTTTCTTATCCTCACTTCTCATCTGTGACAGTTAACCTGCAGACATGAATCTGATGATGATATCTTGTGACCACTGCTATGCTTTACTCACTACTTTGATACTTCTTGTCCAGATGATGTCAGACTTCATGCCAACCAACCTTGAACTGCTTCCACTCATCTCACCTTGTCTCACTTTTTACTTGTGTGGATTCTTTTTGCAGATTGTTCAGACAGGGTGATCAATCTTAAGTGGTTCAGTCAGGTGTTGGTTTGGAGTTTTACCTTCCCATTTAATTTTGCATGTCTAATGCAGTTCTGACTGGTGACAGGTTTATTGACAGCAAATTTTGTTGAGTATTTTAATGTCAACACAATCTGGAGAAATTCACTTGAGGCAGCAGAGACATTTTTCTTCAGTCTTGCTTTGTGTAGATGTTCTTTCTTTGCCCTTTGCCAGTATTTTTACATATACACAGTAGATTGACTTTAAATTAGTCCAATTTATGACAAGCTGCAACATGCACTATACAAATAGGGCGTGGTGCTGAAACTTCAAGGGGAGACTTGATGGACAAATTTGCTGATCATCAAAACTTGTGTACAGAAACCGGAAAGTGCATGTGAGAAAGAGGGCAGAGGTACGGATTTATATTGCAAGCTTTCATTCATATTTCTGTCTGCCTAGCTTTCTGTGAAATTGATTATGGATTATTCAGGAGCAAAGCGGGTCGTCCCTCTCTTCGTTCATAAAAAAAGGCCGGATGAAAGCGATTAGGGGTAAGAATGGATGCATTGATGGCAGAATGGATGGATCCTCCATTGAGAAGAAAGTAAGATCGCCAGTTTACTCTTTCTTGAAAGTGCGGCGATGGATAGTGAGAGGGGCAGGTGAGTGAGTGATATGGATGGAGGGAAAGAGTAGATGGATAGATGAAGTGGTTCAGGTAGCCTTACCTGGAATAATGTTTGACCAGAAGCCAGCTTTAATGGTATATAAAAGCTGGGACTCATCTTTTATTCAGCCAAAGAGAGAGACTGCCAGGTGAACCCATGCATCCCTTGGGGACACACAAGCTCAGATCTGTGTGTTTCAGAACCTGAGTGGAGAGTAAATACAGCATTTTAAGGTGTGTCGAACCTTGAAAGCACTTTAGTGTTGTTTGCTAAGGTCTGCGTGGGAACAAGATGGATCAGCACACTGGTTGCAGTCATATATTGCATATAGCTACATCTAAAACTGCATAGCAACACACTGAAAATGAGCAGATACACCCATGTTGGCCTTCATTTGGGCCCATGTCTTTGGTGGGCACGCTTCCAGACATATGCAAAGTGCCGCACAGCTTCCTCCAACTGAGCTCACACACACACTCATACTCTCTCGCGGGCACATTGCGAGTGTGTGAGTGGCTGTTCCATATGTATGTGGCTGTTTTGGCCTTCTTCCCTGGGGCAGGACCTCAGGGGTCCACTGAAGAGCAGGGTGATGGTGCAAGAGTCCACTTCAGGCCGAGTGTATGTGTTTAGGCACACGTGTCCTGAAGTCCAAGGTGGAGGAGAAAGCAAATCATTAGCATTTTGTTGTTGGAGTGTGAGTGGAGGTGGGGAGAGGAACTTTTGCACCCACATTTAAATACATACATCCCCAGGGTGAGAGAGGATAGACTTGCATCTATCTAAACGCAATAAAGCATTTTTTTTCCTAGTTATAATCCTACTTTTGCACTTGTGAATGACTCGTTACCTCTGCCAATGAGGTTAGCTGACAACTGACAATTATCTGTCTGATTGCGAACAAAATGACTTCAAAAGTTATAAATGGATTTTAATTAAATTTTCAGAAAATGTTAATGATATGGGCCAAAGAAGGGATGATTAAATTGTGGTGAGATTCTGGATTCTGGAGACACTTGTGACCTTTGATCAAGCAACCTGCCTATATGCTGTATATACTATACTACAGCTGTAAGCCACAGTGAAATGGCAGAAATGACCTGCTTGGCAAAGGTCTCTGCTGTTGGGGCTTTTCTAGTATTCATGTGATGCTCTAAGGCTGGATTGTGGTTCAGTTGGTGGTTTTTCAAAGGCCGTACTTGAGACCTTCATTCTTCATTTTTCAGGTGTGCTGGAAGTGTTGAAGGGCATGCAGGAGCTTGGAGTGACTGCTGATGTTGATACTTTCCACAACTACATTCTCCCTGTTTTCTCCTCTATTGAAGCAACCCAGCAGGCCCTCCAGGTGAGTGTGTGTGTGTGTGTGTGTGTGTGTGTGTGTGTGTGTGTGTGTTAGAGAGCGAGAGAGAGCTGAAGTTTTTGCTATCATCCTTACAACTGACTACTTTTCAGGACACTGGCATTTCTTTGGAGTCCGAGGGCTTTGTGTCTTCAATGGTTCGGAAGATGGCCGTCACTAACCTGGCTGAGCTGTACAACCGCTGTAAGTGCACATGCGCACAGAGTAACACATTCCAAATGGCTCTGCTGCATCTTGAGCAGCCATAAAAATTGCTCCTTTGCCTAAAGGCTAATTGAACAAGCGTTAAAACACACACACACACAAAACACACACCCACCTTACTTTTGTCCATTTACTCCTCGGTGCTCATCAGGCCTTCTGTGTGAATATGTTAAGAGCAAGTACGAGAGGCGCCTCAGCTTGAAGCAGTCGGAGAAAACAGAGAAAAGTGTTACATAATGGATGATTCTTGTTTTGTCCGTCTTTCGTCTCAGTTTAGTCTCAAACATCCACCACTTGTTTCTGCATCCTTCGATCCTTTTTTTTCCTGAAGGACCTCCGATCCTTGCATGAGGCTCCTCCATCAGATATTTTATAGACGGTAGATAGGTTTTCCAATACACTTTCAGTGTTTCTTGAATGAACTAAAACTGCTCATATGTGTTCTATGCTTTATGGATGCAGTGATTGCCATGACTGCCCTTTCAATAACTAATAAATTAATAGGAAGTTCAACGCTGAAAATAATCCCGATTTCCTCTTTATTTTTCTTCCTCTACCTCAGTGTCGGACCCGTCTTTCCCTGCAGTGGATCTCATAAATTTCCGCAGCAGTCTCAGCCAAGGCTTTAAAAAGTGAGTCTTCTGTGTTTCTTTATGATTTTTAGGGAGGCCATTTGATTTATAGTAGGAAACATATGGTGTGACTAGGACATGTGCACTGTATCACAGCGTTGAGTGTCCTTTGTGCACACAGCTGTAGAGCATTCTCTCTCTCTCTTTTTCTCGAAACACACACACACACACTTGCCTCATGCATATGGACCCATCAACCCACAGTGCACCCCAAAGCTCCGTGGGAGATATGTAAATTAGCAGATGCCCAACATTGCCCCTCATGCTCCCCTGTACTGGTCTCACTCACACGCAGAGTTAGCCTTCGGACCAGGGTCTGACCCATGGGCGTTTGTTTAAGGGGTGTTTATGAATATTTACGATTTTTTAACCAGACGCTCGCACAAATACCTCTGCGGCCTCCGAGCAATGCTGGAAGTGAGCTAAGGAGAGAAGCTCTTGTCTGCAGGCACCAAAGTAATTTCTTTCTGAAGAGCTCACAGATTCACTTAAATTTGACTTTGAGCATTTGCATTTACCCAAAGACAAGTTTACTGTAGCCAACTTAGATGTGAAGTAATTACAAGAGCTGTTTTTAAATGGTTGTAACATTTGGTCAATATTCTTGATTTTACATATCAAATTGACATTCCGAGCTGGAAAAGTAGATTTTTTTAGTTTAGATTTCTTGTGACATTGCTACATTACCATTGTCAACTTATTTGAAACAAAGTTTATTTTTCTGACTTTTTGAAGTCATGATATCTGCTATTAAGGAACTTTAGATCATTTTAATTGTTACATCTCCTAAATGTCTGAATCTGTTTCCACCATTTACTCTGCCCTCTGTGTTAACACCCATGCACAAATTTCACTCACCTGACTTTTGGTTTGCCTGTTAGTGTTATAATTGGTCTTGTCACTTGGAGTGTGTATTAGCATACATGAGCAGGCGTTGTGTGATTGCACTGTGGGACTTGCTCCTGTCAAAGACAAGGTCAGGGGATAATTTAATCATTAAAGACCTCTTCCTCTCCCTTCTGCTCTCATCTCCCCCTCTTTCCTCTTCGCCACTGACTAGCTGATAGTGCCAGAAATGTCACACGTTGTCATCGTTTAGCGTCTGTGTGTGTGTCTGTGTGTGTGTGAATGCATCTTTTGTGGTTTCCCATGCTTTTGTACTGCTGTCCTTTAAGCTCTTGTACTGCGGGATTGAGCATCAAACTGTCGATGTCGTGTTCATTGTTGAATAGCATCAATTATGGGGTGGCAACGGGATGCTGTCAATGTCGCGGTTACTGGAACTGCATTTAAATACGTAATGCACAAATGTTTAAGACATAGTTTTTACACTTCATTCATATTTGCTTGTATTTGAACAAGTAAATAAGTATTTTTAATTGTGTGGAAATCACATCAATTCATTTTTGTTTTCAAGGACCCTAATCATACTAAAACATTAAAAGATGCATTATCAGATTAAATGTGCATTTTTGTTTGAGAAACATAAGAGATTGTGACTTCTGTTGGTATAGCAGATGTCTAATGTGGTGATTTTTCAGGATTAATTTCTTGTTTTTGCTAGAAAAACTAATGTATATGTGTGTGTTCGTGTGTGCCTGTGTAGTGTGGCTTTTGTCTGAGCTGCACAGTAACACTGACGAATCTTGTTGACACGCCAATTCTGAACAGGCGTTTATATCCTGTCCTTTACTGCCCCCTGCAGGTCAAATGATGTGGAGAGCATGGTCAAGGTAAGCTGAGAGTGGGCCTACGATGTCAGCATGGGTACATGTGTGATTTATCCAGAAAAGAGAAGATAAGAAGTTGAGGGAAAAAAAGATATTACCCCTTATTCTTTGCAGTATAATGGCTACAATGACCAGTTTTTTTCCCTAACTACTGAGTTCCAATTAGGAAGAATACACACTTTGACAATTGCCATCTGCTGTCTTTTATGCTAATCTCCTTATGGCACACCGAGTGCATAAATAAAGAAATGTTTGGGATGATGTTCAGCTTCAGGCATGGTTCAGTTAAATAAAAAACAACAGTTCAGTTATTCAAATAGCAGGATTGAAAATATACTTTAGAATAAACATGATTTGATCATATAAAAGAGTCATTTTTTTGCAAATGAATGCAATCTAACACCACTGCTTCAGTTATTACAGTCACTCACAGATCTGATGTAGGTTGTCAGTGAATCACTGTTTTTTTTGTTTGCTTGTCACACAGATTACTGCGCTGTTGTACAAGGACACGCGCTTTTCCAAAGATCCTGCTGGTAAGGGCCGATCAACTCACTGTTGTTGCTGGCGAGTAAGAACATTTATATTTGACGGTGTCTTTGTATCTAAGATGCGGCTGCGTGTGTGTGTAGGACAGAAAGTAGGGAGGACACCTCGACGTGTAGCTCGTCTCTCACCTATCAGTGCTCAAACTTGCCCACTGCAGTCCTTTGTTTTGTTCTAGACTGTAATCATGTTGACAGAAAAATGCCGTGTGTGTGCACATTTGTGTTTGGTCTCAGTAGCAGGGTACTGCTGACCAGTCCTCCTCTCGCAATGAAGCTCGTGTGTGTTTGCGTTCAGGTGTGTGTATGTGTCTCTCCATTTGAGGAAATCGAGCCTGGCTGCTGACACAGCGCTGAGTAGTTAAGTGTGCATGTGTGTGTGCATGGCATTTATGTCGGTCCGTGTCAGTGTGTGTCAGGAACTCTCCAGTGCTGAAACCGTGTGTACTGGTGGGAGCGATGGAGACTGTTATCCATGTCACATCCCATTAGGCGACATCTGCACGTGTGTTTGCGTGAGTGTGGACGTCGGGGGAAGCTGTCAGCACCAACCACCGCGCGTTCACTCACACCCCGGCCCAAAAGCAGCCTCCGTCAGCAGGAGGAACACAAACACCCGCCCCGCGGAAGTCACAGGGAACAATACGCAGAAATGGATGCGCTGACTGACACAGAGGCAATTGGAAACATATTCCCAAGACAGCTGATCAAAATTGGGTGTTTTCATCTCCTTTCAGAAAAGACGGGTTTCTTCCTTTATAACCTGATCGACAGCAGCTCGGAGGAGGAGGTGCAGGCGCAGGCAGAAACATTGAAGACATACTTCACTCAGCTGAAGACTCAGGTACACAATGATCCCGGTGACACCAACAATCGAAAAATGGAGCAGATTTAAATTTTGTAAAAGAGCACCGTCTCTCAGAAGCCCTCACACATTTAGCTCAACCCAAGTGATGATTTTAGTGGCCTTATTCAAGTACAATTTATATTAACCAGGAAACAGCATCTTTTATCTAGTTATTCTTCTATTTCCAAGCATGTTTTAGCTAAATACACAAATGTTTTCAGACTTGAGTTCCTAAGTCAGAGTGAAAGCAATAATTGGTCTCATGATGTTCAGTGGCTGATCAAATGAAGTATTTTTAATTATACAGATCTCAGTGATGATACTTGTTTCTTTACAGAATATCTGTATTACGGCGAGCATCTACAAGGGCATCAGAAACCTCCTTGAATCCTACCACGTCCCAGAACTCATCAAGGTACAGATCCTGTCTGATGTAACCTAGATTCCATTTGTTCTTTCTTCTTATGTTTGCCTCATTTAATTAACTGTTAAATATCATGGTGTGTCTCTCAGTATGTGATGGCTATAGTGGACCCAAAACAAGACAAGGCTCAGGACTTAAATGGATTAATGACATCTGCTCATGCTACTGTAAGTAAATATCCATGGAACTGCATGCAAAGTTTCCATTGTTAATCGTTGTCTTTTTTATGACACACGACTTTATGATGTTCGATAAGCATGTCAAACATCTCTCTCTCTCTCTCTCTATCAGGGAACTGAAGTGAAGGTGTTGGAACTTGAGAAGAAAATGGAAGAACTCATCGCAGAGGACAAACCAATCAGTGTGGTTCTGAAACAGCTCATCCAAGCTCTCTGCGCTGAGGAGGTTGGATTTATTTAAGTTCTTTCCTTAAAATTAGCCCGTTTGTTTTCTGACCACTATGTCTGTGCGATCAGAATCTGCAGCAGGCCCTTCAGCTGAAGGAGAAACACGAGGAGGAAATGACCGTTGGCGGCTACGCTACCCTTATCAACCTGTGCTGTCGTCATGACAATGTGGATGAGGCGCTCAACCTGAAGAGGGAAATGTGAGTGAATCAGGATACGCTCATGGCAACACTGAACAATAGTTATTAAAGTTTAAGAGGAGGGACACGAATGCAGGGTCCAGCTTCTGTGGCAGTGAAACTCACATCTTCAATGCTTGGCGATGGCTATTTTAATCACCTCCGGCTGTGGAGGAGGTGTTATATGGATGAGAAGTTGCATTATTTTTGAGATTTCTATATTCATTATCATCTATCTCTGTATTTCTTTTTAGAAGTCGTAAGGACTCGTCCACCGTTCTGGATCCCAGTAAATACATCGCTCTGGTCAGGGCCCTCTCCAAGAATGGCAGGATTGAGGGTGGGTTCAAGATTGTCAACATTTCTGTAACTGTCAGTCCAAAGATATTCAAAGTCTTGTTTCGCAAGTTTCTTATTTATTCTTGTGTTTCTTATTTTACCTGATGATTACTTGAGGTGCAAGCAATTATCCAGATTAAGGTAGATCAGGCTTGAAATGTGAAGGCCTCCCTCCGAATGTGTTGTTAAGCTTGTATATGTGTCACCAATCCTGTCACATTCTGCCTCACTCAAACCCACATTAGATGGCCATTTTCAGAATGCTACGGTGGGTTTCCTTCTGCCCATCGAAGAGCCAATTACCATCAGTTTTCCTCTCCGGGTCTGTGCACACAATGACAGCCAAAATGTTTCCCTTGTCTGTCCTCCACTCGTCTCTCCTCCCCTTTGCTCTCTAGTTCTGTCTGTCTGTCTTTCTGTCTGACCCTCTCTATCTCCGTCTGTCTTGAAGCATGTCATTCTCTCATTTTCCACCCCTTGGACACATCCATGTCTGTTACAAATGAGAGGGGCTGAATTACAGGACTTGCTACGTGTATTTTTCCAGAATTATTGAAATCTGTCTTGGTTGTAATGCCAGATCATGTCCATAAAGTGCTCTAGCATTACACACACACAAACACACACAGGGACATGCACATTTGCATGTGAATTCAAGCAAAAAGGCATTTGGTGTGCACAACAGTTGGTGTGTCCATCTGTGTAGGCGTGTGTGTATACACGTGCGTGGCAGGCTGCGTATAGGCAGAACTAACGCATTTGCCATTAGCCAGAGTGTTCATACGGAGGGGACGCTTGTCAGCCACATTAGCACACATGGCTAACCTTGATGTCCGACTTTTTTCCGACAGACGCTGGTCTGCTGGCTCCCAGCACACACCAGGCCCAGCTGAGGATCATGTCTCCTGAAATCTTGTGTTATTTTCTCACCATATCTAATGGTTTTGGTTTTTTTATAGCCCTCAGTTCGCAGTCTCCTGTCCCGTTGTGCTTGGCAATTTGAATTACTTGATCTTTTTGACTTTGTCCTTATTTTACCCTCTTCGGCCATGTTGTTCCACTAACCATCCATTATAAAAACTATTCAAAAGGCCTTACAATCACTGTATTAGCTAGCAGCTAATTATGACCTAGCTACACTTCTATGCGGACACCCTCGTGCATAATGACAGTTATTTAATCCTCACTGTAAAATATCTGCAGATGCAGGTTTAGGATCATCACTGTAGAGGTTCAATGAGTACTTCCACATGATGTCTCAAACAAACTAAACCTGAAGTGGTTTAACTTTTAATGAATGTTCTAAATATCAAGCTCTGTATGTTTCCATACAGGTCAATGGTATGACTGATTTAAGGGATTTTAGATACTCTGTTGGTTTGTTTTTATATTTAACGCATGTCCCTTTGACACCCCTCGCCCTTGTGCTTCCCTCTGTCCGTCCTCCCACTTTGGTAAACTGAGCTTACTCTAGCTTCTGGTCTTCTTTGGGCTCTTTTGAGGCTGCGTGTGTTTTGGGAAAGAGACATCACGAGCAGTCAAGTCAGGGAACATTATATGAACCATTGGGCTGTGTGATGTTTGTTTACCTGGCTTGTCTGCCTCCCATCATTTTGTGTGTGTGGGGTCTGGCTCGCTTTGCTGGCCACGATGCTTGACTGAGCTGATGGAAATGCATACTGGCTTAACGGATGGATAAAGGGAGAGGTGGAGAAGGCACGAGAGTAAGGGCGGGAGGATTGGGGTGGTGGTTTTGGGGATGTTGGCTAGCATAGTTCCATTTGTGCATATCAAGTCCAAGCCATTTGTCTCGGTGATTAGCAGGTCTGTCAGAGTGTGATGGAGAAGAGGGGAAAAAGGAGTGAATGTTTTCAGAAAGAGGCTTGGGGTTTGTCAGTTCCAGTTTCACCTGAACTGATTTAGGGTTTAATAGGTGGGATCATTGTTCTTAAATTCGAGGAAATTAGATCGAAAAAATCAGGTGTTGATGGTTTGTTGTATTAATAATTAATACAATGAATAATATTACAATAACCTAATTTGTGCTCTGGTATAACAGTTTCAAAGTGAACCTCTTTTCACCTCCCCCTCCTTGGTCATGCAGTACAGTTTAGTGTCTGTGGTGGAGAGGGGCTGTATCGCTGTCAGCCCTTAGCAACTGTTGAAATAGATGGTTAACGCATCCTAATTACCGTGGACTGATACATCGGCTACATATACACAGCACTCTTTTCATCATTTGGCCCCTAGTGTTGGCCAGATGGACATGTGGCCTGGTAAAAAGCCCTCCATTACTGGCTGGACTTGACCAAAACGCTCCACCCCACAGCCTACTTACCAGGGTATCACCGGGGCCACAGTGGGTCCTTGTTGCCACATACCTATAATTTAGCTCCCCAAGTGCTTTCGACATAACCGTGGCAGAAAGGCGGCCTCTATTGTAGGGGTTTGGTAATTGTAGTCTCGTTTAGAAAAATGCAAGTAGTAATTAGCACACAGTTGGCATTATACTGGGTTGGATTTGCATCCCTGCTGGGCACAAAATGCTATTTTAATATGGGTTTGTTTTCCCTACATAGAATTAGCTTAAGGGGCCTTTTATCATAGTCATACACCCTTCTTTCTGTCAACCAACCTCTGCTGCCTTCTCTTATCGTCTTTGGCTACAGTCTCCAAATGACAATCGCACATGTTGATAACATTTTCTTTTTTCTACAGAGGCGGTGGACATCTTGAAGGAGATGAAAGAGAAGGAAGTGGTGATGGATGGCTCGCATGTCACCATGCTGTTTCATTTGCTCAACATGTTAGCTGCTAAAGGTGCCTCCGAGGACATCAAAAAGCTGCAGGACACTGTCTTTACTCTTGGACTGACCAAGCCTTCTGCCAACATGTGCTCACCTCTGGTTACTTCCTACCTGGAAAGGTACACACTGTTTATACACACCAGCAGGCTTTGGCCTTGTGTTTTTACCATGGCAACTTTTGATTGATTATGTTGTGTTTTAATTGACGTTGTTGAGCAGCCTAGCTTGGATTTGATCAAATTTCTTGTCGTTATCTACTGTTTTTATCAGATCCAGATGGTAAGTGGGTGGGTGGGTGGGTGTGTGTGTGTGGGTGTGGGTGTGAGTGTGTGTCTGAACGAGTCATCCCGCCCAGTGATCATAGCTGAGGTTACATTCTGGGTCAGTGATTCAGACAGAGAGAGGATGTGGAAATTGCTCATTTGTATCTTTGTGCGTGTGTGTGCGCACTGTTGGAGCCAGGTTTTGTTTGTTTGAGGATGCACCAGCTGCAAATCCTCCCATGAGTCTCCACCTCTGATCTGCTGAAACACACAACGCTGTACTTGAACGTGTGTGTGTGTGATGGTAATTGGAGACCCTTCCAATGATGCCAATATGCAAATGAACCTTCCAAACACTGGATATGGGGTCACTGGTGTTGCCCCAGCCCTCACCTCTATTCAACACACCGTGTGTGTGTGTGTCTGTGTGTTGCTCAGAGCAGCTTTTAGTACATCAGCTCATTAGCATGTTAATTATGTACAGAACAATAATTGCTGGATTTACCAGGGTGCACAGATAGGAGCTTGCAACACATATGTAATGTGTACACACACACACACCTGTACATGATTTTATTACACAGTTTACCTTTAGGTGAAAACGTGCTCCCCCTGCCACCTGTTATTTGGCTGTGAGTCTGGTTTCTCAGGTCTACTCGTGAATCACTGCTTCTGTGAAATTAGCACTCTAATTAACTCTTTGGTCATTTACTACAACCTAAACAAGCTTACTGCTGGTGTGTGTGTGTGTTGTGTGTCAAGTACCAGTTTCATTCCCTCCAAATGCCCCATCATTGAATAGAAACTAATGAGCACAAGTAGACAAGGTAGTTTAGTCAGTCCTGTGTATTTGGTATATTCTTGCTTTTTTTCTTTTAAGAAAAACAACGTGGTGTTTAGATATAGTCTGTAACACACAAGTTATTTTTCTTGCCTCCTCGACTTAAAAAACCCCAAAACAAAACATGAACCCGAATTCCTATTTTGCACACTGATGTTTTCCTTCATCCTCAGTAGTATTATCACATGTGTTCTCCTCCCTCAACCCTGTTCGCTACTTCTTGTGACTAAATAAATTTCTATTAAATAAAAACAGACACACAAAACAGAGACACAAAAACCACATCACTGAATATTGTTTCAAAAAGGTAGCTTCTCATCACAATGGAGGCATTAGTAAACTTCAGAGTACTTAAAGCCTTAATACAATGGCCACAACATTGGTACTCTGATTCTATCTAGCCATCTTTTATAACAAGTCTTGAGTCATTCATAGGCCCCTTCATTCCAACAGTCAACAGACAGTCTGGAGGAGGAGGGATGAGGACAGTGCTGAAAAGAGGACAAAGCAGGCATCACTCCCCCTGCACCCGTTTCACTGTTGCATCAGCTCTAATGACTTAATGAACACTTCTCTGGCAGATTAGCCGCTGACAGCCCGTCAGATGTGCCTCTCCGTTAGCCTTCATGTCCGTCTGCTCGCTATTGTGTGCTCCAACTTGCTGCTCTTCTGCCAGGCAGGTTTCTCCATCTGCTACATCCTATAAAAAATCATTAGCATCAGTCAATGCTAATGATTCCAACAAACCAGTACTGAAAAGGAGGGCCTAAATGGGAAGACAGACAAATATTTTTAATTGGTTACATGGTTGGTAGTGCACTGATTGTAAACAATGGGTTAACGCATTAGTGATCAGTTCTCATCAGAGGAGGAAATGCTGATCTCTTTTGAATAAAAGAGGCGTAAAGAATGGTAGAAAGATGGGGTATAGCAGATGAGATGGAGAAGCTTCCCTGTCTAATCCTTCTGGTTTCCACTGAGCAAAATGGCCTTTTTCAGGCTTAATTGGCTGGAAAGCAGCTGACATGCAAAGTTGAGGACATTAGGAGGACCGCGCGTTGCGATAAATGGCAATGCAAAGTGACAGTTAAATTGTACCTAAGGGAAATTAACCATCTTTCAACATCCTTAGCTCTTTTTTTGGGAGGATCAGTGAATGTAGAGAGGAAGAGAAAAGATGAAGGGAGGGTGTAATTGTAATGCCAGTTGTCATTTTTATCTTCTAAGAATGATAGGTGCTCATGAGTGTTAAAGATTTTTTTATGAGGAAAGAAGGGATAGAAGAACCCTGGAGTTCATCAGGGTTTTGATACCGTACTATCATGACCCCCTGATGCCCATCTTTATGAGAAAATGGCATCAGCAGTGTCTCATTTCGAAACATACATTTCCTGCCAGGATCCCTTCAGCGTCCCCTCCCTGGTGATGTCATTGTGTCTCATCGCTCTCTGTTTTAAAACATCTCCTAGCCTCTTTTCTGTGTAGTTCAATCAGCCTGTTGTGCGTTTGAACAGCCTCTTGACTGTTGCTGCTGAATAAAGCTGTCCCTCTTTATTTCAATTAGCAGACCTCTTTACCTTCCAACCCTAATCACTCCATTCCTCCTCCCTCCTGCGTCTGGCTCACGTAATCCAAGGTCACACCATTTCCTGTTTTTTTTTTTTTTTTTTTTCCTTTTTCCTTATCCATTTGTCTAATTGATTAGAGTAGAAAAGGCTAGAGTTTATACCCGACTGCTGTGTCCATCCTTCTCTTCTCTATCTGCCCCATACTTCCACCATAGGTGTCCTATCTGCTTTGACCTCTGTGTGATTGACATGGTAATTACCCAATCAACAGATTGATGGCAGTGCTGTCACAATAGAGGGGATTCGAGTGGTCTCTCTTCCTCCCCTTCCTCTCATTCCCTTGCTTCTTCCCTCATCTCTGCTCTAGTTATCACTCTGTCATCTGCACTCATCCAAACTCTACGTAGTCTTTTGTTTGTTCATTCACTCAGCAACAGTAGGAGGATAGATTGAACAAAAAAGGGCTGATATAAGATGGGGGAGCCAGCAGGTGGTGTTTGGGGGAGGGTGTCATGTTTTTATGCCATATTCCTGCTAAATTGCTCAGTTGGTGGTCAAGGTCATCACACAGGAGTGAGAGTTGACAGTGTGAAATCAAAGGGAGATGGTTAGGAGGACAAGAGAAGGAAAGAGGGGAGGTGTGAAGGGGATCAGGCTGAACGGGAAATGAGAGGAGCTGAGTGGAGGGGGTAAAGATCAGGCAGGACCTTTTGTCTGCTCCCATATTTCTCCTCTACAAGGCTGTCCAGGGGAATATTGGTAGTGTACGTGCCTGATGCGTAGAGGCCAAAAGACTTTATCACCCACAGTCATGCTGTCACGAATTCAAAGACCTTCATTGTTGGGCCGGGTCCAAGGGCGAGAAAGAGGGTCACTAGTTTAATAGTCTCTGATTCACTTTCTGCACTCACCAAAAAAATCCAACTGATTGAACCGAAGGATAATCTAACTATTTTCTCTTCACTTTCTGTTTCTGTATCTTTGTGTGCACAGTAAAAACCTATCCGGAGCTCTGGAAGCAGCAATGGAATGTCAGAATCGCTACAATCAGCTGCCTCGCATCCATGACATCATCATCGGCCTGGTGGAAAAAGGAGACACCGAGCTGCTTCAGAAAGGTGACACATGTCTATATTTCTTGGTTAATACTAGCAACCTGCTTCTTAAGCTACTCTTATGTAACACTAGGAATCATTAGATGACCCACAACCAAACTGTCAGTGGGTCAGATTTTATAATTTTATGCATAATTCTATATCAAACACAGCCCAAAGTTGCAACGTGACTGAACCTGAACACCCCGTCACTTCATCCTTCGTCTGTGATTTTGTTTAAACTTTACTTCTCCTGGTTCCAACTCTGTTGCGTTGTCATGAAAGTGTAGAAAACAGCTGCAAATAGTAGCAGAATGCGTCAGAAGTGTGGACCACGGTCACGCTGACGTATATTGGCCGATTATGTTTTGCTGCCTTCTGAGAGCAGCTGGATGAAAGGGCTAGGTTCAGGGTGCTGGAGGGGCAAGTGGTTCAGGAGCACGTTAGTTCCATCCACAGTGTGGAGCACCTCTTCACCTCCCTTGCTCTCCTTTCACCCACTTACAAATTAAAGCTTCCATCTCACCCTTGACTCTGCCCCATTTCCTCCTGAAAGGACTCACATTCTCAGACAACAATTTAACTCTGTTGTCCCGTCAACTACAGGAAATGTTAGCCATCCTACGCATGCATGTAAATTATCAGATTTGAAAGTACCTTGAGTTACAATTGGCTGGTTGAGTACTGCAGCCTTCTGCAGTGAAGCCTGCTCTCTTGCACCTACACTTGAAAATAAATCTGACAAAAGAAAACTTACTTAAACCAACTTACATCAGCCCTGCAAAATTCTTGTCAAAACACCTCAGCATTGAGATTTGAGCTGTAAAATGCTTTTCATATAATAAATCCTTGTAGCTTTGGTACATTGCGGCGTCTCCAGTGGATCTTGTTTTCCCTGCACACTCATATCACTGAAATGCCTTAAACAGGATTTTTATTCATCAAGAAAACAGCAGAATTGCAGCCCATTGTTCTTCTGTTGACTTCAGTTGACAGCGAAGGAAGAAGAAAGAGATTATTTTTTCCCTCCATCTGCTTTGCTGAATATGCAAGTGTGTGAATGTAGGTTGGGTGTGTTTGGTACCTGTCCTGAAGCTGCTGGACAGCGATAGCATGTAATGCTGAGCAGAGCACTTTCGCAGGCTTAGACTTTCATCTGGGGCTTTATTCCTCAGCAGTGTTGATGTGGCTGTCTAGAACATCCTGGCAGGAAATGTAATCAGAATGAAAGATGAAGTTTATTGTCTTTTTCCTTACTGTGGAAACATGTTAATTGTCTGTCCTCTGCTCTGTTTCTCTTCAGCCATGGACTTTGTCAGTCAGAAGAGAGGAGAAATGACCATGCTGTATGATTTATTCTTTGCATTCCTTCAGACGGGCCGTTACCGGGAGGCTCGGAAGATCATTGAGGTAAAGACACACAAACAGGAGCCTTCTTGTTTCCGTTGGATGCTTAGTTTGGGGACATTAACGTGATTTTTCTCTGCTCTTTCACTACCTTATCCATATAATTAACTCATCTTTGTGTCTGTTGCAGTGCCCTTGTCACTGTAGGTGATGTTTAAAGTGAATAACAGCCTTCTGTTTCACCATAGTTCCAGATTTTACATCACCCCAAGCCTCTTATTCAGCACTAGATTCAAAGGGGAAATGTGCTAATTTATTAAAGCATACTTGTGTTGCAATGATTCCAGCCTCGTTCGTATTAACAGCAGATTGAATGACAATGATTTTCTTAAAATGTGCAAACAGGAAGTAGAAATGTATTTTTCAGGTTCCTTTGTAGTCACATCCAAATCATGATATGTTTATGTGATATGAAATTCACATAATCCATAGAAATGTTTTTTACACTGTCTCATATTTCAAAAGAAAATATCCCTCATGCTCAAATGTAGAGGAATCTAAGTGAATAGATCTTTTGTTTATTTGAAGTATTTTACTATACCTTGCTTCGACTTGACTACATCTTTTAATCCTGAAGGATATGTGTGATGAAAAAATCATTGCATAACAATAAGGATGACATCTGTACAATTGACCAGCATGTAATTGCCAAACTGTCTTTGTCCTTGCAGCTCATTTGACCTGAATATTTCATGGATATTTATTCCTTTGTCATTTGAATTCTTGCAGTAAGCTCATGAGATTAGTGTGAGAAAGATGAGAGCAAAGCGAGCAGATAAGAAGTGATTTTTTGTTTTGTTTTGTTTTACACGGATAAAAGAGGCAGGTCGTTGGGGACTGGATAGCAGGACAGAGAAATTGATAAGTAAGACGGATAGAGTGATGAACCTGACATTAGAGGCAGAGGAAAATGGGCATTATGTCGGATGAGAACAAAAGTGGACTGACTCTGCTCTTCCTCATGCCCTGGTGTGCACTAAAAGAGGGATTTTGTCCCTCTTGAGGATTTTTCAAACCCTCTTAAATATTATCGCCATGTTATTGTTGCTCTCATTCCTCTTCTGCATGATTGTCTGTTATCCTTCTTACAACAGAAATCAGGCTTTGTGTTAGTGATGTGTGAGATTGCTGATGTCGTGTAAATAGGCTACAGATATACATTTTATCCTTCATGTCAAGTAGGTTAGAATGACAAAATCTTTGTTGCATTGCTTCCGTATGCAATATATAGTGTCGGCTCACATCGACCTGATACATTTAAATATTGATTTTACTTTTAAGTTATTATTCATATTGGTTATTTATTTATTTCATCATTGAATGACTGCAACATTTTCACCAGATATATTGTAAAATGAGATATTCAGAACAAAGTACTTTTGCATTTAATTTGAGTGGATATACATCTAAAGTTATACTGTAAAATATAATGGATCTGTCACTCAAAGTCACTCATCTGCACAGATACTTTTTGGCCCCTGAGTGGTCGTCCCTCTCTGTGCTGTTTGGTATAATTGGCAGCTGATTAATCACAGCTAATTAAATGTAATGGTAGAGAAAGGTGGCCAATTTTGTGCTAAATGGTCATGGTTGGCTAGAGGATTGTCTGGTGGCTGGGATTATTATCGCTGCATGTTCACGTGTAATGGTCAAGGTTAGGTAGTATTGCTAAAGAGTGGTCATCCATTATGTGTTTTTACGTTACAGAGAAGTGTGTGTGTGCGCGTGTGTGTCTGTGTGTTTGCTAAGTGGTCAGGTGATTAGATGAATTAGAACATTTGGAATTGAGATGGTGAGGTGTTGTTAAGTGGAGGTAAGATACAGTTGACTCTGCTTGCTTTTATGCATATAAGCATGAGAGGAAATAATTGTAAAGATATTTTCTAGGTGCGTAAAGAGTCAGAGTGAAACGTTCCGCTGCACATTTGTCCGGTGATGGAAATGGCTTTGTTCCTTAATCTTAGAGTGTTGGCTTTTACTTTTCTTCCTGGCTGTATTGTTTTGATCCATACGTCACCGTGTAAGCAATGCGTCTTACTCCTGAGGATTTTGTTTGTGCCCAGATTAGCAGGATTTCCCTCGGTGCCTTCAGAATCCTGAACTCGCAGTCCTGTGAGTAGTTGAGTGCCGGCTCTGTAAGACTTTACTAAGAAAAGGGAATGGGATGCAAAAAGATGGAGGCCTCGCACTGGGCCTTATTCTCTAAGAAGATTAAACGGACTGAGAGAAAGTATGTGCAACACATTTTAATTTGTCCCTTTGGCTGGTTAGGTAAGAACATAATGCCTTTGACTAGGCTGGGTGGAGGGATGGGGAGGCAGGGAAAAAGACCAAGCGGGAGATTTAGGGGAAGAGGAGATTGAGAAAAGTGGAGATTGAGAGAGGAAGGGATGGCAGCAGTCTTTTCTTGACTTCCCTCTCAGTCTCACAGTATGATGAACTCCCATCCAAGAGGCCAGCGGGGATTGAGCGCCGTTGATCCCCGCTCAGATTAACGTCCTGGCTGATCACTCTGTCGCTTTTTTTCTTTCAGACAGATTATCAGAAAGAGAGGGGGAGTGAGATTTCTCAATCTCTGTTTTATTCCGATTTTATCAAAGCCCCAAGAGACAGATGAATCCCCGATCACTGTTATTTCATGATAATAATCATCCAGTCACTTCACATATCAAGCTAAACCTTTGCTACATGAGCCTGCAGATCAATCTATGTCAGCCCTTATTTGACAGCCTGCTCATACTCTGCATATTATGGGTGTCCTGTAATCCAACACCGAAACACTGTTTATGTCTGCCTAGGCCTGTAGCTCAACACGCTACCACCACAACCTCCTTCACAACAGTGATATGATTGCATAGTAAAAGTACCGCTACAGTAAATACACTATTTTTGTTGTGGGACTTTAGTGGAATCTCTTGTGTCGATAGACAATGATCCAAACTGTTAACTATCTTAATTGTTCTTGTTTTTCTCATCTAGACTCCCGGGCTGAGGGCAAGGCCTGGACGCTTGCAGTGGTATGCAGAAAGATGCATTTCTGCCAACCAGGTAATCCAAGCTCTCTGTCTTTTCTTGTCGTCAATGGCAAAGAGCAAACTTTAACATATTATTTTGTTTGTATGAAGATGGAGCCTTTGGAGCAGATGGTGGACATTACAGCAAAACTGTTTGAGTGTGACAGAGATGAAATGTACAGTTACATCATCCGTCTCTGCAGTAAGTCTACACGGTTGCAAATGTTTTTTTTGGGCGTTCTTCTTTTATTCCATCATAGATGTCGTGATCTCCTATATCTGAATGTTCCAGAGTGTGTGTTTAAGTATGGCAGTGATTTGCTTCAGTCAGAAGTTCCAGCATGATGTTTTTACTGCAGCAAAGAGCACAACACATAGTGATTGTAGTGTTAACGCTGATTGTCAAGCCATTATCCCCACTTTACTTTCACTCTCTCGCTCACACACACACACACACAGCCAAACACACAAACACAAACACACACCACTAGTTAGTGCGCGTCCAAATTACAGAATAGCTGAGGATTGGTCAATTGATCAGATTAGTGCTCTGATTGTCTCTCTCAGCATGGAGCACTTTGTTAGAAATCACTATAAGCTAAAGCCGATATGGGCCGACACCCCTTCACGTGGTTGTGTCACATCAAAAAAATCTTATGATTTCAGAAGAAACAAACGACTCGCGGAAGGCAGAGGCCGTTTGGACGAAGATGCAAGAGGAGAACGTCATTCCAAGGGAGAGGACCCTGCGAATGGTGGCAGATATCCTGAGAAATAATGGCGAGGAGGTGCCCTTCGAGGTGCCTGAGGTAAAAGAGAAAACAGTTTGTTTATAGCAGTGCCCAGTAATGCGCATTAGATACATTTGGTATTCCAAATAATAATTGCCAGAAGGCATCCTGAGGGGTAAAAAGCAGAGCGGATGAAATCAAAAGCAGAAGCCAAGTGCAAAGGAGTGAAAAAGTGCCTGAGGTCAAAGATAAAACACAGCCAGACTTCACTGACGACTGAGCACAGATTACCGTGATGCCTGCACATGAATTTGTCATCAATCTTGAATGAAATTGGTTGAGTGGAAGGATGGATAAAAACATGGCTGCAAAAATGAGGATTTTATTTCAAATCCCTTTTTGGTTGGCTTTAATTGTATTCTAGAAACTGGTTGTTTTCACCTCTGATATTATATATTTATTGATTAGTGATGTCGCCGATCTGAAAATGCAGCCCTGTCCGTATTACAGTGGGTTTTAGACAAATATAAACGCTTCTTCCAGCAGGATGCTGCAGCGGAGTCAATCTAATCATATGTGATGAAAGTCTCACAAAAAGAGAATATTAAGTGAATATTAAGTGAGTCAGAGTTAAAATTTAAACCCACAAACGCAGGACGGTGTTCTGGTGTTGTTCCTGTATAAATGCTTTAATCTGTAGGATAATCAGGTTTTCAACTCTAAGCTCACGATCATGAGGGCTAACCTTGAAAACCTGTTCTCTCTCTCCCTCGACACCCCACTGCCACCACCCCCGCCCTGCTCCACTTTAAGCTTCCTTTCATTACATGCAGTGAAAACAGGATTGACACACTGATCTGAAGTGTGGTCAATCAGACAGGCTGACTGGTGAAGGGAATTACAGCCTGATCTGTCTGTAAATCTCTAATGCCAGACTAATTTAGCCAGCAGCTAAATGCTACCATATGGCTGCATCTGGATTCTCAGTAGAATGTGTGCATGTGGCGTTGCATGTGTTCTGACCCAGATACCAGCTGAGCAGGAAAGTGTGATTTCTTTATTTTATTTTTTGCTCTTAAATTGATCAGTTTTGTGTCTTCAGACTCCACCAATTCCTCACCTTTTCTTCTCCTCTGTAGCCTAAAGTGTGATGAGACAGGGAGTGAAAGCTGTTGCCTGGAGCGTTGAACTTGGGGCCCCCTTGGGCTCCTCAGCCGACACCCTCTTTCTGACACACACTCGGCCTCTCATATACACACACTTTTCTCTTGCCCCAGGGGTGCCAGACCTAATTTGCCCCTAGCTGATACAGCTTAACCCCCTCCCCGCACTGCTATACGGGTGACTGAACATGAGTCAACCTTGCCCTTTCTGTTCAGCAGCATTCTTGCACTCACCATAGCACACACGCTCAAACACACATCCTCTTGGATATTTGCTGTGGTAACTTTCGCCTCTTGCTCTTGTGATTTTCAGACCTGGTACACACAAACTAATACCAAAAAAGAGGCCCAAACCAACGAGACCACACGCAGCAATGTCTCCGATTACCAAGTTCGTATAATGAGCCTTTGTAAAAAGAGCAAAGTCCAAGGTAAGCAGTGAGTTCTACTGTGATGTAACCCCGAGTTCCGATGTAACTGCCTTTGAACAAGCAGTTTGCTCTACTAATCCCATAATATTAAGATTAAGCTCATATTGTGTTTTCTGCCTTGCTCCTCAGAAGCTTATAGGCTGCTGAAGGACGCCATTGAAAAGGGCGTAGACGTAGGGCCCACTGCTTATGACCATGTGATTCGGAGTCTTTTGTCAGAGGGATCCATGGATGACGCCATGGCAGTCAGGAAGCTGTGAGTGCCGTGATTTTACGCTAACACATGACAACAATCGAGTCTGGGTCAGTGACATCACACCTGATACCGATCTATGAATTATATCCATATTAGACACAGTATCCCAGAAAAGCAAAACATTCGCCTCACTGTCAGGTGACCCTGGCCCAATACTGCGCCTCCTCAGTCGACATGAGGATTATGTGATTGTATGCTGACACACTCCACCCTGCTGGATACAACGGTGGTCCTTCCTATGTTCACACAGACACACACTAACCTTGGCTTTCTAAGAAGTGGGTGACTTTGCGAACCAATAACAATCTTCTGCCAATTCGTAATGTATCGTGTGTTGTGGCGCTGATCCTGGGGACGAGTAGATGACAGAGGTATTAGCATAGCTGTGATCTTTGCTGTCACACTTGTCTTTTTTTAGGTAATCTCCTTGTTTTCCTTCCCATCTGTCTCTTTTGTTCTGTCATTTGTTCCTCTTTTCACAGGGAAAAACTTAAATATATTTTAAAGAATCATTTGTGGGAAATCTAACATCCGTTTCGCCCCAGTTTTCATCTCTACATGGTTTCGCACTGTTCCGTGAAGTAATCGTATCAATTTGAGACCCGTGTTTCAACAGGCACGAGGCAACACAAGTGATAAGAGATCTCCAGTCTATTTTTGAATTGGTTTATAGCATCCCTGCGTGGATAAAAGCTTTGTCTATCTGGCCTCCAAATGAGAAGAGAAATGAGCTGAGTGGAGAATCTGGGTAAGATGAAAATGGTGAAGAAAGTAAGGAGATAAAAAGCTGAATAGGAAAGGCCAGATTTAATCACATACGGGGTTAATGAAGACGCTATAGGCAATGATTCTGTGTGTGTGTGTGGGTGTGTGTTTTTGGGGTAATCTGTACAGAACTGAGCAGTAGGGGTGCTTATGGCAAGATTAAGGGATTGGGGAAGAAACTAAATGTTGATGAGAGGAAGCGGTAGATGATGGATTCATTGGCTGAAGCACCCAAAGCACCTAACAGGAACACACAGTCAAGGTGTGTGTGTGCTGTGGAAAAGGGGACTGAGGACAGCCCCTGAAGATTTCCTTTCCTTTGATAAGAATAATTCTGAGTCTCCTCTGCTTGATCTTTATGTGCCAGAGAGCCGCCGGAGCTCCAATCTGTGGCCCAGGCAGCAGCCCGCCACCACGGCTGCTTGGACTGGTGTCACAGAGGAGATAAGGATTGCCGGCCTGATGCTCAATTGAGCGGATGGATTAATCTGGTTGCAGGGCTATAATAAGAAATAGAAAGACAGGAGGCAGGCTTGATTGAGGTTTTAGTGGCGATGAAATGAAAAAGAGGAGGCTGAAAAGAACCCAAAATGGACCAGCGAAGAGAGTGTAGAAGAAGCAGTGATGAAGAGCGGCTTCTGGAGACCTTCGGCAGTTGGCCTGTGATGGCCTGACCCTCCCACAACAGTGCACACACAGATATACACACATACAGACACATTTCAGACTCACACAGGGGCTCAACAACCTTTAATCAAGTGTCTTGTCTAATTTTAGGGTCACAGCAGGAACTTGGGATCACTATCACTTACTGTACATTTGTTTCTATTTCACCTGATCACGCGTTTATCCACCGTTTTCCTCAGAGGTCTAAGGATGCCACAGTGACATAAAGGCAGTATGATTACAAATATTTTATAGATGACGGTAAATCTAATCACATTAAATCCAGTTTTGGCAGTTTTGTTATTCTGGGACATTGATTGACTTTAATTGTCTGTAGTCTTTAGATGTTAATGTGATGCATTACAGCACCGACTGATGACCATGGGTCTATTGTCACTAATGACCAGGAGTTTACAGGAGTTTGTAAAGCTAAATCAATCTGTCTCCTCCCCAGTGCTGAGTCTCATATGCCGGGTTTCAGCCTGAGTGATATCGCCTCCAGTTTACTCATCATCACGCAGAGCAAGAGGGGCCAATGTCACGGTATAAACCAAAGCCTTAACACATAAATAAGGTAATTTAATTTACACTTTTTAAACCTTCTGCCATCCCTCCACAGAGGCTTTAGAAAACTTTAAGGCCATGCTGTCGGGAGACCGAGTGCCCTCGCAGCTCGCCATCACCAGGCTGATCCAGGCTCTGGGAAAGAGCGGCGATGTGGAGGGGATTCAGTCAGTGGAGTCGCTGATGAAGAACCTCGGCACGACCCTCAACCTGTCCAGCATGGTGTTTGTCAACAACACAGCTCTGGCACACATCAAGAAGTAAGAGCTTCTGAGGGCACAGGTGGCATGCTAGCATGTGCAGCTGTGTTTGTGGAAGTTATCCCGACGCCTGGAATTCTTCCCATCAGAATCAAACACAAAAACAAACAGTGTTTTAAACACGGCTGGCGCTGAGCATAATATTGTTGTTTTAATCCTGGACAAACTGTAGCACTTGGTATTAATCATTTATACTGGCTGTAAACAGTTCAGCACAGTCAGCAGCATGTGACAAAACCAGGTTGACACACTCCTAAAGTAAAAGCCGAGAGAGTGGGCGGGCGGGCGGGGCGTCAACTACAAACAGGAAACACCGGCGTAATAGGATTATTCATGGGTTGCTTTTAATGTCATGAAAACACCCATCCTCCAGTGCCGATTCCTCGTGTCTCAAACAAGAGAGAACAAAACATAAAGCGCATTGTGCATCAAACTTTCATCGCGCGGCTCGCCACATTAGCGCCGTCCTCCGGCTGGCGCCGCAGCGGCCCCGCGCCAACTCGGAGGGACAGCAGGAAGTGAAGTACAGTGAGACGGTCTCACGCCTGATTGGCCATGGCTGCGCGGGCCTGTCGTTCTGAACCCTGACCTCTGGGAGCCGCGCCGTGAGCAGGTTTGACACGTGCGTCCCCGCTGTATCTGAGTCAAGCTGACTGGTTAAGAGCCGGGGCGGAAAAGCAAGCAGGCCGGAGAGCAGAGCGCCACATTTAGAGGGGCCCCCGCTGAATTATTCAGACGGTCCCAGTCGTAACAATCTGCATAGATATGTCCCCCCTCTACCGGCCGCTGCTACACGTCCGTACATAGCGACTCCCCCCCCCCCGCAATGTGTTAAATATTCATTAGCACTGGTGATGGTGGAAAGGGAGCGGGGAGCGTAAAGTGTTGGGAGCGAGGCTGCGATGCCAGATTGAGTTGTTGAAGATTTGTTGTGTGCAGGCTTTGTTTAGTTGTGAGGAGCTCAGCAGAAAAAAGCTGGAGGGGTGTGAAAAGAGTTGCTCTGCACTGGGACGTCTCAGTGGAAGCCCACTAGAACCAGTAGCCAAACTTCAACAGTGGGAGGTGGGAGTTGAGACGGTGTTTTCCGTCCGGTTAACTACTTTACAGTGTAAATCCACCACAGAAATACGGGCAGATTTAGACAGAACTGTTGCAGGATTTCCTTCCATGAGCCAGATTTCTTTCTGTTTCTGTCTGCCGACCACCACTCTCCCCCTCCTCCCTCTTCAGTGGGGACGTGGGGTCAGCGGTGGAGCTGTTGGAGGAAGTCTACACCAGACCGCAGAGCAGCAGTCCCAGCATGTCTTTCGTCTTCAGGAAGGTTTTGGAAGAAGGGAACGACGAGGCTCTAGACAAGTGTAAGACTCACAGTTTACTATCTTTGTGAGGACTTTGCGCTCACTTAGACTCTAGGTTTTTGCAATCTAACCTCAAGTTAGTTCAAGCCTTCATCCAGATGGTGGAATGAGGTTAATAAACACAGTAAAACACATTCATGTTGATGGAGGAAGACCTGAACAATGTAAATGTTGTGTTCCAGTGAGCGCCATGGCAGAGCGGCTGGCCAATCATTTTGCCTGCTACAGACCGGCGTCTGACCTCTTCCTGCAGCTGCTGGACACTGACAAAATCGAGGACGCCAAGTTCTTGTTGGCTGTGAGTACTCGTTTCCTCTGGCCTCCTTCGTCTAACCGGGTGGACGTCGGCATGACCAGTTTGGTCCCCGGCCAGTTTTGAATGGGCTCTGTGTTATCATGATATATTGATTGATATATCCTCACGTCGTTTTAGCCGTGATCCTGTGATCAAATCTGGGGGGGGGAAATCCAAGTGATCTGATTGGTTATGCAGAGTTTCTGATTCGACTCACCTTTGAAAAGGAAGTAAAATCTGAGCAATGCACCAAGAACCCTTTCAGATGTGTTTTCTCCTTTTTGTGGCCACTTTTGATAAATTTTAAATAATCTGGACCATTTTTCCCTGATGCCTTCACCTCTTTCTGAGTGACTTGTGCTCAGCTGAATTTTAAACTATTATATAAAAGTAATTCAGACGTTGGGGGTGGGGGGATGGGAATCAACATGGGAACCGCTGATGAATTTAGTCCATCACAACTCCCCTGCTGCCTCGGCGCAGTTGGCGGACCCCCACACCACGGCCGTTAACTTATTCATCCAGCCACACATTTATGTCAAGAAATGCTTGCACACATTCCACCACTGATGGTCTGGTGGTCTGGAATGGGTCTCTTGATGCTTCACTTATTTAGACACCTCCTATATTGCAGCCGGGGAATGAGTCAGAAATGGGAGCAAAGGCGTGCAGGATGAGCTGTTGAAGAAGGTTAAGGGAAGATGGCGATAGCGTCCGAACTGGGATTCTCTCTTTCAGGCACGCAGCAGCCACCAGTCACACCAGTAGAGGTGTGCTGGGCAGGCAGATGTAGAGTTGGGAGAGAAGAGGGTCGAACTGGAAGACGGATGACGGCGTCATCCCAACGTCCTGACTGATCAATCTTTAAAGAGGGATGTCTGACTTACATGAATGTTAATGAACATATAGATTTCCTACTAGACTCATCTGTCCTGCACTAGTGGCTGCTGTCAAAAAGGATCTGATTGGTTTGAGGACGCAGCGAAGGTTCAAAGATTTGCTGGAAATGGCGATAGAACCTCGTAGTTGCCGCTTAAACTCCCGCCTCCAGTAGATGAAGCCAAGTGTGGATCAGCCCGACACACGAGCAGAGAAGTTCAGGGTCGCGCAACAGCTAACTGTTTTAACTGAAGGTCGTTTATTAAACATGAAGCAGCGCCGCCAGTTTGAGATATAAAATATGTAGGATCCAGGAACACATGCTGATGGCGCCGGACGCTCCGGCTACACGGACGTTGCTGTTCGCACAACGTTCCTCCATTTGTTTCTCACGTCACCCGCTGGTGCAGGAGAAAAGGCAGATGGAGTCATTAGGAAGAGAAACGGTGAGACGGAGGCGAGAGGGGTTTTCAAGACTCGTCCAGGACTTCATGTGTGATGATTGAGGGAACGCGGAGTCGTTCCCTGGGTATGCAGAGCTTTTAGGAAGCCTGGCCGGTCGTATCGGCGCCTCTGGGAGTCGTCAGTGAAGGAAAAATGGGAGAGAGTGAAGTGGTGCCGTGTGGGTCTGCTTAAAAATATTTAGTCATTTTTTCAACTCTGTAAAACATTAAAAGCCACCGGCGTTTTTCTCTACACGATGGAGGACTGAGACACGTTAGTTTCTGCTCTGTAATGAAGTTGAAACTCTGAAATGACCTCATGAGCCAATAATAAATCATTTTATGTGTGTGGGATCGTTAACGAGTCCTAAATAGATGATTATGTGGAATGTTGTGGTGTTTGTTCCAGCGCTGTAACGCAGTGGCGGAGCAGAGGATGTGCTGGTGTCCTACATGGCTGGGAAAGCTCAGACTCCTGGTCAGGTACGCTCCCAAACAGGCTAACTGTTGTTTATAGCTCAATGTTTATAGCCTGAGCTTTGTCAGGTAAAAGTTTGGAAGATAAAGACCAACTTTTCAAGTGAAAATCTCTTCAAGACTGTTTGAATATCTGTATTTCCACACAGGTTGGCCGGATCAAGTCCCTGATGAGCCTGATTCCAGACTTTGCCGAGAAATACCTGCAGTACTCGTACCTGATGAAGTGTCACTGTAAGAAACACACACACACACGCACGCACGCATGCTAGATCTCTGGCCTGTCAACATTAGCAGGCACATTAACAATTCATCGGGCGTCTGCGCTCGAGCACGAGTGCAGTCATAAAGGGGTTAGAACACATGTCCTCTAATGAGTTAGCTGTCCTGGCTAGCCTGCCGTGCTAATCGCAACATGGTCCACCACTCAGCTGTCTGTTGTTGCTCCCGGACTGCTCCACCTTTCTTTTACTCCTTTCAGTCTTTTGACCTCCTTCTGCGACCTCCCCTCTTTTATTTTTACCCTCTTTGTCTCATCTCCCTACCCTTTTGTCTCCCCTCTTTCATACTTGTCACACCAGAGATAAGAGGACATGACTATTTAATTAGCATCAGCCGGCCGGCCGGTCAGGGCAGCCATTGGAGACACAATTAGAGATGCTCTGCTGGCCTCTGTTCTTTGCCCATCTTTGTACTTTCTAAAATTGTGACCTTTCTTTTACTTTTTCCTCTTTAATACTCACACACTCCGCGAGTCCTTCACACTTGTGCAGCCCAGCATTGATCTAAGTAAGAAGCTGTCCCGGCTGATTTTGGCTATATAATAATGTAATCATCTGACCCTCCGACGTGCATCAGAGCGGTTTCCTGCACAGGTCAAATAGCTTTTCAGATTCTCCATTTTCTATTGTCCTTTCACATTAAAAGGAAAACGGTGCTGTTTTGAGTTTGGTTAATATGCAGAGCAGCGGCGTGTTGTGTGGAGGCCTCGCGGTAACACTGATCGCCAACAGGAGGGGGCCAGAATATACCTGCAGTGACCTCCGCAGCTACCCCATGCATGTGTATTTAGGTTGCATTGCCATGGGAAATCGGTCAACGATAAATTTCTGACTCTGCGCTGTCATTTTTGCGTTTACGCTGGAATTAAAGTTTGACATGTTTTTCTCCCGTTTGCTGACATTTTCCCTTTCGCCTGGCAGTCATGGATAAGGACTTATCGTCAGCCAAGGCGCTGTATGAGCAGATGCAAAAGGAGGGCGTTCCCGCAGATGAGCTGTCACTCAAACGCCTGGCTGTGCTCTACCGCAACCAAGGAGAGACGGCGCCCTTCCCTGAACCACCGGTGAGTCAGGCACCGATCTGTGAGCTTGTATCTGCCTTGATGGGGTCAGTTCAGGGAGCTGGGGGGGGGAGGGGGGTGCGGAGATGGCCACGTCGTTCCAGCCGCTAAATTACAGGAAAACTCTGAAAACATCCCCTGACGCTTTGAACACCAAAGGATTAAAGAACAACTGCACGGTCGACCCTCTCACGCACGCTTTGCTAACAGGCGCTGGCACTTGTGCGGCTGCAGTTTTAATGGGTGCCGCTGCGTGTGTGCATGCTACGTTCTCTGCTTGCCATCGCAATGTGACAGAAGAGTGTGTCCGGCTGGGGAACTTCAACGCACACATGCCTGCAGCATAGCCCATAGTGTGTGTGTGTGTGTGTGTGTGTGTGGTGTGTGTGTGTGTGTGTGTGTGTGTGTGTGCATGTGTGTGTGTGTGTGTGTGTGTGTGTGTGTGTGTGTGTGTGTGTGTGTGTGTGTGTACAATATATAGTGTAAGTGAGATGGTGTCACTGCAGTAGCTGCTCACTTTTTCTAGCTTTTTTTTTTTTTAAAGCATTTCAGCACGTTGCACATTTTGTTAGTTGATGTAGCTCTATTTTTGTCAGCACACACACACACACAGACACACACACCCCTCGGCCTGGCCTCTCAGCAGCAGTACTTTAATGCGCTGTCCCCTGGAGGCAGGTGTACACGGAGGCTCACCTCTTACTTCCCCCTCACTCACCTGCAGTATAAAGATAGAAGGAGGGAGGAAGGTGGAGAACCTGCTGCATTATTCACCGAATGTCAGGATAGTTAACTGACGACTGGGGTTTATGAGCGAGGGAACCGGAGGAGTTGCAAGGAGAGGGTAAGGTCACTCGTCCGTGCGTTCAGAACTTTTCTGCAAACAGGAAACTCCGCGATGTTGGTCCAGGCAAAACCGGACTGTTAAGATGCACGAAAATATAAGACACGGAGTTTTAAAGCTCAAATGATGCGATACGTTGTCTGGGTTCAGTCTCTGCACCAGCTCCAGGTTGATTTGATGTTCTTAAAACCTTTCTATCAATTTGCTCTAAATGGGTCTTCCTCGCTAAATCAAAATCCTCATCAATCCTCCTCAACTTCTCAGTTTTCTAAATGTATTTTATGTGCAACCTGTGAAAGAAACAATCCCCAACAGCGACAGAGAGATCTCTTTTTTGACCTGCCCCTCCCAAACTCTGGACTGTTTCTACATAAAGGCGGTGATAAGAGTTTTCACGCTGAAAAGTGTTTGAGATCCCCACTTGGATAGTTTTTGTCCCGTCTTAAATCAACTATTTATCAAAATTAAAGAGTACATTAATAATCAAAGATATGATGTGAGAAGCTGGTGTAATCTTTTAACTTGTAGCCTCCAGAAAATAAAAAGGGCCCACCCAAACACTTTGTTTGGATCAAAACGCAGATTAATTAGCAGAATGCTGCGTGTTTGTAGAGCATGCCCCAAATCCCTTATTTGTGTATTAATCTGGATTTATAGATGAAACGAGACAACTCTGTCGGTTGATAGACTGGTTAAACTGGCCCAGGAGGGATTGACTGGCTGCTTAGTTCTGGGAGAAGCTGAGATTGAAGCACACTCTCACACACACTCCTCTCATGTCTCCGAATATTTTTGTTTCATGGTGTTTAATCTGTTTCTTTCTCTTTCCAGGAGTCGTTCAAGTTTTATGCAGATAAACTGAGGGAGCGAGTCAACAGAGGCCAGGAGAGGACAGACTAATGAACCTTTGTCTTCACATCAAAATTCCAACCCTCCTTTTCTTCCTTCCTTCCTTTCTTTTTTTTTTACATGTTTTTGGAGCAGAAATGTGAAAGTATTGTGTGTTAGCGGTTGGGTGTTGCACTGTCCAGCGATGATTATGATGATGGAGAAGGTTATGTACAGACATATTTATGCTAATAAATGATGTTGGAGATCTCATTTCGTATTACTTCAATCTGAACTTCAATTAATGATTTTGAATCATTTCAATTAAAAAAATAGCTGGAAAAGGTTGCAACTTGTTTTAGTTACATTTCTACTTATTAACCATGCCTGTCCAGCTGCATATGGAGCCTGTCCAACTCGCTGCAGAGCCCCAATGCAAGCAATTGTGGGTTTGGTTTCTTGCTCAAGGGTACCTTGGCATTACTCTGACCACTTCCAGAACAACTTCCATGCTTTGTCTGCACCGTGTCTTGAACTGGGACCCCTCTGCTTCTCAGCCCAATCCTCAACAGACTGAACCATCTCCCATCTTATTTTGTTTATTTGCATAATTACTACCAAAAATTGAACTGAATAATTTCTGCGGTCTCTGAAGATGATGGAATATTGATTATAAATCCTGATTTTATTAATGAAAAATAGGTAGTATAATTTTAGAACCACAGGTTTGAATGACGACCTCAATTTGAACTCAATTTGAAATATCAATAATTGTACTTAACACTCTTAATTTGCTTTTGGATCTGAAACATTTCTAAAATATTTTGTCAGACATTTGCACCGGTGCAAAAACATGATTTACACAATCTTTGATGGATAAGGACACAAGTACAAGTTCTTTTTTTCCTTAAGTGTGACTTACTAAATCTCCACTGGGCTTTTTTCCCAATGCCCCTGATCCTAGCAGGCACAGTTAAGCTTAATAACCTTACATATACAAAAAAGATAAAGTGGAAAAAGAAGATTGAAACTGCAGCAAGCAAAGCTGCAGATGGATATCTGCCAAGGAGGCGCTTTGATCGCCCAGAAAGACTGAAGAAAACAGGCATTTAACCATGATGACGCGGTGCTCTGCTGCCATCCAGTGGCGGGCAGTGGTACTGTAACACCCTGTCAACCAGTCAGCAAAATACTAAACATTTTCAATTTTAAAAGATTAGCGCGATAAAATGAAAACATTTCAGGACCAACAGTTTAAGAATTGCTAGATTTATAGCAATTGTATAGGATAATTTATACTTTGTTATTTTAATATAGTCAAACTAGAGCCCAAATTATTACCTTAGATTTTTAAAACAATAGCAGTTGAGCTGAAAAGGAAAATTCAGTGTGCGTGACATAAGCATCTCATGGTGGTTGAAAAACATCCAGATGTTTTCACCAGTCTTGGCTGGACTTCTGCTTGATGAATTTCAAGGAAATGTAATAGAGAACCATGAAGCCCAGGCACACTCCGAGCAGGACCAGATAACATGAATATAGGGGATACTGGTTCATGTTCATGGCCTCCACCACCTGAAGGAACAGAAGACTCTGGCGTGACACTGCGTGAGAACTGACTGACGTTTTTAACCGTTTTTAACTCACATGTATTCCATCGACATTGATAGTGATGTTGGAGATGGTAACAGGGTACTTGTTGCCCCTGAACTGCACCTGCAGCATTCCCTCAAAGCCCCAACGCATGAAGGAGACATACGAGATCCAGGAGGCCACTGGGGGAGTCGGAAAAAATGTGTCAAAGGCAGCCAATCACAAGATGGCCTTAAGTACATCTTTTGTCCTCCTCACCGAGCCACATGTTCTCAATGTTGATGACAAAGCCTCCAGTCAGGTAGAAGACGGTGAACAAGGCGTTGCCCATGAAGGCCGAGATCTGCAGGGTGGGCAGGGCAGCAGCCACAAACAGAGCCATGGCTCGGCTGCAGTACACCATCAGCCACGCCAGGAGGAAGTTGAGGAGGAAACGATCGGGGGCCTCGTTCAGACCGGCCAGCCAATAAATGGGCAGACTGTAGACCAAGGTGAACACGCAGTGCTCCGGTAACTCCCCCAGGACCTGCATACACAAAAAGAACACCTCACATTTACACCCTTGCTGGGGTAGCTCAGCCCGGTGGAGCGAGGTTGACCCCTGCTGGAGACTGAAGATAGTTACCTTGGCAAAGAAGTAGGAGGTGACAGAGTACATGCCGTCCTCCAGCTCGTGGTACAGCATGGCTCTCTCAGAGTGACCTGCACAGAAAAGAACGCATGAAGTCAAACCTGGGAAAATCACTCTGACGTGGACGAGAGGTTAAAGGTTACAAATGAACGCATCCGAACTCCTAAAGGCTAAACTTGCATTTAGCTATGACGTCCAGCACCACAGCGAATGGAGTGAGAGCTCCGATCATGTAGAGGAGCGCCACCGTGTCTTGAATGGACAGACGCTGCTCTCCTGCTCCAAAGTAGAGGAAACCGACCAGCAGTGACATGAGCAGGGCCTCGAAGCCGTGGACCAGTAGCGTGACCAGGTCTCTGTAGTCGTTGTACATGTGGCGTCTGGAGGGGAAGAAACCGGCCTTAACGTGACCATTAAACACCGGCGCTGGGAATGCTGGGAATGTTACCTGATGAGGATGGTGAACTGCTTCAGTTTGCCAGGAAGTCTGTCTTGTTGCCTGGAGATGGTGACCACTTCACTGTCGGCCGCGTCCGACGGCCCTGGGCTGCGGGAAGAACGCGGGAAGAAACAACCTCTGTTTTTCACTAATTTAGAGCATTTCCAAATTTTTGTTTTACTTTTTATAGTTTGAAACTTTGCTCTGTCACCAGGAGGGTATTTATTCAGCCACACCACCTCTCTGACCCTCGCCTACAGCTGGGGCTTTACCTCCTTTGAGACTACAGCTGCGCCGTGACAGGTGTTAACAACATAATTCAGACCTACGGGCTCAAAGCAGATATAAACCTCGCCTACACGCACCACTCAGACTGTTCTGCTGACCTTTCAGTCGGCTTCCACACGTGGTCCTCTGTGTGCTGGACGCTCTCCAAGAACCGGTTGGCCAGAACAGAAGCCCGCTCCAGACATTCGGCCTCCCGGTCCCGACTCCGTCGATCAATACTGATTAAATCAACTGTAAGTTCAAAAACAAATGAGGATTTAGGTCAATACTACTCAGAAATAACAATCATCGGTGCTTCTATGCTTGGTACCTTTATTAACCAATTGTTATGTTCAACATTTACACACCGTAGAAGTCGGAGGGGTTGCAGTATCGTGGGCAGGGGTATCCCAGCGAAGTAAAGTATGACACCATATCACGAGCTGCTCCGCAGTAAACGGCCGAGCCCGAGGACAGCAGGACCACCAGGTCGAAGAGCTGGAAGATGTCTGACCTGGGCTGGTGGACGGACAGCAGGATCAGCCGGTTTCCCCGAGCCAGCCGGGACAGCGTGATGACCAGGTTGTGGGCTGTGAAGCTGTCCAACCCTGACGTGGGCTCGTCCAGGATCAGAATACCTGAAACATATCGACACACCGATACAAACGCTGCGTCCACATTTGTCCCGAAAACCGTTCGTCTCCTTCAATAGACTGAAACAAAGGCAGAAATTTGCTAATGTTGGTTGGCAGGACGATGTGTCTGGGACGCCCCCCCCCTCACCAGGGTTCCAGAGCAGCTGGACAGCTATACTGACTCTCCTCCTTTCTCCACCTGAGACGCCCCTCACGTAGTCGTTTCCCACCCGGGTGTGAGCGCACTGCCGCAGCCGCAGCTCTGCAATGACATTGTCCACCTGCGACGGGCGACAGAGCGTCTCAGGCGCGTTTCGAAACCGCAAACAAAAACAAACAAATCGAGCCCCAGGTCTCACCCTCTGGTCCCGCTGAGCCTGCGTGAAGTGGGTGGGGAGCCTCAGTTTGGCCACGAAGGCCAGAGTCTCCCGGACGGTGAGGTGAGGAAGCAGGCGGTCATCCTGGCGGACGTGAGCGATGCTCTTCTTCACCAGCTGGGGCGTGTTGGGCCTCCCGTTGATCAGAACCTCCCCGGATGTCATTTCGCCGCCTTCGTCGCGGCACGTGATTATATCAAGCAGAGAAGTTTTCCCGCAACCTGGAAGACACGTTTATATGCTCTACTTATGTGATGATGTCACTTGGAGGTGCGGGGGTGGGTTGGGGGGGGACCCGGGGGCTTCCTTTTGTGTTGACCTCACCTGAGCTGCCGATGATGGCCAGCATCTGTCCGCTGCGGACTCGGAGGCTGAGGTTGCTGATGGCTTTCTGCTTGTTTCCATTCATCGCCCACGGCAATTTGAACTCTGATAACCTCTCATACCAGGGAATGTGAGCCGCTGTGTCCACCTGGACGCACACACACACAGAGGGTTAATAATGCTTGACAATGCAGGGTTGCGCGACCTGTGAGGGGGCTGTTTGTTACCTCATAGTTGAGGTCGTTGACCTCCAGCTGGTTGCACCCTCCACTGTAGGTGAAGTAGAGGCTGCTGTCTTCTTCAGTGGAGAACAGTTCTGTGTCTTGTCTCTGTCAGAGCGGAGATGTCTGGTGAACCACTCACACACACTGGGTGCTCCTCACCCAAACATTAGCGTCAGTGAAGTTAGCCTATGGTTGGCGATCCTGCGCACGTGACTCAGTGCTGATGCAGAGAACTTTGTCCAGATTAAACAACCAATCGTTATTTGAGGAGTTTGGACATAGTCGCATTAGAACTGCAGGAGTTCAAATAAATCAGTAAGATTTGAGTTTTTTGGGATGTTTCTGTTTATGCATAAATCTCAAATGAGACTCTCAACAACATAGTGATGGTTTATTTTAACGTCATCAAATTTATTTACAATAAGCATGTCTGACATTGTCCAGTCAAGTTATCAGATCGACTGAGCTGTTTTTTTCCCCAACCATTTCACATGATTATGGGCAGAAAAATGATCATTTCAAAGAATCAGAATTACTGAGAAAGAATTAATTTGATCCTTAAATAATCCAGCAGAGGTGATTTGGGTTTGTTTTTTTCTCAGATATTGCGGAATCTACTAACCTGCATTAAGCTGCTGGTGCGAATGAGGCCGTCATCTGTGTCCATAACGGTGATGATGAGCGATGGGGGCTGAGGTGTGCTGGGTTAAGAGGTCAACGCCCCCCTTTCTGGCTTCTCCTGATCAGTTTCTCCTTCTTTTTGGATTGATCGATATCTCTTTTTTAAGCAGGAAGCTGCAGCTTCATTTGCTCTCCTTTCTTCTGGCTGGTTGTTTGACTTCAGTCCAGCTGAAGGTCTCCTCCAGTCTCAATGTTCTCTAAACCTGTGGTAGGACATGCTGTGTGTCTCCTTCATCAGCTCCTCACCTCCAGTCATTGCTTTTCTTTTCGAGGAGTGAGGTGAGACGAGAATCAGTCAGCCCATAGGTGTTTTTTTTAAAGTTCTTTATACAACTGCTGATCAAAGTTCTCTGAGATAAGCTGGCTTTGCTGTGTGTTTATTATTTCCTGAGAGATGACTGCTGTTCTGGCTCTGCTCTGCCTGTCAGAGACAAAGTTTGGACTGCCCTGACAGGGCAGACATGAATCTGATCTGAGACTCATCTGGACTGCAGACATGGACAGATTACAGCCGGGGGAGCGAGACAGCGGGACCGAGTTGAGACAGGTGAAGAGAGGCGACAGAGGGGAGCCGTCGGAGCCCTCCTGCTGCCTCAGCGTCAGTAAGATCTCCTACACTGTCAGGTAAATATCGGAGGGGCCTGCAGAGATCTGAAAAAGATGGTGCAAATGAATCATTTTGTGTGTGTGTGTGTGTGTGTGTGTGTGTGTGTTTCAGTGAGCGTGTGGGTCCCTGGTGGGACTTACCCTCCTGCAGGAAGCGATGGACTCGTCAGATCCTCAATGATGTCTCTTTCCACGTGGAGAGTGGGCAGATTATGGGCATTCTGGGCAACTCAGGTTTGCACATCAAATATGTTGAGAAACGTGTTATATGAGTGAATCCTGAGTTAGATAATCAGACCCTGATGTTTGACTGAGCAATGCAGCAGCTTAAATCTAAAAAAAAGGGAAAAAAGGTTATCAGATAATCGTGTTTCTGAGTGTAAATAGTTGCCCCATGGGTCCAGAGTCTGGATCTGGATCTAAAAACAACCCAAATGTCACCATTATATAACCCAAGATAACCTCTGATATTCATTACATAAACATAAAGAACTTATATGATATAAAATTTGTATCAAATTAAATTAATTTCAATGGAAGAACTGGAACCAAACCTGAAATAAAGCTTTTGTTAATGTGGAACCTTTAGTAAAATATCTGTTGTTCCTGCTGTTCTCAGGCTCCGGGAAGACCACACTGTTGGATGCTGTCGCAGGAAGGATCGGGAATGCCGGGACACTTTTGGGCGACGTCTTCATTAACGGGAGGAAAATAAAGAGAGAAAAGTTCCAGGACTGTTTCTCCTACGTGCTGCAGGTAACAGACCAGAGCAGCACCACACGCTCATACCGGTGATTTTATGGTAACAAGAATGTTGTGGATTTGATTCCCAGCCTCTCCTTGTGCATTTGGGACTGCTGGGATTGACCTCAGCAACTCCGCCACCAGCACATTGTCTTCAACAATCTGAAATTTGCAATTTTAGCTTAACTTTTATTGTTGAAATAGGTTCAGGTGTGGAATTCTACAGCTGTGCTGACACATTTTCACAAATTTCAAGTTAAATTTTAGTCAATATAAACGCATTCGAGGGGCTGCAGGCTTCCAGAGTGTCTGTGTTTAAGTTCCCAGCTCAAACGGGGTGAATATGAAAGCACAACTTCACTGACATGCACCATTTTGCAACACTTTTAAAAAGATTGCCCTGGCCTCTGGATGAAATTAAGTCTAGACCCCTGCTAGCCTCCTCATACACGTAATCTCTCAATGAGAGGTGCTCAAGTGTATCCAAAGCCTGAATTAAAAACACGGACTTAAAACTGGCCCTGCTCCCTTTAAATCATCTCTCTGTTCTGGCCGATACCACCCCCGTCTAAGCCTCGTCATTAACTTCCCCCGCTAAGCCGCAGATGAAGAGGTGATATGAGCCGCTGATATTAAAGTCATTCAGATGAGAGACGCAGGAGAAGAGGGATTGGGAGGTGCCACGTGTTAATTGAAGCAGGCAGTAGGTTTAGTAGATTGATGGGATGAATGCGTTTTGTGTGTTTTAGGGTCTATTCTCTGGCTTCTGGATCCCTGTGGAGCTGGGAGAGAGAAAATATGCAAAATCTAATGTTATCTCCTGTTGTGGTTTCACACCCTCGCCCTGTGACTCGCTCTGCACTAACCAAGGGGCCCAAACCCACTAAAATATCCTGATTCTGCTGATTTTTCCAAATGCCTCTGTTGTAGGTTAGCAGGATACATGCAGGGGAACCGAACGTCAGTTGTGATGAGTACCGTGCAGCTGTGGTCACCTTGATATCATTGATGTTTCCTCCTTCCAGAGTGACAACCTGTTGAGTTATCTGACGGTGGAGGAGACTCTGACCTACACAGCCCAGCTGGCCCTGCAGAGACACTCGGCCGAAGCCATCAGGAAGAAGGTGACGTCTGGGAGCCTCCTCCTCATCTGCTCTGTGTGGACAGAATGAGCCGATAGCATCCAGATGGGATCATTGAACTAGAATTTGACCCCTGACCTTTGACCTCTGGCAGGTGTCTTCAGTCATGGCCGAGCTCAGCCTCACCCACGTGGCCCACAGTGTCATCGGGGGTCGTTTTTTCCCGGGCATCTCTGGGGGCGAGAGGCGGAGGGTCTCCATCGCCAGCCAGCTGCTTCAGAACCCGAGTGAGTGGTTCCAAAGAGACGACGGCGAAACAGCAGTGCTTCGTACTGCGCCGCGCCCTTCTCAGAACACAAGAAAGTTCAGAGTTTTAGAAGTACAGGCTGAAAAATAAGAAAGAGAGAGGGTTATCGCGCCATGACGGCAATGAGCAGAGAGCCACCTCTGCGTCTCATCCCAGGTGTAGTTTATCAGGCCGACAGTCCTCCAGGGACCACGAGAGGTCTCAGTACTCATTCAGGATTAGACACACACACACACACACATGAGGAGTTCCCATCCACTGCCTTTCCAATCAACCAGGAAATGAATTAATCTTGCAATTAAGCATCTGCTAATTCCACTCTTCTTTTAAAAAGTAAAGAGGCAATCTTTTAATTGTCCTAATTAGAACAATTAACTTAAAAATAGAGAACTCACTTATCGTCAGGGGCAAAGTTATGGACCCTCAGAGACTCACACACGTGACACTTAATAAGAAGTAAAAAGTTTCCAGCGTGCAGAAGAAAGAAGAAGTTCTGTTGTGTCTCAGTGATGATGTCATTGCAGGGGTGATCCTATTGGATGAGCCCACCACCGGTCTAGACAGCATGACAGCCAACCAGATTGTGGGGCTACTGGCCGAGCTCGCCAGGAGGAACAGAATCGTCATAGTAACCATCCATCAGCCTCGTTCTGAGCTGTTCAGGGTGGGTTTTTTTAGTTTTTAATGGATGAAAAATAGACAAAAACACGTTGCCTTAAACAGCCTCTTTATATGGTTTTAAAAGCTGTGACAAACAGGAAATGAGGCACCCACAGGGGTCATAATAACAATGGCCTTGTTATCCAGAAAAAAAATTATAATCTTGGAACTTGTGTTCTTCATCTCATCCGTCGGTGTGTGTTTCAGGTGTTCAGTAGAATCGCCATCATGAGTCGTGGGGAGCTGGTCTTCTGTGGGCAGCCGGAGGAGATGGTGACCTTCTTCAGCCAGTGTGGATACGAGTGTCCAGAGTACTGCAACCCTTTCGACATCTACGGTACTGCTGCCAGTTTATCAAACCGGCCGCTGTGCCACAGACACCCTGAACCATGTTGTAATGTCAAACAGTTGACTTCACCTCTGTGGACACACGCAACAGCGAGCGGGAGGCAGCAACATTCAGCCGCATGCAGGAGATCGCCTCGGCCTATCAGAGCTCTGAGATCTACCAGAACATGTTGAAGGAAACAGAGCGAAGCCTGCAGCGGGCAGACAAGCCCACCATCCCCTTTAAGAACAAAGAGTCGCCCAACGGCGCCGCCAAGCTTCATGTTCTGTTCAGGTACAGCTGCTGCTTAAACTCACCAGGAAATGTACCTCCAAAACTTCAACTCGCTCTGCATTTTGGAGGCATTTTGGAATGTCTTCACCCATGTTGATTCGTATATTGTTATGGTTGATTATCCTTTGTGAGATGCTGCTGCTTTCACTTTCACTTTAAATTCTCCTTTTACACCAGCAAAACCTGTATGGGAAGACCGTCTTCAGACACAATAATACAGACATAAACCCACAAATAAGTCAGAAAATAAAATAACGCTGAGTTCGTTGTTTACCTGAACTTCATGAGCTTCATATTTGTCCCTCAGACGTACGTCCAGAAACCTGTCCCGGGACAGGATGGGTGTTTTGATGCGCCTGTCTCAGAACCTGATCTACGGTCTGTTTGTGGCCTTTTTCGTCATGCGTTTGGACATTGATGTCACTAAAGGTGCCGTGCAGGATCGCATTGGCATCATCTACCAGAGCATCGCCGCGTCGCCTTACACCGGAATGCTGAACGCTGTGGCGCTCTGTGAGTACACCAACAGATATTTGGGGGAAGCTTTGGGCAGAATTACCCGCCTGGAAACAGCTGAGAACAGAGATGGAGCCGACATCTTTCAGCCGTTATGTAGAGCCTGGGTGGCACGACGTTCCTTCTGTCTGATAAAATCACTCAATAAATCTTTAATTGGGGCTGATAAGGTCAATGTCCTGATAAATCCTAAAGTGAGAAGAGTCTATTGCCTGCTAAAGGTTATCTGCCATCCTGCTAAAACTGCATGATTCCAGCCTTTTTATCTTTTCAGTTTTATCTCTGCTCAGTGGGGGCGAGGTTCGGTTGTCTGTGGTGATTCAGCTGAAAACAAAATAATAACAAAAATGTTCCTCAAATGTGACTCTAAATTATAACTATTATCCTTTAACTCCGCTGGCAAATTACAGACTAAACTTTTCTGTAATAATGTTTAGTTTCAGGTGTAATTAACTTCAATTGAGGGGCGTAACTGTTTGACACAAACAAAGGTCAATGAACTCAGGTACCTTTTAACCTACAGACCTACAGTTCTAGCATATCAGCGATGTTTTATACTGTCTGTTACTGAAGTTCACTATTCCTCTGACTTAAATAAAACCTCAGATGCCCCCCCCTCTCCCCCCGCCCCATTTAATCATTTATGACATGTATTTGAGGGGTGATCTAAAAGGTAACGTATTGGTGTAGTTGCCCTCAGGGGTGTCTTTACTGGTTCCTCAGTTATGTTCATGTTTATGTTTACGCTGACCATCGTTAACAACAGAAGTTCAAATTAAATCCTACAGCTCCGATTTGCTGGTGACCGTTCCATTATCTCCCTTTTCTTGGAAATCAAGTCTAATTTTACACTAACCTGGGGCCCAAATAAAGGAAGAAACGCTTCAGAAGCAAGATGCTGGCTAACCATCCCATATTTCAAGTTAAAATTAAGAGCTCAAATCTTAGTTTCTTATTGTCTGGCAGAATCATGGATGATAAGAACATTGATTACTGGGCTAATCAGAAGCCAACAGATAAAATGAAGCAGCAGAAGAATTACAGGTAGTGTTTGGTAATTACACACTGGCCTTGAGTTTCATAGAAAAATCTTGATAAGACACATAATCAGCCTGCAATCCCAGTATCATGGTTCTGTCGAAGTTTTGTGTTTCAAGTAGAACTTTTCAGGTAAAAACTGCTGGTAAAACAAGGGAAAGTTTTTCATTCCTGCAGATTAACGTGATCTTCTGGCCTATTCACAGTTCCTGCGCTCCGAGCCATCGGTGATCAGGAGAGTCAGGATGGGCTTTACAGCAAATGGCAAATGTTCTTGGCCTACATCTTCCACATCCTGCCCTTCAGCATCCTCAGCGTCTGCGTCTTCACCTCCTTCCTTTACTGGTGGGCTGCGAGCGTGCAGATGTTCTCTTTGTTACCCTCAGCTGTAAACAATTCTGTGCCTGAATTCTGTCCCCAGGACGGTGGGAATGAACCCTCAGACGCTGCGTTTCCTGTCTTTTACAGCAGTCGTCTTGGTGCCACATATTATAGGTGACCTGATGGAACAGCTTTCTCTTTAAGATAACTTCATGGCTTTTATTTATTTATGCGTCTGCGTGTGTGTCCCTCAGGTGAGCTGTTGACTGTGGTGTTATTAGGAGTAGTCCAAGACCCAAACATGGTGAACACTGGAGTGGCGCTGCTCAATATAGCAGGCGTCTTGGTTGGATCTGGTTTCCTCAGGTGAGGCATCATAAAGTATCGACAAGTGCCCGTTCACGTCTCCTCGGTTCACCGATGCAGCATCTCGTCTTGGTTTTCCTGCCAGAAACACTCAGCAGATGCCACAGGTCTTCCAGTGGCTCAGCTACCTGACCTTCCAGAAGTACGGCTGCGAGCTGCTCATCGTCACAGAGTTTGAAGGACTTGACTTCACCTGCAGTACGTTTTTTTTTTTTTAAATGAAGATGTCCACCTGTGTGCACGAGGGGAGCAAAGCTACGTTTACAGCTGCTGCAATTATAAAAATGTGCAGACCTCTCCTTCATCATTTATGACCTCTCTGATGTTAAGTTAAAGTAGCTCCGCTTCTCTCTCGTGATACAGAAATATAGTCTTACCCAGCAGATTAATATATTTATTACTTGTTGCTATCTTTTATACTATTTATCTATTTCACCTTTTATCATTGATGTGATTTTCTGTTTGAGTTCAAGCAAAGACAGAAGGATTTTCTCTCTCATGTTGCTGTTCTTCCAGATGTTTCAAGTAATTTCACCGGGGCCTGTTTGATCACCCACGGTAACCAGATCATTGACGAGGGTTATCCCGGAGCTCTGTCTCGATACACACTGGACTTTTTCCTCCTCTACTCCTTCCTGCCTGCTCTCCTGGTGCTCGGCATGATCAGCTACAAGATCAGAGACCGGCTTGTGCGTCACTGAAGCTCTGGGATAATCGTCACTTTAACTCAAGGCGTTAAACTTGTATTTAAAGATCAATGATTATAGCTTCCAAAAGTCTAAACATCACAAAAATATAAGGAGGTAAATATGTAAAAACAAATGTGTTTTTCCTCGTACAATGTGTTTCATTGGCTGACTGAAGCCGATAGTCTGAACTCACAGATGTAAAACGTAATTTTTAGGTATAAAAATGAATAAAAAGGGACAAGAGAAATGTATCAGGAATATGCTCTTGCAATTATGCTATATAACTTTATTAAGCTATTACATGTTTACATCTTTCTAAGTGCAAAATAGTTTCAGGCTGATATACTGGGAAAATTGAAGGGAATAAATATTACAAACTGCCTGCAGATTAATGTACAGTGGTGCATGTGTCATGTCTCCAGATGCATTCCCTGCCAGGTTTTGGCAGCGTTCCTCTTGTACTGCTCCAACTCCTGAAAAAGTCAAACAATTTTTTTTTCAAAATGATACTTCACGTCGACAATGAATGACGGGCTTCTGCGCCGACAAGCTGCGGTTTTCCTAAAGTTACACTCAGTTTCTTTGTGTTAAGCCGGAGTAGACAGCCACCTTTACCCTCTCACTGCTGCTCGCAGACACCAGTTACATTGTGTTCCTTCCGATGGTGAAGCAAAATATCCAGTATCAGATTCAGTCAGTGATAAGGACTCCAGCATGTTACTGTAGTTCATGTTTCCGCGGCAGGGCGGTCGTGTCGGGTTACTTATCTCTGGTTGTAATTGCCGAATATCACCCGTTTGAAAAAGGCCATAATTGGAAATCTGTAGCTGCGGGACAGGAGGTTACTATGAAGCAGCAGCTTAATGGGGTCATGTTTTCAGCAGCATAAGTCTAACTTTAACAGTTAGATACATAAAAAAGTAAGAGAAATGTAACTATGTAAGGTATAAATGTATTTATTTTCAAACCTATTTTCCACAAGTGAGTAATTAACTCTTAATCTATCAACAGTCTGAGGATTTTATCTCATTTCATTTGTATCTCTCTTTATATAAAGATTAAAGGTCAAGGTCACAACCATGAATTTGGTTGTCTGATTGCTTCTGATACTGCCAACTGCTGCGTTGACGCTCCAGAGAAACGGCGTGTCTACAATCAAAGGTTGTTGGTGAATAATAGGACATGTGTCTGCCAACAGGTGGTACCTGGTCTTTCTGAGCTCTCATGGCATCGATCTGGGGCTCCTTGTACTGAGGATCTTTGGCTGGGTCCTTCAAGTCCTGCTGCTCCCTGATACTCTACATAGAAAACATCAGAAAAACTGAAAGACGCATAACAAAATAAACCCAATTGTCTGACAGCGACCTACCTCTTGGGGAAAGACGCGCTCACAGATTTTCTTCCACAGGTCTTTTGGGTTCTTGGCGTGCAGGGAAGTGATGTTGACATCGGTTGTACAGGGAGACCCTAACGTGAGAGGAGAAACGTGGCAACCTGAGTCGCAACGGTAGAATGCTGCTAATCACAGCACAACAGCAGTATTTCAACAGGTTACCAATTTGGCTGAAGGAGTCAGAACCAGCTGGGATGATGAGAGGCTTTGTTAAGTCCGTGGAAACAGTTTTCCTGTTAAAAAATTTAACGGAATTAAAGTTGAACCCTGAAAACGTGTTAGAAAAGCACATCGGTGTGGAATACAATGCCCCATTACACTGATGTGTATTGCTTATTATATAAAATTAACACCTGTGATGATTTTAGAGCAGGAATGTTGACAAATGAGTGTAAAGGGGAAATGTGGTGTATAATGCTGTGTCATCGTCCTCACACTCGGTCCAGATCAAAGGCCAAATGAGAGAAGTAGGTCTTGGTTTTCGACATGAGGCTCACAGACTTGATGCTGGTGAACTGGTGAAAAGACCCAAAGACACACAGAAAAAGAGGCACAGAGATCAAGAAGGAATCATATAAACCAGCAAAAGTTGACAACAGAAAAGCTTTTACTTGTAATAAAATGACACTTACGATAAGAGACGCTGCATACGAATGGGCAACAAACCGCAGCATTTGGGCAATCAATTTCTTCTTGTCAGAGTCAAAATCCTACAACAGCAGCGTAAAATATCTTAACATTATAAACAGAGGGATTCCTTCAAATGAACAAAAATATATACTATTTTACTCAAATGAAATGACATCTGCGGCTAACATTTTGGTTGTTCCAACCTGAAAGACGTCGTATTTGCTGCCAATGATGAGCAACGGGACAGGAAAGGGGCTGATCAGCTCTTTGTCCTGTTAAAAAGTCAGAATTAACTCCTGACGCTGAATGAAAAACAATCTTCCAGGAATTAAATAAGAAAATTTCCAATTTTTCCAATTTCCATTTTTCCAATTTCCAATTTTTCTGAGACCAAACATTATGTCACTCGCCAAGTTGAGACTGTTGACATGATTTTGATATTTACAGTCGGTAATTTTTAAAGATGTTTATTTCAATATTTAATTTGTTGAATCAAAAGAGATCTCACAGGATAGTCCGTGGGTAGGACACGAGCTGCTGATGGGATGGACGACGGATGATTGGCTGCTGGTTTTGCCGCCTGTGCTTTTTGTGCCCCGGAAAAGGCTTTCTCCAGATGAGCCTGTGTCGTCTGCAGGAGCTTTTCCGTGGTTCCCCACAGGTCATTGGGTTTAGAGAGATCCACAACGAGGATGACAGAGAGAAACCTGGAAACGGCAGGGATGGCAGGTTCTGACTGGATGCATATTTGACTATGATAAAGCCTTTCTATAACTGAGGGTGTGAATGAAGACAAGTTGGCTTTATCCTAGATTTGATTTTTAAAGAGTTAACATTCATCTTAATAAATTATATGATCTGTCAACTGACAGCTGCGCAATTGAACAATTGCATTAAAAACATGAAACTACTTTGGCAAAGTGCTGTAAACTAGTATAGCCAGAATAATTGAAAGAATACAGGCTTGATTTTTTTATTGAGACTGAATGCAAAGGTCATAGAGGATAAATACAGTGGTTATAGTGAAATGGAAATAGTGAAACAGAAAAGCTACATAGGCTGCGTGAAGCCAGGGGAGCTGTGGTTAGAGAGAGGAGCTACAAGGAATGATTATATAGGGACTCAAAGGTTAAATAAAATGTTGCTCGGGTACAATATTCTCATATTCACAGACATGCCATATTCTACTGCTTAGCATAAAGCAGTAGAGTGAAAAATTTTGAAGGCTCAGAGGTCTCAGGGACTTACTTGAGGTTAGCAGATGTAATGGGGATCTGGACAAGGTCTGACAAAGCGGTCCCACCACCCAACTCCCAGATGTGTGCTATGTCTTTTGGCTGAAAGAGGATTACAAAATGTTCCATATTTGTTTTAATCACCAAATATAAGTGTAGAATCAGTGTGTTGCTGCACACATGCCAGACTGTGTGACAAGGCCACCTTTATTATTTGGTAATTGTCTACAAATCTTTCTTACGATGTTGTGTCCTCTGGCACGTCTACCAAAGGTGTACTCCAGAGCCAAAGTTGGTTTAGATGGTTCATCTCTGGTGGACACAAATAAATGTAGGAGTGATCTTCAATCCTGGGAAAGTGAGCTAGCTGGGGCTTATTCTAGGTCTTGATGTCTACTCAGATTATCATGGGAGGTAATTAACCAAACATCCAAACATATATAGAGGTTAAACAAGTATTTACGTTTTCTGGCTCATACTGACCTATCAAGGCATCGAAAGAGAATGGAGGTTTTACCCTAAAAGAAAAAAGACAGAGGTGAGCTTACTGACAAACGAACAACTAGAGAGATTATGTCGTTTGGGAACATACCCCAGCTTTGCTGCCCATCAGAAACACGGTCCGCTCTACAGCCATATTTCTTTCTGCGTACCCATCCTCCGACTCACGCCTGCGGACCTCTGCGGCTGCCAGGTCCCACAGAGTGTCAGAGCTGCCAAATAAAAAACAAAAATGACTTCTTGATCAAGAGGTTTTCTAAGGGTTTAATACATATATGAATCTCCATGATACCTTGTTTTTGGCATTGAAAATGCAGTTTTACAAAGAAGGCTAAAGCTAGCTCCGGCTAAATTCAAAAACCGGAAATCACAAAAGATGGTTTCTACGGTAACAGCACATCTTCTTTTGACGTTATTGACCGGTCTCCTTCGACGTTCTAGACACATTCTGCCCTCTAGTGTAGAAGAGTGTCTACAACATTCCATTAAGATTGCATTCTACGTGTTAAAAGATATAGTGACCTTTTCCATGGTGCAAAAACACGTTTTTAACTGGTTACACCTATTCTAATTCTATTAATTAAAACTGCTGCTGTGAGCGCATCATGGTGTCCCTTTTGAAAATCAAGGAATGATTTTAAACCTTAAAATAAAAGATATTGGTGTGATGCTTAGCAAATCCTTAGCTCACCGCATTTTAAATTTACGTAGCTTCAACAAAACTCCTACAAACTCACACCACTGATGACAGATACAATTAAATTATAAAATTAATTATTATAAAACGTAAGTAAAATATAAAAAATAATAAACATACAAATATTAAATTCAGAGGATAAATGAAAAACGTTTTGCTGCACAAACATTTACATCACAGTTTTTCAACATTTTCAATTTTCCATTAATTTTGCACAGTATTTTATTGAACCCATTTCATAAATTCAAATGACTCTTAATTTTAGGGAGGAGGAAAATAAGTTATGAAGTTACACAGGATGAGATGAGTTGCACATGATTATATAATCCGGTCTAGACAAAATTTGTCATGTAGGCTTTATTGCAACTACTGTAGATGGTAGTTACATGCCAGAAAGTTACTGAATATTGTAGTATATTATTTTCATGTAATCCCCTTAAGTGCTTGCTTAAATGAATGCAAAATTTGGTTAAATAATGTGATTAGGTCCACAGAACCTCTATGCATTACTAATAATTGGTTTCAATGTTTTCTGTGGCAGTGTGATGATAGGGAATATAAACCATAAAGGAGTTCAATCAGGATTTAACTGAAGAGTGAAGACATACTGCTCTGACAACACATGAAAGAGACATTTTATTTAGGATTACCTTTAAGGAGACCGTCAACATGAGACAGAAATTCTGAAATCTTATATAAAAACATTTTATTTGCATTTGATTAAAAGATTGTGTTTTTTTCCCCCCAAATGCCACACATGAGATCCACAGACAACAGCAGAGCTTGCATTTGAAGGTTCTTTGCTTGGGTGGAATCACCTTTTTTCAGTTGATTCCTTAACATTTCATGCAGATGTCACTGAATTGAAATAAATTAGATTTTCCTTGTAGAGGTCGTCGCGTAGTTTGTCATGACTTTTTCCTTGGTTCATCACAATAAGGTACATTTTCTAGAAGAAGGCTTTCTCTGGGTCGAAGCACTGTTGAAATTAGAATGAAACCATAGAAAACATTCTTTAGTCAATTTTAGCAGATGCTTTACTTTCCATCATGTATGAGAAACATTAACATACATAGCTTGGCTTCTCCAACATGTTCCACTTGTATCACAGATTCCCTGAGAACTGTTTCCACATTTGAGCCCAATTTGATCATCTGAACAAGGAGATAATGAATTTATTCAGTTAATGTGACAATAGAAAAAGGCAACAGCAAAATTAGTCTCCTAATAATGGGGAATATATCATTTACCTGATTAATTTTTTCTTCTGATGTTTCAGTTCTGTTCTTCCGGAACTCCTCATTAATTTTTAACCTTGCAGCTTTGTAAACAAAATCAGCTAATGCATTAGGTTTAACAGGCTCCAGCTAACATCTTATTACAGACATTCTACAGGAGGGATTCAAACTAAGCAAGGGCGTATCTTACCTTTAAGTGCTATGTCATCATCTTTGAATACATCCCTTCGTGTCCTGTGCAGCTGTTTGAACACTCGGAGGACCTGCATTCACACATATTTAGCTTTTAGCAACTTGAACACAGCCAAATCAAGTCAATCTCGGTAACCGACTTCTAAAAAGAACACAACCACAACGCATTTTACACAAGAAATTGACTAGGAAAGCAACGCGTTTAAATTAAATTTATTATTAGAAATATAACTGGAACAAACTGCTCATCACCTTCAAACGAGTTCCCATCTTGACTGCTCAGATTACTTCCGGCATCGCAGCAAGTCCCATCAAACCGACCAATCACCGCCGGAAACGTCATCGCGTTTGGTGGCCAATGAGAGTTCGTTTAGGGTGACGTTGCTAAACACGGCGCAGACAAAACTTTCAGCCTGCGCCAACATGGCTGATGAAATAACGAAAGCGCAGGCTGCAAAGCCCGGCGGAGACACAATATTCGGGAAGGTCATTCGGAAAGAGATACCTGCCAATATCATCTATGAGGATGACCTGGTATGGGTAAAAAATAGAATGATTGAGCAAAGGTTTTCTTGTATAAATCCCAATAACTAGCTTTACAGCTAATGCTAATTTAGCGTTATCATGATTCGGTTCTGCTTTTTGTCGTTCGCCACAAAACAAAATAGTTGCAGTTGCTCTAAGTTAAATTGAGACAGTATTAAGAAAGACATTAATTTTATTTTAGTTCCCCTTGGTCTCATGTTACATTTACTGCCACATGGCATTTGCAGACCTGCAACTGTGCTGCAATATCATTGGCATGTATTTGGTGTGCACGACTCACAAAATATGAACCTGTGAAGTCGGATCAAAAAGTCAGATGCAATGAGTTATGAGTGGAATGCATATGCCTGCCAAACAGCATTCTCTTCATTCCAAACAAACCGCATCTCTATGCTATTCCAATACTAATGTTTTTTTGGCCTAGCTATTAAATCATTTGCAATGAAATTAAGCTTAAGAGAATTGCGGCCCCCAGATTCAAAAGATTATTTTTTCAAAATTGCACCCGCCCATCTTTGATTTCTGTGTGTAAGACAACAAAGCGTGATTTCTTTAAGATCACAAATAGTCTTCTTGGTCTTGCTGATGCTGTTTAGTTTTAATGGATTGAGTATGGTGTATTTTGGAGTTGTCTAACCTGGAGAAGACTCACACTTCCTTATAATATTCTTTCTTGTGTTCCAGTGTGTTGCTTTCCACGATATTTCTCCTCAGGCTCCAACTCACATCCTTGTTGTACCCAAAAAGCCAATTGCTCAACTGTCGCAAGCAGAGGACGATGATAAATTAGTGAGTATGATATAAAATATAACCTGCAGGCAGTCCCATTTCAGTAGATGCATTTCCCACTGTCGCCACTAGGTGGAGACCTTTAGACGCTGATGTAATCAAGGGGCTTATTTTAAATATTTATATATTTTAGACTTTGTCTAATCAATTCATTCTGTCTGCTAGTTGTTGGGCCACTTGACGCTGGTTGCAAAGAAGTTGGCTAAAGATGCTGGCCTGGAAAACGGCTATAGGGTTGTCATCAATGATGGATCAGACGGAGGCCAGTCTGTCTACCACATCCATCTGCATGTTCTGGGTGGGCGCCAGATGGGTTGGCCCCCGGGATAACCTGCTAACTGTACAGCCCGACATGTTGTCGTTATTTTTTTGAGCTCTTGTTACGGCAGCATGTTCCTTTCACCACGCATGAACAGTCAGTCAAACTGAAGTTAGAAAAGGATTCATGACAAATAAATTTCAGGAAAATACTTTCGTCTCATCGCTTTTGTACAATATCAAATATTGGAGCCCATGTGAAGTCAAATAAAGGAGAAGCAAACAAATTATCTTTTTTTTTTTACTTATTTTTAAACAATACAGGTAGTTGAACAAATATAAAATGCATGAAACGTCCACAAAATAAACCAAAAATAAATACATTTTTTTCTTTACAAAAACAAGGAACGAATTCAACACGCATCAGATGACAGATTTTCAAAAATAAAACATGTACCTATCATTCACAGTCCTAATTCCAAATTTTAATTAAAAAAACTAGGGGAGGATCTAAAACCTTGTCTACACCGTAACTCCAGAGAAGCAAAGCTGTCAAATGTTGTGATTCCTGTGTCCAGTTGTGAGATTTGTCACTGAATGACATGTATTTTAATTACAACCTGATGTGCAAAATGAAAGGTTTGTTTTGAAAACAGCTACATCTTGTAAATCAGTGCCACTCTGTCACAATGGGCACTTTGAGGTGTTGAGACACATCCTGCAACACACTGAAAAATCAAAGAGTAACATAAATTCTTGTACCTAAAATGACAGGAAAGCTGTGGACTGATGTGCTGAAAATCATCTCATTCTTGAAGCGACTGATGAAAGACCAAGAAATCAGAATTTCCCAAAATGATGGAATCCAGTGCTACAGGATCAGTCTGCTGGAAACTGCTGCCTTGAAGAAGGCCAGAATGTTAACATGCTGATTAAAATGTGTGCAACTGAGAAAAAACAAACCCCAGAAACAACATTTTGAACTGCAGAAAACCTCAGTTTGGCAGGAAATTTAAAACAATTTCAGGCTCTGGTTTGTTTCTGGCAGCTCCTGCTGCTGAAATCAAATGAAGTTTATAGTGAAGTGATCCAAAGAAACAAGCACTTTTCTCCTTATTGCTGAGTGTAACAAGTAGTTTATGTTAAATAAAAATGGGAAAAAGCAAAAAAAAATTAGAAATCATGGGTCACTTGAGTGGGTGTACGGCTGAGTGCCGATTCTCCCAGGTCCAAAACAGATGACGGCAATGAATGAAGTAATATTTGAGGTTCTCTTTTTACATTTCTCATATCATAGAATGCCTTTTTCGCCATCAGAGGAAGTCAAACATGAATGCAGCGGTAATTCTGCAGGTCAGATGGATTATTAAAGGGGTCAAAACAGATTAATATCCATATCAGGATTAACACAGATGATGAGAAAGGCCAATGAAAACTATGAAACAAACCAATGAAAATCTGAGCACAGAGCTGGGGAGGCACTACAAATCCTTATCAGAGATGCATTCATGGACGGCTATAAAATGTCTAAAAGATCTGCACTTCTGCTTGTTTATGAAAAGTTTCAGGGTTAAAATGAGTGTGAACGTTGTTTTTTTTAGTGTATCAGCATGTAAATTTAAGGCTGTTAACATTTTTTGACAGAGCAAGCACGAATAAATCACTGAAGGTTGCTGCATTTCATTGGTAGATAAAACATTTTGCAGTTGTTATATTACAAATGCATTCGATTGGTCTGAATGTTTCAAAGTTCGTCTGTTATTGAAGGGACTAGCGTTCCTTTTAAGGCAAGTCCTTAGTGTTGATGGGGTCCCGACACGTGGAGAAGGCAACAGGGGGACGGGGACTACAGCTAGAGGGACGTGTCCATTGAGAGAGCAGTCGCAGAGCTTGTGGAGCTTTTCGGGTCATCCGGGGAGCACAAACGGTTCCGTTTGATAGCATTTGAAATCATTCATGGGTCAGTTTCCTGTTTGTCGGCTGAAGCGCTTCAATTGTGTCAGGCTAAATAAGCTCTATTGATGTTGTACTGCCTGGGATATTTAGCAGAGTAACAGCTTGAGTCAAAGAACACCCTTTAAATGGTTCTGAATTGCAGTTAACACAGCTCACCCACCCGCTCACTCAAACCCAGACTTCAGGAAATGCGTTCACTTCTGTGCAATGGCCTCCTCGCCACTCGGCCGCATGCGACTGAACGACAGTCCTCCCGTTAACCCCAGCCCCACGCCGAGGTCACGTACGGTGACCTCCTCTCTGCTGGGAGAAGAAGGCTGAACCCTGGCTGTCAACCCTCCAGGACCAGGAAGGATCTCTGGCAGGGACTGCTTGGCTGCGGGGGCAGACCCTGGGCTGGTGGCGGAGGGAGCAGTTCTGCTGGTTTGAGGCTGGGTGGGGGTGGTGGGGCTGGCCAGGCCAAGGCTGGCCAAAGCATCTAATGTTCCGTCTGGATCTACCATCACGTTGATCACTGAGACAGGAACAGGAACAGGACGAGACTGGATCAATATTCATCAAATAGACATAAAACTTGTTTTTTAAATGTCCCATTTTATGTGATTCATGATAAAACATGAGATAATGTGTCTTTACCTTGAAGCTGCTTCTCAACTCTTTTTAATTCAAACAGAATTGAAGAGATTTCCTGATAAAAGGAAAAGCAATGATGACCATCTAACAAATGTAAATACAATCATACGGATGGACGGAAAAGTCGCTCTACCTTGTTGGATGTTTTCAGGAGTGGTGTTTCACTCTCTGACCGCAGCTTATTTTCAATTTCGTCCCAGTTTCTCTCTTTATCTTTGAACAATATCCTTGAAAAAGAGAACATTCATCCATCAGAACACACACACATCAATGAATCTCAAACAGCAAAATGAATTTTCCCTTTTTTTATATATGATAAACATTTGCTTCTTTAAGGTCTAAAATTGGCTGTTTAAATTCCAGCGTGCTGATTGAATGTCAGCCAGCATAATGACCTGATCTTTCCAGCTGTTTTGTCCACAGAGTGTCTGATCTTGGAGGAAAGCTGAGACACAGAGTTTAGCAGCAGGCTGTCCAACACCGCCTGCACACACAGAGAAGCACAAGTTTGATACCAGAAGGTCCGAAGGTGAATCTCAGTTTGTGCTACAGTTGCGCTGCTCTCACATCTTCTCGGTTCCACGTGCGTCGCCTCAGAGCTCGGGGTTCCAGACTGTCAGGAGCGCGAGGGCGGAGCTCCGGCGGCTTGCCGTTAATCTCCGGTGGTTTATTGGTTGGAATTACAGGCGGAATCTTTCTGAAGTTTAGGCTCTCATCAAACACTCGATCCACCAGCTGGGGAAACAGACAGATGTACAACCTGAAGAACTTATCCCAGGAAATAATTATAATCAAATATTTGTGTGACATGAAGGATTGAAGAATTTTATGCAACTGTTAGAGTTTTAGCCAGCAAAACAAAACTGAGTAGTTTAAAATGTGTTGTGAAAGGTCGATTATCTAAAAAGTGGAGCAGATGGAAGGTTAATGATCATTCACCTCTCAAAAGATGAAAGTGAAAGAGTATTTTATCAGGTGGGATGAGACACACACACACCACAGTAACAGAAGAAGGAAGTCTGGCACCTTTCTCATGCTCTCTTCTATATCCGGCTGCGTGGGACGTGCAGGGCCTACCTCTTCCCGGGTGTCAATGGCTGATCCCGGGGTGGTGGCGGCGGTGCTGACGGTGGTGCTCGGCGCTGTGCCAGATGAACTGACCGAGTCGATCTCACCGGCAACATCGTGAATCTCACGGGCCAAGATAGCCAGGTCCTTAGCCAGGTCCTGGCTGATCCTGCGCACACATGGGAATAACCTGTTAACCATCAGACAGATGCAGTTCTTTAGGACAGGAACACATGCAACATGCATTTACAATCATCAATGTGCAACCATTAATTGCTAAATAAGAAAAGATCAATACCTAGCAATCTCCTCGCTGTGTGCTGTCCAGTCTCTGATGTACTCCTCCTGCTCTTTCATGCGGTGTTTCACCCCGACGCCACCCGGTGCAGCCACGCCACTAGAGCTTGGACCTCCTGTGGTGCTCATCCTCGAATTGCGGTGCGGGACGAGGTGATGAGGCCGCGCATAGGAGCGTCCTCCATGCTTGGGAGAGTTCCGGCTGGAGCCAAACTCTTCCTCGGAGGTGGAGCCGTACTCTGGAGGAAGACGTCGCCACCTGCTGCTGCTAGACACTGTGAACGTTTTGGACAGGCAACCATTTTTACATCAGCATACTTGGATCCATTAAAACATTTGTTATTCATGAAGGTGATAAAGTGAGCGCAAGAACCTAAGAGCCTTTGTTACTGAGGTAGCCGGGAAAGGATGAAATATTAGAGGTATTGCATCTATTTTTAGACACCAAGACAGTAAAAATCAACCTTACTTTTCAATAGCAATCAGTTGTACATTAGTTGTTATTGTCCCACTAGCACAGTAATACTCTGCTGAAAGGAAATCCAAAGAGCACCCAATAAGGCAAACTAAAATCCTTAAAAAGCCTAATACAAAGCTGTTTCACCATCACACAACAGCTGTAATACAGAAGCTGTGATGAGACAACATGCTCCATCAGTTTTCGAGCTGAAAAATTGTCGTGAGTATAAAAGACCACAAGGTGGCGCACTGCAATAAAACCATCGATTCACTGGTCTTGTTTGAGTAAGAGCATTTTTGTCTTCATCACTTTATTACGTCATACATTTTAGGGGAAATATATGCAAGAGCTGGGTCTCGTGCTCTGTTACAAACCAGCTTTTTTTACAGCATAAAGGCGGGTTTTATACCCACATCTCTGAAAGAATTGTACAATTAAAGTTAATGTTGCAAGTTGCATAAAAATGTATCTTTCTGTGACCCAGATCTGACACATTACCACACACACACACACACACACACACAATTTCTAGGATGCTATCACTCTGGTACTGTACCCATCAGCTGTTCCTCTGCATCAGCACCCTCAGGTTCAGCCTGAGAGCTCTCTAAATGACAATAACCAATGTACAGGTTTGTGACAAAAACGATAATTACACAAAACTAGCATTTCCACATACACACACATACACACAATGTAGATATTGATATCCAAGTGGATGTTTACCTGTTGGTGAGCAGTATCCAGATGTAGTCGTCCTGGTCTTGGTCTCGTTCAGTTTGGAAACACTGTTGGCTCTCATCCTCGGTGTTAGTTTGTTTTCTGTTGGGGTTGATGAGCGCAAGCCCAGACGAAGAGCAGTCTCAGCTGACATGCGGGACGAAGAGGTGCTGGTCCGTGTCACTGTGCACTCTGAATCACTGCGGGCCGAAATGGAGCCCAGACGGGTCCTGCGGGGCTGAGCCAGCATGTCCAGCCTGGAAAGTCCCTTCCGACCGGGTGGTGGTTTGGATGTGGAGCTGGTGGTGGACACCTCTGAGGCGACAGACACCCTATCTGCATCAGCTAGATCTGTGTCAGATGTGTCTCCTAACCGTGCGCGGCGAAGAAGGGAGGCTCTTGTCGGCCGTGGTTGAGGCAGAGACGTCTGCTTGTTCAGTGAGGAGGTTGTGGCCGCCTGGAGGGTGCGGCTAGCTTTGGATGCATTTGTGGAGGTTAATGCGGACCTACTGTCAGACTTAGAATGTCCCAATGGTCCAGAGTAGGTCTCCTGGTCTGAGGAGAGGATATCAGAAATAGGGAAGGAAGAAGTCTGGTCATCATCAGTGAGATCCAGGGAAGGCTGACGTGCTCTGGAGGAGGCAGAGGACGGCTGAACAGAGCGGCGGGCATCAGTGCGGCTCGTCACCTCCACAGTTCTGGTTTTTGATTTCCTCTCCAAGCGTTCCCGAGCACTTGCATTAGTGACGCTGCTCTTGGAAGCTGTGCTCATATTGCTCTTCTCCCGGTGCATGCTGCTGAGAGAACGTCGTTTTAGCTCACCACTGGCCAAAGCTTTCTTCTCGGCCTCCCCTGCCACATGGCTAGCCGTGCTGGCTGTGTCAACATCAGACTCGGGAGAGATGGAGTCAGTCCGAGCGGGAAAGCCAGAGGAACCCTGAGCGGTGACGCCAGTTTTACTACTTTTCTTGTCCAGTTTATTTTCATCTCTTAGTTTGGCCTCCAGGAATGCCATCACAGCTTCAGTATCCTTGAGGAGGGTAGCAGTGTCCATGCTACCTGCAGAGTCGCTGCGCTCTCGCCCGCTGCCGCTCCTGTTGATGCGAGGGATGAGTTCTGCAGGGACACTACCGCTTGGTTTCTCAATGGTGAAGCTGCCCTGCCTCACTAGAGGCTTCCCAGCTTTCTCTCCTCCTTCTCCTGCTCCCCCTTTCGTCTCCTCTGACCTCTTTCTCCGTTCTGTGCTGCCAGACATCCTGAGTGGAGACTTGGAAGGAGACGAGGCGGAGCTTTGGTTCCGTTTACTGGTCATCTCACTGTGGGAATTAGGTATTAGGCACTCTTCATCTGCCTTGTTCTCTTTTTCCTGGGGTTCAGTGTCCTGTTTCTCCCCAATCTCAGACCTCTGTCCCACTACTTTGGCGTTAGTTTTAGCCCGGATGTCATCCGCAGGAAGTGGAGGAAGAGTCCTGCGTTTGCGTTCTGTCAGACTGGAGGAAGAGTCTCCTCTGGTGAGGGACGCGCCAGACTCAAACGCATCACCTCAAAAGGAACGAACTCATTATAGTCAAAGTCATATTAAAAAAAGCTTATGACTCTTTTCTTTCTCCAAATGAATTTTATGAGAATTTACCTGTCTCTTTGTGCAGGAAGTTGGATGTTTCTGCACCTGAGCCCTCCGGATCTGTCCGGGTGTGATTGGCAGCTATACTGGCCCACTGAGAGACCCAGCTGGAGTCACCAGGAAAAGCCTGTTTGAAGCAGAGGAGATGGAAGCGTATATGGCACAAAGGTGAGAAAAATCCAATAAAAAAGTACTTTAGCCAAAAAAATGTCAAATAAAATACCGGTACATGGATTAAGTGAAAGCGTCTTCATTGTCTTTATATGAAACATATAGATGTAAATCAGTTCAATTTTAGGAGTTAAAGGAAATGTACTACAGTCAGACATGGTCACGTATTAGTATTTTAATGGGTTACCAAACTAAGTCATGTAAAATACTTAAAAAGAAATGATGAGAAATTCTCTCAATGTCTTGAAAAAAAAAGGGCATCATGGAGATCTACCTAAATCGCTTAAAAGACTCAACAAAGAGGTTGTCACTGATGCACATACGCATTGTCCCTCTCCCCAGTATGATATAGCCTGGAGGGCCGAGCTTGTCTCTCCCTATCTGAGCGTGATCTAGGTCAGAAACGAGCCTCCTCCCATGGACGAGCTCAGAGGCGAGCCATGAAAACACGGGAGTGACTGTGGCCCAGTCCTGATCGATCTATGGATGGCAGAAGATGTTTGAAAGGAAAGATGAACCCTTTCCTACCTCTTTCGATGCATCAGAAATCTCCTTTCTTTTTTCCTTTTTTGGGCCTGAGAGAAAAGATGAATCCTGGTTCTGCTGAACACCAAACACCTACAAATATGAGCAAATGAGAGAGACAGAGAGAAAATACATTTTTACAAATCCCATTATGGACCTACTTTAACATTCCAACTACCTTTTATTGCATATCCACCCTTAAACTTAAGATATTGGGTGATTAAATACCATTATCATATTTAAAGATGACTATGATTCAGTTTTAGGACTGAAACAGATCAGAATGAGTACTGAAGCAGACACCATTTGCTTGTACAGAAAGGAGAGAAAAGAACAAATGTGGACACTGTGTTGGATAATTAGAGCAATTAGCTCAGCAGCACTTCTATTTTTAAGCAATAGATTCAGTCATCCACTGAAATGAACCTTAAAGATTTAACGGACTCCCAAAACAAATGATTAATTTCTCTTCACATGGGTCAAAAGCATCTTGAAAAAGACCTAACATTCTCATTCTGATATCAGATGTCATCTTTTATTTAAGCCTTTTTAGCCTTTCCTCACTTATAATCCACACATACACAAATCACTTCCTGCTCTCTTATTTTCACTACCACATACTCATACACACATCACTAATACACACATAATAATAATAAATGCTAGATTTCTTCTTTAGCTTCTTTTGGCTTTATTCAGCCTTCCCGGACAATAATTTCATAAGAAAGATGGGTTAAAAAAGCAAGTCTCTGGATGTGGAAACATTTAAGCTTCATGGTGCCAGAAGTAGCTGAAATGTCGTACCTTGTCAATCATGCGTCGGGCCTCCTCTTCCTCAGGGTTCCTGTTTTCCAGTTCAATAGTGTAGGTGCCTTTATCACTGTGGTCGTCTTCCGCTTCTCCAGCATTGCCCGTCCCTCTTCCCACTACTGAAGCATCCTCGCTGGGGCTGGTTGGGCTACCTGTTGCCAGACCAGTGCTAACCGAGCTGCGACCTATACTTTGGTCTTCTGACCTCTGCTTGAGAAGAACACGGGCAGCTGTCGGGGCTCCTGCAGTCACTGTAGCTGGTATGGGAGCTGGGACTTTACCTAAAGGTAAGAAATGATTTAACAAAGTATAACCCAGGGAAACAGATATCATGTGCTGCTGAAAGGGATCAAAAAGGCTTTATTACAGCTTTATTACCCTGGTCTGAGGCTGTAGTAGCAGAGGTGGGAATACTGAACACTTTGGGCTGAGATGGCGGCTGTGGACAGAATCCCTCCACTCCCGCTCCTCCGGCTAGCAAAGGTGCAGTCTGGGAAAATGAATACGACCGGCGTTTCCGAGGGTTTTCCTCGTCGTAGAACTCAATTGTGAAGGCGGTGCGGGAGCCGACTGTCTTGGTTCCGCTCACTGTTACGCTTCCCCCTCCTGCTGCTGCTGCTCCTCCACCCACGTGGCTATGTGCTGCCTTTAGGCGTTCCTCAAGGGCGTGGCGGCGATTGGCAAAACGCAGACCAAGTCCATTCTCTGAGTCACTCTGTGTACCATCCTCATGCTTGCTGCCTATCACAGGATGACAGGATGAGATCATTTAGATCACGATTACCTTTAAAAAAAACATCAAAATATCCCAGCACAGGCATTAATCCATCAGCAGGTGCAACAAGAGTTATCACAGTACATTAAAAGTGTGAAACTATAAAATCTTTCACACAAAAGCCGCCGAGAGCAAGAAGAATACAATGCACTCGCCACGTCCTGTTTACCTACCACATCACTCCCATTTCAAGTTTGACCAGTGTGGGTGGAATTAGCATGTCCTCTCAGGGCTGTATGAAGGCAGACAGAGTACCACACTAATCCAGACATGCCACCCACATGGTTACTGGCCCTGCCTACCGGCAGTAAGAAAAGGAGGTGTGGGGGAGGGGGAAAACATGGAGGGGAAGTGGAGGTGGAAGCTGGATGAGAGTGGCTGAAATGAAAAGAAGGATGGGGGAGGCTAAATAAAGAATGGATGAAAAAAGGAACAGAACTGGAGGAAAGAGAGGTTGAGAGAGGCAGAGAGAGGCTGCCAGTGGGTTTAACCGCCAGTCAAAGAATTGAGCTGTCTGTCAGCCCTTTCATGAACTATACCATAATTCTGGTTCTGAACTGTACGCCTTATTTAAAATGCTCAATATCAGACTCTTAAGGAAGCAGGGATGCCAGATGTATATCTATTATTCCAAGCACAAGAATCCACCACAGGTGGCCCAGAAGAAAGTGAAGAAAGTGATGGTGACAACATGATCTGTGCTCTGATCTTCTGCCTTATTCTTGGCTATTCTGCACTACATGACTAGAAGTAGGAGTATTTGCAACTCCTCCAGGTCAGCAAGTCATGTGCAGAAGGTTTTCTGTGTCTCCTGGAGGACCTTCACAGATAACAGCGGAATCACACTGAGCACATGTGAGTCTGGAGGTGCTTTAGAAAACATGCTGAAGCCTGCAACATCCTCTAGGATAACTGGTATAACCCAGTCAGAGAAGCGGGATCAGCTTGTTATCTCAAGCCTTCAATTCATTTTTAGTATAACTTTTGATTAAAGCAGGAAGAAAACATCAGAGCGTGTTACTGTAGCTTGACAAGTTCAGCAGATGAGCAGACAAAAAAGGTCTTTTATTCGTTTTGTCCCCAACAAAGGAACTATTAGCCAAAGGAGAACAGGGGTCATCTGTGAGGGCCCAGTGCTCTGCACCGCCTGTCTCACCATGACTCACAGAGGAGCTGGTGTCCTCACGCACACACACACGCACACGCACACACACACCCTTCAATTTTCAAATTTGTTACCACAATTGTTTCGTTTTTGTAACCTTAAAATGTGAATGTAAATATGGACATTAGCTCCTAACATAGCCACAGCATATAATCAACCATCTTATGGTTGCAAAATCAGCCAGCTAAATCAGCACCAGGCACGCCGCCTAGTCTGCTTCTTTCCACTCCTGCATTAAACATCCCATTTTCATCATCCCCCTCCCCGCGCTGTTCCTCCCACACATGTCAACAACATCATAAATCGACCTCCATTCAATTAACCTATAACCAAAGTGCAGCGCATCATTGCCTACATCAGCAAAAACACTGAGATCACAGATGTCTTAATCAATCTCCCAATATACACTAAAAGCAGGAGGCCATTTGATAGCTGGCTGTTCGGCAGATAAAGTGGAATGTAATTTACATTTGTGGCCATCTGAAACCAAATGATGTGTAGCAAGATTCGCACGGACGAAAACATGTGTGACAAATGTGCATAATAACTGAAATAGCTGATATTGTGGCAGTGCAAGTAAATCCTTGGTAATAAAGCTGGAATAATCAAACAGACCTGACAATAACAAAGCCTCTAAATGAAGACATATTAAGGGAAGACATCTTCACCTTTTAGCCTCTTGAGGTGGACCGGCACGTCGCTCTTGATGCTCTTGCTGTCATCTTCAGTCGACTCGCTGCGCACCACAGTGGGGTCATTCTGGGCCAACCAATCGGCCACCTTGCTCTCTGACGCCATCATAGCAGCCTGCAGTGTACTTAAGTCCCTTCCGCCCGCCCCTCCACTTCCTCCTCCACTCTTTTTTGAGCGCGGTCTGTGATGGTCAGGTGTGAACTTTGACACGTGGTCTTTAATTGTGACTTTCCCAGGAGAAGTATTGTCAAACTCTATAGTGAAGGAGGCGTGACCTTGAGCTGTGGAGCAGACGTGAAACTTTTCAATTGGAATAATTTAACATTTTGATTATACAGTGCATCAAGGTAAAATCTTTTGTAAATCTTGAAATTCCAAAGATTATTAGCAAGAGTGCCTCCCTCCTCCATAATAAACCAGAGAACTGGAATGTATATCTTGCCTGTTGATGTGTGAGCAATGTTGCCTTCTGTGTCCTTGGTGGGAATTTCGTGGATGCCGTTGTTGGCCATGTGACCCTCCTTTGTTGGAATTTCAAAGTAACTGGAACTTTGGGATGAGGATGCATGAAGATTATCTTCTTTACCTTTCTCCCTGCGGCGCGGCTCTTTGCCGTCTGTGTTTGAAAAACAGGTAAATTATGTAAAATGGCATTTCCACGGACCACTAAAGGGTTGGAAGCGTTCTTCAAGACAAGTTCACGGTTTTCAATATATTAAAGTTGAATAAGAACCTCGACACAAAAGTCAAAAATAAAAGATCAAGCTGTAGTCGATCAATTCAGCCTTGGTGATTTATTCAGCAAGCGCTCCAGCATTTGTCAAAATTATTGTCTCCCATCGGGAGAGGACACAGGCCAATAAACCTACCGTATATTAGAAACCTGATACACTCTCTTATTTCTTCTCACACAGAAAAAAAAACTAAAGTGAATGAAACAAGACAACAAATGCTGGTGTAACACTTTGACAATCTGCTATGGGACACTTCCAATATGGATGACTTATTTTGTCATCTGTTCACGTTAGCTCTGTGGGAGCTAAATATGATAAATGACACTTTCAGAAATTAGAGTGGCCATCTGCCTTTATTTTGGAGGGACAGATGGCAACAAGCAATAAGACTCAAGAGAAAAAAATACAAAAAAAGAAGAATGAATGGATTTCCCAGTCAAGAATCGGCTATTTCACTGATATTATATAAATGTGACTGTACAAGACTTCAGTCAAGTGAAATAAATTAAAGAAAAGCTGACTTTTGGACAGATTTAATCAGTTTCAAAAATAATATAATGTTGACTCAACTTTTACACAATTTGTTATTGACTAAATTAATTTCCATCTGCATCTTTCTCCTAAACATGCTTGCAGAGTCACAAAACAAAACTAATTAAAGAAATGGCAAAAGTTTGCTGCTTTGTTGTAATCAATATTTTTACTAAATGTGTTGAATATAGATTCTAGATGTAAAATAGTAATGTTCATTCTGTTGATGCCAACATCAATCACAAGAGGCCCAAGAGTTCTAAAAAAAGTTCACTAGATCAAAATCACCTCTAAAAAAGAGCAACAAGCAATCAAAGCAAGTCCACAATCAAAATTTAGCACAGTCTCAGTTAAATACATGTATTTATAAGGAATACGTACCAGGGCTGTTAGTTACTGGCCGCTGTAGCATAAAGTGAGAGTGTGGGAGAGTGTGTGTTTGGGAGGATTGGGGGGGGAGCTGGTGCAATGGCGTAACTCAATTGGCATCAATGACAATACACAAGGAAGGGGGTAGGGGTCTCTGACAACACAGCCTATTCACAAGGAAGGAGAAACGGGCATACTAACCTTAACGCACGTTCGACAAAATCACTTCCTGCTCTCACATTTTCACTACCACTTCCCTAAAATTGACAACAGTTTACTTGAAAGTGTCGTGATTTATTGAAAAGGTCAGATTTTGAGTAGACAGAAGCTGCATAAATACACAACGCAGCACCTTCTGAAGCAAATAGCACCCTAAACAGAGAGATTGCAAACCTCCCTCCACGCTGCTGTGTCAAAGTCTGAAGGAGCCAATCCCGTTTGCTTGCTTCGAAATCCTCAAAACACACAGGTTTCTAAAAAATCAACACCCTTTTCTAATCGTACTCCAGTAGGAAAAAAAAAACTTTGCTCAAGCCCTCATCAGAGTTGAAATGATGTAACACAAATATAATGATTGATTCCTAAAAATCAACGAGCCGAGTTTCCATTTTAGATGCTGTGGATTCTGCCAGACTGTCCAGATGTGGTGGAAGATTTAAAAAGGCTTGAGTCTGCTCCAGTGTTTGTGCATGATTAACCTCCCCCCACTCCTGAATAGCTCCCGGTTGCCCAGACTGGCACTAGTTGATTTTGTCTCACTGAGCTGTTTTACAATTGGTGCAGCCTCTAATCCAACCAGCTAATGGACTTTACACTACTTATCCTAGATGTCCTATTCTCTTGTATTCGCATCGCATTACTAAATGATACTGGCCTGCAAACTATAAATCAAACATAGTTTTGCACAGACAATAGTGATGTGAATTCTATCAACGGGGGGGGGGGGGAGTGTGATTAAACTAGGGCCTACCTGAAAGGGCGCCGTCATGTTTTCTGCTGGATGACTTGCTCTCCTGTTTGAAGGAGTTCTCGTCATCTGCGTCTCCATCCCCCCACCAGGACGGTTGGCCGTACAGGGGTGTCCCACGTGGCAGCATTGTAACGTCCCCTGTGACAGACATATGGTAATGATTTTATTGAGACCATTACATCACATCCCTGCTACTCTTGACAAAAACTGTCTAAGAAAGTAAAAGCAGCCGCTCTTTGTGTTCATCCCCTCTATTTCTTGCCCCACTGACCTATTTTTAGAAGTTAAGTGGGATGGACACACATGTGCACGCTCTGTCCCTAATGTAATTAAATCTGACATTGCACGAGCGTCCTGTACAAACCCCATTTTCACATTAGTGAATAAAGCACAGTTAAGAGAAAAAGAAATATCCACAGACAGGCATGGTTTTAAGATGCAGTAGCTTAACACCGTCACAGAACCTCTCCCCTTGTGCCTTTATGCTCAACCTTCACACACTTTTCTTTTAAGTACTTCTTAACCAGAGTCATTTAAATTTAACCTCAATATATCCAGATAATTACAGCCACTTTGTGCCAAATTGTGTATGATAATAACAGGTTACTCTACATAAAAGCTAGCAAATCTGAGCTTGGTATGAGCTGTAATATGTGGGTGAGGCCTAGTGTCACAGCAGATGCTACAGGATTACATCCATGCAACCACAAAGCAGGGTGTCAGTAAATACATCAGCAGCAGATGGGGAAACAGCCAATGGTACATAAATGTGCGTTAACCTGTTTTGGCCGGCTGCATAAATGTGTAAAATGTACTGCTGGCATAGTGCTTTGCATATTGCATGTACCGTGACCCTGTTACGGTTTAATCCTCATAATAACACATCCCCATGTGGCTTTATTTTAACATCTGCAGCTTAATCAGGACCCCTGCTAGCACCCACCCTGCTCAGCGATGCCACACACTGACAGGAAGACTACATTAGGCTTTATTGTATTATTCCTTGGTGGTCTTCTGGCCTAAGATAAGACAGTCTCCTCGCCACTTAATTTTTTTTCTTTCCATCCATTTTCTGTAAAACACAATTGATGGCTAATCTGGGCCAGAGGGGCCTGATTACGGTCACAAAGGGAAGGAATACGCCTCGGACAGGTTCACCCCTGTCATTCACTGAAGATACTGACACCATACAAACACAGATGTGGTCTAACCATCAGATTAGGATATTGAACAAGCCTGACCAATGAAATGTTGCCACCTACAGCACATCTGCAGGATGTGCACACACACATAATTCATCTGAGACTCGGAGTCAGTACACAACAGAAAACAAAAAAAAGTTGACACAGTATGTCCAAACATCTTTGCATTTCCTAATTTCTCACCTCCAGTCCTCTCCTCTGCTTTGTGAGTGTCCGGAGGTTTAGTCTGAGAGTCTCTGGAAGACGTGACCCCATCTGTTGGTGCTCTGCTGCCACTAGGCGACTTTAATGTCTTTGTTGGGGTCTTAGCAGGAGACTTGTTAGAGGTGGTGTTAGTTTCACTGTTGCAGGGCTTATGACTGAGCTGGAGGCCACTTGTAAACTTTTCATGCTGCAGGAGATCAGGAAATACACAAAAACTTTAGTAGACAGCTACGGTATATAAATGGCACTTCGATGCAAGATGATGAATGCAGGCATGTAATAATGTGTAAGGGAATATGTGTGTGTGTGTTTACCTTCAGTGCCTCTTCGGGCACAGTGAGTTCTCCTTTTACAACCGTGAACAGATTGGTATGTGAGACAGGCAGGTTAAGAAAATTAAGAGCACAATGATACACAAACACACATACAGATTAGACACACTGGACATGTGAAATTAGTCTTTTCAGCACCAGTGAAAATGATAGTCTTCACAGGGACACATTTTTATCATTCTTTCTACGGTAGATATAAAAAACATCTTAGCTGGAACTTGTTTGGGTCATCAGCTTTTTCTTCCCCTTACATTGACCCACTGGTAGAATATGGAAGTATGAGAAGTGGCAGAAAGTGAAAGGATATCATATCCAAACCTTAGCTTGTCTTCCAGCTTTAGAGTGATGTACATCTGCTCCTGGATACGAACATCATTGACAAATGTCTACAAAATTAGCAAAACCAGCACGTTATTACCTGCTGTAGTGTTAAACAATACTAATAAACACATTGTTTATTAAGTCAGTTGTTCTATATCTCAACACATCCAGGACTGAAACCCTCACTTTTCTTCCCTTTGAATTGTTCTGGTGAGTGTATTTTCATCTACAGCTCCTCTGTTTAATCTGTAGCTCTGAAAAAGTTCTATCTTTAATCAAGTGTAAATGGAATTTTGTTAAACCTCCATTGATGCTTAAGATATAATTATCTCCTCTCTGCAGCTCCAATAAAAACAAGTTAACGACATGGGGATACAGCAGGAACACAGCGGTTTCTCCACCGTGTGTCAAATTCCTCCACTGGTTAAGCTGCAGAAAACCTCCTCTGAATGCAGCCAAAGAAGCTCTGAGGTTTAATGACACAGCAGGAAGTGACTCTGACTCCTGCTTCCTGTCAGAGAGCTGGAGAGGATGTGAGGAAAAACCCACTTATGAGTCAAATCTGGAGGTCAGCAGCTGTGTGCTTATCACTGCACATAACTCAGGGCCTGTGGTCTGAAGTTTCCTTAGAATGTCCAAAACCAAAGAAAAAATCTTTCTCTTACAAAGCACACTACATCTTTGGGTTCAGGAATTCTAATAAATTCTGCTGTTGGTTTTTAAATCAAAATATAACACTTAACCTAGTTGTGGCCAATTTTTAGTTTGAATCTGGATCAAAAATCATGACCTTGACTTGTAATTTGCATAGAAAACACCAGATCAATTAAAGTCCAATTGAGTTTAGCACAGATACAAATCTTCATTGACTGTAAGAAACAGATTAACCTCTAACCCTTCAGAGCTTCAACACAGAGCTTAAACCTTCTTGGCTTTGCTTGACTCCTCTCATCCCTCCTGTAGCCTCTATCCTGTCTCTGTTTTCTGATCCTGTTATTGCCGTCCCTACATCTGATGCCAGGTTCCGTCTGCACACTCACCCCATTCAAGCTGCCCAGATCCTTGACTTTGTGTTGGTCAGTCGCATCTTCATAGTTGATGACAGCATGTTGCTTATCCACACTGCGAGACTTCAGACACACACAGACACACGGTTGGTTCTGTTATCAAGACTTGGATATCTATGTGGTCCAAAAAAATACATACTATGTGAAGGTGTGTTTAACTGGAGGAGATGGTGTTATCTGAAACCTTTGTGAAGGTCTGTGCAGTGAATTTTAGGAATGAACTTCTGGCTGTTAAATTATCATATTCAAACAGAAGATTTTTTTTGAGGCATTTGGCATTAATGGCAAATCTTAGCACAGATTTTGAATGTTCAGAACTCTCTTTCTTTTTCTTGTATCAACGACAGAGAATTTTAAATGTCATTATTTCAGTGCGCACATATAGATTCGTCTCCAGATGCCTTTAATCTGAAAAGTCATTTATCGCTGTGACCACTTTGTCTCACAACTCATTAGTCAAAATGAATTTTTTAAGTGGAAGCAACATCTGACAGCTGAATCTGATGACTCAACTTTCAAATAAATCCCATTTTAATGGACAATCCTACTTCATAATCAGAATAAAGTTAAATGTTGAGCAAATATGAAATAACACAGTAAGAGGAGAAGTCGTCCTAAGGCATTCATTATTTGCACATTCACAAAAAATATCAGTTCACTGTCCTCCTGTTTTTATAATATTCTCTCTGTTTATCTTTCTGTTTTATTTGGTGCATAGACAGAAATAAGGATATTTTACAATGTTGTATGGTTAAGAAAACTAAACTCATTACTTTATGCAAGAACAATATTAAAACATTATTATTATTTTCAATGTAGAAATGTTTGTTAGCGTGTTGTGTCACAGCATCCATGTGAACCCCTTCAACAATTCCAAAAGGTATATCCAGATAAGAGCTAACTCAGAAAATATCTGCCCCACTTTCTATTAATAGTACCGGCACCAAAGAGGTAAACACGAGCGTACACTTGGTCTGCACATATCCAGGGAGACCATGCTCTAAGACCATTTCCATCTGATACACACGCGCGCGCACACACCCACAACACCAACCAGCTATGCTACTACACCAACACATACACAAACTAGCAAACCACTGAGAGGGAAATATGAACACAACTGTAAAGTGTTCTCACCTGTAGCATGAGCTCACAGTCATCCCGGCCCACGAAGATCATTTCTCGGGGGAGCCGGTGACGTGTCCCCCCGCTGCTCACCAAGAACCAAGAGGTCACACTCATCTCTGCAACCTACCGTGTCCTTTGGCACACACACGCTGGGATAAGAGGAAAATTAAGTTTACTCACTGCAAAAAGAATGACTATCATTAAACTACAGTAAAATTTAGAGGCACTAAACTGCTGAAAAAGCCTGACTTTGATGAGTTTTATGAAATATTGGAAAAGAAAACACACCTCTGGTCCAGGTAGCTCGGAGGTGGTAGACTGGTGGCAAAACAAGCCAACTAAGCCATCCTGAAACAACAGCACAGAGGACATGTTAATGCTTTCTGCCTTTTTGTCTGTCTAGAATATGCGAAAAAACCTTCACGACACAGTCATGTATAAGCTGTAAATGTAACAACACAACCCAGGCAGACATCCAAGCAGCTCCATTCCATTGTTTCATGTTGTTTTGCTGATGGGGGAATGGGGTTGGATAGGCGGTCTTGCAACATGATGCTGCACAGTCTTCAACTTGAAATGAGTGTTAGGCCAGCCAGTAAGAGTCACGCTCACATTCTTGCTGCCTCCCATGATCACTGCCAGATGTTTGGGGAGGAAGTGATGTAGGAATGTTGGCAAACCTCCACAGCAGGACGTTTATTCCCACTCTTGCCCAACGCTCATCCTTCAGATGAGCTGAAAAGGAGGTCAAACCAGTTTTTCCTCCACTTTTACCTTCGTTCAGCAGAACTAACTGTAAAACACTGAGTGACTACAGTTTATTGAGTGCTGGAGTGGTAGGGCAGATTTGCAGGTACATATTGTGATAATATAACACAAAAACTGAGTGAAACCTTCGAAGTGGAGACTTAAAGATTTGAAGAGCCTGCTGTTTTGGTTCTCCTGTGAGAAAGTCAGCAACATATTTCTAAGAATGTAATAATGATACTATCTGGAACTCTAGAAGTATGTCTTAGAATGATAGCCTTTCATGGAAATATAGCTTTAAATAACGGAATCTCTGTCGAGTGTAGAAAGTGCCAAGAAAAGCCCATCAGAGAGGGAATTAAAGCTTATTGAACTAAGCTCCAGCACACTTGACCTCTTAAGTACTTGCTATATCAACTCAATAAAGCCTGGGGTAAATTTTTAATCAGTTGCACACCTCTGATGTTGCTGAGAATGGGACCATACCAAAGGAACAGATAAGTGCAAATAGAATAGTATGATCAATAATCCATTACATGCTCAGAGTGAACAGTATGTATATACAACACTGGTATTCATTTATTGTGGCACAATGTCCTGTTACCACTAAAATATATTATATAGATAATTTGTTACGGTGAAACAATAAATTATGAACAAAACATCAGCGAGTCGTTAAGAAGAAGAGCATTATCATGATTTACCAGATAAGTTCTGTTTATCTGAAGGCTTTCTCATGATTAGAATCATGCTCATTGTACAATCCAAGGACAACAGCCTGAAGCTGTCTCTTTAGAAGCTTTAAAAACATTCATGTGTAGATCCAATAAGTTGTAGTGCCCAGAAATGATTACGCATATATTTAACTCTGTAACTTAACTGTATCTTTCTGTGATTCATCATCCTACAGTCCAGCATAAACCTCTGAAATTCAAGTAGCAGAAATGGTTCCTCTTAAGCACGTATTGATAACACAGAATTTCCATGTACCGGTATACACATTTACAAATCAAGTGTTTTCACTTCAGTAGTTCAACCTCTTGCTGTGGCTATTAAGGAAGAACACGGAGCACATGGTTAGCAAGAATTCCCCAACCCCCAGTCCAGTAGGTCATGCACGTGCACGAGCAACGTGCACACACACACACACACACACACAACACACACACACACAACACAAACACACACACACACCACACACAGAACAAGAATTAAGGAGTGAGGGACAAGATCTTGCCAAGTTAACAGTGAATTCTTTGTGTGGAGGGGACCATGGTGTAGACACAGGAAGTGTGCACAACACTTGATGTGCTGGTCAAAGACCTCTCAAACCTTTTTAGAACACAGCAGATGTGTGTGTCATGTTGATGACTGATGATGTTAGATGTTTACAATGCCCTGCATAAAGCTTTTCATTGGCAACGAGTGACTGCAGAGTTATATTTGTGATTGGTAATATTGAGCCAGTAATTAAAATCTCTTCCTTTCAAATCAGCCAATCACAGAAACAGGAAGTGATGTCACTCAGCAAAGGCCCATATCCTGGTTGCATGTTTTGATTCCAAGCACATGATAGTTGCTTGCTGTGTAGCTTATGGCTTTATTATCCCAGGATGATGCAACAGTTGGGAAACCGTCAGCACTTTTTAACTGTCACATCAAAGCCGGGACCCCGAGACTTGACACACACCACTTCATACACACACACACACGCGCGCGCAGGCACGCACACTAAGAAAACCTGAGTTATTCCAAGTGTTCTGGACACAACCAGAGTGAAAAGAGGAAGAAACAGACAGGAAAGACACAGCTCATAATGTCGTTACACACATTTATACAAGGTCTTATGATGAGAACTAAACATAGTACAAAGCTGCAGTTGTCTGCTTACAATATCAGCCTTATTTGGCTTAAAGCAACATTACTGGGTTCTAGTTAAGACTATAACCTGCAGTTACAAGTCATGTTTGATGATGTGCGTTAAACAGAAGTGGCAAAAATTGAATATTTGACAGATTATAAAATGTCTTACCTATTGGGAAACAGAATTAAACATTAATCATTTACAACAGCAGCAACTGCTGACTGTTCTGATTTAAGGAAGTTGGTTAACTCAGTTGGGATAAGTTATCTTGGTAAAGAGACAAATAAGCAGCAATGCTGTAAAACTAAATTATAACCAGTAGAAATATGAGGCTCTTCACTTGATAGCGAAGAATAAGAAAGCAGAACATGGTGCCGATTGCAGCTTTGGGGCTTTTCGTATGTAATATAACACAGAAGAAGGTCGAAGCAAGAAAGACATCTTCCTTTGAGGGCTGTAAGGTCAGTAAGTCAATACCAGATGAAGGAAAATGAACTGCTCTCACAACCCTGAGGGGCAAAAAAAAAATGGGCAAATGTTTCAAGACGAGACAGAAAACTAACCTCTGGACATACAGGCAAAGAAATGGACAGACAAAAGACTTTTCCAGTCCCAAATGGCCTGGTCAGCTGAGATTTAGGAACATGAAAGTATACAGTAGAGGAGGCATGTAGTCTATTGTTCATCCCCCTACTTGCCCTGAACAAGCCTGGGCTTTATTTCCCTGCTCATTGTCAGCTTTAAAATCACAAATGCATTTAAAATCATTATTTTATCACCTGTGAGATTGAGATTTCACCAGATTTTTAGAGAAAGAGCACAACTGTTATCAAAGATGGGCTCCAGATTACAGCATTTTCTGTAAATATGCAGTATTTCTGCTGAAGATACACGTTCCAGGTCTGAGATAATAATGCGCAGTGAGGCACGCTGTGTCTCCTCTGGGAAATGTCAGCTTTTAAGAATCTGACTTCACTTTTCCTCCCCTAAAAATGAAGCCAACCACAGTTACTCATTCCAGTCTATTTCACATTGACATAATTCTGCATTTTGTCCAATAATTATGGTAAAACTGTGTCTAGGGAATTCTAATGGGCTACTTTTGAATGATAAAGGCTCACTATTCCACCTGAAGGTGTGTCCACCACAGACTAATGCTAACGGCTCAGGGTCTCAGCTTTTTATGAACTGTGACAGGAAGAGTGAATACACTGATCTCAAAGGTAGAAACATGGTTTTAAATACATGTTAATGGGGCCAGTGAGGGTAAAAAAAAAATCTTTCAAGCAATTGAAAAGACCATATGGTCCAAAAAAATGGCCACATATGTCACATGATTATTTGGCAGAGGGAACAAACACATAAACGCCTTCATTTAGCCAGAATTCACACAGCCGGCTTCATTGTTATTACCATAAACAGTCTCGCGCACCCCTGGCCTTAAGACACAAACCCACCACATGCTCATGTGCACCACATGACCTACAGACCTACATATGGAATTTTACACTTGATAGCTGTCCTGAATTTCTGGAAAAAACTTCAACAATGTCTGACAATGATGTCTGGAATCCACAACACAGAAGAGCTCTTTTAATGAAAAAGATATTGTGAAATTAGAAGAAAACCATCCAAAAGGGCAGCAAAGAAGTCTCCAGTTAGCTCTCATGTGATGTATGATGAATGATTTAATTCAGACAGAATAAACAACTGGATGAGCTCATCAAATACATCAATTAAAACCACCAACAGGGTAGACTTATGTTAGAAATATGGTAGTTTGTTCCACTATGACAGTCAGCTTGATTCACTCATTATTTATATTTGAAATAATATGTAGACTGGACTGATGGAGGGATGATGGATACGTCTATTAATATATGATTTTATTAAAGGTTAAGATTTTCAAAATATACAGGGAAAAATAACTAGGACAAGGTTCATCAGCCTACTTAATAAGAGTATCACATAAACAAGTGCCTTATGTACCTATAGAGAAGATATATGATGACACATTGGCCTGGTGGTGTCTCCACTGTGGCTGTTAAACAGACATATTTGTGGCTGACGAGCCATGAAGCCCACATTAATAACTCCAGCAGTAAATAATGACCTTTCAGTGTCACACACATATACAGAGTCAGCTGGAGAACCGGGCCAGGCCAGGTCGGGCTGGACTTGGCAGGGCAAAGGAAGGGAAAAGGAACCACCCAAAATTCAAGATCAATATCTGCAATGGAAATGACAGAGGTGGAGTGTGTTCCACCTCAGAACAGCTGTCAGGATCTCTAGCTGTTATTTTTTATTTTGAAGAGCAGCGGTGAAAAATAAAACCCACCCTGGATGTCCCAAAACAAGGGAGAGTCTGATGATTTGGATTTTTCCCCCCTTTTCTGTTCTGTTATTTCTCTCAGTATCCTAACACAGACCTTTCCGTTACTGCCCTGTTTTTCTTTGCGAGCGTACACGCCAACCAGGCCAGAGCTTCCCAGGCTGAGCTATCTGACTCTTATAACCCCTCACTCTTTCTATTCTGGCAGATCACACGAGCATGATTCAACACTATTCCTGGACGCAGATACTATGGTACAAACGCTTCAAAACCACCCTGAATGGAACGCGAACTCAGAATATTAGCAGGCAGAAAGAACGCTCCCTCACCACTGAAGTCAAATGAACTCACTTCCTAAACTTCCTACTATACACAATGGATGCAGGCAAGCAGGACAACAAGGTTCCTCACAACTGAGCAGAACAAAACACAAGTTTGTACTCCCAAAGAGAGTCTGACCTCCAGCAGAACACACTTTACAAGCCTGTGTTGAGAGGTAAGATACTAAATCAAAAGCCTCTGATAAGATAGAGTTGTAGAGAAATAAGCATCAACCCAAGGAAAATGTCTACATATGAAAAACTCAGTGCAATAAAGGAAACTGTGCAGAGTTAAATATTCAAATACCTGCCTTCTTATCTCAAATAACATTCGAAAAATGGACATGTATGGAAGCAGCCTGGCTTCTATTCGAGCAGCAAAACTGCTGCAACTTCCTCTTCATCCTGTGACACAGACAGGGTTCTCAAAAAGGCATCTGCCCATTTAACCAAGCAGCCTGCCGGCGACCACGTCTGCAGAGGCGGCAAGAGAAAGGCGGAAAAAAAGCAGAGCGAGGGAGGGAAAAGAAAAGGAGCAAACCCAGCTTGGATGGTAGTGGCAGCACGTTCTCAGGCTTTGGCCCAGCTAACTTGAGCTATTATAGAAGAGGGTGAAGGAGGGGAGTAACAAGAGTTGCTGCTGTGCAGCCTCCAGCTGGAAACATCAAGCTATAAAACTATAAACCCTGGACCGTTCAATGTACATTTAAGGCAATATAGGTTAAATGGAAATGCAAAACCATTTATTTAAAAAATAACAGTGGAATTGTTGTATTTATTGTATCTGAGGCACAACAATACTGTTAATTGAATAAATGCTCTTTTTTTTTTTAGCTTTGTCATATTTTTGAAGCTCTGATGGCAGTAAATCCCTCTTAAGCACAAAGGGAGCGGATGCATGAAGGCCAGCTGCAGCTGCCCCATGAAAACAAAGAGGAAGATGAGGAGAAGGAGAAGAGGGCAACACTCTGCACAACACATACACACATAAATACTTAGATCATGCAGACAATAGCTTTGTAAAGGCCCAGAAATGAGTACGTTTCAGATGTGTTTAGCACAAAGCATGTACTGTGGGCGACCTTCATTGATGTGCATCCTGATTCAAGAGCGTCTGTTTAGTTTGGGGCAAATGTTAAAAAAGGAATACGCTCTGGAATAGATATTACTAGAATGTGGGGCAAAAGACGCCGGCATTTTCAACAAATGCGGTAAAGTGATAAAACTGTGTCTATACAAAGGCGTAGCCGGTCATGCTGCTGCTACAGCCATACAATTAGCCAACCCGGAGTCCAACCGTTTACTATACCGTTATAAGAATGTTGTTAACAATGACACGGCGCTAACTTTGTCTGCTTATTAAATTCATCCATACATTGATTTGTGCTCTGACTTCGTTTATCGGAAATCTGCCTGCCAATCCAGATCATTTAGTATCAAGAATAAAAATCCGAAAGGCATCAATACATGCAAAAAAAGGCTCCTTGTATTCACATGAGCCAACTAGCTAGCCAGCCTCCATTGTGAATAAAAGTAAAGGCGACGCTTTGCTCACCCTTTCCTCAGTGCTGTGCGTTGCTGATGAAGGTGTGTATGTGGAGCCCAGCCCTGTCGCTGCAGCACCGTCTCCGCCGCCGACTCGGCCTTCCTCCACCTCTGTTGCTCAGCGATGCGAACGCGGCTCAGCTAACGACGAGCGCGGCACTACCGTAAAGTGTGCTGCTGTGAACCACGACTTCCGGTTAGTACTTTCAAAACAAAGCAAGAATGACCGAATTTTAGAACGGAAATAACCTTAATTACAACTGCATAAACTCTTTAGTTCTGAGCAACAGAACCCATTTAGCTGCGTCGACACTGTGCAATATAATTGGAATAAATATTAAATTTCAAACGCGCATGAATAGTAAATCATGTGAAAATACGCAATGTTTATAATAATAATTTTACGTAATGGTTTACATGTTAGCGAGGTGAATTAGAAGAAAGTTATAAAGATTAAATTAAACAATCATCGCAAGTGTCACAGGTAAAAGGCAACAAAATGAAAATCCAAACAGAAGTGCATAACAGTAATAAACACTTTGCTATGTTTAAGGAAACCGATGCAGAAGTCATACTGGAGGAGCAGATTATACTTGGACAGTTTATGACAGGAGATGGACAGCTGGCACGCCAGCTGACGTCATAGATCATACACGATCGGAGGATTATAACCATAAAAAATTTCCATATTGTTTTCGAAATCTTTTATTTTAAAAAACAGAAACTGATTTCCGGTGTTTTTGTGTTTTGTCAAGAAGTTAGTGCAGCCGTCGTCAGCAGAGCCTGCCGCCTGCGTGTCCACTTCCAGCCATGGATGCTTCCAACTCGACCAGGAAAGCTCAGACCGGGTGGGCGGGTTTCCTGGACTGGTTGGTTGCACATATGGATCATTTGCACTCTAAGCTAAGCCCCTGGAAGCGTTTACATTTATAATAATAATAATAATAATAATATAATAATAATAATAATAATAATAATATAATAATAATAATAATAATAATAATAATATAATAATAATAATATTTAAGTCAAGACGCACAACTGGAGTTATTCGCATATTTTTGAAGAGACAAATCAAGAACTTATAAAACTGAATTAAATATGTTGTAATACCGGAAGGTAATTATGTCCAACATGTGTTTTTGTAGAATTTTATTTTTAAGTATTTTATTTTATTTTCAAAAAATTTATTATAGTTTTTGAGTAATTTCCACGTAACGACCAATTAAACAATTCAGAGAAGGTGGAATTTAGGGCATTTAAATCTCCAACAACCAAATGTAATTTAATGTTTTCAACTTTTTGGGAAAAAAAAGAATGTGGTCATAATAATAATATAATAGGCTGAAATGGAATCCAACCCCACTTTTATCAAACAAAACAATTCAAATCCACAATGTGGCACTCCTGTCATTTGTCTGGGGTAAAATGACGTAATAACGTTCTCTCCCGGACTACGTGAAGCACTTGATATAAACATAAGAAAGCACCGTCTGGAAAGGCGGAGTGTTTTTCTGCTGTTTATATTCGAAATGAAAGCCCTCCCTCTCCATTAATAAAACTTGAGGTTGTAACACTCATTCTTAATGCAATATCTTATTACCTTTAAACTTTATTTTTTAAATACTATGGATTTCGTTGTGAATGAACGTCATTTACGTTTATCTTTCAGCGTTTTATTTTACACAATTTGTAAACTGCCACTTGTTACTTGTCAATAATGCATGTTAAAATGTTAAAATTACTTAAATATTTGTGCTTGATATAGCTTTGTATTTTGTAATTATTATTTTTTGTTTCCTTTGAGTCCATTCCCGTCATCCCGGTACACAGTGGTAAACTTATCAAGCGCACTCGTCCGTTGGAAGTGGGAGCAGGAATGTGTCTCACGCTAAAGACAGACTGGGCAGAAACATGGACGAGCCGCGGGACGTTCAAACTTCCAAACGACACGGGAGGCCCGAAGCATTGTTGTCGGCTGGTTCTGCCATGGCTATGGAAGTTAAACGGAAGAAAATTCGTCAGAGTACTTTATTCCAACAAACAGAGGTAATTTCTTGCAGTAAAACGATGTTACGCGTCCTGGGTCGGTTCTCGAACGAGGGGCTGTAAAGAGTATCGAACAGTAACGTCAATGAGCTACTAAAATGATCAAAACGGCTTAAAATCTGACACGTTTTTAAATATACTCTCATACTGGCTTTTATCTCTCAGTAGGACAAAGCTCACGTTGGTTTCTGATTCCGCTTTATAAAATCCATTTGTGTGCCCGAAACCAGCACGTTGAAAAAGCTTGTGCAGAGATAAATATTGTTCTTTCCTCTAACACCACACAAAACTAATCTAATTTCAGAGCAAAACCATGAAACGAAGCCTGAGTCTTCTTTGTGACACGATGGAGATTATAGAAGATATGAATTTGTTGTGCATACGACAAATATCTAAGAAGCTGCAGGTGCATGGATTTACTGGCTGCGTGCGTCCTTTGCGCAAATTAACGCTCATTTTCCATCCTAAATAGAACATCAGCTGTGTGAGACCATAATATTCTTTTTAGGATACAGCCATTTTCGATAGAACTAACATCATCTGCCATTCTTTCACTTATTTGATATAACGGGTGTAACAATATACTTTACCTACATTTTGTTACATATTATATTCTAGCAATAAATGACAATTTAAAACTGAAGAAAGAGAATTGTTCCATGAAAATCACTTGTTCAGTTATTTATGCTGAACAATCAATTTAATGCACCTCTCAGGGATATTGTTATGCCCTTAAATTCAAATGCTCCATAAATGTATTTGCATGCAGATGAATGGTTAGTCACTCATAATTTCACACCATTTTGTTCTACACATCCATTTATACCCTGTTTATATTTGCAGGAAGAACAAATTGCCCTTAAGTTAAAGGTGGATTTCTCTAGGCTGAAGAGCTTTACATTCTTTCTATTTGTGTAAAAATGATTTAGTCTTGTATTTATTTATTTACAAAATGAAATTAGCATTTTGATAATCTTAATTTAATTAATTTTCAAGGCTCTCTTTTCTGTAATTAAGCAGGTTAATTTACTCCAGCGGGACAAGGTTGAAGGTCAAAAGTGTTTTTCCTCCTATTAAATTAAAAGTATTCAATTATTTAGCATAAAAACAGAAATATTCATGGGCTTCTTCACTCTCATCGTGTTTGTCACCACCACCAATGTCCATAGTGTGAAATGTGCAGTATTTTTTGCGAGACTGACACTAACTCACTCTCCCTAATGTTGCCCGAAGAGCACTGATATACAAGAGAAGCTTGACTTTGAGACTCGGATGCGGGAGGGAGCCTACAAGCTGCTGCTGGCCTGCAGTAAGAGAGAACAGGTCCTCAACGCCTCCAAGAACCTGCTGACCTGTAATGCCAGGATCAAAGCTTATCTCACACAGCTGCAGAAGGAGAGTGAGGAGCAGAGCATGATGAGAGCTGCCAGGAGGTAAGGAATTGTGAGGTTATTATTTTTTTATGATGCTCAGGGTATCGTGCGTCAGTACAGTGCAGAATTATTCAGGATTTTGATGATATGGAGGAAAGATAATGTCTTTGGTTTATTAGAGGAAGAATAAATTGGGTTATATTTGAAATATAAAGGCAATCATACCATCTGTATGAGGGTCGGGGAGTGGAGATTGTTTACTTTGAAAGCAGACATTAGTTTCAACTGCACTTTTGCTGCATATTAAACGGCACTTTCTATTGCAAACTTAGAGATTCAGCTGAGCGTCTGTCCTGTGGCGCTACCATTGCAATATCTGGTGAGTATCTGAATATCTGAATTTAAAATTAAAACCATTTTAGAAATGAAACTTTCCAGATTAACTGCTCTGTCTTGCTGATGCAGGCCTGCGCATTCCGCTGATGTGGAGGGATTCGGACCACTTCAACAACAGAGGAAGTCAGTTTCTTCCTGGTTTTGCTTCTCAGTTAAATTCCCCTTATGTGGATTCAAAATAAATGTTTTTATCTTGTGGACTAATACACATTCCTTGATTATGCAGGCTCTCGTCGCGTTGCAGTGTTCTGTTTGCTGCAGATTGGCTCGGAGGTGTTTGACACTCGGATGATGGTGGTGGACAGATCAGTCACAGACATCTGCTTTGAGGGCACCTCCATCTTGTACGTGTCTCTTTTTTTAATGAATGATGCTGTTGCTCTGCATTCAGATAGGTGATGTGTAAACAGCAGCTGTGTGAAGTTTGCTGGACTGTGTTGCTGCCTGCTTGATTCAAGCTGAATCCTGGATTGTGCTGTTGTGCCGCAGTAAAGACGCATTTCCCGAGTTTGAGCTGAGGGTGGAGCTGTGGAGCTGTGCGGTGGAGGACGAGCTGACGCTGGCCAACACGCCAAAGAAACTCGCCAAGAAGCTCCGCAGCTCGTTTGGAAGGAGCGCTGGGAAAAATCTCTGCCCTCTGCTGGACTCCCCAGACCCAGACACCTTTCTGCAGTACAACCCCATCCCAGCGTATGTGTGCTAGTTTCACATAAAGCCCTTTAGAGGGCTCCAACTATTAACATTCTGGTTCTGAACAAAAACATGTTTGAAGTTGACCATTTTAAATACTTTCCTGTTTTATTCATGTATGGTCAAAGGAAACGAGCCAAGTCTTAAACTGAAATTATGTAAATTACACATTCAGAGAGAGGAGAGCTGCGGACTTACTTTACACAAAGACACAAGTTACATAAAAATACATTAAGGCCTAACAGGGTGAGGGTTTTTCCACATGAATGGAGCCACACAATAATTTGTTCTTACAGAAGACTTGAGCATGAGTCATTTTGTAATTGTGAAGGAATGAAAACATTCCAGCAGTATAATTAAAAGACTGTTAAACTGTGTTTCTGCCTGTAACAGGGGAGCCAAGTACAGTCTGCTGGCCTACACCACACTTGGTCTGCCTGAGGCTGAAGGCAGCTTTCAGTCTCACTCCCTCGTCGTACTCCAGAACGGTGAGCAGAGGCACAAAAACGCAATATCCAGGGATCTAAAGGGATTGTGCTCCTAATCTCCTCATTTGGTTGAGCGTTGTGATAATGAGACCTTTTTTTGCAGAAACAAATCAAGAATGAAAAATAATATTGGCTGAAGATGAGCACGGATTACTCCTTATTAATAATTTTTTATTAAATAGCAAATATTTTAGCGGGTGCTTAGGAAGGCTTTTGTCATTAATATCTAATTTAAGGAACAAATGGGTTATAAAATGCAGAACTGTAAATGATGCAATGTATCCAGGTAACTAATGCATCGTCACATGTTCGAGCGCATGCTGGGAGTTTGACTGCGTTTGCTCTTCCTTTCAGCTGAGTGGTCGTCATGGCTTCCACTTTATGGGAACCTCTGCAGCAAGCTGGTGGCTCAGCCTGTCTGCATGACCCACAGTATGAAGCGTGGCTACCTGAGCCAAAAGGTGCTTCCGACCACTGCATTCATTAGCATCTGTTCCAGAAATGATCTCTCGGTTACATACTTGAGTTCCTTTTTATATATTTTTTGTTCTTTTTTCTTTTTTTTTTTTTAGAAAAGTGTGGAGGGGATAAACCACTGTTGCAGGCTGTATTGTGTGCTGAGCGCTGGTGTTTTATCCTGCTACTTCACCCCAGAAGAAATTGAAGCTAAAGTGCCACCCACGCTCAGAGTCGCCATCGACAAGGTTTGGACAGCATCCAAATTACACACAATGGTGGAATGATTTAATCTATGTCTCAGTGCTTTCTGTATAAAGTGATCACTCAGAGACTAAATGCAGAAAGGTTAGAGAGTTAATGCTGTGAGTGGCTTTGCTCTCTCTATTTAATAGTGAGTGTTTGTTGAATATTTGTCTGGTTAATGGGATTTTTAATTAACTCACATTTGATGTTTATTGAGCGCAGAATAAAACAGCAGAATGAATCTTTTCATTTTGCTGCTGTTTTTCTGCAGCGTCAGTGATGTTTTGTTCCACTCAGAGTTGTAATTTCTCTGCAGCGGCTCCTGTTTTCAGCTTTATTTTTGTGCTGCAGGACACTCGGATCCGTGTGATTGAAAAGGAATCGTCGGGGCAGAAATCTAGAAGGCTGTCTATCATCAACCCCTCACCAGAGGGGTCACAGAATCTTACTTTCAGCACAGAAAGCAGTGAGGAGCTGGATGACTGGTTGGACGCTCTCCACCAGCACCTCTTCGATCAGAGTGAGTGTGTTTCAGCAAAACATGCACATGTGAACGTAATAGAAACAAAGGTGGAGGGTGTTTCAGGAAAACAAAGTGGGAAGGTGAATGGACAGATGGCTCACCTTTTATCCATGTCTTTCACCTCCCCTCGCTGGAAACCAGGCCAGTGGCTACACTGCTGCAACCAGTTAATGAAGATCGAGGTTGTGTCACCACGGAAACCATCACTCTTCCTCACCAAGCAGGCCGACTCTGTTTACAATGACCTGAGTGAGTAGAGTAATTGAAGTGGGCAGCTGAAGTGATTTAGACGCAGGACGTTTATTCTCCTTTTGACTCTAATAACAGGTTTTGCATCTGTGCACATCTGTTTCTAGATAATACGCCCCCACATTATTATTTCACTGTCTTTCTGCAAATTGTTGTTGTTGTGTGTCTTTAAAATGATGGTTGTTTTTTTCGAATACATTTTGGTTGCTCATCTCTTTTGATTTGCAGGTATAAACTCACCTGGCAAGTTTGAGGGCATCACGGACATCATTCACAACAAAATCGTGGAATCGGACGGGCGCTTCCTTATTGGTGACGAACAGGAAAAGGACGTGGCTGACTGGGCTACTCTGTTTGATGGGTCACATTCGCTGGTGGTGCAGAAGAGCGTTCTGTCCGAGAGCAAAACCTCCACACCTTACTCGAGCCCCATCAGCGCCTCTACATCCAATAGTAGCAAGAAGCGCCGAGCTCCGCCCCCTCCACCTAGCGCGCAGCCTTATGCTCCGCCCACTTGTCCCACCAGACCCCCACCTCCGGCGGCTCGTCGACCCCCTCCTCCTCCATACCAGGAGAAGGAGAATTGCATTTCGCGCCCAGCGACACGCTCCAAAACTGGCAGACCTTCTTTGGACGCCAAGTTTTCTGCCATCATCCAGCAGCTCCAGCGTAACAACGGCGGGGGATCCGCAGGCCACGGCCGAAGAAACGCTCCGCTGGGCGTCCTCGACGTGCCAACGCCAGGTCAACCTCAGCCCCCGCTGCAGCAGCTGGAGCTTCAGGACAACGAAGCCGAAGGTGAGCATGGCTTCGTCAGACCGGGTCACGGCGGCGCTCCTGCTCCTACGCCCAGAAGTAAACTGAGGAAGTCCTTCAGAGAGAGGATGAACCTTAAGGCCCTGTGACCCACCTGTGTTTACATTTAACCGCCTACTTACTAACAAGTGACGTGACTTTAGTATAATCTCATACAACAGTACTGTAATTTGTTTACACTTTTAACTGATTATATACTCAATATTTCAAACATTCTGCAGCTAAAGTCCGGTTTACATTTTGGATAAGAAAAGGTGGGGCGTCAGAGGCTCTGGTAGTCACATCTTCCCTTGGACTTCACCCTGGTCTCCTTTTATAAGTGACAATAAACATCTGATTCAGCCTCATGCTGATTGATAAGATCCCAGCACTCAAAATGTCAGCTCTACAGCGGGTGATGACGTCTTTTTCCCAACATCCATTGTGGTGACCTTAGTCTATTGTATTGATAGTTAATCTCCAGTAACAATTTCCTCTTGTAGGGAAGCAACTTATAATAAAATATGGTTGTTGCAAGGTAAGTTGATTTACACAGCAGCATCGTCACTCGCGGTACTGTAATGAGGCGTATTTCTCTGCTGTGCCACTAGACAAAGAAAAAAGCTTTCAAAGAAGCCCTCAAATTGGAATTGATCCCCTGGACTGCAGACGCGTCGTTTCTTTTGCAACTATTGACTTATTCCACTTACTGTGACAATTTTATGACCACTAGAGCACATTTGAAGGCACTGTGATTTTAGGAGCTCTAATGTAACTTCTCCATTTCTCAGCGGTCTTAATAAAGGCCTGACCTTGGTTTCCAGCGGCTACACAGAAAGTCCAGCGTAATTAAACACTGCAGCCCATAACCGCTCCGAGAACAGCAGACTGAACGAGTCTGTCAAAGAGCTAAAATAACGAGCGTCCTCGTGTTTGTGTTTTCAACATATTCAATAGTGCCAGCTGCTACATTACTCAACCACTGAATCATACGTTGAAGAAGTCGTCATAATTACACGTAGGGTGTAGAAAACAGCAGGTTCAGCTACTTTCCTACCCCTGAAATCTGGCTGGATGAAGCAGCGTCGCCAAAGCTGCAATCTTTTTCTATTTATCTCCCCGTCAAAATTCTCTTTCATCAGGATGGAACGATGTAGATTTCAGGCGATGCGGATTACCAAAGGATTTAGTTTAAGCCTTGAAAGAGCTGAGAATAACTTGTGCAGAAAGGGAGCACCGATCAATACTAATGTTTAAATGTTTTCCTTAGTGTGTGCCACTATATCAGTCACTTTGACTCCTGGACTATGAATATAAAATAATTCTATTACATCTGTAGCTGCATGTCAGAGTGGTGTTTCAAATAACCGCGTTGCCATGGTGAAACTCGTGCACTTCAGGTTTAAGATGGTTTGCGATTTAAGACTGAAACTAATCGATGTCTATTTTAAATCCATTGCTTGTATTTTGTTTAAACATTCCATTTAATGTAATATCAGTGATTGTCTTCTTTTCCTATATTAATTCAAATGAAATGTCACAGTTTAAATGCACAATACCGAATACATCAATATGGTAAAGAGTATCTTGTGTAAATGTTTTTAAAAAGTACTTTTTGTCTCTCTTTAAGTGCAATTTCCCCTTTCCCGTTGACTTTTCTCGAACTCGTTTTTTTTATTGCTGATCTGCAATAAAATGGCCTACATTCTACCCTGGTGAGAGCCTTTTGTTTCTGCTGAGCTTGGAAGTATTACTGAATATTTTTCATGGTAAAGGTTTACCAAGGGGGTGGCAATAAAAGTCAAAGCAGATCTACCTTTTATTGCGCTCCAACACGCACCCTGCAGAGCTGCGTGCACGGGCACATTTCTCTGCTGCAGCAAACACTGGAGAGGCTTCTGTGGCTCTGAGCCCAGACTGCTGTGAAGATTAAGGCAGATGGAATCTCAGCCACATAATGGTGTTACAATAATAAAACCCAATTCACACTGCATTTACTGAAAAAGAACTATCACATTGACGCGAGTTAAACAACAGTTTGTTCAGACGAGCCATTTATCTGCAGTTAAACATCACAAAAGGGAGAGCATAGATAGTAAAATATTTTAATTAAATATACAGGAGGCCATATACAAAATGTCTTTTTCTGTCTCGCTCGCCAGCTGGATGATCGGTAAACAGATGGCTGCTGTATCAAAAAACACTCTCAGTATGCACATTAATGGAAAACAACAAATAAAATGGATCCTAATTCCTAAAGTGTAGTGTTGGTTTTAAATCTAATATTATCATAGTGACCTTGAAACAGAGCAAGCAAGGACACAGCTAGATTGTATAACGTCTTTTATACCATTTTTAATACTATGTACAGATTATAATAGTTTATATGATAACACATGGCACTATCTACAAGTGCTATTTACACTGGAAATAAGACAAGAGTGGGGGGAGTGTTGTGATTTGATCCCGCATGAACGATCTGTACAGGAGCCAGCAATAATGCCAGTTTAACTACACAAAACAATGTACAGTACTTAATCAGAACTTAATCTCTTTACCTAAGTATTCAGTTAAGTGTTACACATCCACGTTTACAGCGTTTTCCTTCTTTCCTCCTACTGGAACACCAGACCGGTTGACTGGATCTCGACTGTCCTGGATAGCACTTCTAGTGGTTGTAAAAGCCAGAGCAGGTGTTGTCTCAAACACCTCAGGCTACGCAGCGCTGTACCTTTTTTTTACTGCTCCTAAAGCACACCGATGACACGTACCAGACCTGCGTCAACATCAGCAAATACAAAATCAGGCTGCTTCTATGATCCACTGCCTGGCGCAGCTGAGCAAAGTGTTAATGATTAAATGGTAATTGACAGATTAAAGTGAAACTTAATTTTCAACTTAGTTATCAAGTCTGGTGTCTGATGACAGGTGTGCCATATACACGTACGTCTGTGTGCTGCATTTCAGGCATGAGTGACAGTAATGTTCATAATTCTGCCCTGCTACTGAAAAATAACCATAACAATTGCTGCGCTAACGCTAATCCAAGACTGTGAAAGGCACAGATATTTGCAAAGCAATTATATCCTACGTGACAACATTCCTATCGAATCATACAGCGAGGCTTTGCGGTGCGCTGAATTGAAAGTCTGTTTGTGGAAAAAAGAGGGAGAGAAAGAGCTTTTCAAGTCAAGAACAAAAAAAGATGAAATGCTGATTTCTGGTGGCGAGCATTCGGCAGCAGACAGCTGCTTCATTATGCTCCTCGCAGACACAAACACGCTGCTACAGTCTCCGTCACAAAGGGTTTCTGGTGGGGTCGACTTACTTCCCGATTAAAAAGTAAGTATTTAAGCTTTTTAAAAAGAAAACATTCATGATTTGTCAGCAGATTGAATAGCACGACCGCCTCTAGTTGTATGATCTTAACTCAAACGTGACCTTTAACCTGAACGGAGGGAGGAAAAGAAAGAGACTACAGTACATCTGTTACACACAGCACCTCTGAACATTAGGTGAAAAATTAACTTCCATGCAGCACCGTGATGACTGTTAATGTCTACTGTAAGGAGTCCAGGTGGGTTTCTGTGGCACAAACAGGGAAAACACGTAAACACGTCCAACACCCCAGGGTGCCCAAGGTGCAATAATGCACTAAACAAAAGCTGTTGAATGTGCGCAGTGGTGAACACACTTAAGGTTACATAAAGAATTTTATTTAGGTTGTCAAGTTATGGGTTTGTTTTTTTAGTGTTTTTAAGCAAAAAAAAAAAAGATTAGCCCTCAGACGCAGTAAACAAATGGCTTTTCTCTATTGCCCGTTTGACACAACCAGAGCAACAACCTGACTTGTGGTGACTGACAGCGGCAACTGATTGGTGAAGACACGCATGAGCATTGTGCAAATAAGGACACAACATAAAAAGACGTACAGTAAGTGGTGATACGAATGATGAACAGTGCAAAGTATATAAACAAATGCATACATGAAATTAAAAAAAAGAATATGGAATTTTCACTCTGCCTGAACAATGAGTTTATCAGTCTGTAATCAAGTTTTAGAATCAGTGCTTTCCTCCCATCCCAACCACAGTCCTGTAGCGATGGAGATGGCAAGAAAGAGAAGATGAGTCAGTTTCTGAGGATGAGGAGGCAGAGGGGGGAGTAAAAAGTCTGCCTCACAGTCTGGTGCTGGGGTGTACCGAGGACAACTGAGGTGGTGGTAGGGTGGACAGAGGGTACAGATGGTGCAGCAGATCCCCGTACAGTGCTGCCCCACCTGGGTGTCTGTAGAAGTGATGCGGGCTTGGGTGGGAGGCCAGCAGCTGCCTGTGGAGCATCATGGAGTGGAGGGCCAGCGGAGGTACCAGAGGAGACACCGCTGACTGGCTCTTCAGGTACTGCAGGCCTGGATGCTGCTGGAGTCCATCTTGGGCTCCTGGGGAGACCAGGCTGCAAGGTGGGTAAATGCCAGTGTAGAAAGGTGCTGGGTGGTGTGGGGGGTAGGTCGTTGCTGGGTGTCCCTCGGGCAGATGGTTGTTGAGGTGGACCGCGTGGGCCGGCTCAGCTGCTTTAAGCTCCTCTGGGTCGCTGCGCCTGACCGCACTCGCAGGGTGAATTGGTGTCACCACACGGACCTTCCTCTCCGGGACCTCCTCGCTGTCCGTTTCCACCAGCGGCCGCTTCGACACACGAACGGGGCTGCTGAGGGACGAATCACTAGATGCTTTGGGGCTTGGGAAAGGCTGCATTGAGTCTGATGGGCTCTGTTTGGGGGACGAGATGGTCAGAGGAGGAACCCGACACGCCTTAGGGTGGGACTCCAAACCCTGGGACAAGATGGAATATGGAGGGCTGCAGAAGGAAGGCTTGGAGAAGGAGGATACCCGATGAGAGAGAGGTTTGGAGATTGTGTAGTCTCTAGGTTCATCCTCCGGCTCTCTCCTCTCTGCATGTGTTTGAGTCCTTTCGCTGAAGTGAGATCTGTAAGCCAAACCCTCCTGTTCCAGGCCTCCGCAGACGAAGGCCTGCCCTTCGCGATCCCTGGCGTAGTGCTCTCTCCGCTCTCCATTGAGGAAGCCAACCATCCTCTCCTGGCTCAAACAGTTCTCCGTTTGCCTGTACAGACTGTGGAGGTGAGGGGAGGAGTAGCAGTCGCCCGCGTAGGTCCGAGACTGGGCACCAGGGTCATCGTGCAGCGCCTCCCCGGCTTTGTCAGCGTTCTCCTGGGCGTGGGATCGAGGCAGATAGGGCTGCCAGGGTGGGTTGAGTTGAGGCTGGACGCGATGGCTCGTTCGGCAGGTGTAGTTTTCTGAAAGCTCTCCAGGATTGCTCTTCTCCGCCAAACCTCTGGCTGCCTGTTGGTGAGACTTGCTGCTTTGGGCGTGCTGGATGACCGACGGCCTGAATATGGGCGCCGCCTCTGGGACACTGTCTGAAACACACCCCTGCCTCTGCCCGACGGCCTCCTCCTCCACCTTTCTCTTCTCAGTTTCCCTTTTGTCCACCGATATGACAGCAAGAGATGAAACAGCAGTGGGTAGAGGAGGCTGAAGAGTAGGTGAAGTGAACGGGAAAGGATTGGACTCGCACACCTGGGAGAGGAGCTTCTTTTTGGCTAACGGGGACATGACTACCTGGCTGGCTTTGCTGTAGGCCGTCTGTGGCGTGCTCTGGATAGCCTCCTTCTTAACGACACTTTCTTTCTCCGGAAATGAATCTGAGCTCAAGTCTATGCACTCCTCCTGCTTACACATTGGTAACACCTTACCCACTCTCCCACCATGACCTTCTATGGAGTCTTTGGTCCTGGATGAGGGTTCAGGCAGAGCAACGTGTCCGGAGGTTTTGTTCTGTTCCCAACGGTGAGGCAGGTATAGGTTTTTAGGAATGAAATGCCCTTCCATTTGCGGTTCACTAGACAGTTTTGCTTGAAGTACCTCACTGATTTGCCTCCAGTCGGGGTGAGTTCCAGGACCTGGGCGGACGGGAAGGCCGGGCGGTGGACCTCTGCCTTCCGTCTCTTTTGGGCAAAGTGACGACGGCTGCTCCACTGCAAAAGACTCCTCCTTCTTCAAGGTGAGGTGCAACTCCTCTTCCTCTATTAGAATGGGTTCATCTCGTAGAGACGTGTCCTGTTTAACGACTGTGATCTTCTCCTCTGTCCCTTTGGAGTCCTGCACACAGAGACAGCGAAGCGCTCCATTTAGTGCAAGATAATAAACTTGTTCTATATTTTCTCATTAAATCTGTGACAGAGGAGGGTCAAGCATTGATGGTGAAGCAAAAGTTAAATTGGGATTTAATTGAATTCAGATGGAGAAGGAATGACTAACAGGAAGTGCAACTGACCTGTGATTGTTCTTGGTCTTTCACCGTCTCTCCACTGTCATTTTTAATTTCTGACTTGGAAGTGTTCGGGCTTTTCACTTTCTTGGCCCCCACTGCTTTGACTTTGGCACTGGGGGCCTTGTCCTGGACACCATCCTGCTTCCTGGGTTTGGGCAGTGGGAGGGGTTTGTCCTGCTCGCCTTTCAGATGCCTCTCGTAGGGGAGGAGGAGCCTGAGGAAGAACGCAGGAATGCAGATGAGATCCTGCTCCAGCCGCGCCGTGTCATGTCATGCTTGTAACGTACAATAACTATTATTAGAAAAATTACCACATATCTTCAGAGTCAATTCTAATATAATGATAAGTTGCACACAAAACTAAACAGCCTTCAGGCATTTTCACCTCACATTCCTGGGACCCAAAAATTCAAGAGTGAAAAGCTAATTAGAATAAATATTATGCGTGCAAACACCAGAGCTCACATGTGCTGAGGCTTGGCTACAAGCAGGCAGCGTATCAAACGCCTACTTCACCTAGCAACCATTAAAATCCTGTTGTAATTAATCCTGGTTAGGAGGGAATCAGGTTCAAAATCATCTGCAATATGAACAACCCATTTGTCTCCTGCTGAGGCAGATCACATTTTGGCATGAGTTTAACCGAGAGACAACAACATGTGTTTCCAAGGCAAAAGTGCCTGTTAATAAAAAGAAAACACAAAAAGAGAAGATCATATGATTTCTCATTTAATAAACTAACATGATTAATTGCAAATCCCTTAAAGTTATTACAGCGAAAATGTTCCAGCTGGTAATGGAATGCTGTATTCTTTTAACATGCTGACAGTTTGATGTGATTAAGTGCAGGAAGGCTGCGCTCGCTCCAACTTAGAAAATTAAGCTATTTTTGCTCTTTTATTTTTCTTCTCGGTATTTCTCCAGTCATTTTTCCATATCTTATGTCATAACTAATGGGAGGATATTAAGATCTGGATAACATAAAAATACCCATGTGTAAAATAATCCCGCAAAGAAACCAGCGAGGGAAAAATTCAAGACTTTTATTGCTCAGTCAAGAAAATGGAAACTGGCTTTAGACCAGAAATAAGAAAGGCTGTGGAAGAAGAAACCACGACAACTGAAAAAGTCCAAACTTCAAAAAACCTCCTGTGAAAATGTCTCCAGCTCCTGTTTTTTTTTTTTTTTTTTTTTAACAATAACAACCCATAAAAGCCAGAAACAAACACAACGTTTTCAGTCATGAGGAAAAAATATAAGGTCTTCTCGTGTAACGACATGAGATGGTTGCTGTATTCCTTTAAAGGGACATGGCAGTAAAACAAACAATGAATCAAGAGCTGTTTTGCCTCCTCTTCAAAAGGAAGAAGAGAAAAAAAAGCTTCAGAGAGTTCAAGAGGCTCTGTGGGATTTTTTTGTTATTTTTCCTCTGAACAAAAGTGCTGGCAGGGAGAGCGGTGGAACTACATTTCATACAGCTGGTCTGGCACCAGGCCCCAGGCCAAGAAAGGAAATGTACTATTAAATGTGACTTATTGGAAAACAGAGAGCAAAGAGGTTGTGAAAGAGAAATGGGGAGGGAGCGAGAGAAAAAGAAAAAGGGAAACGAGGGGATAATAGCATGTTATTGAACAGGAAAAAAATGAATGATTGAGGATGAAGAAATGAAGTAGCCTTGAAAGGAGATTGAATGAAATATGCAGCATGCTTAACTTTAAATGGTGGTTGGGTTTTTTTTTTAATCTTTAGTAAAGAATACATGAGTGGTTCTCAGGGGTTTATCTGGAGCTCACCACACAGAACAGACACAGACTCAATAAAGCATTTTACATCAAGGCTTTGAAATGCCTTATTAGGGCTGAAAAGCCTAGAAAACTGACATGTATACACTTTAACTGCGACCAATGTTGACTATCAAAATGATCTGTGGGAACAACTCGCCTGCCTTGGCCTCGGTCAAGTTTATGGAATGTCAATATGGGGTGGGGGTTGGGGTGTCACGGACCCGCATAATGTAAGAGCTCAGCTCGGGAAATAACTGCAGCCTCAAATAGTTCCAAATGGAAAGACTGTGAGACTGTTGACCAGAAAAATGTGTCAACACGGTTTTCAGGAAGTTAAGGATTTTAATTGTGTTCCTTTACTTTGGTAGACCAATGTAATGTTTCACCTATTAAATACCTGTAGATTTTAAAAAGTACACTTTTTAAAAATGTACATATGTTTCAAGAAATGGTTAACAATGAATATTCGAGTTGGACGAATGATCTGCTCTTTCTATTTTCAACTCTAAATCTGTGAGATCCCAGAAGAGTCCTCGGCATTAAAAGGCTGCCAGAAATGTTAAGCATGACCTATAACTTAGTCATGATCACGCCGTGTAGCACTCATACAATTCCACTTATATAAATAGCAATTTCCTGCGAGGGAGGAGAACCTTTGAGCTTGGCAGCAATAGAGCGGGTGCAGCTGCGGATTCGGGCCGCTCGGGGGCGCAAGTTGCACTGGCAGGTTTCAGGAACGAATTTCATTAAGTCAGGAGAGGCAACATTTTTATGAGGTCAATAAATACTTAACTTCCTCTCATGCCAATTTATCACCAGGCTTTTGTTTAAACAGCCATGTTCTTTTCTGCTGATATCCAACAATTGACAGACAGACAGACAGACAGACAGACAGACAGACAGACAGACAGACAGACAGACAGACAGACAGACAGACAGACAGACAGACAGACAGATAGATAGATAGACAGATAGACAGACAGACAGATAGATAGATAGATAGATAGATAGATAGATAGATAGATAGATAGATAGATTCTTTAGAAATAATAGAGTGCACACAAAGCATCTTCCCCTCGGGGGAGAAAAAAAAAACCACAAGTTGGCAAAAACAAGGTGACTTTAGCAGCGACGCAGCGCTCTCATCTGAGTTTTGTGTTACAGGAACAAGCAGCACGCTACAATCCAAGAAATGCCTAAGTCACCAAATAAGTGGAAAAAGCCTGCAGGCTGTTCCATTTCAACAGTTTCCCTCCCATCTGTACTCAGATTAATTTGAACTGGTGTTTCGCTGAGATCACAGGAGCTGCTTCACATGTTAGTGGGGGGAAAAGAACCAACCCACATGCCCCTGGGGCTGAAGGAGTAGTTCAGGAAAATAAAATGATTCCTTTTGCCAAATTGCAGAAAAGAGAACAAGACTGAAAAGATAGTATCATGTGTAAATAGCATGTTAAAGACTGGCCACAGCACGGGGGAGCTGTGAGAAAGAGAAAAGATGCCAGCTGAGGGATAAACACACATTTTTAGTGGGTCCCTGTGTGTTGGATTCATGCCTCAAAGCCCTTCTTTTGTCTCGAAGCCAAACCACTTGAGGTGACCCTTATTCATGCAGCTAAAACAGGAGGGCAGCGCAGGAATGTATGAAAAACTTAAGTCCTTTGTCAAGTCTGGAAATACCAGATTTAAAATGACCTCTACTGTTCCCCGGGGGGGTTTGCTCTCATTAGCTGCTGCAGTGGTTGGCGGTAAATGTTCCCCCTAGCAGGTGTGAACGGTTTAAAATGAATGTGTATATTCTGCATAATGAAACGCTGCTGCATTAAAAACTGAAAACACACAGCATATGTTCCCTCTCAACGCTGGTAGAGGGCTGAAATCTCCACAGAATGTCATTAATTTCATTTGCGGCACTGAACCAGTTATTAATCTCAGCGGTCCAGAATAGATTCTGCTACAGTCGATCGGCTGTCACATGTCAGAGTGGCGATTTGTGATTCCTCGCTGCCGGCGGGGAAAGAAAGAAAGAAAAGCTGGGAACGTTTTTGATTAAATTCCACACATAAAGAAATTAGCCAACAGTGGTTTGTTAAAATGGTGGGAAATTAAGGTTTTTATCAGGGAGGTGTTTGTCTCGGGGAGCCGTATTTACTCCGGGAGGATAAAACAGCCGCCTGCTATTTTAGCATAAAGAACATGCAGCTCCTTGGCTGCCTTCCCACTGAAACTCAAGTCCAGATTCAGCAGAAGAACCGTGGCTAAACAAAGAATTTGGCTGTGCGGATAACATGTTGAGACATTGTTTATCATGTGTTAAGGAATGCTGACAGAAAATATGTAACCGCGTTCTCGGATTTCACCCATCTCCACCACTCCCGCTTTATTTCCTGATAATGGGATAAATCGTATATTTTTATTAGCTTGGGCCACTGTTTTGCCTCTGCGTTCCTGCTCCTTTCAGATGTGCAAATCAAAAGCAGGGACACTTGTCTATAACACTCCTCATTATAATCCAATAATAGCTTCTGCTGTAGAACACAGGAGCAGTAACTGAAATCTATGTTGGAGCTACAATGTTGGCACACGATGTGCCACATTCCACTAATTTGCAATCAGTTAAAGGGACTGCAGGGACGCTGTCTCTCCTTCGTTCACTCTTAGAATAAGTCTCAGGGTAGGAGCTGCGTCAAGGTTTTCTAATTATTACGAGTAACTAATGTATTTTTCTAAACGCGGGACAGCAGAAGAGAAACATCAATACAAAGAGCAATGAATAAAAAGCCTGAATCAATAAAACATCCAGTCGGCTAAAACTGGAACAGTCGTGCATCTGCTGTAAGAGAACGGTGCAGCGTATCTGCATGAGGTGAGCCAAAGAATATTTCACAGGCTTCAGATTGTATGTACAGAACATCTGCAACACATCTAATAGGTTTCAGATGAAGCAAGTGAGCTGAAGCCCCCCCCCACCCCCCACTATTGCTGAACAACCTCATAGTTTTTAAATAGCAAATTATTCTAAATAGCTTCCCTGTTGCCATGGATACTCCCCACCGCCACCATCTCCCCACCCCAAAAAAACAAAAAAAACAATCCTGTTGTGCAATTATATCAGAGTGCCAGAGCACGGCGAGGTATCAGAAACAGAGAGAGACGAGCGGAGCCGCTTAGATGTGATGTTTCTGTAACATAGATCATGTAGGAGAGCAGCAAGATTAAATATGTAGAAGCTGTTAAAAGGCGCTGACCTGTATAATGAAAGAAACAGCATGAAGTGCAGGGCGGGGAGTGGAGGGGGGGGGGGCTCGCACAGAGAAATGGCACAGAAGCAAAAAGCAGTCTATTTCAAGGTTATTGATGCCATCTTTTTCATGACCTCATTTTTAATTCAGAGCGCCGGGCCGTGACAGCTAATCTTGGAAAACGGTTTAAATAAATATCATTAAAACGTCCCCAAAGCCGCTGTGCTGGTTTTTCTCCAAACGACCACGTCCGGTGACAATAAATACACAAATAAAAGGATGTGAAACACAGTGACTGTTTAAGTCCATCTGTGTAATAGAGTGGTGCTGGTCTTCCTGAACGGTGTTGATTCTGCGACTGTTTCGTTCTCTCCATCTCACAATAACATCTCCTAGGAAACAGTTATTTATGGTTTTACTCCTGGGGCTTTTACAGCAGAATGTGTAGAATTCAAGGCCAATCAGTGTTTATTCAAAAGAATATAAATGCAGCCCAGAATGCCCATTTTACTGTAAAGTAATAAAGCTGTTATGTGTTACTTTTAGAGCATTTATTGCTATCTTCAACTCTGAGACAATCAGAAATAATCCTTCAGAGAGGAGATAAAAACACCAGTGTTGCTCCAATTTGTGTACTGTAAATTGTTCCCTGTGAATTATATTTCTGTGGCACATTGACTAATGATTAAAGGTGGAAACAAAGACACCTCAGGGGAACAAACAGGCACTTCAGCGAGTCCACAACAGCCTCATTCATCATGTGGAGCGAATGGCCGCGTTTGCTGAGTTAATACAATGAGGCTAATTGCCCTCCGAGCAGCCCAAACACCCAGGCTCAGCTAAAATGATTCCCCTGAATGGAAAGTTGCTCAGCTTCAGCTTTCCTCTCTCTCCTTCCCTGACACACACTCATACTGTATCTATAAACACACACCCTCTCGGCCTGATATTCACTGCAGTGTGGATATTATTGCTCCGTATTGATTCAGCATTATTTTCTCCTTCTCGGTGGCTGGAGAGGGAAAGGCCAGCACAGCAGCAGTCACACCCCAGCGCTTCCCACATTATTTGACCCTCCGCACGACCACAACCGCCGCCGAGTTACCAAAGAGAATCAAAAAGAGTCTGCTAATAAAACGTTATCATCCCAGCAGCATCATATCTGAGGCTGGCCGCGCGCAACAACAGCTGTGCCTGTTTAATCTAATGACAACGTGTGTATTGTTAATACTGACAGCGGAACACTTTTAACATCACGCTCTTCATCATGCTCATCACACCTTTGTTTTCACAAATCATCGCTGGCATCACAACCTGTGTACTGTGTGCTCGTAAACTCACTCACAGAACACAATTGTAACACAATCAGAGGCTGCCTGCCTCCCTCACATGGCACTGCTAGCACGTGCGTGCGAGTGGGTGTGTGTGTGTGTGTGTCACTCAGAGGAGGGCGAGAGGTCGCAGGACTGGAAGAATGACCGGCCCCGTTGGCTCCTGGTTATCTCTTGTTGGGAAGATTGTATTTGGTTTTTGTTCAACCTTGGGAAAGTAGGCCCGCGCACAACGGTGCCCGTGCACGTCGGCCAGGCATAACACACCGTCATCACCTCTCCCCTAGCATCATATCTATATGTTTGCTTTGGTAATAACTTAATAACTGTTAGATGTGATCAGATGATTAGATGAATGTATTATAACACAGTTTACATAAGTGTGTGTGTGCAGTGCATATATGAACCCAACTGATTTATGGGATGTGTCTGCAGATGTCATTTGTGGTAAGAGCGCTCACTTTAGAATGTTTACTGATGTCGGATCGACAGCATACAGAGATATCAAATCATCATTTATGTCACGAAACATTAAACATGGAGCTCAGCACCATCCCTACAACGATGCACAAGTTTTACTACGCTGACAAACCTATCGTACAGTGTTTTATTGTGTATATTGATGTGGGTCAATTAATAATTCAAGCGCTGGCGGTTGTTCTGAGGCGTTGAATCCATTTTAGTTTGTTGGAGGGGGAGCGTGGGGGGTGTTTACTGCATAATTAGTTCCAAAATGTTACACAACTAATCAATTAATGCTGATAAAATAAATTAATCTCATTACAAATTCATTTAGGAACAAACGTCTTCACACAAATTCACATGTGTGATAAAAGCTACGCTGTGCTGGTGGTTGTGTTGGTGTGTGAGCACTGATTTTTTTTAATACGATCGATACGTGCCTTGTTGTTTCCTGATTTTATGAATAAACGATTGTGAAATCATATCTGATGCAGATGTGGGCGAGTTTGCTCGCTGGCAGAGATGTGAAGTGTTCGGCGTGAGCACAGAGGGTAATAAAGCGTCGTGTGTAACGGCTGAAGACGATAACTCACCTCTCGTAGTGTCTCCGCGTACACGTGGCAGCACTTGTGCTGCTGGGGTTCCCGCCCAATTCATCATACACATGTTTCCACTGTCTGCGAACTGTGATCTGTTGGGACGAATGAAAAGACGAAGCGAGAACTTGAAGAGCCGAAACTTTTGCCAAAGAATATAAAGAGCCAAATTGAAAAAATATGAGCAGGGAGAAAAAAAAGACATACAAAAGACACAAAACATAATACTCCAGAGGAAATGTACTGTAAATGGCTGACATCATTTTGAGGTATAGTGGAGTTACTGAGTAATGATGTTCCAGTTATTGAAGAACCTCTGACACAGAGGAAACATCCTGCAGCTACAACTCCTCATTTTAAAACAGATGACAGCTCACAACAGCGAGGTAGCACAGATCAAATAAAGCTCTGACATGAAACCTGAGATAAGCTGCTGCAGACACAGCATCAGGGGTTTTAAAGCACATCATATCCTGTTTAAATGGAATCTTTAAATGGAACTACACACCAGCTAATGAAGGAACGGGAATGAGTAACTCACACACCACATCAGATCAAACAGGTCTCTAACATGGACAGAAATGGGCAATTTGGCTAATTTGTGCTAATCTGAGGAGTTCTGAGACACTATGCCATTGTTCCTGCTAAATGTGGCTTCTCTTCAGCATAAAGAAAGACAGAATGGATGGAGGGAGGGACCCGGATGAAAGCGAAAGAATGCATTTCAGCACATGTGAGCACTTACCAGCTCATATCCTCCAAGTTTCTGAGCAGCCTGAAACATGGTCCAAAGGTTGACTGTGGGAAACAGAAGACAAACAAGACAATCAGGGCCTCTGGGAAAGAACCTGAGCAGAGAGCTATGATGTCATGTGTTACCCAGAGGCTACATGTTGTGGCAAAATCCTAAAAGCAACAATACCAGATGTAAAAATTTAAAAAAGCAGTGCTTTATTTATTCACCCTCGGCAAGATGGACATCCACAGGGTAATACACGTGTAATAACTATAGATAGATGCTAGATAACCGATCAACTCTCAGCTGAAGGAATAAAAGAGAAATCTAGCTTCAAGTGTTGAGCAATACACTCAGGCTTCTGTTTGAACTAATGCAAATTCATTTGCATTGATGTAACACATGCAAACACGCCATGACAGACCGTATCAAAATACAGCCTTGTGTAGCATTTTCCTAAAAATAGCTGCTTGCGTTTTTCAGAAAAGCTTCAAATGCCTGTCGATCTTTGAGGGAAAACATTTTCAGAAAAGAAAAGAATCTCAGGTTCATCGGGGGACCTTTTGTGCTGATGACATTTGTATTTGCTTTCTGTAACATCATTGTTTAACATTTTTGTATGAAGGCTTATAAATAAGAAAAGGAGACCTCGCCTGGGGAGAGATCCATCAAAATTCAATCTGTGCGTACACAAAGCCTTGCATTTGTCAAAATGACATTTTCCTATCTCCGCATTTGACAGCATTGATTTTTTTCCCCCCCATCCCTCCACTCTGCAACCGTTTTCAATGCACGGCTGGAATAACAAAGGGAGCTGGGCAGCTTCTCCTGTTTGAACTGAGCACTCTGGAGCATTGTGCTGCCTGACTGTGGAGACAGAACCACGCTCTATTAAACCAGGTTGTTATGCACTGACTGTAATCACCACAATAGTACAGGAGACCAGGACGGGGCAGAGCAGATAAAGCAAACAAGACAACGCGTCCGTTCTCAGATGTGTTGTCATTAACAATTACTCTTTCTCATTCATTCGCCAATCATCACCCAGATAAGGACGACAAACCGGGAACGTAACCCGGCCTCACCGTCGCGGCGTTGGCACGGCGATCAGACAACAAGGCCGACAGGGACAAATTAGAAGTGACGTTTACAATCATGTTGCCGTCCGAGCAGTGGAGCACATGTGGAGCGGTCACATACGTGTACAGTCGCTCAGTCGTGAGAGAAAGTGTTTTATCGTTGCTCGTTTCAGAAGTGGAGAAAATAGAGACGAGACAGTAAAGCTTCATGTATGTATAGATCTCGGTCCAGGCCTCCCACAGCACATCTGGAAAATGGCTCCAATGTGTTTTTGCTTTGGTAAAACTTTTATATATTTATTAAATATATTTTTTTAAGTATTTTTACTCATGCAGCTGAAATTCCCATTTCCAAGACGGCAAAGTGAAATCTCTGATCCTTTAATGCATTTGTAGCGAGGTTAAAGGGAGCAAGAAGGAAAACCGTGTCTGATTACATCTGAGGGTTTGTTGTATTAATTATGATGTTTCCTTTTTTCCCTCCTCTACATGCGCTGACGTGTGCTCGCTGCCAAGGATGAAGTTTAAACAGCATGATTTCAACATTTAATGAGGGCCTCGCTTATGATGTGTCTGCTCTTCAGATTCAAAGCATGTACTATATGTAAAACAGTTGGCACGTGCACAACGTTAGTTTTAGCTCAAACCAATGTGAAGTCAGTCCTGTGGGGGGTGCTTATCCCCTGTTTCTCCCACCGCGATGACCTGGTCTGTAGCACATCTGAGTGGAGGCGTCGCCGCCTTCACCTTCGCGTTATTGTTTCAGAGAAGCTCCAAACCACAAACAGCCACTTTAACAAAACGCTTTCATCACGTGACATTTTGACTTTGTCACACGCACAAACTGTGATCTCAAAACGTGACTTTGGGAGCCCTCGACAGCGTCGATCAAAGGTGCAGTGCAGAATTCAGTTTGCACCCTTTCTTAGGGTGCATTTCTATAGCGTGCACGACCGAGTGCAATCCAAGCATCCGACCTATATCAGAAATCTTTTATCTGGAGCAGACGTGTTTGCCATACATGTGATGTTCTAACAGTTAGAGGACGTTCTTGGCCTTCACAGGAAACCCTCTGACAGGGGTGAGGATAGTCTCTCTATATAAAAGAAAGCACAAATATGCTCTGACAGGGAGTCATTTAACGCTAGATGGGAATTTTCTCAGCAGAGAGAACTTTAGAATTTCCACATGCTGAAATGATTCCCTTAGTTTAGTTTTCCCCCACACTCAAAGGACAAATGCTGGTGTATATTTCCTATAATTGAACCATCTATAGAATCATCACCTCCATCATTGGGGACAATCAAGTCTGGACTAAAGGATTGGAAAACAATCTGAGCCACCGCATCGAACATGTGAGTCAACGTAAAGACAAGTGGATTTATTCATTTTTTTAATTTGTTTTTTTCAGGGAAGCCAAAAGAATAGAGACACATTTTAGGGCCAAAACGCATTAATAAAAAATTAACTCATCCACTGAGCTGCACGCGTCACCCCTGATCATTTTAATCCTCCAGCTGGAGATGCCCTCGGAATAAAAGCTGACCTCAAGCGAGAGGAGTGAAACATTAATGCCCACGTGTTGATCCTCACTTATTCAGAAATGAACAGAATATTCAACCAAAGCAGCGTCTGTTCTGTAGGCTCGATGTTTCCTGCAGAGGCTTCAGCGCTTCAGCTGACGTGATGGATGTGCATCTAGAAACGTAAATCGCAAATATGGGAGAATATTTTCAGAAAGAAAAGCAGCCAAAGAGGCTGTAAAATGCACCGCGGAGCTCTAGTTTGTGTGTCCTCCAGTGTTTAAGGTGTTGACAGTGAGGGATTGAATGAAGGAATGAATGAATGAACAAATAAACGAACATTACTCACTCTGTTTGAAGCCCAGGAACGGGATCCTCTCGATGGGCGTGTCTCTATCCTTCATGTACTTATAGAGCTCCACCAAGAACGCCTGCTCCTCTGCCCGATCCTCCTCAGACGTGTCCTCCTCTTTCTTCTCCTCTTTGTCATTGCTCTCCTCCTTTTCCCTCTCCTTGTCCCTCCCTCGCTCCTTCTCCTCAGTGGAGGACTTCCTGCTGATACTGCCGGCCTTGTGTTTGCCCGCTATCTTTCCGTTGGGCAGCGTTTTACATTTGACCTGCAGAGACACGAGTGTTGATTGTGACCTTAACCTCTAAAGAAAAATGAATCTTTAATCACGTCTGACCTGACGAAATGTATTTCAGCCCAACGCAAACAAATGTTCTTGCAGGCCACAGAGGAAGTTGCTCATTGATTATCAATGAAGCAGCTTCTCTTGTCATCACATTTTAGGCGCGTGTTATTGTGACTCTCTAAGAGAATTAATAATATTGATTCAAGTCTCCAAGGTCACAGGAATAACAGCAGTGGAGGAGCTTTTAGGGAAGATATATCCTTCGCTTTCAATATTACAACCAATGTCAGATAAACAGTGCGGCCAGACTCGGAAAAACCATGTCAGACGTCCGGATTTGGGCCGTATTTAACAGATTCCTTAACAGCTCAGAGAAAATGTGAAATATCTGAGATCAAGTTGTCCTTTTTCAACTGGCTGACAATTATGTTGCTGAAGGAAGAGAGGGAAGAAGGGATGTTTAATGACTGTGCTGTCAGGGACGACTTATCAATTTAATCAATCAGTCTGATGGAAACAAATTAGAAGTGCAAGGAGGGATAAAAGTATAATCAGGAGATAACCCGATAATCACCGGTAGCATTTGGAGAGTAACAAGAACTTAAATATTTGACTTGGGGAAAAAAAAAACACCAAGATCATTTTTTTATAATCTAGAATATATAAAATAATCTACAGACTGATCCTAATCTATAGCAACAAAAATAATAATTGCAGGCTTCCATTATTCGTTGACCGAGGGCAAAATCTAATTTAAGCTTTATTATTTTAAATATTTTATTGGTGCAATAAGAAATAAAAAGAATACCAACCAATGAATAGTTTAGATTAAATAAAAGTAGTGAACGAGTATTGTTAGCCTGCCTCTGTCTAAACAATGGATGACTATTGCTGTATCTACAACACAACTACAACACCCACAATCCTATAGGGGCAGCGGGCCAATTTAAACAAATGATTCGACCAACACTAATAAAGAAATCGCACCGTATTTTGTTCTGAATGGTGTCATACCTTGGAAGTAGTTTTGGTCTCTGGGCTGCAGGGGTCTGATGCTGCCCCTGCCGTTGACCCTGGGGTTAATCCTGATGACCCTTGACCCTGAGCGTGACCCTGGGATTCCCTCCTCTGAGAGATGGACAGCTTCTTCTTCCGAGGTCGCCCCTTCAGGTTGGGAGCTGAGGCAAAGGGAAATGGTGACAATGTGAGCGCTCATTGTGCTATTTAAGGGGAGAAATGAGTCCAATTGTGCACCGTCACTCCTCTCTGGTGAATAGTTCTGATCCTCACAGTATCTTAATACCGTTTGCAAGAATAATTGAAAACGCTTTAGCCAAAACTGCATTTGCACTTTGGCAACAGCAGACAAAGGCAATGACAACATTTACAATCAGGCAATGGAATTTCACAATCTTGCTAGTCCGGAGCTAATTATTCTTATTTTTTTAAGTGGATTAGGACAACATTGTGCTGAGTGGAGCAGCAGGGTGCCAAATTGCTCCAGTGTGTTGCTCCTCAAGCTCCTATTTAGCCTGAAAAGGAAGGGCATTGAAAGACAGATGTATTTTTGAGATTATATTTAAGGCCACGGTAGCAGCAGTTAGCATAATGCTAAAGGACAGATGCTGTTAACCTACAAATCCACAATAAGGATGTTGTTTTAAACACTTTCTGCTGGGATCCATGTTTGACACAGATGCTAATCAAACAACTACATTTATGGCTATTTATGCATTGTTGTTCACAGCAGGAAAGCCACAGTTATCGCCTCATTATCAGCATCATAAAGAAGTGCATTATTATAAAGGACATCAAATGATCATTGCGGCTCCACTTCCCTGTTTAGCCTGCTCAGCATTGTTAATTAAAAACACATGAACATGCCTGATAGGAGCTCTCCGTTTCAAAGGCTGGGAGATATAATTGCCCGGCTCACATTACACACACAATAAAGTATTTAAGCTCTCCGTGTCCTTTGTACACCCACGTTTATGTCAAACCCATGACTGTAATGTAACTTCTTGGCAGAAAGCCTCGCCTTCAATGCAGCAACACAAACAGAGATAAGCTCAAAGGAAAAATAGAGAACTTCAAATAATCCCTGTATACCGTCACACATTTTACAACATCCACATTCTCCCCTCGCAATGACAATTAAATCAGATCCAAGGTTGTTCTCTGCCAAAAAAAGGCTCAGCGATTATTTTTGTCAGCTCAAATTCCCATCAAGAAAACTGCTAAACGCCAGAGTCGATTGGACCAGAGAACAGGGGTGAAATGATCGAGACTCTGCAAACTATCGCTTGGTGTTGTTATTCTGAAAACCGCAACGCTGAGGAGAAACAACTTGTGGAAAATTCCAAGGGCATTTGTCATCCCTTTGGCACTAAAAACAAGTTTTCAGCACTCTAATCTTTATTTAGAAAGCGCTGGGTGTGTTTCTTCCTACACTGTTCTCATATCTGGGCCCATTTTGTTATTACTCACTAATACTGAGAAATCACACACTTCTTATTTATCTGCTAACAGACTGAATACAGAAAATAGGAAAATAAGAAGAACAGGATCACACAAACACAGAGTACTCAAATCCGCACATTATGCTTCCAAGGAAATTATTGACATCACTCATGTCACATGGGATCGAGTGAGGTCACACTCGGTTCTGGTTTTAGTCCAATCACTATACCCCCACCCCCTACCCCCCCATCCTTCACCGAGTTACATAACCTGCCTGTCTGTTTAGATTTTTCATCAGGTCAAAAGCCACTCGCAAAAGGAAAATGCTGCAATTACAGAAAATCGCTGCTGCGTCACACACACAGACGCAACGCCGAGCAGCTTTAATGCATCGACTTATCGATGAAGGAACAGCAGAGGTGACAAGGAGCAGATACCAGAGGAAACCTGCAGCCAGGAGCACATTTGTGTGGTTTTTATCTCACACACACACACACACACACACACCACACACACACACACACACACACACACACACACACACACACACACAAACAAGGTTAAGTGCAGCAGTCTCTCTGCAGCAGGAGTTGTGCAGCACCGCTGGGCTGCTCTCCCAGTGCCAGTGTTGCATAAGCGAAGAGTCATCAGCTTTAAAACAACACAGAATCAAACACACACTGACGGTGCAGATTGATTTTTTTAGAAACAGATAGTTATAAAAATGGAGTGTTTTTATTTCAGCACCTTTGGAGACGGGGTATTTTTGCCATCCTGTGGGCATGGAGTGTTTTTGTCAATGTAGGCTCCTGGTGCAGGAAACTGCTTCATGGTCACAAATAACGTTCAAATATAAATATATAAATATGGGGGGGGGGGGGGGGGGGGTGGAGGTCATCCTTATATTGCGTGAGTCCATCGGTTGTTGTCACGATGGTGAAAAAGTTTGGAGACTGACTGACTGACTGACTGACTGACTGACTGACTGACTGACTGGAGCCCTGGACTGATGCTTGGACTCAGAGCATGACTCAACATCTGCGGGACTTCACTTCTGAACGGTGGATACAAAAACCCTAATTAAAGGGCTAAACGCTCCTCTGATGGTGCACATTCCACCGTTTGATTGACAAACTAATTTCATATCTCCAGAACAAAAGTGACTAAATTGATAGGCTCAGTAGGAGTTGAATAGCAGCAATTTCATCTCCTTATTTAAACATTCGTAGGGGGTGAAAAAGGCCTGACTAGAAGTTTAATCTGTCAGAATGAACCACAGACTCATGGTGTATTTTTACCTGTTAAAGTGGGTCAAAAGGCGGCCATTTTTCTAAATATTTGAACAACAACAGAATGGAATGACGTTCCTTTCCGGCATGTTTTGTGTTTTTGGACAGAATTTCACTGATGGCAGCGAGTGCACCGGGAAGCTGCGGCGTCCGTAGCTTCACCGCTGTGAAATCGTTAGTGGTCTCCCAGTAGAATACCTGTGGTCCGTCACACCAGGTTTAAAAGTGTTTCCAGTCTAGCATTTAGTGTCATTGTTGAGTTTGGCTGGTTTGTAGCTGTGAGTAACATAAAACAAACATTTAAGTTACATAATTTAAATTAAAGTTATATTTCAACTTTTCAACATGCTAACAACTATGGACCTGCCACACTATTTACATGAATATGAACTGATAAGTGACTAAAACACAATCATGAGAGTGCTAAAGGTTAAATGCAATTGTATAGTATACAAATATTATTAAATGTCAGTTATTGGTCTGACCCAGTTACCTTCATCATTTTAATGACACTTTTTAACGGACCTGAGGTTGTCGAACCAACGCTTATGTGATTTACAAAAACAAACTCTGACTTCTTAGAGGCTCTCAAGTTCTAAAGTTCCAGGCAGCATAATGAGCTCCAAGGTCCAAATGAAGAGGTGAACGAGGAAGGGGGGGGGGGGGTGGGAATGAATGAGACATGACCTGAACAAACATTAGTTTTAGAAAAAAACATGTTTTGGCATATTTTTCACCTCACTAAAGACTCGACACCCACTCTGCAATTATCTGTGTAGCTCACAGCCAAAAGTAACATGTGTTGAAATCCACGGACGCGTCTGTACAGTACACAGTGTCCCGAGGACAGAAGTGAATCCAGCATGATTAAAGTTGACACTTGTGATTCACCTCCTACGTAAATAACTCATACCTCAGAGATAAAGACTTCGGTGCGAGTCGGCCGTGAATTTAAAGCTACAAATACAACATATACAAGTAAAGTTCTGGAAAAAGGCTGAAGTGAACTCCAGTCATGTGTGGAAATTCTGTGACCGCAGCTTCTGGATATGCTGTAGGTGAGTAAATGAAACCCTACATGAGAAAACACACACACAGACAAAGAAAGTGGCTTAATGCTGGGTCACAAGTGGAAATTTACAGCCACTCGTAAAACATGAGATGGCAGACAGTATTTAAGCAGTGTAAGCACTGAGCAGATGCTTTTTAAATGTATCCAGAAACAAATCCTGATAATGAAGCAATAGATCTGCAGAAAGGGGACTTTCCTACTGGGAATAAAACCGGAACATGACTCACAGGATTCATATTCTACAATAACACCACCTGTCAGAAAGGAAAACCAGAGTAAATAAAACTGAACAAATAGCCTGGTTAATAAAAACCTCACAAATCAGGATACAAAGGTATCTCTGACGCAACCTTTAAATGTAGACTTCAATCTGGAGAGCAGATATTACACTTCACTGGAACAATATAACAGCAAGAAAAAGAGAAGATTAGGAAGATTCAAAACAGACAAAATCACTTGAGGTAATCATCTCAAAGATTAAAGGTCATTTTTAAAGCTGGATCTTTCATGAATTTCTGAATAAAATGAGCCAATTAATCAAACATTTGTAACCTCCCTCCGCCCTTTAAAACAGGCCAGTTTGGCTTAACACCCTTTAAAATATCGCTTCCAGTGCTTCCCAGTACCGCATTGGTGACATTACACTACACAGGAATATAATGTCTAAAGGTTCTTCTGAGCTTTTGACCGATGCTTTCAGGATTTATAACCACGAGTGCAGCGTTCACGCTAATACAAACCCATATGTGCCATTTTAAAGATGAAACATCCCACATTTTCTGTCTTATTCCACCAGATAAACTGGAGCTGCGACCCAGAAACATTTGTCTTTTCATGTGCAAAATCATCAAGATGTTAACATCCAGACATAAATCAGTCTGAGTGCTAATTCTCCGGGCAGATTTATGGAGTGCACATGGCCCAGTGTCATTACTGGTATTTGCTGAAGGTTGGAGGTCGCCTGTGAGAGGTGTCCTGTTCCTTCGAGCGGAGGGCCCAACTTTTACAGGCTAGTGCACTCGTATAACTCAGTGTTCTGCAGGTAGGAGCCGCTTAGATGTTACAACACATGACACAGGCAGTTTTTATGCTGTATATTATTGCTCAGCTCAGCTAATATTAGCTTTTGTTGGCATGCTGCTCAATGATTTCAGCTTAAATGACAGATGTCAACATCTGTAATACAGAAACATCCACATCGGTGTTTAGGGAGGAATGTTTGGCTCCTTTTTTAGGCCGCTAAAGGGAACAAGCTAGGGTTGTCAAACAAACTTCTGATTCCTGCCTGGCCGGTAGCAAAAACAGACCCACCTTTACGAGAAACCCAGAGGGACAGAAAGATGGAGGGAGGAGAGGAGAGGTGGAATCACAGAAGGGGGGCAGATGGAGCAAACATGCAGTAAACACCACTGAGCAAAAAGTGACTATTTAAATTTTCACACTCATGTTTGCTGAGTCAGTGAACAGATTCATCAGCTGCTTGGTCCCAGGGACACACACACACACCTCACAAACAAATGAGATTATTACAGCATGTGCCAACATAAAGGTGAGGATTTACCGAACTGATTAGATTCCCAATGTCACTGAGCACCGTAACCCCATTCAGCTACACTTCTCCACATTGTTAGACACCACTTGTGCTACCGTCGCCTGTTTTCAGGGTGAATGTGTAAAGGCAGACGGAGAATTCCCGGTCGGAGGACTCGATTCCATCTCATCGTCGACACAACCCTGGCAACCTTTTTCCTCTCTGTTTCCCCGACCCATCATTTTCCACATAAATGCAGCGTTTTATCAGCTACAGTCTGTTTTTATTTCCCTCAAAGACAATTCCCCTCAGCTGCTTGAGTGACAGCTGCGCATGCATCATTATCTCGTTGGCGGTGGCTGTCTGTCGCCATAGCCTGTGGCAGACCTCGATCACATTGTATTAGAACTGATGGCCATTTCCACAAAAAGATGCAGGGAAGGATGAATCCAACGTAGACAAGGTGAAGCCACATTAAATCAGCTACATTGGGGTGAGTTGGGTTCGAGTCAGGCTGCTGGAACCTGTGAGAATATTCATCAATGTCGCTTTGACAACGGGACAAAGAGGAAACTAATTGCACAGAAACTCTGCAAAACTAAACCCAGCAAAGGCCACTGTCACCTTTTCAGCGCAAATATTTTGTTATATTTTCAAAGCTGCTTTTATGCAAAAAAAAAAACAACCTCAGGAGCCACAAAAATAAACGGAACCTTAATTTGATATTAGCTGCGCCGGTCTGGAGTCCGACGTTTTTGCGGGTAATAAGAGGCACAATAACAGGTCTATGCTAATGCCAGGCAGCAGATAAATCAGGTTTATAGACCAAGGTCTTCGTCTGTGGCCTCTGTAAATAGAACAAGATTGCCTCCAATATCATCTAATTACGAGCTTCACGTGTGCACCTAAACCGCCTTTTACACAGATACAGCATAAAGAGCTGACTGACACTTTTACTGTGCTATTTAAACCAGTTGTTAATACTCCAATGTTATTACTCTATTTAAAAAAAAGGACTAAAAAAAAAATACCCCCGCTCGGCGTTGATCCCGACAACCTGTCAAATTCTAATTCAGGAACACGACAATTCAAAACTGAAATCAGCTTCCTCTCCTTTGCCTTCACCTCCCATCTATTCTTTCCCACAATAATTATGTGCAAATGTAATTGCAGGAGGGAGCAGAGTGCCGACGGTTGCCGTGCACGCACAACTAAACGTGACATTAAAAAGCTATTATCGGAAAAAGGAAGGTTTTGGCAGACGCGTGGCGGAGGGCAGCTCCTGCCGTATGTTTGTGGAGACGGGGACAACAAGTCAGGTGGTAATTATCAATCATCATCAGGAGGACCTGTCAAAATGCTACGCCGGGCACGCTCTGACTGGCGTTTCCATGGAGACAAGCCCATGTCCCTGTGAACGCCTGTTTACTGAGACATTAAGAACACAGTCAAATATTTTTATCTGGCAGATAATAACGTATGAAGGCTCCCCCCTGAGCTTGCGTCTCTGCGCTGGTGAATCACAACCAGGAGATGTTTCAGGGATGCTTCATGAGCAGTTCTGGTCCAGTTTATGGTTTTGGTTTGTTGCTAATTTCTTTGCCCGTGGGATCAGTTATGTTGGGATTACAATTAGCAGATGGAGATGGAACCTTCTCACCGGCTTATTATTAAAATAAACATGCGTATGTGCACATACATTATGCATTTGCCAGTAATGAGCTCATTTTCTGTGGCCATATTGTTTCAGTACACAGACTCTCCCTTCAGTCTGTCACTGCTAATATCCCTCAGCTGAGACCGGAGCACGTTCTCCCCGGCCGAGTCTTCACTTTTACATATTTCTATGCCTTCTTTTTGCATAACCTACTCTGGTTTCCATTTTACATACACCACATGCCTTCAACTCAAATCTCACCACTGGCTTTACAAGCTCTTCCACTGCTGGCATTTCCTGAGCTCTTTACAGTCAGTACACATATCACACATGAGGCTTGTTTCTGGAACATTTCTATAGTTTCCTAATGCCAGTGGTGCTTTCAGATGACAATCAATTTGCATATGACCTCAATCCACAGCGCTCCAGAGAATCGGGACTATTTTCACTTTAAACAAGCTCTGAAAATTAAACACATCAGCAAGTAAACATGAAAGCAATTCAGAGGGAAAATGGTGTAAGTGCAGTATGAATTTTCCTGCTTTATTACAGCAGTCGTTTGGAGGGGGGAAAAAAAAAGGTGCTCTTAATTCATTATTTGTGCACTGTTGTGCACACTCCCCCTGGGGAGAAGCAACATTACTCTTTCATCAGATCAAATGAAGCGGAGCCACGCCATTCCAGGAAGAGCCAATTAAACCGTTCAAAGAAGTTTATTATTGCGACAGATTATGAAATCTTTCTCATCAGATTCATCAGGGTGTGTGTGTGTGTGTGTGTGTGTGTGTGTGTGTGTGTGTTTTACTACAATGCAAACTCATAAAGGCTGCAGATTCAAGCATTCCAATTGCAGAGTAAACAGAAAACCGCAGTGCAGACGCAGCACAGCATGTATTACAAGAAACATTTCACGTTTAACTCACATCAGTAATAATAAAAAAATCACAGAGAAACATTTCCTCATTCCTTCTATCGCTCTGTTCATTCCAGCCGCGTCATGTGACTGCCTCGTGATGTCGCCTGTTAAGCACTTATTAACACACATCTGAGCTGTGACTGGGTTTATTCTCAGCCTGGATCTACTGGCTGACACACAGACAAAGGCGGTGACCTCTGACCCTGGAAGACTTCATAATGTGAACAACACACATATACTCAGTTCCAAAAAGAAATCTAACACACTATTATACCTCTGTGTGTGTGTGTGTGTGTGTGTGTGTGTGTGTGTGTGTGTGCGTGCGTGTGTGTGTATTAAAAAGGGAGATTACATTCTCAAATGAAAATTCCCTCATTAGTTAATCACAGCTGTGTCAACAGAGAAGTATTTCAGTGCTTCAGAGTGAACTGAAGGAATGAGTGTCCTCTTCAAACATTAACAATTTAATCCACATCCGAGCCTCAAACGGTGTCATTGAGGCATTCTCTGCCCACCACTTTCATCTAATCCTGCACACATTTAGACAAGAGTGTGGCTGATGGTTGGTATTTAGACTAAAACAACTTGATATTTCCACGTAGTTTTCATTGCTGCAAGTTACTGAAGTGTGTTTGACACCAAAATTGGAAAGAAATTCCTGTTTACGATGGCAGGAAATGTATTAAATGGGATTTCTGGGGTGAACGTTCCCTTTAAGAAATACAGACAACACAAGGATAAAGGCAACCACACCAAGCTGTAAACATCTGACCTTATGCGTCAGATTTCGCTGACGCCCATGTGTTGATGAGCAGCTCTGTATGGCCATTGTTCCATGGAAGGAAATTGAAAACAAAATCCATTTTTAAGGACAGTCCCTGATTACCCACCACCACAGCACCAAAAGTAAAGCAGAGTCAGAGTTACATAATTTGAGGGATTTACTAAAAACAGCATAACCTTCAAACTGGTTCAGCATTATTGATACTGACAGACTGCAGATAGCTAGTTTTAAAAATACAGTAAATTTTAGGGGTGGAGAGACAGAGAGGAGGGAGAGATGAAAGGGAAGAGTGGATAAGCTTCAAGGCTTATCCTATTCATTACTGGAGGGGGAAAAAACACAGCATCGACCTATAAATAAATGAATGCCAGGATAAACACAGAGCCCATACATCAATAAAACATATGTATTCTAATAGATCACGCTCCACTTCCATTGGATGAGACTGAGGTAGCCAATGAGCCCAATCATGGCAGGTTTATCATTCCCAACACAACGTGATGTCACAGTGATTATAAATAATCATTGCTGCAACTACAAAATAGGCCACTGGATACTTTTAGCTCTGATTTGTCTTTTTTCCATGCTAATAATTGCACACGAGGAGACTTTAAAGAGCCAGTGTGTAGAAATCAGAAGCATCCAAACCAAATTATCTGAGCCTCCTCCTGCTATACTGGGAAAATAACTAGCTTCCCTTATTATTTATTACAACAAATCCCAACACAAACGAGGCGTTGTTTATGCTTTGATGCCATCGTGTCTCCAAGGCGTAAAAAAGCCATTTTTTACATCATGTGACATGAACAAGTCCTTCTCTGTGCCTCACTCTGCATGTGTGAAAGGTATCCAGCGTCTAATCCAGAGGGCGGGCTTCATCGTGGCCCTCATCGCCACGGTAATAGTGATGAGTCAGCCGACTTCTGCCTGTCTGCTAGTTATTACTGGGACATTCGTCTGAATCACAACAGACATCTGTGACGATGTGACACCGCGGCGCTCAGTTTATCATGTAAATACAATCAGAGAGAATTTATAATCTCTGATCGAAGCAGAAAACCTGTCAGCCACTCAAACCTGTAGCCTTGGCTGCATCTTTCTCTGATTCATCTTCACTTCCCAGGAAATTTGAACCACAAATCTTTTAATTAATTTGCCCGAAGCTGCTCGTTGTGACGTAAACATGAAAAGAGCCACCGCTGGCGTGTCGTTGACAGTCACAACATGAAAACTGCATGCCTGAAAACCTGGAAGTCCTCATTTAATTGCAAAAGTGGAGGGTAAAGAGATTAAATCTGCTCCTTTCCTTCTTTATTGACTATATGAGCTGCAGACTATGACCTGTTGTGATCCTGCATCTGTAGGAGGAGTTTTCAGTAAAGATATTGTGACCTCAGACTAATGCTGATGTTTACATCAGTCTTGACGGCTCGTGGTTGATGTGCCCAGACCTCTGAAATCCTTCTCACCTCCCATATTCATCTGAGCCTAAAATAGATGAGCAGTGATGCAAAGTTCCACACGGACTGTGAATCTGCTGATGACATAATAGGGATAATCAAGAGGACGGAGCTTTATCAGCCCCAAACTTAATCCTCAGGCAGTCAAAGAAAGTGCTTTGAGTTAAAACTTGCACTGTTGCCACTAAAACACGACTTAAATTAAGAACATCTCACTTAGTGGAGAACCTTCTGCAACGGCATGAAATTACACAATCTTTCCTACAAAGTCTATCCATGGAAATGACATCTGACAACCGGGCTATAACATGTGCTCTTTTCTCTTCACTGCATACCGTGTGACATATGGCCGATGAAATATTCATGGGCGCTCGGTTAACACAAATCTGCAAAGGAGATGGGAAAACACGAGCTTAGCAAGCAGTTTGCCTATTACATTAACAGACGGTGCTGTCATGGGACTAAATTGGTGTGTGCATATTTCATCTAATCTGATTTCATGTTTAAAGAGGGAGCAAGAAAGTGCTTCAAGTTGTGGAAACAATGACATCATCCCGTAGGTTCATCTGGTCACCCAACTGAGGGAATATTTGCAGAGATATTATCTCAAAATGCCAGTTTTGCACATTTCCTCTCATTCCCATTCAGTCCGACGTGGGGTTCACACATAAAAACGCTCCAGAAATGCAAACAAATTTGGCCTCAGACGTGCAGAAGTGGCACACGTGCAGCACGCTGCAAAAATAGACCGTCGAGTTCTGCTTTTGATCAGGGCATCTGGACAAGGTTAATATACTGAGGCAATAAATTATTTCTTTATGCTCCCCCCGCCCTGGAGGATTAAGAAAAAGGATTCAGAGGGATTTTATTGAAAATATTTCTTTTTAATAAAAATCAAACCGTCACTGAGTGAGAGATATTTCAAACAAAACACACAGAGCCGAGCATGAAATAGTGTTTCCTTGCCAAGGAAAAACCTGGGGAATATGGGATGAATGAGGAAGAGGAGGGTGAGTTGTTTGTGTGTGTATGTGTGCCTGTGATTGCCTCATTCTGCTGCTTTAAAGACACGTGTACTGCAGTGTTAGATTTCTGAAGGTCACAACAGGAGTATGTAAAGAACAGCAGACTTGTGTTATTCTGCTGCTGTCTTATTTACAAGTGAGACCTTCCCTGTTCTGCCTGCACGTCTTATTACACTCCTCCTGGCGAGAAATGAAATTGGGGACACAGAGTGGCGTCGGCTGTAATCAATCCATGCCGGCGGAGAACGGGGGATGATTTTAAACAAAAAGTGTGTCTTTCTCAGAGAGGAAAGGGGCTGCGGGGCAGAGAGGAGATGCTGAACATAAATATGGATCACAGGAGTCAAGACGTGGTAACTGATGCGACCGCAGTTTCTGCTGGTTCAAAAAGGAGGGTGGAGCGATGAGCCGCACAAAAACAAGAGAATATAAGGTAGAGGGCCGAGCACACAAAGGAAATGCTCCCCTCTTTGTTTAAATGAAAGAAATACTTTCTAAAATATGTCCGTTCTGCTCTGACAAAGTGGCAGCACTGAGATGATTCTTCAGACTTTGATCTGATGGCGGAAATTCACCCAAAATGGGCTTGTTTGAATCTGCAACACCCCCCCTCCCCCCAGCCCAGCCCATTCAAGATGTATGGCTATTAGAGCCGCCGCTGAGATTTGGACGAATCCAAAAAGGTCAAAATTTGCATCAAGAGTAGTCCTAAAAACTATTCCCTGGATGAATATTAACTTTTCCGAGTATCTGAGCTGCGCAGTGCAGTTTCTGATGTACCCATGCGGCTGGAATTCATCCTAATAAAGGTGGGTTTAACGCGCTAATATGGTTTTATATAGCAGGTTCTTTAATACGGAGCTTGTAAATGTAGCAGAACTTTAGTCAGCAGCGCGTGTTTGTGTCTATAAGTCAGTTGCCCTCGAGGCCTTTGCAGACTGATGGAAATTACATTGCTCGGCTGTTTCTTCAAACCAATCTGAAACAAGTCTCCGAGCTGCAATCCAGGCAAATATCAAAGCTTACTCTTCAATCTAGTCCAATTTCAAGTAAATAACATTTAAAACCGGGTAAATAAACGAGAAAAAAAACGGCGATGCAGAACTCCCTTCAGCTCAAAATAAACCTTTAGCGTAAATGTGGCATTACTGAGCCAGGCGAGTGAGCAACAGCAGCCACAGGAAGTTAGCGTTACTATTCATAACTTATTTTCCGATGCCTAAAACCATTTTCCCTTCTGCTCTCACCTCTGCTGCCCTCTTTAAGTGCAATTATCCACCGGCAAATTTACAGGAAAAGAAAAACAATGACTTTCGACCAGAGGAGCCGTTACTGGTAGCGTGGGATTGATGCGGCGCGAGAGCTCTCCGAGCTCTGCGGCGCTTTTGAGCAGAGAGATGAATCACATCGTTCCTTTGTTTTAGCTCAGCGTGGGGTTAATAAAATGTGTGGATTCATGAGCAGCAGGGAAAAGCTCAGTGAATGGAAATCAGACATGTTCCAGAATTTCTTTGAGAGGAGGGTCAAAATCTGGCAATTTTGTTGCTGGACTTTTTAGCTGTGAATAATGCTGAAAGCTCGTGGAGCTGGTTTATAAAAAGAAAAAAAAACCCCACTGTGCTCATTCTCAAACCCATCTTCTTCCCTCCCAGCAGCTCAATCTCTGCTGGGGTTTAGGGTCACATGTTGGGTCAAAGCAGCTACAGTTTCTCTCTTTGGTGACACTATTTAAACGGGACAAAAGCAAACTCCCAGGAGTTGCTCACCGCTTGTCCAGATGCGATGAAACCGCTTCCATCCAGAATTTCGAGGCTAAACTCACCGAACTCGTCGCAGATGCTCTCGTTCTGCAGCAGCGCCGGATGGTCGAAGGTATCCCGGCAGTACAAGATCCTCGTGTTCCCGCCCAGTGCGGCGATGCCGCCCAGCGCCAGCACCGTGTGGTCTATCAGCAGAGAGGACGGCTGTTCCCTCAGCCGGGCTAAAACCGAGCGGTAGCGGCAATACTGGGGGTAACTCAGGACCAACACTTTGCAGGCGTCATCCTCTTGGCCTGGAATACAAAAACACAGACACAGATTAAAACACTCTCTTCAGCAGAAAAATGATATCTGAAATGGAAACATAATCATTCTACTGCACATTTTGTCCTAAATTATACTTGACTGCAATAATTGGTTATTGGAAGACGTGATCATATTTTGCTGGACTGACTCTGCTCTTCTGTGTTGTGCCGTAAACATCAAATAGTGTTTCCTTGCCAAAGAAAATGCATGTTTGAAATCTTGTCAGGATCTTGTTTAAAACACACTTGTGTGTGTAATCAGCACTCTGACAGTGTGAAATAACAAGAGTGCAAGAGGAGGGACTGTTGCACCTTATTAACCGAGCAGGAGCCCGTTTACACCTGCTGTAAAAGGCAATATAACGAGCGATGAGGAAACCAGTTGTTCAAACTCTGAGAAGCTTTAGGGTCCTCTGGCTAATCTGTGTTAATCTGGCATAATTTACTGAAAACTACAACCAGAGCCCATCCTTTCCCACACATATTAAATACTCCTCATGAAAAGTGTGAAGTCTGGCTAAAAAAGAGAAATCAATGCTGATCAATGCTGGATCAGTTAGCTCAACATCTTCAATGCACCGCTACGCTAATGTTTGCTAATCAGCTCTCAACAACACATCTGCAGCCGATAGCGACCATTAACTGAAGAAAACGGTATATATAAATAATTTTTCATGCTAGATGCATTTTTTTGATTATTATTTAATAACGTTATTTGCTTGTGGATAAAACGGCCATGGAATGAGCGGGCGGTGCAGAACACTTTATTAAAGGCACGCTTTCTTTATTTATCTGCTATAAAAACCTCTTCCCAGGGAAGATTATCTTCCATGCTGATGTGGTTATACAACAGCTGTCAAGGCTAAGTTAGCGAGGATGATTTAAATTTCATTCTTTCAGTTTGGCTTAATTATAAAGGAGTCTCACATCTTGCCACCCACAAAAGCAGTTTTATCATTCCTGAGTAATTACATGTGTAGTTATTGTTTTCATGCAGGCAACACGATGTGGAAATGGTTAAATAAGAAAGCTTAATCGAACACACCGCATGGGTATGTTGGGCTTCATTATTTTAATTAATCAAACCATTTCCTTCATTGATCAATTTATAAATTGTTCATATACGATGCAGAACAGTCTGAAATACAACAGATCATTAAACCTACATAACAAAGGCAGGTAATTGCTCCTTAAAGCTTCAGGCAATGTCACATTTTTCAGATTTCACTGCTCTGGGGAGCCTCGTTCGAATGCGGGGCGCTAATATTTTTCTAGCTTACAAAGACGAGTACACGCTCCAACAGTTGATGAATATAAGAGTGAGGCAGTTTGAAACAGGATTTCTACATGAATTATTCACCGCTCCGTCCGCTTTTGCGAGGCCCTCGGACGTGACATTTCATGGAGAAAATTGGAAATACAAGCTAATATTTCATATTTGGCTAACCGGCAATCTTTTTACCTCATAAAAGACAGAAGGGGCTGTTTGGGAAATGCACTTTTTAGTCATTAGAGCAGCAGACAGAGAACAGGAAGGACAATATTCACAACATATTTACAGCAGCCGCATTCCCAAAAATCAGTGTAATTAGTTCCACTGTACGCCAACATGACAACCACTTCAAAAGGAAATTATTAAAACCATTCAGCCGGAATACGAAGCCCAGGCGGTGCAGAATATCTGCATTATAACCCTAGTTCCTGTTTACATCTCATAAAAGTCGCACACATTCGTCAAACCCCGTGATAGTTGTCTTAAGCAATTACAGCTGAGGGGCCGAGCGGGCTTTGTTTCCAAATGTCAAGGGTTTTATTGTAAGCGGCCACTGTCAGACCTGCTCTTTCTCCCCTCGCTGCATTTGGCTTGATTAGATTCCATTTGCAGAGAGCTGCAGGGCATTAATATCAACACAAAGGCTGCCTTTCTGTCTGTTTGTGCCTGTAACATACATCCATGCACGCACACCTTTACAACTACCTTTGTTCTCACAGCCCGACCTTCCAAAATAAAGGACATCTTTATCTTTTTTAATTTGGTCGGAGCGCTAGAAGACATTATGTGAGAACATTACGCAATTTGTTTCTCCCTCTCGTCCATTTGCGTGCCCGTCGGTGCCGCTTGGCTCTGTGCGGCGCGTTGATCAAACAGCTGTGGTTGTGAGAGATTATTTTCACAATGTGCCGTAAAGCCTCTGACCTCATACACAACAACACTTTCAGGGTCGTAACTGCTCTGCCGGACAGCTGCTCCAACGGCTCAGTCAGCAAACAGCTCCATAAACTGCAACGCGGCCATACATCACTGATATTAACCGTTAGGCGCTATGTTTGGCGTGACACTGACACGGCGTGGAAATGTATTTGTCCATTTGTGGGGTTTTTTTTAAAAGGAGCGTGCCACCAGTTCGGTTGGATTCCTCCTGGATGCCGTCTCTGTCTGGGAAGGGAAGGATGACCTCATTATGACATCATGGGGGTTTATCTCAGTGTGGGTTTGCATATTAGAAATGTAACAGAAAACATATGTTAAAAACCTGGAGGAGGGGGGGCAGCAAAAGGGCCGAGTACATCCTAATGAAAGTCATTATCAAATTTCATTATGGGAGTTAAGGAATGTTTTTGGAGCTTGTTCCATACTTGGCAGCAGCGGCCTGAATATTTCAGCCTGTGCTGCTTTAATTTGGGCCCTCCTCTGTCTGTTTACAGTAATTCAATCCCTCGTCGCTGGATACTGCAAAGGCATGAATACGCTTCATTGTGTCTTGTGATGACAGGACAGGGCTGATCTGAGAACATTCCAGAGATTAAAGGAGTGTGATTGAACCAGGTTCACAAAACACACAAATGAAAAAGCATTTTTTTACATGTTCAGACAGAGTAAAAGTTACAGATTACATATTACACATGTCTGTTGAAGCCCCTGAACCAACGAGGTCAGAGCAACGATTAAAACCCATTATTCTGCCTGAGGTTTAAACCATCAACCGCTGAACGGATGCGCTGTTGAGGTCATTTTCTGCCTGAAATTCTTCACAAATGAGCTCAGACCCAGACATTTAATGTGGTGAGTTTCATTTACAATGTGTTGGAAATGAACTGGAATGAGTAAATTAACATGCAACATTTTCAAGTCCTGCAACACAATGGTGTTCACACAACTCCCCTGATCAAAGACCAGTCAGAAAAAAAAAAATTTAATAACTAGTTTTTGTAGTGTGTTACATGAAAAGCAAGCGAAAGCCAAATAAAGTTGCTTTATGAGAACACAAACATCTGTCGCACTGCTACATTGTGATCGTGCTGCGGCCCATTTGTCAAAACCTCTACAAATAGAGATCAGCAGCACAATAACAGTGCAGGAAAGGAGCGGCCGCACTTCTGTTTTAATACTTATTGACTCACAGAACATGTGAATTAAACCTGAAAACAGCCAAAGCAAACCTTCCTTAAAGCGACGTTTCCTTTTTACTGCCACAGCTGAAGAACTGGAGTCATTAAAGGAGCCTTTGTTCCGGACAGTGAAGCTTTTGAGCTTTTTTTTCTAGCTGTAATTCATCACAAACAACTGACAAATTCCACTCCTAATATTAAAGGAAGCAGAGAAAATTGACAAGCATCTCTGCAAACCACAACCAAACATGATGAAATGCAGAATATTGGTTACAACATCTGTTTTTGCTCTAGCACAACCTGTCAGCAATGGTGAGGATTAATTATGCGAATGTCATCATGTGAAATGGTTTGGAGGAAATGTGCACAGATAGGATCAACTTAGGATAAAGCTATCATGTAAAGAGTAAGAGAATGCAGCACAAGGGTCAGAAAATGATCGCCAGTTTGAATCAAGGAGGTTTTCTCTTTAATTCCATTCACAAACATGTGTGAGTTGTGATTTCTCAAAGAAAGAAATTAAATATTTGACAGCTAAAACCTGCTGATGCGGCACGTGAGACATGCTGTGAATGCGGGCACATATGAGAAGTAGGTGGTTCGCAGTCGAAGTAATGCAGACATGTACAAGACAAAAACAAAAAAGACTCCTGCCGGACAGTCGGGGAAAGTAGCCAACTGCTAAAGTCATTAGTCGGTGTGCAGTAAAACAGAGACCTCGCTCTGCTCCATAACAGCCTGTAATGTAAGAGCACAATAGTTCATAAATAGCCGATGAGAAAATTTTGTTGGGCAACTCAGGACGGATTTGGTATTTAGTGGGAAGGAACGTAGCTGGAGCCTTTGAGGAAAAACGCTTAAGGAGAAACAGCACCAGAGATGGTGGGAAAGTGCTCTGACATTACTAAAACAAATTAAATCATATTTTTGTGTCATTTGACTGCAGGAGAAACTGCTCGTCTCCTAAAACAAGCCATTACTGCTGGTAATCAAAATCATGAAAATAACACATATAACGGTAAACCCATTAGCCGCGGCTGGAGCAGCTGCTCCGCTGGATGAACAGCTATTATGGAAAACATTGATTTTTCAAAATAATCTGCCGCGTCTCTCTCATCTCCTCATTTCTGTAGCAGCGCAGCGACTGACGTCAGCTAACGGCAGATTTGTAGTGGCTAATTACGGCCCCAATGTGACTGGAGTAAACTCTGCCTTTTACATTCAGCTGAGCCTCAAACTACTCAAACATGCCCACAAGCTCTGACAGGATCCTTCAAGCGGGTGTGCTCATTTGTCTTGTCAGAAAAGCAGGCAGGACAAAGCGGAACACCATTACTCTCATGCTCTCTGTCACCCGCTGCAGTCCTTAAATCACTCACTGGCCTCATATTTGCTGTTGTCAACGTTTCCACATTATGTGCTTGACCAAGGAATTCTCTGGATCCCTCAGCTGCTTTTTCTGCAACAAATGCAACCCTGAGCCAATGGTGTCATTTGCACGGTTGTTTTCGTTTGCTTCTCAAACGCCAAATCACATCTAAAAGCTTCAAAAATGTCAGCGCGAAACCAGTGTTTTGGCGGGAAAAGGAGGCAGGAGGTTCCCATTTGGAGTTCCCACGCCACCGTATCGATCCGAGAGGTGGTCCTGTGTCCATTTAGCCTCATCTCGGCACAAACGGCACGACTGCGAATTCTCTGCCTCCTCACACTGCTCAATGAGGGGCCACGACACTGCGAGGGGGCCACATAAGCAGCAGCAGGCGCCCGATCTGGCTGTTGCTTTCATGTTATTAAAACCTGACCAAATAAAGAGGGAACTGCATCTATCAGTGACACCACTGACGCTCGATGGAAATGAGCTGTGTGTATGTGTGTATGTGCGTGTGTCAGGGTGACACATCTTCACCTACGACGCGCTGCTTGGAAAATTTCATGGAACAATGAAACAAATTCATTTCTGTGATTCATCACTTGCTCAATCTGTGAGTGACGACAGTGTTCTGACCAAAAAGACAAAAACAGAACGTTGTGCAAGAATGAAAGTTGGTCTGTTCTGAGACACAGAAGCACATTAATGACACAGATGGGGCTGAATCAATAACTCAGAGTATCCTAGAACCAATCTGCCGCTCACACTTAACTTGTCTTATATAATCGCACACATTCGAGCGATTCATCTTCACAAATTTAATAAAATGTACCATTTCTGTTTATGCCAAATGGCAAAACAGTCATGAGATGTTGTTGCTGCCGTTAATTCCATAGTTGTGTCACCCCATGGAGGACCGGAGAAGACACATATTAAAAACGTTACTCTCTGACAGATAAAACCTTGATTCAAGAAGAGTTGGTGACTATAAAAATAATCTCAGTGGTTTTATAAAGCCGGGCCCTTGTACTGTAGTAACATGTCGGTTTAGGATCACTGTTGATCGCACTGTAATGAACCTCCCCGTTGCTTGTTTGAACAACCCAAATGTCAAACCCGAGTGTGATATCACACAATCAGATTAACTGTGAAACGTTCAGGAGTGTCAGGAACACTCAGCGCTTTCATAGCGCAGGTTATTAAGGTTAGCTTTTGAACTCAATCACAACTTTGTTTTTTTTAATCAACCTTGTAAATGATATCATGTCATGCAGTGGCAGCAATGCTAATTCATAATCCAGCTTTCACAATATCAAGCTAGTCAAAGATTGAGGGATTATTTATGATGTTTTGACTCGTTTTCCTGTTTAAGTTCATGGAACACGAGAAAGAAATTAAAGTTTTGTGTGGTGAAAGAGTCAGATAATCCGCTGAGACTGTAGGAAACCAAAACCACACGGTCACACTGTGCACTACTTTTCGAGTTAGAGTGTAAGTCAACGTCAACAGAAACTTCCAATCGCACTTTCAATATTATTTCTGTTAAAGTGCATTTCTGAGTCAGGTGCAGGCGGAGGGTTGGATAAAGCCGCGTTGTGGCAAAATCCACTAAGACACAAACAAAATGAGCATGTTCATTCAAATGTAACTAAATGATTGAACAATACATAAGCTACACCCATAGCGCTGGCATGGTCCTGTCATGAAACAGCACTGCTGGTTCCTGTTGTGGTAATCATGATCACATGACAACACACTTTCCTTCACTACTACCCGAGCTGATGAGAAGATAAAGACTTTTTTTTTCCATTTTTGCATGAGCCAACCCTTTAAGAATTTAAGTCCAGGCGCAGGTAACTATGATAAATTTCACTACATCTGAAGATAAGCTTGTGTATTCAAATAGATTCTGGAAAATATGACCTCAAACACAGACGAGGAAGCATCCACATCCATCAGGAATGATCACATCTGCTCTACTGTGTTAAAGCCGAGATATCAGGTGGCGTGGATGGCTTTAGGAGATACTATATCTGTCTATTCAAAGACCAGGTCTGAGCAATAATATTGTTAGATAATCATATTTCCTCAAAAGGCCACCGACACCCAGAGGAAACGTTCAATTGGAGCTGACACAGTTAAATGTGCAGAGAGAGAGAGAGAGAGCTGGAGCTCGGTGCATGCTGGCTCCTGTTCTTAATTATAGTAAAGAGCTAAAGTGCCTCATTCATGTCAGCAGGGTGGGGCGGAGGCCCGTGACAAAGGCAGAAACGAGAGAAACATTTACACAATTTCCACCTCAATTTATCCAGGCTGGCGCAGGACAAACAACATATTATTCATAACTGCAAACGCGCAGCAAAGCAGAGGAAAAGCAAACTTCCCTCGTGTTCTTTCCAGCCCAGATGTCGGTGCGGTTGAAGCAGAAGGTTGGACAACATTTAAAAACAAAAAAACAACATGCCCGTATTAAATGTTTTCAGTTTAACAGACAGAAAGCGGAGAAAAGAAGAAACACCACAAGCACTTTCCTCTGGTTGATTTATGTGATTCTATTACATTAAACATTCTTTCCCCTGAGCAGGCTCAGCTCCCTAGCAACCGCTGCTCGCAGCCCTTAATGCGTCTGGCATGGGGCCAGCAAAAGCTGCCTGGCTTATTGATTGCCAGATTGAAAAGTTTGTATTTAATAGGTCCCGTAATACATAAAGAAATTATTCAGAGAGGCTGCTTGTCAAAAACCCAAATTGGTTCTTTTGACTATCAAAAACAACAGAGGCGTTGCAATAAACGGGCTGTTAGAAGGCCTGAAGGGCTCCATTTCTGATGCAGATAACATTATATATAGAGAATATACAGTGTCATCAGGGTAATAAGAATCCTGATTTGTAGGAGGCCAAAGGGCATCAGAGGTCTAGTTGGTTCCCTGAAGTGATGGTTTGGCCCTAATCGCTGCCAACTATCCAATACCAGACTGCATCCTGACCCATGGAAGTAAACAGCTGTGAATTGGGGGGAGTCAATCTACTTATGGTGCCATCAATTCCAGGTAAAAACAAGCTGCTCTGCAAATATCCAAACACTGCCGGGAGTGTATTTGATCAACTCTGCGTAAATCTGCTGCACAAACCAGATAAACGCATCCTCGCTCTCGTCCCTTCAACGAGCCCCGATGCTTCTCAGGAGCAGGTGATGATACTCCGTTGTATGACTACTCTTCAGCCTGACACACACCGCCTGAGCAGCTGTGATCTGAGATCTCAAAGGTTGTCACTGGTGGAGTGAAAGCAGGAGACGCTCGGCCTGAAGCAGACGGCATTCTCAACCCCGCGTAACCTGCACTGGCAGAATAAAACGGATGACATGTTTGGCTTAAATGTATCTTTAATAGGACAGCGAGTTCCCATTTCAGTTAGTTCTGCAGGAAGGTTAGAGGAATGAAAAAAAAAAACATCTTATCGGGAGATTGGGAATTGGGTCAGGCGAGGAATTACATGCTATTCCAGATCAAAGTTGCCACTTGGACTTCCTCAAAGAAGGGCCCCTCATTACCAACCCAGACTTATTTCTCCGGGTGTGTGATTTATAAAATGAAAAAATGATTTAATATCTGTTCAGTGTGGAGAAAAATGATCAGGGAGGGAAGAAAATAACCCTGAAAGCCATTCGGAACAAGCATTTTCTGCAATGGTGAAATTATTTGTTGAAGGTTGTTGGGGAATGTACAGGTACCGTACAGGTTCTTCGTTTCCCTGCTGCACTCCATCATCAAATCTATGTGGAGCAGAGAGGCTTTAAATAAAACCGCCTGTTAAAACTGGCCAACTGGAACATCCAGAACATTGCTAAACTGCTTTAAATTACATTTACATTGCTGGTGGATGCTACAATGTGGCACATAAAGGACTGACATTAGCAGCGGATGATAACAACTAGAGCGGTGAGACCCCTCAGGGGGGACATTTCAGTCTGTGGCTGGGGGGGGACTTTACAGATAGCAATATGTCATTAAAAACCAGCACCATCTGTTCACAATTCTTGTTTCTGTGCTGCTTTTTCAAACAGAATGAAGACCTGCGCACGTATCGCAGAAATGCTAACTTCATTTGGGATACGTTTGTGCGCAATTATCTTTGATCACACATTCTAATACAACCGGAACAAAGAACCAACAACCATAAACAACTGTTGTCCTCCTGGAGCACTAATGCTCTCTGAGGTGTAATTAATGCGACGGTAACGGCATCCGCTGAAACACAAAAGTTTTTCTCTCAAAGAACTATCGCAAATTTTGTTATAATTTAATTTGCTAATCTCATTAGAGAACAGGCGCCGCAATGAGCAAAACCCAGCTCTAACTAAGCGGTAAACAGCAAAATAGGACCTGCAGAGTGGAAGCGCATGTCACAAAGAAAAGCTAAGAACTCATTGTGATAAGAAATGCATGTTTGCTGGTGCCAAAATCAAATATTTCTCATATTTTTGGTGCAATCCTGCTGGTTTTCTGTGCACTTCTCTTTAAGGCCGTAACCATTACGAGCTGATTATTTCCTGACACCTTCCACAGACTGTTGTTTATGTTGTCACGGCATCACAAGCGGAGACAACAAACATGAATCGCTGAAATAATTTGGCCCGCGATAAATATGAAGTTGGTGGAACGACAGGTCAACATGAGACGGTGCAGATGCCAATAGCGATCAAAAACCACCCGAGCTGGAAGATCAGGTTGGTTTCACGCCGACTATGAAACTCTCCTCCAGCCTTTTCACACGTTCGGGGAACTAAAGCCTTTCAGATGACACTGGAACATTGTGATTATGTGACTTGGCCATTGTTAACAGATATTATCATCTGACATGTTTCCTTGAGTTATGGCGGAAAGGGGGGGAGCTTGGGCGGAAAAAAAAGAAAAACAAGGCTGGCCCAATGCCGCTGATTTTTGCCAAGTGCTCCTCAGGCCAGTACATAACAAGGAAATGGACTGACAGGTTGAAAAAGAGGACAGAGAGGCATCAATGATCTATTGTTTAGAGCCCAGGATGCTCCTTCCAACTCCTCCAGCACTCAATATATCAAAGAAACCAAAATACATTACACCATCTGCTCCGATATGGTTTATAAATACAAATTACATCATTTGTGTTTCACCGGCTTAATAAAAGCATGAGGCGCAGTTATGCATCCCAGAAAGCATGAGCGAGCCTACAGCCCATAAACACACCACTCTCCCAGCAAAGGTCTGGAATGCATCAAACCTCCTCCTACCATTTCCCTTCAATACAGGAAAAATGTGTTACCTGCGTGCTGGGGAATGAACAGAGCTGCGTGTTATTGTAGCGTTACTACTGCCGCGGCTCTGCATCACTTCTGCTTTACAGACTATGACAGATACGAAACAGACGCTGAAGAACCGATACGCAATCACCGATGACAGCTATTTTTGCTCCAACCGTAAATATTTTTAGATCCTGTAATCCTCAGGTAGCCTCAGAGGGGAGGGCTTCGGTTTCTGGGTCGAGACTGAAGCGTCGGTGAATTAAACGTGTCTATTAAGCATTAAAATGTGACAGTTTAAAGTACTCATGGGCCAAATTAATACCCACAATGCATTACTGCAACCCTTTAGGCCTGTAACATTGAACCTTTCTATCCTTGTCTTTATTTAAAAAAAATGAAAATAAATCCAGTTTGACAAAGGTTTGTATTTTGTTAGCTATTAAGGGTAAATGAACATTTCCTTCACATGTGGAGCAAAAAACACAAGCATTTCCAATAATGTGGGCTCACTCGGCTTTGACTGGATGAGCCTCCAAAGGAGGACGACTCCTTCTCCTGCATTCATAAAGCAGATGGGGTTATTAATCCTACAATCTGCGATGACTCGGATGTGTAGTGAAGCGCTCGTATCCACAGCGTCTGAAGGCAGAATGTGAAACTGTCGGGAAGAATCGGGCACATCAGCGAGACAGATGTGCAAGTACAAAAGGCAGCTCCGCTCTGAAATATTAATGCTGCTGTAATACTTAAAATGAGCATCATTTTGACAAAGACAGATATAGAAATCGCTCCAAAAAGGCTGCTGGTTGGGTAAGTGAGTCATGGAGAGTTGGCAGGGAAACTGTTTAGACGAAAAACAGAGCAAATGTTCCTCAATCGAGGAACAATATCAGATAAGACTTCCTGATCCATGAGAGCTTTCTCAGCCTTTGGATAACGTATCAATTAAAATAATAACTGACAACAAATCAAAACGATCAGCAAATTTGTTCTGGAGGCAAGCGAGCTCCCATCATGTCTGGCAGAGTTCATAACGGACAATTGTCTGTTGTCCTAGACCCGACTAATGGAGAGAAGAGACACTCCACTCTGCTGGAATGGAGAGATTTATTTCCTTCGAGGTCGCTCTCGTTGTTTAACCGTGTACACGCCTTCACCCCTCCCTCACGCAAGTGGGGAAACATATTATGGGACATTCCAGAAATAAAATAGCACAAATTATTAATGAATCTGGCTATCTAAAGAAACAGAATCTGATTACAGGATGTAGCTCGCTGCGCGTCTCTTCTGGGCCCATTCAAATTCGGAGCATGCTCAAACATCTAATAGATTTTTCCACCCTGGCACACAATTTACTGCTTACAGATTTAGAACTCTTTGGCTTCTGGCCATTGAGAAGTGAATTAATAATATGAGCACATCAGCCTGAGAATCTCCTACAGGTCTGAGCATAATGAAGAAGACGCTGCCACAAAGACGTCCCCTGCCCAACGCCTCCGAAGAGGAAAATATAGGAGGCATGTGAGCAATACACACGCTGCTAAATTACCTCAAAGGGGATATTAGACAGTTTGCAGAATTAGTTCTGGAGGGAAAAAGAAAAGAGGGGCAGCAAATGCAGATACGTGGTGATCTAATGCATGTGTGCTGAACAGAGGAGAACAGCTCAGTTTGTCTGGCGGAGGCATCCTTTCACTGTCAGACACAACAAACCATTATTCTCCCAACTTCTCTTTATCGGCTCCAAGAAAACGCTCACTCCTTCTCACGTGGCAGTCCAAACATAAAACATTACTGAGCACGATAGCGAGTCGAAGCTCAAAATATTGTTGTGAATTGTCACCGAGACAAATCATCCACGAGGAGACGGCATCCGTCTGTTGCCTTATCACCGCTTCCTGCCTGCGTAAACATTCGGAGATGTCCTGGACGGCCTCTGAAAAGGACAGAATCTGCCTTCTGCATCAAATTGAAACACTGTCGGGATATCAACCCGGGTATGTGTGCCAACCCTGGCATACAGATCAGATGCTGCACGAGAGAGAAATACAGAAGTTCTGCTCCCAGAAGGCTGTAAAGAATCTTCAAATGCAGCGATATCGCTCTACGCCTCACTTGCTCCAGTGAGCCTTCCAGCTCCATCATGCTAATTTCACAATAATTCTAAATCAAATATCTTCCATTACTTCTACTCACTGAGTGTTTGCACTTAATTTTTCCAGTCGCTGTAACAATGCTAATGGCTGATTCTATTAAAAGCAGGTTTTAAAGGCAATTTTACAGCTCAGTCGGTAGACAAGGTCAGCCATTTGTCGCTGCAGTTGTTGGTTTGATCCCTTCCCCTACCTGTCAACAAGCCCCAGTGTCCTTGAGCAAAGCTGTGCACCAATCTGCTGCAGATAAATTTAAGTCACTGCAAAGAGGAAGTGCCTAACAAATGAATACAACGTCAAATGGATCTATAGTGAAGGTCAGTTATGAGGAGTCATCAGAAAGTCAATGTTTCTTTATGTACATTTCATAAAGACTGACTGGGATCGATGGAGGCAAATCGTACTGTGGACATGGACTAATGGAGCTAATGAATGACTGTGTCCTCCATTTCTAGGCCTCCACACAGCACAGGGATGCAGAGCAAAATGAACACGTCTGTTAACGGAACTTTTATTACCATCACTGGTGGAATATCCCATGAAAAGCCTCTTACTTCCTGGTAATTGAATGCATCGCCAACTCAAATGCACCAATCTGCTGGGTCAAAGTGTGTTATATTTAGTGTTTTACAGGCAAACTACTGTAATACCTAATCAGAGGACAATTATAACAACAATACATCTGTGACATGAAGCCTTTAATGCACTGAAATAAAGTGAGTCAAGGTTATTGTATTTAAGACATACTGAAGCTGGGTTGAGGGAGGCATCAGTAACAAATCATATTATAGAGGGCAGGAGTCAGGAAACAAGAACAAATGCTCTCTGGCTGCAGGATTTACAAGCTGTGACCTTGTAAAAACATCCACAACATCTCATCACATGTGCACAGACAAACTGATGAGGCAGGAAGAAACATATTGTTATGTATTATTATTATTAGTAGTAATATTATTATTATCATCATCGTCACCCCTACTATTATGTATCGGTCTGTCCGTACACAAGCACCTAGAAACCATTTTTATCAGGCAGAAATGGAAAAAAGGAATGAGGCCAGTTCTCAGGAGATAGATCCAAAGGCAGAATGTAAACTTCTGAGGCAAGCCGCTGTGGTGGATTAAATAACCAAAGAAAAGCTCTAGTACTCACTTTAATAAGAGACATTCAGACAGGATGAAGTACATGTGAATACTGCATGTTACATCTAACTCAAATAGTCTGACTCATTCAGACATTAAATATATAATTGCTTTGATAAAATGGCATTTTGGGAAGTCAAATTCATAAACAAAGATCAGTTGACATATTTTTACATTCTGTGCTTGTGGTTGTTGTTTTTAAAATGCCCTCAGGAGTAGTTAAAGTAACAGTAGCAGCATTAGCATCATTAGCATCATTAGCATTTGAAGAATGATACTGGAAGAAGTGAAGCTTGTTTAGGGACATTCTGCAACACTATTGCTTGTATAACCTAAACATTGTCTTATTGTCTATTTTGTTAGGGGTTCCTTTTGTTTAGCTCACATAAATGTATCCACAGCCTCCCCCAGGGGCTGGATTAAAAACAGGGAAAACATGATGGGCCAGTATTTTGTTACAATAAACATATTTAGAGCTCGCTACGCTAAGCTTAGCAAATGCTAATGGTAAAAAAAGGCAAATTAGAGACACAAAGTAATTTCCATTTGAGACAAACCTATAGCTGTGTACTTAATACCACCGAGGCAGTGTTCCAGGAAAAATAGCATTTCCCTTGACAACAATGGCACACTTTATTGCTCCGCAGTTCACAGCATCTGTGTGTATAGCTGGTGGTGTTGCTGCAGTATCCTGTTATGGGAACAATTCAATTCCTCCGACACAGAGACAGATCAGCCCAAGAATAATAATCAGCAGACACATCGTTCACCACCACAGCCACAAATTATTAACACGTCTAAATAAGTGGATCATAAAATGCCAGTTTGGCCAATGAGCCAACGTCTTACATCGAATTACACTTTAAAGGTGCTTTTATATCTGATCTGCTGCTGTGGCATGAATATTTCATTCTTGCAGTGAGCAGCATCGCAATGACATATTTTCTATCTGTATGCAAGCCCGTACTCTGAGCCACGTGCATACAGGAGCTCTGTCGCTCTTTTGCCAAAGTCTAGGCCCTTCTCACACTGTTAAGACTGTCAACAACTGGCACCTGATGCCAACAAACACAAGCATAAGCGAGGGCACGCCCCCATTGCTGGGGTGGAGCGTGTGTGAGCGCAGTCCTGTCCTGCTGAGCGGACAGATTCGGTCCCGACAGAGTGACAAGTGCATTTAGAAACGACCTGAAGGAGTCATTAACGCTGATCATTAGCAAACATGCAAAAATGCACACACATACATATATCAGGATATTACAGAAACCACAGATAAATCTATAGAATACACCACATTTGTAGTAGGCAAGTTTATAAAAGATAATATGAATTAAGAATCAGAGCGACATGTTTAATTATGAGAACAAGCAATCACACACACTTGCTGCCACAAGTGCAATCAAATTATATTGATTACTGGAATAACAACAAAGCATCCATTATTGATTCTCTTGTCCTTTCCGAGTATGAGATTCAAAGTCAAGTAATCAAGGGCACTACAGTATTCCTGGAAGATCTTAGCAGAAAACCCAACAAGACTCATCAATAAAGCTGCTTGTTGCATTTTTCACCCAACGGCTATATTTTTTTCCCCTTCTACTCTCAGACATGAAACCATTATTAAAAGGTCATTACTGAATGATGTGACGGCTGAAATTCTGGCTTCAATCACAAGCGGTCTGCAGTTGTGCCGGCCTTTATGGGGCGTTTGACAATTATACTGTTATCTTAATCAGCGGTACATCACAGCCATGTGAGAGCAGTGATTCGGAGAGAAACAGCTTCAGAAGGAACATTATGTTTGTGCTTGTTTTATTGGCTGAAAAGCCAGTTTTCTATTCAGATGAGTCATCCGAGGAGAGATCGGGCTTTATGCTGGAACTGATTCACACTGTGGCGAGACCTGGTGCACAACTCACTCACTCTCTCACTTGTGACCCTGCACATGATAAACACCATCAATAGATACGCTGCCAATTACAACTGTACTGGGATGAGGAGGCATCGGCGGCCCTGCGACCAGTTTTTGCAGTTTTATGCCACATTGTTTATTCACAGTCTCAACCAGATACATAGGTGGACTTCTCTTCCTTTACTGCAGCCTGGTGTGTCTGCAAACAGGCTGTTATTACCTCCAGTCTGCCTCCATTAGTGCAATTCTGGGCTCATTATATGAGGAGGGATTCCAACTACATGTTGATGAATTACTCCAGTCGAGACGACACTTGTTAAACCAACCAAAGGGCAATAAATATGAGCTGATTTATGGCGGGACACAAAAACACAAACATTACTCCAAGCAGCCCGCGGTCATGTCATGCATTAAAACAACTTTGGAGGGCTTCTTCCAGTGCTCACCTAGTTGTGCTTTCTCCCTCTGGACATCCTTGAAGTTGAGTCCGCTGGTCAGGGTGCTCTCTCGGTAGCGGTGGAGGGCCTCCCTCCTCCCATTGGTCCCCAGCTCCCGGAGCACGGACTGCTTGAGGGGCTCGGCCTTCAGATAGTGAGTCCATCCTGAAAAGTCTGGTACAGTCCACTTCACCAGGTCCTCCAGGCGCACAATCACCTTCTCAGACACGGCGATTACCTCATGCTGAAAGGAGAGTAAATGGAATTACAATCAGGGAGCGGTGCGAGCGGAGTCCCACAGAGGTCAGAGGTTGTTTACTCACACAACATTTTTATGACTGCCTGTCAAACATTTTTATAGGGCGGACACAAAACATTACAAACACCGGATGTCTGCATAAACATATGATTAAACTTAAACCTGTCAGGGAACAAAGCAAACAGCAGATTTTCATCACACCTAGGGATTTAAAGGCCCAGGGTGGCTGCCAAAGAACTAAATTTTATTTTTCTTCAGGATGTAATCTGAAATTTAGTCTTGCGTATTGCAAATGTAATTCATGCCTGATGTGCATTAGTGGCAAACTAATAAAGCCTGTTTGTCTGGCCTGAACTATTACATAAAGGTGGCAGATCAACATTCTAGAGGGGGGGCCCAAATCAATATTAATACTCGTGAGTCAATAAAAATGCAGAGATTACTATCTCAGGTTTATTAAACACTATAAAACCATGTCTGCGCATAGTATATTTGATTTGTGACAGTAAATTATTAAAACTCTGGCCCTGGACACCCTGCCTGTCCTCTTAAAACTCCCGTATGAATAATAATCCTGCTTTATATGCCTACTGCTAACTACTTGTGTCAGATTGGACATGATCACGCTTCTCTAAAAGGCCACGTAGGTGAACTATAAAAAACGGTCGAGGCGACTCAAGCCTGTGCAAGGGGACGTCTGGAGTTGAATATCAGCTCTGGAAAGTGACGTATGGCTGAATGAGCTGATCGTAAAAACAGAAGAAGCAGAACCGCCGGTGAAAAAGCTCTGCGTCCTTATTAATCACATGAATGTGTAGCGTCAGAGCTGTGGATGCGGCCTAATGTAAGTAAATTAAAAACACCATGAATAATGTATAATGCGGATGATTGCTGAATTGAAATGCAGCCAACAGTTAAATCAATGTCAGCGAGGACGTACCGTCGCCGTTTCTGTCTCTGATTAGCATTTCTGGGACTCCAACTCAATACCAAATGTGGAAATCTGACTGCTTTTAAATGGAAAATCACGATCGTTAATTATGATTACTTCCTACCAGGACTTTTAGAGATGTGATGTATTACATTAGGGTTGGAACATGCAAACATATAACCTCCCTGACTCATGTGACAATCAGGAAATCATAAATCTAGTGTACATATGTGGTTCTGACAGGCCGGGGCACTCTCAGATTTTCTCTCTGGTATGTTTTTTTTTTAAATCTTGTGGTTGTTTCATGTCCTTTAAATAACTCTCATACTTGAGCAAACTACATGCCCAGTGGAGGGGGAAGGAGGCAGAAATACTTAAAAATGTTTCCATTTGAAAGGCTAAGGGCTGAAGTGTTTGTTACTAGCAGAGTGGAGTGCTGGAGGATGGGTTTTACGGAGAGGAGAAATCTGGAGGACAGATGTGTACAAGCAGAACCAGAGTAGGTCTCTCATGTTTACCTTATTTATCTCCAATGTAGCAGGCATCTGTCCCCACATTTATCCCCAGAAAACCTCCACATTACAGACACTGTAATAACCTTCACTGCCCAGACGCTGTACAGACGAAAGCAGACGAGCAGTGCGTGCAATAAAAGCAACACCTATACGCGTTAATAAAATATAAAGCCAGTAAATCTTCCCTCTGAGAGGCTTAACATGTTAAGTATTCTAATCTGCATTTCCCTTATTCAATGATTTCCTCTCGTTTGTCGCTCCAGCCTAAAAACAAACACAGTGTTTCAGATTCTCCCTGAGTGCTGCGTCTATACAATTACTCGTGTTCAGTTCTCTCATCATCTGCAACTACAGGCATATCAAATCCCAGCAGTTGGAGACAGTATTTCCTTATAAAGGAAAAGCCTGCGAGGGATGGCTTGATATAGCTGTGCCTCCCTCACTAAGTAGAAACATCAAACATGGGTTTTCGGTCTTCTTATAATGAGCTGTCTTCAGCTGTCAAGTGGTGGCGGATGGTTGTAACCAGCTTTCCGTGCAATGAAAAACTGACTGCCTGTTTCTCCCTTCAGAAAATCAGGCCATTTGAATAATACAGAGCAACAGTAAATAGAATTCAGCCTGCAGCCGTGAACACATTGTGCCATATCTCTGCTACTGTACGTTGATGGGAATCTGCTCGCGGCGCCCAGAGAAACTAAACCGTGAAATATTTCCATTCAAAACTGAAATAACACAACAGCAGTTCTGCTGTTGTGAGCCAGTAATTCAATAGCACCCCTGGGTATGTACACAGACCTCGCCTCTATATCAATCAGCTGACGTGACTTCACCGCCTCATGCACGTCCACGGATCCTGTCGTGGGACTCGCTCTGATTGAGAGCAAAAAGCACAACAGGTGAGAGCGATTCGGCTGCTGTCAACACAGTCTGGGGTGTAATCAGTCTATGAACGCAGCCTCAACTGCTGGTTTTTATTCATTTATTTGATTTTATTTTTGAAACATCACAAACCCTCTACTGCGGCTGAACTTGGCTGCTGGTCAAATACCGGCTCCATGTTTACCTGACCATCAATTTTAGATCCACGTTTAGGCCAAGAGAATCAGTGAAAGACAGCCCTATTTTCTCTTCCATTTCATTAACCCATCAAATGTATCTTGAATAATTGACAGAAAAACATTGGCCGTTCATTTTTTCCCAGTACAGTTTGACTTTAAATACCTACGACAATCGATTATCTATTCCTTTTCAGTCATGGCAATTAACGGCCTCATTCTTTCGTCACGCTATCCAGGACCATCATTCCTCTGGCATTCAGCAGCATCGCAGGGGTGCTTCGCCTCACAACCTGGCTCTTCAGATCCAAACACGCGTTTCAGAAACTTGCTACCCTTCCAGACTGCACTGTCATTTCGAGTTAGGCAGCTGATAGTTCAGTAAAGAGGCAGACGGAGCCAGCAGGCCGCTTGATAATATAGGTCAGAGGAGTGCGAGCCCACAGCCAAGAAGTGACACCACACATCAGCCACATACCCTCCAACATGGTGTCATTTCAACGACAGTTCCTGCACACATCCATTAAGAGTATTTATACACTGTGAATCCAGCACTCAACTTTAGCGTCTGCGCGTCATAAACGCAAACACTATGACTGCGTATTTTACGATTGGGTTAAAATGTTACATTCCGTCTCCCTGCCTCCATCAATAATTCATCTCTGCTGCTTTCATTCCTGCAGCAGAATGATATCTCCAAAAACATTTACTGACTGGATTTATTGCTGCGAGTGCACATAATGGACGTGCAGTGGAATAAAGTGCAGACTTCTGCTCAGCAACTGTAGATAACCGCGTTTCAACAACCCCCAGATTGCAGCAGCCTCATTGAAATTAAACGTACTGTAATCCATATCATTCAAATGATATGGATGCGGCAGTGCACCGGAGGCAGAACAACACATGAGGGACATTCCCGCTTCAACATTTGGGGGTGCGATTAGAAACAAATACGGCCTGAAATATTTTGTTCCTTCAAAAATGGCTGGGAGAAAATGACGCCACCGCGTGCAGAAACATTCCTGACTGTCAGTGTTCTCTGCTGGAGCATCTCAGGACTCTTTGGAAGTGAAGAGGTGCATGTTCCCAGTGGGTGGTTTCAATTCTATACTGTGGCTACACAGACACACTTAAGATACACTCTCTCTCTCTCTCACTCTCTCTCTCACACACATACACTACTCCTGTCATGCTGGGAGGGTTTTAGTCCACTGCCTCTCAGAGGTCAGCCCTGGAATTCCTAAGGCCAAAGGAGATTAGTAATTGAGTAATGGACATGGTGACATGGACAATGAAAAGAAAGAGACAGAGAGAGAGAGAAAAGGCAGAGAGAGAGGGAGAGGGAGAGAGAGAGGGAGAGGGAGAGAGAGAGATGGGCTAAAAAAGGGTATGAAACACAATATGAGTTCATTATCTATCTCCCTGCCCGTGACCGACCTTGGCTTCAGCGTCCCAAAACAAACTTATCTGGGAGTTGAAAAAGGAGCTGAGAACACACTTCTGTTGAGACTGTTGTAGAAACAGCCCGAGACAACATTTAAAGGGCGAGCGCTACCGTGCACACTCCACTTTATTCAGATGCTGCAATATCTGCAGGCTGCTGAACTCATCTTTTATTCACCGACTCCATTAAGACATAGCTGTGCTGATATATGAACTTTGCATATTTTTTTTGCTTCGATAATGACGGAGAAAAATAGAGATAACAGGGAGATTTCAAAGCCTCTCTGAAAGTGGGTGAGGCATCCATCATGTAAGGTGACACCGAGAAAAAGCCGCGTCAGCTCCTTTTGCATCCCAGCATTGTCGTGCTTTAGCGTTTTAGCAAATGCGCATTCAGACAAAAAAAAAAAAGCCAGATGAGTCTGCGTGCACTGGCTGAGAAAACTGCTTAGAAAATAAAAAATATTGGGTGGAACATTAACAAAGAGCTTCTGATCCTCTCCTGCATTCTCCTGAAAGGTTATAATAACGATCCTGTGTAGCCGAGGGTGCAGGCGTCATGCATCAAAGCAAATGTTTGCCTGTACAAGCGGTTAGTCAGAGACAAAGTGGGGGGAAAAAAAATCAAGCCTGAGATCTACAAAATGCCTGGTGTGATGGAAAACCAAGCCAAAGCTGGAGTATATCATTAGAGACAAAACAGTTGTTGAAAAGAATCAGAGGACACCAGATGACTCTCCCCAATGAAAACTGTTGGCGGGGTTGTTTTTTTAATAGCCTTTGAAGTCCGGGGTATTTCATTTTAAAGGTTTTAAATTACACTATCCTAAAAAGCTGGTAATAATTTACATGCTATTTCAGCAATGGTGAGGAATTCACTGGAGGGCAGTGTGCAGAGTTAATGACTTGTTCTGCAGCAGGAGGAGGCGCACGCACGCGCCACACACGCACACTAAAGCCCCCCTCCACTGTTAAATTCCTGCCATTGTTGCATGAATAGGTAGATTTGAAATAATGTACAGACTGGCCTCGACAAGGTAACAGCATGGAGGGTCAATAGAGATCACTGGGAAAAATCTGCCATATCACATTTACACTGCAGTCGTTCACCAGGACGACCTTATCCATCAAAATGCTGCTCGCATATCTCAGCCACTTACACTTAATTCAACTAGCATCCCAGATGCCTGAATTACCCATTCAGGCTTTTTCCCTCAGGAAAAATCAAAGAAGCAGCAAATGAATACAATCTAATTTCCCTACAAGCTGCCTTTCCAAGCACTGACACACATGCATGGACCGCTGCCACGTACTGGAGAAATGGCTCTGGATGAATGCCAAAGTGTTTTCCACAGCAATCAATACTGGCCTACTGCTGCAGTCCCAACCTGTCAGTGTGCGCGCGTGTGTGTGTGTGTGTGTGTGTGTGTGTGCCAAAGACTCACTAGCTAGAGGGACAGAACAGAGGAGAGGAGAGGTCAGATGAAATCAGAGGTGATTATAAAAGCACATTAATATAACATGATCCAAAAATATTCTCTGTGGTCAAAAATTCCCATTAACAGTGCTTTGCTGTACTTGCACTAAAGTGGGATCTATAGTATGAGATAAGCATGAGCAATTAATCGCCCGAAGCAGAGTACACAATAAGTGGGTGTTTTGTGCGGTGAGCCGTTATCTACAGACACCGTCCAACGTCTCTCTTCCTCTCTCCAGAGCTAACTCGGAAAAACAAGTAAAGAATTTCAAGCAGGCAATGAGAAATGAGAAGAAACACTGTGTCGTAATGATTTTTAAAAACACACGTGACTGTTTAGACGGTGGCGAATTGCGGGCGGACAAATAGAGCAGAGGCCCCGGTGGAGGGTTCGTCATAATGGCTGAGCAACTCAACACAAAGCCTGTTTAAAACCCAGGCAGAGCTCAACTGGTGGGGGTAAACACTGCTTGTCAGGCAGAGATACAATGGAAAAGAAGAGCTTCCTCCACATATGGACTTAATAATTATGTCAGAATAAATACGCTAATACAGTTCTTTTAGGGATCTGTTTAAATTTTGCGCCCAGCGCAGGCGCAGAGATGTTTGTTCGGCCAATCATTATTTCTATTTTCAGCTGAAGCTGGCTGGATTTTTGGCTACATTTTAAAGGAATTGACCTCCAACCCTGTGACAGAAGCAAAACAAGCACAAAAGATCACGGGCCGGTTCCTCTTGTCACTGCACAACATGGGAAAACACGGTCCAAGAGAGGCCGAGAGCAAACAAATACCTGAGAAGTAATCAGGAAATTACATCAGAGCTCAGCGCCGAGAGCGAAAGTGAATCAATAATCCAGATCCTCAGAGCTGCAGATGCAGCTGAAGCCTTCCTGCATTTCTAAAAAGAAATTAAGGAAATTAGCCAATTGGTTGTGATCTCTGCATCTGTTTGTCCTGAATAAACATTACACTGAACTCTGTGGTAGAATAAATGATATAAAACAGAAAAGTTGTTTCTTTGATTTACAAAGCTGCCTGAGTTAGTGCAAAAAAAAAGAAGAAACCTTGTGAAAATAGCACACTTCCTGAAAGCTGATTGTTATCTACTTCATATCTGCATGAGTCACTGGGCTAATCTCAACTCCAGCCAGTCTTTTACAGTTTCCACTGTTGACTCCACAACTATTATAACCACACAGACCCAGTAAATGACAAATATGAGCTTCATTCTCTGGAATGAGCTAAGAAGGGAAAAAAAGACAAAAAATAACATTTAACTGTAAAACTGCACAGCCAACATTTAAACATAGCAGCTTTATGTGCAGAAGGTGTACACCCTCTGTGTTTGTTTGAATTCTTCTTATTATGGGATGCATCTGGACATGCTCCCAGCTGACTCATGCAGTGCAGATTAGTGTTATGGGGCAAAGTCAGCGAGACTCTGTGTGAAGGTCATGAGCTGCCATATACACTAGACACTCAACTATGTGGAGAGAAGAAGTCCTTCCCTCCTTTAGTCAGATTATAGTCTGATCATCAGACTGCAGGTGTGTTCAAACTATGATTCACGTTTTTTACTCATTTTTGAACTGTCGGGATAATATCTTAAACGAACTGCTTCAGTAATTTACAGATCCACTCATTGGAGAGGAATGTCAGCACTTTGCATTGCAAATAACTCTTTGGAAAGGGGGCGGGGCTAATGTCGTTGCGCAAGTGTGGCCCCAGAACTCGGAAGACACTCAGAGTAATTACTAAATAATTGCTGAATGTTAAAGGCTCAGTCAGATGCTTTAAGAGATGACATCCGTTCAGAGAAATGAGACAAACACGACAGCCTGTCTAAACGCTCGGCCTTACACAGTCACCTTTTTCATGCCGGGGAAATGTGATAGCCACTCTATTACTCAAGAGGAAAGAATGTAAGTAAACCATCAGCGGAAGAATGGAGTACAAACACAGCTTTGTCCTCCACTATAAACAATATAATAGCAACAGAGAATAATGTATCTGCAGCCACCAAAAGCACAGAATTGTGATTAAAGTGCTACGTTCACTGGCAAATACATAACAGAGGAAAAACAAGATATTTGTTGTGGGGGGGGGGGGGGGGGGGGTTCTCTGAATATCCGACTAATGCCATTCTGAGCAGCGACGTAACCGGATCACAAGCGCCACATATGGCCACAGTCAATCATAACTATTGCTTTTCTGTTCAACAGCGGCGCAGCGCAACACTGAGGCGTTTAAAGCCGCGATTGTGCGCCGAAAACACACTGTTGATGGCGGAGAAATGATGCAAAGGATGGCAGTTAAGACGTGTCGGTGCTGGCTTCGCTTTCTGACACTGCTGCTTTCAACACCAGGCGTTACAAAATATTTAATAACTATCGGAGCACCGATATGAGCCGAGCTGACCCCGTGCATTCATTACCGTTTCGCAATTTCCGCCCATATGTCAACGTTTGACACGCTTTGCCGAGAAATGAAATGACAGTGCAAGACGCAGGAATCCTGCGGATTTTCCTCCTTATAAGACAATTAACCCCGCACGGCGCAGCGGCGGATGGACAAGTGCACATTCAGCATGATACCAGAAGAGAAAAACAGGCTGGAGACAAACTGGAGAACAATACCAGTCATCTTCCAGTGCAGCCGCGGTTATGGGTGCATGTGTTAAAGAGCGCACAGCAAAAACATCCAGGGTGCCAAATGTTAGTGCTCTTCACTACAACCGCGAGGATAAACACCAGGATTTATGTTCAGTGTTGCGTCCTACCTCTCCGTGGGTGACCGTTCGTCCCTGGGGAGTATCCTCGGGTAGAAAATAAAGTTTGGAGCTTGATAAAAGTTGCTTGCTTGTTCTTTCTTCCCAGAGAAGCTGAAGCTCCGCTACACAAATAGGATCCTCCGGTTTACATCTGACGAAGAAAAAGTCTCCGAGAGACAAAATCCTGGTTTTGCCGTCCTGGTTGTACTTAAATGCTTTATAGAATATATATGGTCCATGTAAGCCGCAAGACGAGCCCACCCACTGTGGAGGAAAACACACACAAATGGAAAATTAATGAATGGCTTATCAACTCATTTGGTAAACAAAACGTTACCAAGTGGACACAAACATGTTAAATCACCCCTGCGCTGTTATGCGCACGGTTGGCACATAAAATCACATCGGAATATTTTCTCATTCGCATTTTTTTTTAACAGCATGCAACTATTTTTAGACGATGAAAATAAATGACACGGATGTAATAATAAATGTAACGTGTCAAAGTTTTGTGGAGCGAGCAGCAAGTACATTTTAGAGCTGGTGGCGAGCAGCGGTTGCGAAAATAAATGGAGGGTTGATAACAAACGTTACCTTGAGTGAGTTCGGCTCCATCTCGACGTTATGAATTGATTAAACTCAACACGCTCTCCAAACTTGCTGGCTTGAATGGATTGCCGGAGGTCCTGCAAGGAACGTAGTTGCCTCTACTTCAAAACGTCACGCACTCGACGATAAAGAGTGGTGGAAAAAATAAATTTCCAGGCAAAAATGCCGGAAGAGATGCGGATTAATCATTTTGTGCGTTAATATTTCGACTGTGATTTTTTTTCCGCCAATAATATTGAACGCAATGCCGCTGTTGGCCAAACGAAGACGATAAAATACAAAATACAAGGCTATTACTGCTGACCTTTGATGCGCATGTGTTGTAATAAAAACATAACGCAGGCTGTGTGCGCAACAATGAAGCAGAAATGTTAATTTACGTGAACGTTGCCTTTTTTGGTCCTGTGTGGTGCCGTGTGTCTTCCAGGACTTGCCGTTCAGTATGAAAGCACATTTCTCCCAGTAATGACACTGAGGCGCTTCGCTGTGATGCCTTCAAGAAACAATGTTACATGAAAGTTAATATGGCCATCAAATCATTCCTCAAAAGGCGCCCAGCCCCGCAGCACACCACTGCAACTCGCTCTGCAGCGTGACGCAGCCGGACGGAGGGGGTCGGCTTTAAGTCTAAAGATATTGACCTTTATATATACATTTTCTTTGAAGCGGGGGGGCGCAAATTTGGCCGAGTTTATAAGCAGCGGGGCGTCATGAGACTCGATCCACGAGACTGATCATCATATAGAAATGAATCAAACACGATGCTGACGCGACGCACCGACGCAACGTGTCAGACTTTAATAAATGTCCACGATGTTCATGTTTATGTGTAATTATGCTGATGAGTAATATTTGTCTTGCCCGCGCTGGGGAACAACACAGGCATTGAGTAACTCCAGTTTAACCATTAATCCTTCGTTATTGTCGCAATATTTGTTCAAGCCAGAGCAAACGTGGCGTTTATTGTTTGCCGTGGACTCATTGTGCTTTGATTCCGCTCAGCTTTATCGGCGGACTGGAAATATCCGAGTGTTTGAATGTGCCCGCTGTGTCCACACGGCGGCGCTGTTTCCCCTCTGCATTTATCCACCGTTCAGATCACGGAGCGACACAAACCCACTTCTGACACCAGCTATTTCAACCCGGCGTTACGCAATGCGTCTTTCTCTGCCTGAAATACGGGCAGAATATAAAGGTCCATTTATTCTTGTCCAATAAAGTGCTTTTTTGTCCACCACATCTTTACTCATTATGCTGCTCTGATCAAAGTCCCTGCCTGTGTATAATAAAGCCTAGCAATTTATGACAAGCTCAATAATATAATAATCTGTGATCACATGACACCGTTGTATTCAAATTGCTGATCTACAGGAACGCTCACACACAGCCATTTTCGAAAGAGGAAGATTAATAAAAGAACTCTGCAGCAACTCGCTGAATGAGGTAGTCGGCAGCGAGTAATATAACAGCAAAATCTAAAATTAAATGGCACCATTCCCCCTCTGTTACTCTCTATTTGTAGAAAAGGAACAAGAAGGGGGTAATGTTCTGTGACACATGGATATTTTAAGCAGCGATTTAGTGCATCGGCGCTGGATTAAAAGGCAGAATCTTGTTCTCTGACTCAGGCTGCAGCAAAGACGGCCTCCTGCATTGAAGCTAATATAAACTGTGACTATTAGTTTTATCTTTCCTTATTTTTCTCCCACTCATTTCAGGCTCTGAATCAATGGGGTTGCATTGTTAATGGCCTCGGCTATAATGAAGTCCCTGGTTAATCAATGGCACCACTCAGGCTCTTTTATTGTGAGAGTTGCTTGTCGACAGCCAAGAGCGCAGCAGCAACGGTACCAGTTTGATGTTGATTTGTGCGACTGGTGCTACATGGGGAGACATGTTTATTGGGGTGGGGGGGGGGGGGGCACACTGTGAAATGAAAAAAATGACTTTTCACAAATAACCCCGACAATGATATGAGATTGATAAATGCTTGAGGTTTCAGGCAGGTGGGGAAAACATGTAAGTGCTAAAAACCTTTCTTCTTCTTCTCAGCACAGGTGTTCCACATTCCTCATAATGGGGCGGCCCCAGCAGGGAGCCACAGAGCTGGACCACAGCGGAGGAAGAGCAGAGCTGTTAAAATAACGAGTTGCTTTTCCAAAATTGCATTGATAATCAATTTGACAACAGACAAGGGATTTATGTAGACACTTGAATCACATCTAAAGATGCAAGGTAGGATAAACCTGGAGGCCAATTAATGTTTTCATGCCTCTGCACAGATTTTGGGGCGAAAGGTCACAGCAGCCGTCATGTTTGTAGCGATGAAGCTCTCCTTTGTGCCCCTCCGGGGTGTTGGTGTTAGGGTTGAATGATAATGGTTAAAGCATCCATTTCTGGGTTCAGGGGGAAGTTTCTGTCTTATATTGTGTAAACTTCATTAATGAAGCCTCAGCAGCTCATCATTTTTCATGGGTTCAACCATCCTCTGTTAACCACTGCTGCAGTTTAAGCCCATATTAGCGTTGGCTCTGACCGAGCTACTTTTGCTCATGCCTGCTGTAATTGCCTATCATTTCTTATGAAATGCACCCTCACATCCACTGTACTTCCCCTCCTGCACAAAGGGCAGATAAAAACAGCCACTGACTCATTTAAAAGCTGAAGAGCCTCAAATTTCAAAACTCCGATAAGAGCAGAGTGAATATGGCTCAGAAGACTTGACAGAAAGCTACCAGGAGAAACACAAATGTTAGTAATTACGTGTGTGTGTGTGTGTGTGTGTGTGTGTGTGTAGTACCGTTTTAGAGTCATAAACATATCACTCCACACGTTCTCAGTACACCATGTCAGATCATATCTCCTCAGTTATTTTCAGTGTAATATTCAGTAATGCTGGAAGAGGAGATAAGGAATCAGAAAAATATTTTTGCAGCGCTCTATTACATTCTCTATTTGAGTTTTTAACAAGTGTTCTCAGCTCCAAATGTGCATTATGGAAGGAAAAAGCATCGTTTAATCCTGAACTGCGCCCGAGGCCGCCTCGTTTAGTGAGTCTGACATCCAGTCAAGTGTTGGCAAAATAGTCAGTTTCATCAGCAGAGGAAATCAGTGTAAAGAGAGAGCGAGCTTGTATCAGCCATTGTGAAACCCCACAGAAAGAGAGCCTATGATAAATTAGGAGGCGACACACTATCTCCCGCTCCTTTCACATGTGCAGTGGCATTACCCAGCGGAGCACCATCTATCACCCAAAACCCCGGCACATTAAAAATCCATCAAGAAATTTGTTGGAAGGAACACGTTTGGCTTGTAATTTTACACCCGTGTCTTTGTGCGACTGCAGTCACATGACAATGGCTCCCATCTGCGGGGAAGGTAACAGGAGACCTGAGTGATGTCGCCGGGCTAATTTTAGCCTCTTAGACTCATTATTACAGGCTGTTATTTTTCTCTCTGTTCAGACACGTACTGTAACAAACCCCGCTCACACAATCAAACCAGTTACACAGACTGGATTTAGTTCCACTCCCTTATTCTGATGGTTTCTTAGCTGTGTTTATCTGATTGGGTGTAAAGTTATAGGATTAACTTATATGAGGTGAACTGTCAGTTAACAGAGGCAAAAGGTTCATTTCATTCCGCCCTTATCTGACATCCAAACATTCTCAATGACATCAATCATAAAAGAAACTGTTATGGCCATGTTGGCCACCCTTATGGTATGACATCTGTGTGTTGTGTAAAAGAAGCCATAATGCAAACACAATTTGATCCTTTGCAGATTAACTGCAAAACAGGATATCACATCCGCAGGCCGCCTTTACGGCCGATGGCCATGATAATGTCAAATAAGTTGTTTTATTAAACGCCGTGCAAATGCAATCACTCAGCGGCATGACGTGAATTCAAGTGTATACAAGTGTATACAAGTGTTAACATCTCTATGGTTTTTGTTTTTTTTTAGTTATCACAGCCGTCGCAAATGTAAATTGGCCTCATTGATGGAGGGTGCTGGGCTGAATCAGAAATGTGCAAAACACAAACAAAATAGGAGGCTTCGTTCCAATCTGCACACACGCACACACACACACACACACACACTCAGACACACACATACATGCACACACAAAGTCACTTTTTATATCTCCCCATCTGAAAGCAGGATTAGCGCCATGAATAATGTATTTATGTAAATGTATGATGGGTAACAATAAAAGATGAGAGTGATTGAAAATGCATTCTGCTAGATTGAGTTACAGCTGTGAGTTATGGATGTTTTCATAGTCTGGGAGGGGGAAAAATCACCAATTTATTCAGCAAAAACACATAAAGCTATCACAATTGTATGCAGGTTTTTGAGTCACAGGTCAAAGGGTCACCCTCATGTGTGAGTGGTGCATTAAAACAGAAGCTAATCTCTGCCTTTATGAGCAGCTGAGAGCATTTTAAAGAGCCAATGAGAAATCTTAAAGAGAAACTGAGCATAAATGTCAGCAGACATCTTTGATCAGATTTTTCATGTGTCAACCTCCCATCTGGATCTGCAAGATCTCTGTCAAATAACGGCATGTGGGTGATTACGGTGCAGAGGGCAGTTGTGCAGATCTGTTGTCTCCTTGAGTAACAGCTTCAGCTGTGTTGTGCATAGCCACAGAACCCCCCCCCCCCCCCAAAAAAAACGTGACTGACAGCTGCTAAATGGTTCCATCACAACAGGCCAGGAAAATAACTCTCACTTTCAAAACATCAGCACGCGCATTAATAATGTGTGTCGTTTTATACAGCAATTGAGCGGCCATTTGAAGTTGCTATGGTGATGGGGGGGGGGGTACTTTTGAGACCTAAAACACACTAAACTTGAGCAGAGCTAAATGAGGCTGCTGCCTGTGCTGCGTGTGACACCCAGTTCTCTCACTACGCTCGGCTCTTTCTGCACGGGAAGAAATTAAGATTCTCAGTAACAATGTAAAACATCTGCTGACTGTTTACCACACCGGGAATAAAAGCCAAGTTGTAACCAGGGGCCAGTGCTGCGCCGCATAATAGCCTTTTGTTTTGATTGCTACAGTGATGCAAAATTCACAACAGTTGTCAGGTTAAGGTCAGGAAAGAGTCCGGCGGGTGGAAGGAAAAATGAATACTCATGATATGGTTTGGATGGAACCCAGCAGATTTCACACCGAATCCCCCTCAGTCCGGCTTTATTTAAAAAGATTCCACACTGGGAGAGCTTTTGAAGAGCGGCTCTTTTCCGAGGGAATCATATTTGTCCAATAACTGCCTGGCCTGTTGCAGCTGTTGGGGCAGAGGCAGAATGAGTCATGTGTTATCCATTTAAGTCCAATTTCTCCCATGCAAATTCCTGACATGTGTGACTCTATGGAGCCTTGGGTTGAAATTGTATTTTTGAAACAAAGACACAATCAAGGCCAGAGCTGCGCGACCCCCCCCCCCCCCCCCCCAGCCACCTGCTTCATCCATGACCCATGGACGGGTCGAATTTATGAGGCGCTTCTGTAATCTCCGATATGAAATTAAGCGAAGGAGTAAATGCTCATCTCCTCAAAAAATGTCTTTTTTAAGTATGACTGCATCCAGTGAATTGTGGTAGTTACGTGAAAATATTTGTCATCCCTAAAAATAAACTGAAACACAGGCGCAGAAAGATGGCGGCTAAGTTTAATAACGCCTCCTCGCTCCCTCCCTCTCTCCACTGCGCTCTCCTTGTTGAATAATGCGCCTGCCTTTGTTGTGCATCCACATAAATGGCAGATTGACTAATAAATGTGTGACTTTCAGGCTTCCAATACTGGAAGTCGTGGTGTTAAGCGCCCCCTGCTGGGATTTAACAGACATGACATATAATGGGGCCAACTGTATTTTACAGGAGATTAACTTTCAATAAAACCCAGTTTAGAAGCCAGTCGTGTAGATGTTTTAATATTCTGCTCTCCCTATCTTTAACATGGTCTTTTTAATGGGTTTAATACACTGTTGTGTAGCCTAAATAAAATTAAACCTACATTTCTAGCCTGCTGCAGGATCTTTACAAGCATTCAGAACAGCAGTTTGAGACATTTTCTTTTTAAATCACCCTGTGATGAGTCGACACCGGCATTTCAAACACAGATGTGGCAGATTACAGCTTCATTCTAATGCTTATTTTACACTCTTCATGTTTTCCTCTTAGCACTGAACTGTTCCATCATCAGCACCTTCATCATTATTACTGGACCTTGAACACACACCCATCTGAGGGTCAGATAAAGAAGATGGTCATGCCGTCTGAGTCAGCAGAGGTCTGTTTCTCTCCCTCGGTGTGTGACTGACTCTTGGGATTATTAAATTACTGCAGGCAAAATAAGATATAAATTTGGTTGGTCTTTTAGAACTTGTGAAAAGAGAAAAAAAACACAAATTGTGGCTGTTGCTTTTTTAAATGAACCAACAATCCTTCCTAGTGTAAAACAGTTTATTTTCCTTAATGCAGCCAGACATCCTGTCTCTTTCTAAGATTTTTATGCTGACTGGTACTATTGTGATATCATGTGATGTAATCCGGAGGATAAAGATGGAATTGGAACAAAGGCAGGAAAATGCTGTCTTCTCTCCAAGGTTACGGGACTTTCCTACTGTTTCCTCTATCCTGTGCTAGCTGGCCAAATTGGTCCTGAATAAAAATCCTGTCAGCAGGCAGCCAAGTGGGGTGAAATGAGGGGCGTCTGTGTGTCTTAGTGTGTGAGCGTACGTGCGTGGCAGATTTGCCTGACATGTAATTCTCCTCCATGCTGAGATAATGTGTGCTTAGACCTCATGTTTGCCGTTCGATGTCAGGAAACCTCTGAACCACTGATGATTGTGACTCTGCTGTTAAGCATAAAAGAATATTTGATTGTGCTCCTGACAGCAAACATCGTATTTGTTTCAACGGCCTGTTAAATATAAACCTTATCCATCATTCTCAGGACACAATGACTGACTCCATGAAGTGCTGGAATACATCCATGCGGGCGAAAGCCAAGATGAATAATGTTATCTTATCTCCCCGATCTACTGAAAAAACAAAATAAAGATTTTATTTTTGCTCAAACAGAACGCAATAACAGGTTAATAATAGCTAGCCATGCCATAGAAAAAAAAGAAAAGGGCCCCTTCCTTTAACCAAGCTACTGGCCTAAACACAAATACATACAAATATTCAAGATTGGGATTAATATGATTTATAAATTACCCTCTAACACAAAGTCGTTATCCATGCCAAGTTGACTATTCTAGATGGATTTTAGGGTTAGGGTTGAGTGACTATAATTTTGTGTTTCACTGTGTGGATTTGTTATGCTGTATGCATAACGATTTTTGTAGTTTCATTTAATACAGAAACATGAATGAAGTCACACTTTCTGTAATAGAACAGTAAAAACTTCTCTGTTGTAATAACCAGCTGGGGTGATGCTGCCCCCTGCTGTCCAGACAGGGTAGTGATCTTTCATTGCTAATAGCTTAGTAGTGTGTGTGTGTGTGTGTGTTTGTGTGTGTGTGTGTGTGTGTGTGTGTGTGTGTGTGTGTGTGTGTGTGTGTGTGTGTCGGCACCGTTGTCATCGTTGATCCCTGCCAGGTAAACCCGACAGACATGGCTTTGGGGTGGAGCTTAAAGTTTGGGGACTGAGTTGGAACAAAGTCAGCCTGTTTTCATCCTGCAGGCTGCAGACAGAGGGATCCTCTTCAGACATGCAGCAGTCCAGGGTGACCGATCTGTTCAAGTTGATCCGAGCGATCATCGTCAGAGCTCTGTTCATCCTGGTGGCTCTAACCGGCGTATGGAGGGTGACATGGGTGAAGAAAGACCTCACTTACTGGTTCCTGACATTACTCCTGCTGCCGCTCGTCCTCGAAATGATAATAACGCTGAGGAACCGCAAAGGGAAAGATTACAAATGGTAACTAACTTTCATGCATTCGTCAGAAATGTGTGATTATTGTGTGTGGTGATATATATTAAATCAGAGTCCTGGGCTACTAACAACAGCACTGAGAGGTTTGTGGTTAAGCTTTGGTCATCTTCCAAACATTCCCTCCATCTCTTTGCTTTGGTTTCATCCAGATTCAGCAATAACCCGCAGAGACAGGAGACTTCTTCATATTTCACTGAAATTCATCACAGACTTTCTTGCATGTGTTCATTTCTTGGTCGGGTTACATGATATGACCAAATAATTATTGAGCTTGGAAATATTGCTGTTTTCCTCTTTTTTTGAGACATTAGTGTTAAGGTGGAGTTGGTTGTGTTGCAGGTTTTCCCCTGCTATCTTTCTCTTCATGGTCAGTATCATTCCCTCCATATGGGTTCTGGAGCTCCACCAGCAGAACAAAGACAGCGAACCGCTGGTATCAACATGAGTGACATGATTAATTCAAGGTCTTTTAAAGCTATAAAACTTTCCAAATAACCTTGATTAACAAAAAAAATGAACCTGTTGTAGTGCAAAAGGCTGGATTCCTTGGAAAACATCCGCCTGCTGGTTGATCAGAACATCACAGCGACCAACCAGACGTATCCCGACTACCTGAAAGTAAGAATGCCAGGTTCTTCTTTCTTTAGCACTAATGAAAGCAGCCAGAAACCTGAGCCAACCCCCACCTCCACCAGCCTTGTCGGCCCAACGAGACAAACTTGAAGTACTCGACAGGCCTTAGTGTGAATCCTCTCTCATTTTCATTTAAATTGACTCATCTTTTATTTCGGGTTCACCATCAGCCATTCTGAAGCTCCAGGAAGTCACTCAGCTGCTCGCACACTGTGGTTGGGACCCTGATGTCAACCAGGGGCCTTAAGCTCCTGTGAATATCTCCTAAAATGCTGAACGTCTCCTTATTTTATCCTCAGATAACTAACAGATATTATTGTGTCTGCTCAGGTTCCTTCAGGTTCACCAGTTTCCAAAAACCTGCATCCTCAGTGTGACTTCCTTGGTGTGTTTCATCCTCCTCCATCAAAAATCAACCGATAAAAGATAAAAGATTTAAAAGATTTAGAAAATTTGGTTTCAATGTTTCCTGCTAGAACTCAGCAGAAAGAGCAGGAAGATTCGGATTGCGTGTATTGGGCCGATGCACAGACAGAATTTATGGAATTATCAAGAAAGAAAAGTGTCTGACGTCTGTTATTGTCGATATCAGCAGCTACAATATCATGAGTAGGGTGGTTGGGATAATTTACACAACCTAAACAGATTCTGGCAACCGAGCCGAGTCTTAAACTACACGCAGCCAGTTTCTGCTGATCAAACTCATGCTGGGAATAGTTGGCAGTGGGAAAAGACACAAATCTATACTCAGCAAAATAGCATGATACCAAAATCTGGACAAGATTTAGACCCAAAATGACTGTAAAAACAGAGAAATAGGTGTCTCTTCTTCTCTTCCCAGATTGTAAACAAGATGTTAACATCTGTCTGTTCCAACGACTGGATCCTCGCTCTTCATCAGATCCTCCTCATTCTGCTGATTGTGGGAAAGTGGCTTCTTCCCCTGGGAGGCGGAGTCACACGGGACGAGCTCTCGCAGCTTCTGCTCATTTTCGTGGGCACCGCGGCAGATATCCTGGAATTTACCAGCGAGACGCTGTCGGACATCAAGTGGAGGTTTTGCGGTTGTCCGTCCTGTTCGAACATAAATCTGAAACATTTCTTCTAAAACCAATTTTTATTTTCCATGCCCTGCCCAGGGAGAGTAGTCCTCAGCTGGTTCACATCATCCTGGCTGTATGGACTTGGAGCATGCTTCAATTCCCGCTGCATCTGGCCGGTCAGTGTGCTGAACTCAGATCTGTTCTGCTCATGAAGCCTTTGCAGCTGCGTCCAAACTGTCTTTAAAACAAGTTCAGACAAATACTTCAGCTTTTTTTTTCTTCTTCAAATTCCAAGGCAGAGGAAGGAATTTTATCAGCAATGGGTCATTGTCCCTCTTGTCAGATCTGAGCTTGTGTAGAAGGACGGGAAGGGTGTAGTTTGGGAGGAAATCCAGCCACACATGTGCTTCACATCAATATCGTGCAGCTAATGAGTGCGTCAGTCATCCGTTTGGCTGTTAAGAATAAAGCTTGTAAGGCTTAACTTGGGGCTTACTGAAGCTTCAGAAAGTAAATTAAATCTAAGAGTGCAACTCTAAAAGAACACTATGGGATGAAGAAGGAACTTTTAAAAGAAGTCATTGCTTACTGTCTGAGATTATAAATGCTGTGTTCTGCTGAGTGTGTTCAGTTTGCGATTTCTCACCATATCAAAGGTTGTGGCTTCTATCCGATACGAGGCAGAGGGCCAACTGGGCCTTTTTAAAAACAGAAGCCACCCAGCAGCCACATTTTCTCACCATTACTGGTGACCTGTGAAATTAATTTAATGCACAGATGCTGTTTTCCTTAGTACGAATCAAAGAAATGTTAGTTACAGGTTTCCTGCACTGCCTTGACTGATATTTTACATTTGTCCTCATTTTTTTCCCAGTGGTGAACTCTAAGCCTGGGAGGGAAGCTGAGGAGGGGCTGCAGGATGAATCCCTATGGCATAAACACAGCACGGACATATGGAGCATTGTGGAGGTCCTGTTTATTCAGGACGGGCCTTTCCTGGTGGTCAGACTCACTGTCATGACCTACTACGAAGTCTTCCACCAGATGCTGGTTTTCTTTGCAATCAAGAACTTCCTGGTGATCATACTGAACCTGTACAGGTTGTTTGTTTTATGCCAGGACTTCAGACTCTCCAGAGGCAGGACTGTCCATAGCGGTGCTGATCTATGAGTCCGACGGGTCGACTGGAGTGAAAAACAGTTATCAGGGAGCAAAATGGAGCCACTGCAAAACCGAATTATTTTATTCCCACTATATTGTCTTTAGCAATGGCGAATAATTAATTCTTATAGGAGAAGAAAACTGAAGATGAAAGCCGTTAAGTTTATGTCCCACACTTCACTGAGCTTCAACCTCCCTCCTCACCTCATTTCATTCATTGATTCATTTCATTCTCACTGGTGATTTAGCTCAAAGTTGAAACATAATTCAGTTCTGACATGGCCCAAACCTGCTGAGCAAAGACAGAAAATCACACACGTTTGCAAAAAAAAAAGCTGTTCAAATATTTGCATCTGCAGGAACCGAAGGCCTGCTGCTGCTGTGGTGGATGGAGGGGCGGGGAGGACAGGAAGATACGGATTATATAAATAAGGCAGAGGTTGGGCATGCGTGAACACGAGAGGAAGTCAGAGGCAGTATTTTATCTGTTATAGTCAAAAGCACTAAAGCTAAACTACAAACACTAGACAAGTGAGCTGACGTCTGAATGGGAAACAAACCTGGAAGCAAAAAGCTAGAATGCTCCTCAAAAGTTTTAAGGAGCAGCAGATTTGACATGAGACCCCGCTGGTGGCAAAACAGAAGTGAGAGTGGGTTACGCACAGTTATTCGGCTCAGTTTGTTGCACTCTTTGGAACTGCAGAATAATAACCTTCCCTGGAATATGTGAGGCCTTATGTTGTATGTTCTTTTTTTTTACACCTTAAATTCATGTGTTATCACCCTACACCCCCATACAGTTTACATCAAAGCTGAACATCTTAATTTTCCAGTTTACTGTGTAGTTATCACGCAATTGAGACCTGTTGTGATATCAGCTCAATTAAACTGTTACAATAAAAATAAAGGTGTAGTCTGACTGTGTCGAGCTTTCTGCCTTAAATGCAAGGAAACATGTTTCATCTGCTATTTCTGCCACATGCGGAATGGTGATGCCTGTTCCTCCGTGGTTGATGTCTGCTGTTGCTTCTCTTATTTTCTGTTCTTCCTGCAGCAACAGTCCAGCTGCCTCCACTAAAGCACTCGGCCAGGTCATCCAACCGCTAAATTTGACTGTGAAGACTTTAAACTTCACTGTGAATCCAAGCAGCCGTAAAACAGTTAATGGATTAAAAACATTCCTCAAACTCCCACATTTACTCGGTTTAATGAGTTTTCAGACCACAAAGTGATTTTCTGGTGACATCATCTGAGAATAAATCAGTGACAGACTACTGGCTCCATGCTGGTTTTGCTCAATGTGTTGCGTCAGATTTGTATTTTGTTCAGATACAGAATTTACAGCTGTGAACGTGTGCGAGAACCTCATTGTTTAAACACAGCAGAAGTTGTTTCACAACCTTCTTCTTCAGAAAAGTAATTTTGAGCTACGCCACACCACCTTATAATGTCTCAAAACTCACATGACAAGCTCCAACAAGCAGTACCATGGTTTTAGAGATAAACAATACCAAGTGATGACTGTTTTTTCTTTTTGGGTCATTGTTCACCTTCAAATGTAGACCGGCAAAAAACTTTATTAGAAAATAATAATAAATAAATAAACTGAAAACAGATCGTATACAGGTTGTAATAAATAACATAAGTACATCATTTTTTAGGATTTTCTCCACCTGTGACAAAGACCTATGTTAGAACCTGAGCTATAACATCCACACATAAAAAATGATTATCAACGGTGTAATGACTTTGTATTGATTTTCCTACACCGCCATCTTGTGGCCAAAGTCGGTACTGCGTCTCTAAAATTCCAGAGCTGAGTTAGAATCCTTCCTCTCTCAGAAAATATTCCACACCAACCTGTTGTAGTCCCAAACCACCCTGAAATGACCTGACTGACCCTAGAGACCACTCGGGAGAGCCGGAACGGCTGTGCGTACTCCCTGCTCCGCAGTTGCAGGTCGTGGGTGAAATGTGACACGGGGAGGGCTGGGCTTGACTCCGCTGGAACAGTCACAGAAGCCCTGCCCTTCAAGTCAAGAAACAGGTTCCATTACTCACTTCGGTGGGAATTTCTTTACAATCTGTTACCCAAAAGCACCACACCCGCGGATACTGCCTTTGCGCCAAGACGCAGAAGACGAACACACCCGTGTGCACCGCACCGCGCGTCCCTGCACTCCCTCCGCCGTGTCCCGGTCCACAAACTCCGGTCGTCGGTCATGTTTCGCTGCGGGATAGCCTACCCCCGCTGCAGGTGGATCCTGCCCCTGCTGCTGCTCTTCGCCATTATTTTTGACATAATCGCCATCGCCGCCACCTCCGGATGGGTCGAGGACGAGGACGCGAAGACCCACTACGCCAATATGTGGGACGAGTACCGAGGCAGGGACGGTGCGTGGGAGCAGTCGTCCCTCATGCAGTATGGTAAGTCTGCCAAACAGGAGCCCCACAAGGGCCAAAGCGGTTCACACACTCGCTGCTCGGCTGGGTGAAAAATTCTACATTCGACTCGACCTTTAGAGGAGCCCTTGGTGGCAGGAAGGAGGCCTGCAGCTCTGCACGGCTGAACTTTGCTCCTCACGGCCTCATTCTGCGTGTCCGACCAGGGAAAACAGGGGGCGGGCTCCCCTTCCCTCAGATGTTCTGGCTCGGGTGGAAGGTGTTTAATGTCCTTCCCCATTAGATCAATATTTGGAGCAAAGAGAGACTCAGAACTGTAACCTGTACGTTCAGGGTTTTTTTTTAAACTTAATTACCATGCGCAGCAGGTAATTAATTTGGTCTTTTTAAGACCAGGTAAAGTAGATCTGAGTCCCGTGGCAGATTCAGGAGCTTTGAGCAGAAGTAGAATTTAAAATCGTGGTTATTTATAGTAAGTTATTTATACAGATAAAACGACTTAAACAGATAAAACCTCTTATTAAACAGACACACCTGAAGAACTGATACCAGATGAAAACGCAACACACACACACACACACACACTCTCTCTCTCTGTGTCTCTCTCTCTCTCACCAACAATGGCAGAATTGTTGCTGCTATCAGACTTTCTGGACTTTGCCAAGCGTTACCGTGGTAACGCTGCTGTTGTCTGGACTTCCTCAATGTTGCCTTTGCTCTCAGCAGGACGTCTTTATTCTGCTTGCTTTTATTTTGGGGAGCCTGAATAGCTTGGAGAATATTCTCGAAGTAATGGCTGAACTGGCGTGACTTATGCGCGCCGTTGTTTCCAGGAATTGGTCTCTGAACTACAGGAGTGCCCCTTAAAAAAGACTGCTCAAATTAGGTTTGAACGCTCTGTTCATTTATTTATGCACTCATGTTTGAATTGAGTCCAACCACAAAAGAGCTGCAGCAATCTTACAAAATTGATATAAATGTACGTTCTGGTTTCTCCATTAACTTAAACAATTGTTTTATTATACTACTGACTCATTTCCTGTTTTTACTGCTGAAATGCCCCCACAGTTGTAGAGCCAAAGCTTTTCCTCTCTGTCAGGCTTGTATTTAAACAATAACACGCTGCCGAGAGCTGCTGGGGAAAAGTCTCTGGACGGTCTTTGCCAGTCGGGTGTCAGGCTGAGCCTGCTGCCTGCGTGAAGCCTTTCTTCAGAGGACCTTGATGAGTATCCTCCCTGGCGGGAAGGCGGGCGGGTCTGAGTGCAGAATAACACATTCGTCATTGGAGTTTTGGGCCGGGAGGTGGAAGCAGCAGAGTCGTTTAGGTCTGTGCATGTTGCCACATACCTACAGGGTTTTATAATAAACCTTAAAGCCCGACACTCCCTGTAGCTCATTATAATACCTCAGCTCCATCATCTCCATTCATAGATCACATTTGACGCTTCAGGAACGTAAAAGAGACCAAAAATATATTCTAGCGGATAAAAAGTCTGGTAAATTGCTGCAGGTGTGTGTGGAATACAGAGTTCATTTAGGTTAGCGGGTAAAACTGGTTTCACTCTTTAAGGTGTGACTCTTGGGCGAGGTTATTTCCTCTAATTAACCTGCCTCTCCTTTCTTCTGCAGCCTGGGCCAAAGCCGTCGCCGCTCTGATGATCATCGGCCTCCTCGTCCTCATCGTCGCCTTCATCATCTCCTGCGTGGCGCTCTGCTGCTCGCTCAACATCCCCCTCCTGCCCTTCGTGGGGGTGCTGTTGATCGTTGTCGGTGAGATGACCCCACGAACAAAAATTCTTGTCCTTGGAGAACGCGCGTGTGATTGCCTTGTGGAATTTCCTGTCCTGATGTGAGAGAGGACATATTACAGCATGTGTAGAGTTATTTAGGTCAATTCCTGTCAGTTAAGGGTGATAGAAGTGGTTCTTCTGGCTCAACTGAAGCTTCAGGGGAAAAAAAACCCTCCTGGTTTTTGAGCTCTACACCTGTAGACCTGCATTCTGAAGACAAAACCTGAGGTCAGAGGTGACTTTTCGGAGAAACAATGAAATGAGAAAATGAATGTTAATTTATTCATTTTCCAGCTTTATTGAAGAGCTTAGCTTCAGCATTTTAAAGCAATTAGCCAATAGAGTTGTTTAAAACAGAATAAGGATGTACTGTTTACAAAAGTTCAATTAAATTATGAACTGTCTCAGTCTAAAAGTCGAGAAACAAATTAAGCATGATGGTAAAGACTGTTTCATAAAACACACAGAGGATAAATATGGAAACATCCTGTTTTGGGCAAGTGTGCATTCTCTTGTTAGAATGAGTGGGAGTCAAAGTCTCTGAGGTCAGGAAGAGAAGCAACACAAGGCGTAAACGCAGTTTTCCAGTGGAAATCACAAAGCGTTTAAGTCAGAACGACGGATATTAAAACACTTGCGTGAACTCCAAGAGAGCTGCCAAATAGGTCGATAACTTCAGGTGCAAAAGGGAAAATGACTAAACGTGAACAAAAGTGAAAAGTTGGGTCGCTGGTGGGGGGAAGGGCGAAGAATTTGGTGTGATATTGCCATGGGAACGCCTTGTTTAGTCTGATTATCTGCCTGACTCACCCTCAGAGCATGAGAACATGCTGAGCCATGTGCACACAAACAAAGCCTTTCTATGACAGGTGAGACAGTCACACAGAGGTTTGACGTGAGAGACAAGCTCCCCGGGGCCCTGAGGGTGCCACAGCACCACTGTTGCCCCAGAAACAACCAGGCTTCCCCCCTAATCTGATCCAGGTCTCTCTTTCTGGCCGTCTAGTCCCTCACCGAGTATAGTGTTCTCTTTTGTTCTTCTCATAATGTGTATAATTTTAGTCAAATTGCACGAATGTTAAAATGTCGTAACGACGAGTGGTTACCATGGTAACACACCTAACAGGCATCAGTTGACGCTACGTCCGAACTTTCCGTTTCTCTGGTAAAATCCACCTGGCGGGGTTGTTCTCTGGAGGCTCCATCAGCAGTACGACCTTGTTGCTCTTCTCTCCGCAGTGGTCCTTCAGGTCATCGCCCTCATCATCTACCCCGTCAAGTTCAACGAGCTGATCTTCGAGGGCAACTATTACTACACCTGGGCGTACGGCTTCGGCTGGGGTGCCACCATCCTCTGCATCGGCTGCGCCATCCTCTTCTGCTGCCTGCCGCGCTACGAGGACGAGCTGACCGGCCTGGCCAAGACCAAATACATCTACTCCTCGGCCTAAAGGCCGAACCTGGACACACGCCCCATCGTGGTGTTTCCTCTCTCCCACCAGTCAGATCTGCAGAAAAGTTCAATTTCCTTCATCCTCCACCAACTGGTTCTGGAGCGGGAAGGAGACTCCATGTTTATTAATGCACAAACCTCTTTTTTTTGGTCAGTAACATTACGTTTTAAAGGTATTCTTCCACCCAAGTGCACTTAACCGAGTTAATTGCTGATATTTGAGCTGTTCTAAAATCTTGTCTGAGGAGCAAATCAGAGGAAAACAAAGCAGAGGATGGCAGAAGGTCTTCAGTCTTCACCTGTTGCCACTTTCTGAAGGTGTGGACCCAGAGCATGAATGTAAACTATTGAGTTAAAGAGTTGTATTGTTTTTATTAAACTTCAAGTTACAAATTTCAGATTTATTCCACTGGGGGTGTAAGGGTGGGGGTGTGCTTTTCGTATTGAACACTACAATATTTCCATGTTTGATTTTTGCAGTAGTTGCTCTATGATTAAGTCCAGTCTTGCATTTTACATTTTAACTTCCCTCTTTTCTAATAGCGCTGAATGCTACAGATATGCAAACTGGGAAAATGCAGCATTCATAGATAGATATGTTCTGCATTTCATGGGTTTTTTTGCATCTAAAGTAAGCACATTCCAAAAGTTCCAAGATTTGTGTAAAGGTTTAAAGGGTGTGTAAAGGGTTTTTTTTATCTGAAAAATCCTCCATCTGGACACTCAAGAGTAATAAAGCTTTTGAGGCTTTGATGCTAGTCTGGCTAGCTTTCTGCTAAACTTATTTGCACGCTATCCCGGCACCCCTTGTGTAGAACTTGTGCCTTAGCGTCTTCGCTGTGTTGTGGAGTGTTTCATCAGTGCGGTTTGATAGGCTGGCATATAATCAGCCTGTGTTGAAACATGAGTTAAAGTCAAGCCCAAACACAACTGCTGCGAGTTCAAAGATCATCTGACAATATGGGACTAAGCTGCACCACATACAGTAGGTCTGGTTAGTGTGAATCCACATCCTGCTGTAGCCTCAACTGATTCTGTGTTAGTCGGTGTATTCTTATGCAATAAAGAGTTAAATTTTCAAAGCCTGTTTCTTGAACTGCAGGAATTCGTTCTCACACTGGGACCAGTCAAATCATGATCCAGCCTGCCTCTGGACACAACACAAACATGCCAAAGTGCAGTTACACACAGGGCAGGGTGAGATTACAACAACCGAGCTGGTGAATCAGGAATTATGACCAACACACCTAGGAGCCCAACCCAGGATGGGCCTTTAGACTCTGCTCGGCATTTTTTTGACAGTTTCTTTTAGTCTTGTGGAAAGAGAGTGATGACGGAATGACATGAAAGTGAAGGAGAGGTGCAGCGACGATGGACAGGGCTGAGTGTTTGGCTATTTATACAGGCACGTTTTAGCATTTCACTAATAACAGTTATTTTGAAGAAAATAAATGTTTCAATAGAATTTAAAATATAAATCTGTCAATAGAGAAAAATATTTTAAATGTCAAATTTTCAGAATAGACATAAATGTTAGTGACGTGAATGTTTACCTGACAGTTTGTTGTTTTTTTTAACTTTTGCATCACAAATATGCTTAATGAGGTCATGTCTGTGTAAATTCTCAGTCATCCAGGTCATTGTATCCAAGGTAGTTTTCTCTGTCAACTGGACTGGGTTTCTTCTCTTGAAGACGTTTCGCCTTCTATCCAGAAGGCTTCTTCAGTTCTGAAATCGCTGGGGAGAGAGCTTGAAAATATAGCCCCTGTGGACCATTAGGATGCTAATGATCTGGGTGGTCACCTGAGAGTCGTTAGCAGGGTCGTTGGTCGGGTCGTTCACCTAGTTTCTGTTGAGGTGTCTCCCCTTTGTCTGCTGGATCACATGGTGATGAGTCACTGGGTCTCCTGGAATGGTGTGAATGTTTGTTTTGCTGTTGGAAGGAGTGGAGGACTGTGTTGTGCCATTCTTCTGTGGAGAGGTTGTTTGGTTTCCCCAATGTACAGTTCCTTGCATTTCTCCTGGCACTGTACAGCATACACAACATTACTTTGTTTGGGTCTTGGTGTCTTGTCCTTTGGGTGTACCAGCCTCTGTCTGAGAGTGTTGCTGGGTTTGAAATGAACCGGTATGTCGTGTTTCTGGAGGATCCTCCTAAACTTCTCCGAGACTCCGGACAGGTAGGGGATGGAAACGCTGCGGCGTTTGTTTCTCTCCTCCTCTCCTTTGCTGGGGTCTGGCTTTCTTTTAATGAGGTCACCACAACTGCAGTTCACACTAGTGACCTCTAGAGGTCATTGCCGATCAGCAAATCAGGGCCTGTGCGCCTCCCACGTGGTTTACTCTGCAGGTGAAGGTCAGATATGTGACAGGGAATTTAGAGGAATGCGAAGAAGGCTTTTGTCAAGCAGATTTGTTGGGGGTGGGTTTCACTCTGCCTCTGAGGTGGTTTCCACGCAATAAAGAAGTTCTAGAAGAGAACTGCGTAGGTCTTTTGGGAGTTTCGCGCCAGTGCTCTCACACCTCATACCAGCAGGGCCATGATGGAACAGTAGAGGTTCAGAAGTCACTGTGAGGGAATGGCCACCCTGTCAGAACACAAGGGCCAAATGACTGTGGAGGACATACGGAGTCATGTCTTACCATAAATTCTAGGCAGGAAATAGTATATTAGCACAGCCCCTGATTGTCCCATTTTAGCTGCACTGTTGCTTTTTTTGCAGTGGGTTTGGATCAGTGATGCTTATTTAAGAGCTTGAGAATGTATGTGTCTAAGATTATTGAGTCATTTTGTTTCAGGGACCGTCCTTTTTGAATTTAAGCTGATTTTCTGGTCATATTTATATGATTGGTAGAGAAAATGATGAGAGAGCATGGCAAAGTCTCAACAACCTCAATGAATCCACTGAGTGAGTCACGACCGGAGAATCCTCCTGAATTCAGGTGCCAAGCGTTAAAATGAATAATGTTTGAAATGAACCACATTTAAAGTAAACTAACGATACACAAACACGTGCAATATATGTGATCTAAACATGAAATATATGATTCTGCAAACCAGCAGCTGTAGCTGTTTTATATGGCTAAAAACAACAGCTTTGATAACATTGCATAAATGAACATTTGATCATATTGACCCCGATGGACAAAAAGAGTGGCTCTCTGTCTTTTGGGGTTTTCCGTGTTATCTTTGGTCTAAATCGCTTCTGCAAATGGCCAAAATTGATCTTCCCATACTGTGACTCAGCCAACATGTGACCCAATAATAATAAACATGTAAAACCTCCAGACGGTTAGATCACCAACATTACGAAGGCAGAGTGGAGGACCTGGAATGCTGACAAAAACTTGATCTACAGCCCAAAATACACGCTATTGATAATGATAATCAAATATCAAAGTTCAATCAACATATTGGTTTTCCAAAGTGTCGTCTGTTGCTTTAGTTTGGGTGAAACATCAAGATTCACAGGTGAAACTGGTGTTGAGGTTCCACTTCCCTATTATTTCTGCTCACTCTGTGAATGAACATAAGACCACAGAACATCATGACAGGGGGGTATTTTGTCTGTTGCACATCTGTGTTGTAGGAAAGAATGACTGTAACAAAGGGCACTGCCACAATGACAAGATTTCCATCATGCTGCAAATGTCAGAAACAGATGCAGGCAGACAGTCAGTATCCAGACCAGGATAGTTCTTTATTATCCCCAGAGGGGAGTTGTTGCCAGCGCTTTTCCTTTGTTTTCCCGGCTCCTATGCTCCGGCTGGACTCCTGCATGATGACTATTTATTTCTAAGCAAATAGAGAATGACGCGACCTGTCTGTCTTCCTCCGTGACGTTTCTTTGTGCACAGTAGGAGGGATGTGCTGCTCTTCATCGACTCAGACAGATGGTGGGTCCCTCTAGCGGTGGAAATCAGAACTGCCGAGAGAGAGAGAGAGAGAGAGAGGAAAATGGGTGGACGGAAAGTCCCCGTGTGGAAATTCCCTCGCTTGTGCTTTTTGTTTTTTTTAAAGAAACTATCTCTTGTGGACGTGTGCGTACTCTTTTGAAATCTTTCGCAGACAGGCTCCTAAAGAGATCTGGTGCTGGAGGAAAGAGAAGGTTGAATGGCGCCGAGGACTGCTGCGGTGAAGCTAAGTGAAGTGGCTCAGAGAGGACTAGCCTGAGCATCCGGGAGGGCTTTGTTTTTACCCCGACACATTACACAGGTAAGCCGCCCTCCTGACGCCCTGTGCGGACAACATTTCTCACCCGGGGAGGCGAAAGGCCACATTCGGGCCTCGAGAAGCGTGCGGTCGTGTTTCTGGGGACATGGAGGAAGCTTGGAGCCTGCTCACGACAGTGGCTTTGACAGCCATTGTTTACAAAGACGTCACCCCGAAGCGGATAACGGAGCGTTTAAAGCAAAATGTCGCGTCGGCGGCGCGACGCTGTAGCGGCAGCGGCTGCTAATGACGCGATTCAAGGCTACATTGTTTGATAGGTAGTTGTCATCGGAATTACGTAAGCCTTTAACGTAAGCAAAGTCTCCTGTTATTGTGTTAGCGTGTGTGTGAGTGCGCGCGCGTGTGTATGCGCGTGTGTAGCCAGCCAGCCTAGACCGCAGGATCCACCGCTGTGCAGCTGTTTGTCAGTCCAAAGTCTGCAAGTGGTGCCGTCACACCAAACAGCCGGGAACGATCGGTGTGAAGGTGCTCGCACACCCGGGTGTCTGCTGGCCACTGCCGCCTGTCAGGAACTAGCCGCTTAGCATGGCCTAGCCGGCTGTTGCACCTGCTGCAGCAATAAAATGACTAAAAAGCCGCAAACTCTGTCCGCTTCCACGGGTAGGCAGCTTAAAGTTGGCTGAAGTTAAAATAGCGAAAAGTCCAACGATTTTTTTAAACGTCCTGATAACTTGGAAATGTGGCAAGTTTTAATAGAAAGTTTCCATCAAATTTCCAATCTAGTCTTTTGCAATCCTTTAACCGGAAAATAGAAGCTGTATTGTCTCTCTGCTTTGGTTAGTCAGAATCCCTGATAAAAAAAAAAAAAAAGAGCCCCAGTCTTCACCGTGGTGACCTGTGCTTTGGGTAATTTCCCACTGAAACTGTAAACCAGTCCAGTCAAGTCCTAGATGATGATGGCGGAGGCTGTCTAAGTTTCCTACCAGTTTGCAATTATTGTCAACCTTATTACGTAATTACATGCAATAACATATGACCCCATTTCTCCCCACAGTCTCCACATTGTTCCATCACCAACAGTTGGTGCTTCCTCCTCCTCCTTCTCCTCCTCCTCATTCCTCTTCCTGCCCTCCTTCCAAACACCTGGCCACCCATCCGCCATGTCGCAGGGTCAGAACTTCCTGCCCAAATTCCTGTTTGTCTCCAACCTTCTGAAGGCCGTGAAGATCCGGCAACGTGTGCCCAACGATGTGGTGAAGCCGGCCAACGGCAGCGGCCTGATACACCACCTGCGGGGGATGCACCGGTACACGCTGGAGATGATCGCCATGAACCACTTCCCGCAGGCCTTCCGGGAGGTGGTGCAGGCGGCTATCCTGGACAGAGCCATGCAGGCCACGTTGGAGCAGGAGAAGAAGCTAAACTGGTGCCGGGAGGTGAAGAAAATGGTGCCTCTGCGTACAAATGGTGAGACTGTGCTGGTATTTTCAGGTTTGGAATGATTTAAAAGAGGTTCTGATGTGCTCCTGCAGGCACGACTTCTTTTTTTTTTTAGCTGTGTCAAACTGCACCTTAGTTCTAAACCAGTGCAAATCTGCACTGTCTCCATTGTTTTTAAACCGAATATTATCAAATGTAGGCGAGCCTTGCAGAAGCGATGAGAACCACTTCTATCTCGATTTCAGGAAGTGACCTCCGTGGGACAAGGCCGGGGAACTATTCTGCTGTAGTTTCATTTTCGCAATCAGCCGCGGCGTGCCGTTACTGCCTGAGTTATTTGACATGTAGATTCTGAGATGTCATTACTCACAGGTGGGATTACTGTAAGGCCCAATGGCTTTGCTGTTCAGTCCGTTACAATGTCAGCTTTCCTGTTATGAGAAGATTGTAAGATGAGACCTGCTACCTCTTACGGGAATTTCTCTGCTGTCATCTTGTCCGTGCTATTTACTCTTGCTGGTGTTTCAGACCCCACTCTTTCCATATTAGGGTTTGTCCCAGTGGTATTGCGTAGGTGTGCCCAGTCACTCAGGATGACTTTAAGTTCAACACCACACCCTGATGAAGCCTGATGAAGCCTGAGGTCCAAAGAAATGCTCCAGAATTAACTGCGAATCTTTATACATAAACAAGTCTTTTAAACCAGTTTTATAACCGAAACATTTGCTTCTTCTTTTTGACTTGGGAAGCTGACGGTTATATGTGTGGAATTGCTTATGAACCTCATCCTAATTTTAGTGTTTACTGGAAGCTTACAGAACTCTGGTTGCGTTCTGTGTGTGTCTTTATTGTTTCATGTCAGTACTGAAACCTGTGGCTGGTTATGTATTTTGTATGACTCCTGCTGGAAGGACATGAGAGGTATTTCCTGTGCTATGAGGGTGACGTCACAGAGACAGAATTGATAGCGTCTACATCCAAAGGACCCAGACGTGACTTTGAGCAGAGGATGGCGACACACACACGTGCACATGCACACTCACACACGCGCGCGCGCATACGCACACAGTGGGCTAGCCGACTGCTGCTGAGTCACTGGAGCTCAGCAGACAGAGAGACGGAACGTGAGGAAGCAAAAGTCCGTCAGCGAGGGTCCAGTGACATTAAACAAATTGTAGCAATAACATCTTTTATTGATTGACCACTAAACCAGCCAACCCTGACAGAAGCTGTGTATGACATCATCTTCCCTCTGACTGAGGTCACTGACGTTTGGGTTTTTACTGGATGTTCACCCAGTGAAAAGTCTCGTCTGCCCCTTTAATGTCTGGGACGAACGAGGGTGGATGATGTAGGACAAAACCTCTGAATTTCAGTGGAAACCACAACATTGGTGCCTAGTGTTGCCTGGACAGGATTAACTTTGATCCCACGCTATGGTGTTTTCAGGAAGTGCCCCAGCTCGCCACGCAGGAAGTGCCTATATCTAGACGGATGGACTCAGTAGATTGTCTTTCAGGCCAGTTCAGGGTCAGCAGGCTGGGCGCATGTGTGCAGAAGTGGAACTTATTGTTTGTTCCTCCTCTTGGCGAGCGTGTTCTGCCGCTTATGTGTTTGTTCAGACGCACGTGCAACAACTGCCAGCTGCTTTGAAAGTGATTTTCTTTCTCTTCCCAATTACAGTTGAGTCAAAATAATCCCGCATTACATTTTGCAGCTGTTTTAGAAATCCGATCACGTTTGTCCTCCAGCACTAAGCTGGTTTATTTCAGCGAGCGGCCGTAGTTTTAAGATTTTGGATTACGGCACAGGACACATTGCAACAGAAGTTGATGGTTTACCTGCTCAGTAAACATTGGAGGACAGGTGGCAAAGGTAGACTGAATCTAAATGGTCCATAAAAGACTCATTGCTTCCAGTGGTGAGAATGATAACATTCTGTCCTTTCCAGGCCACGCCCCTGTGGAAAGTCCAAGACCATTTGAAGAGCATTGATGAGTTAGGATCATAGGAGGGGAATACACACACACACGCACACTCACACACACTCAAAGGAAGAAGTAAGCTCAGGGAAATTCCTGCCTTGAGTGTGGCAACAGTGTGTTTCATCGCCGTTTACACTGACAAATACGTGCTCTCCTCTTTCACAATAAGAAAAAGACCCAGTATTGCCAGAGGAGACAAAATCAAATTCCAAATCATCTTGAGCAGTTATTGAAATTCTTGGAATGACAGGCAATTATCTGCAATTTTCCCCAGCCAGATCTACATTAAAAGTCTCTGATAAGTGCTCCAGTTATCCTGGGGGGTATTTATCTCAGGACAGTTGGCGAGATTCGAGCTGATCCGTGTGCATTCTTTCCAACACGTGAGGATCATGTAATAATCCAGACAGCAGATAGTGTGACAGCGACCTGATGGCCTGGAAATCCCCAACCTTTATTTTGCTCTTGTTCGCTCTCTACTGAATTTGCAGTGTGAGTGTGGATCCTGTGGTTGTGTAACTTTTGAGCCTGTAGTTTTAATCCCATCTTCTTTTCTTTTTGTGCCTCCAGGAGATGGGAACTGTTTGCTTCATGCCACCTCTCAATACATGCTGGGCGTTCAGGACACGGACCTCGTGCTTCGGAAAACCCTTCACGGTGTTTTGAAAGAGACTGACACCGGCGTCTTCAGAGCCCGCTTCCAGGCCGAGCTGATCCAGTCTCAGGAGTTCACCCAGACCGGACTGCGCTACACTACCATGGTATCCAGATTACACTTGGTCCACTGCAGAAATGTGTCCTACAGCTTTGTCCTGTGTCTTTTGACCGTCAATGTGATTGTTAGCATACTAAATTTTTGTTTATATCCTGATTTATTTTCCCGGTGTGCATATGCGGTTGTCCCAGAACTGGGAAGAGGAGTGGGACAAGATCGTAAAGATGGCCTCTCCAGTTTCCAGCAGCAATGGCCTCCAGTTTGACTCTCTGGAGGACATTCACATCTTCATCCTCTCCAACATTCTTCGCAGACCCATCATTGTCATTGCAGGTATTCTATGCATCAAACACTAAACCCGTGTTGTCTAAATGTGTCTGAGTGGATTTATCTGCTTTGCTAAATGAATTAAATGCAGCAGGAATGAGTAGAAACTGCAACATTTGAGTGTTTGAATTGGAGAATTTAAACTCATTAATCGTGATTAAACTATATTCCTCCTTAAGCTAAGTTTTCTTATTTTAATTCGGAAATTTCTTTTTGACCGTCCTTCAGACCAGGTTGTCAGGAGTATGAAATCTGGCTCCTCCATCTCTCCTCTGAATGTGGGCGGGATTTATCTGCCACTCCACTGGCCGCCCACAGAATGCTACAAATACCCGATAGTGCTCGGCTATGACTCCCAGCACTTCGCACCCCTCATCACTGTCAAAGACAGCGGTCCAGGTATGAGTTGTAAAACCCTTTTTCTAGTTTTGATTAGCCACACTATCCTCTATTCTCACAGTTCCCAGTTTTCTGAAACATCAACTGTGACAGAAATATAATCCCAAAGTCAAATCTCTGTCACACCTGCCCGTGAAACCAGATTTTATTGGATGTGAGAACTACTGAATTTTATTCCAGAGATACGAGCGGTGCCACTGATCAACCCGGGACGAGGGGGCTTCGAGGAGCTCAAAGTTCACTTCCTCATGGAGAAGGAGCAGCAGCAGAAAGAGAGGCTTCTCAGCGACTATCTGATCCTGATTGAAATCCCCGTCATCGGCCTGGGCTACGACACAATACAGATCATCAATGCCGCTCGGTAACAGCAGATTCCTGAGCTTTTCCAAAGGGAAATGTTTTTACCCAGATGCGGACTTGGATTAAGAACTATCTTTTATGTTTTTGTTCCAAGGCTAGATGAGGGAAACCTGCCCGAGGACATGAACCTGATGGAGGACTACCTGCAGCTCGTCAACCACGAGTTCCAGCGCTGGCAGGAGGACAAGGAGCAGGCGTGGGCGGCCCAGCCGCAGCGCCCGCCACCCTTCTCCGTCTCCCAGCTCTCTCTCATCGAGATACGCTGCGCCACGCCCCGTTGCACCTTTTACGTTTCCGTGGATACTCAGCCTCATTGCCACGAATGCTTCGAGAAGCGTCAGGCCACTACAGGCGGAGGAACGCGAGTGGAAGGGGTGGTGCAGACCAGGGGAGGAGGTGTACAAGGTGGGGTTGGTGTGATCGGGGGGTCAGAGACTGAGGTGACTTCACGGGTAGTCCGAAGCAGCAGCCCCACTTCATCCGGAAGAGGGGTGGTGCTGTCCAGTCCACGCTCGGCCCCACCCACCGCTCCCAGCCTTAGCTTATACAGCGAAACACATGCCATGAAGTGCAAGACACCCGGCTGCCTCTTCACCCTTAGCGTGGAACACGATGGACTTTGTGAGCGCTGTTTCAACTCCAGGCAGAATCACGCACCCCCTGGAGCTGGAACAACTGCTACGGGACTCCCGGGTCCCAATGGGGGCCCGATCGCACCCCATCCGGGCCAGGGCTCTGGCTGGACCCAATGGGGTGGTCGTGAACCAGAAACGGAGCGTTGCAGCATGTGCCGACAGGAGGCGTTTAGAATATTTAATGGTTTGTGTCCCCCCTGCATGCAGAGACAGCAGGCCCCAGAAAGGGGGGAGCCAGAGCAGAACAACCACAGGACTGAGCCATCATCTTCAGCTTGGTCCCAGGCCAGGGACACCGAGCGGCCATGCCTCACCCTAACGCCGGGGCACACCTCGGCATGGCAAACACCTTTGGCCCGCCCCTGTAAAAGATCTGGCTGCCAGTTCTTTGGAACACCTGAGAAATTGGGTTTCTGCACTATTTGCTACGTAGACTATCAGACGAACCACCGTAAGTCTGCTGGAACGCTTCGGCCTTATTTACTATATATTGGTGGCTTGAAAGCGGTTGGGTTTCTTTACACCGTCTTCTGACCCAGTGGCAGACTGTTCACGCTGGCCTTTGTATGTTCCAGACCTGACTCCTCCCCCTGCACCAATCCAGAACCGCCACGGTTTGGAGGCAGGCTTCCAGAATGCCTCACGATGTCGTGGTCCTGGCTGTGGTGCCATTGGCAAGGCGATGTTGGAGGGCTACTGTGACAAGTGCTATGTCAAAGAGCAAAGTGCGAGGCTTAACCAGGTGGCACATCGCTCGACACACTCCCCTCCTCTGGTCGTGGTAGGTCGTCCTATTCACCTATTTAGCTTCTATTTGAGAAAGTTCTCAGTTTTGTTTTGTTTTTCTAGCTATACTTTGCTGCTCAGGCAGTCACCAACGTGCTAACATGTCTCTTTTTTGTCTTCTTTCCACCTGTTCCTGTGCACTCGAAGCGTGACCGAGCAGTCAAACCCAGATCTTCGCAGCAATCCCAGACGCAGAACCAGACCCAGTGCTGGCGGAGCGGCTGCAGTAACGTGTCCCCAGGTTGCACAGACCTCTGTCCGGAGTGTCACACGCGTGGCCAGGGCAGGGAGGTGGGCAGGCGGGCGCAGGCGCCCAAGGAAAAGTCCAAGCAGCGGTGCCGGACGCAGGGCTGCGACCACTATGCCAACCAAGAGAAACAGGGCTACTGCAACGAGTGCGACCACTTCAAACAGATTTATCGCGGCTGACCACACGCAAGACAACACGGAGGAAACAACGTTAGAGCCGTCACCCAGCTGCGGGCGCCACATGCCAGTCAATGCACCTCTGAGACTAACTGACCAACTAACTTTCTAGTTAGTGACTAACTAGTAACCTTATGGCCTGAATCAAACCCCCCATGTAGAATGTGAAGACGGAGTGTGTGTATGTGGGGGGTTAGGGTGGGGTGTGAGAATGTGTGCGTGGGTGTTTGTGTGTGTGTGTGTGTGTGTGTTCACAGTAGACATGGCCTCCAGAATACCTCTTTGTGCAATTATTATCACCTGATGCGCTCGTGCGCACATTGAGAGGTTTGGCTCCATGTCAGAGCGCTGACGAGCTCTTGTGTACAATATGTATTTAGAGGTACGTGGTGAAACGTGCCGGACAAAATGATTGTATGTCGACATAACAAGAAGCATCTGACATTGCTTTCTAGACCACAGCCAAGGATTTTTACCCGTGTCTGTCTGACTGTCTGTCTTAACCAATCTGCGTATCTGTCTGCCTGTCTGTCCAGCATTCGCTCCGGGAGGTGAGGTGTGTTGGGAAAACCCAGTGAGAGGTTTTGTGGAAGTACAAAGCAGAAGTGAGACAGCCCTTCCAAAGCAAGCAGAGTGCTGGATATGCGATAACCTGCATTCCTTCACTGGTTAATGTAGTTCTCTAAAACACTTATACGTGTTCCTGAAATAGACCAGAACCATCGCATCAACATCCTAAAATGATTAATGATTTGCACCCCCCCCCCCCCATCGTTTAGTGACTATTTTTATGCTTTTTGAAATCCTTACTGAAATCCTTACTGACTTACAGATATGGGCAGTGCAGGACAGACGGGGCGGGCCCCTGCTGGTTTGGGTGCTACATGTATAGAAACACAAGCCTCTCCATTGTAGCCGACATGCTGGCAGCATCAGCGGACAGAAAGCAGAGAAGACAGTTCTCTTTCTATTCCTCCTGTCCTTCCTCTTATCTCCCTCCTTCTACTCCAAAACAGATCAGTTGCCTTGGACATTTCTTTGCTGTTTACTGACCACTTAAGCACCTAAAAACATAACGCACGTACACATGCACGTAGAAATGCAGTTGCCGGTTTTCTAGTTCTGTCAGAAGCGGTTTTAGAGCGAACAAACACCAAATGAACTTTGGAGACTGCCAGCAATTGTTAATTTTCCTTTATTAGTTGACATATAGATAGAGTTTCATGTCAAAATTAAAAATTTCCCAGAACCCAAAGATGTACAGTGGCCACATGTGGCACTAAAAAGTAAACAAAAACAGCAAGAAAATGAGCTTTTGATTAGTCGCAGTTCCAATCAAGCGGAAGAAGCGTCCCACACATGCAGTCCTCACAAGTGCGTGCGTGCAAACACAGTTCTGTGAGGATTTGAGCACCCTGTCCAGGTCAGCTTTGCTCCACCATCCTGGGATGTGCCAGATCTCCACAGAGCGCTCCCTTTGCCTTCTTTGGTTAACCTTGTTTATCTGAATGTCTTTTGTGCTGCTGCCGCTGCTGCTGTGGCAGCGGTGCAGTTTTGGGGCTGATCCTTCTGAGTTTTGCCTTTAAGTAAAATCTTATGGACCAGAGGGGCCTGATCGCTGATCCAGGATCTGCGCTCCCACCTATGATATGCTTTTTGTGAATATGGATCTGGGTCCTTATTGTAGGACCCTCCAAACCAATGCCTCATCTTCAACACACACACACACACAATGCACACTGTCTGTGCACCTGGGATACACAAAACTGACATTCCTTTTGTTGTTTTGAAAGTTTTGAAATGTATTTTGATATATTTCGTTTCATTTCTGCCAAAAGAAATACATTGTGCCATCAATCAGCAGTTGCTGTTACCTCCTTAAAAGTGGCCAGCCTGAATCATCAGAACCAGACTGGACCGCCGCAGATGTCGCTGTGAAACCACAAACACGAGCCTCTGAAACCCCAGTAGGTTTGCTTGATGTGAGCAGATGTCCATCTGTGGCTCCAGTTAGAAAAGCCTAGACAGAACAGCTCCTGGTCTGCCTTTTTCATCCTACTGTTTCTAAAGCCGTCAGGCCGCCCCACGTGTTAACAGCCTGTGCGTAGATCTTTGTGTGCTTTAACCACCTCTAGACAAACCTTAATCAATTCAAGGCCAATTAGCAGTTGCCTCACCAGGGCCCTCTTTGAAGTGTCTGGGGGCGCTGAGTTTGACTGGGAGGAGATCACCTAAGTTGCACGAATGGTCTGAGCTGCTGAGGCATTTAGGAATGGTACTCCGACCTGTTAAGGGACATTCCAACAGTAGGAAGAGCAACTGCCGAAGAGCAGAAGGTGTAACAAACATGCAAACTGTGTGGAAGTGTCTCTGTGTGACCTTTTCGACAGTAGAATATTGTACAAAGAAAAAAAAAGCCTGGTTTTCTTTGTTAAGTATTTATTCATATCAAGATATCTGTATTGTGTGATTCAATAATAATTTATATGTCGTCCTGAAATTAACTATTTTTATTAAGAAATCTTAAAACAGTCTAATGTGGTTTTTCTTTCCTGTTTATTTTTTGTTGCCACAAATTCCCACTTCACATAACTGGGTAACCTCATTGCTTTTTTGCAGTTTGTCCTGAGCCTACAGTATATTAGCAAATTAACACCTTCATGAGTGGGAAACTCACAGCCAGGAGGAGTAGATCCTGCAGTGGGAGGGGGAGTTCAGGGTAAGGGGAATGGCAATAACAAAAAGGGGCTGTAATATTTTTACAGTTGAAAACAGATGACATTTAACCAGCATGGGGCTGCAGAGTTCACAACCCCACAGACCACAGTCACCTCAGTCGGCTGCGGTTTCCTGGAAATACCCCAGCGCCCAACACTCCCTGATTAAAATGTTCTGATGACCTCATCCAAAAAGTATTTTTGTCACTACAGGGGAATTAGTAAATTATGCAGAGCCAAAATAACAGTCCCCAAGTCCATTAAAATCTTTAACGACGCTGCCAGTGTGGGAGGCGACACAGCGACGTCTGGTGGCAAGAAACAGTACAACGCAACAAAAATGTTTGACCATCATCTGAACACAAAAATAATGTTATTTTCTTTAGAGTAGTAACTAAAAGCCAAAAGATGTAAGTATGTATGAGACATCTTGAAAAGCTGAAAAATGAGTTCAAAATTGTTTATAGGCCACACAAACAGAAACTGCAGAAACATTGTGTTTGAGCTGTTGGTAACTGCAAATTTGGATGCAATTTGCATGAGTGGAGCGGCTAAACTGAGCTGTCTCTAAAAATAAACATCAATATCAGGCATGTTCAGCAGGAAGCTGGTGTGCAGCAGAAAAAGTTGCATCCATGCTCTGACATCTTTAACATGGCAGAAGCGTCCTTCCACGTGCAAATATGTCTTTTGGAAACTTCTCTGAGATTGTGAGCGTTGCTGTGAGATTAAAACTATCCTCTTCTTACTGGCATACGTTTTTATTTTCACAACTCGCCTACTGGACAGTGGCACGTCAAGTCTTAACATCCGCCTCGAATAATGGATTTCAGTGTTTTGGACTCTGTGTTCATATACATACCATCATTACAAGAACTATAAAGCCAAAGAACTATATGGATAATTTCACAAACAAATAGCAAAAGATTAACTGCCACGCCAAAAGATGCCGTCTGATATAAAGTTTAACGCAGTAAAATAAATAAATAAATTGTTTTTCCAGTTCACCAGTCTGACCACTAGATGTCAGACGCGAGTTCCCGTGAGTGGGAGCAATGGCTTTTTTGAGGAAAAGACACATTTAAACATATGACTAAAGGTAAACGCTGTAGGAATGTATCATAGTCTACTTTTAAATGAAAAGAAATATACTTTTTTTGATTGTGAGTTTGACAATGACTGAATCACAGTGATTTCATTTTATTCATCTACTCTGTGACATTATCTGTAGCTACAAGAGGTTTCAGTCACATCTAGGAGTTCTATGTTCTGAGCCCCTCCACCTTGTCCAACATCCAGGGATCAAAAAGATTAGGCATGTGATTATGCAGTGATCAAAGTGATCACAGTGCAGTGAGATTTGATCCAATGCAACCCTATATTTCAACTATGTGACATGATTTTGCAACCACACAACAGGTTATCTTTAAAAAAGATCCCCACAAATCTGAATTCAACCACGAGTTTGCCCTTTGACCTCCCAAAAATGTCCCCACTTTGCTAGTAGAATGAGTATTTTAATCGATATGCAGCAAGTAGCACACACATGATCAGGCATGAATGAGGGCTGATGGGCCACAGCCAGGGGCACACTTACACAATTTCTGTGAAGTTGTCTGCTTATTTAATTATTCTGTACTGATTTCAGCACCATTTGTTTATTGTTTTGCTATGATCTTCACTCTAACTATTTTGACGGTTTAAGTGGCGCATTGATGTTGCTGTTTTAGGTTTAGTAAAAAATAGTTGCATCCATGCTCTGACATTTTTAACATGGCAGAAACATCCTTCCACACGCAATATAATATGTTGTAGCTGCTCCCAAAGCTTTTCTCCTGATCGGAATTAAACCAAGCTAGAACTAATGTTTGATGATGTTTTATCTTCAAACACCATGAAAACCTGAAATGAAATATCACAATTTAACATCATTATATCTTCCCTACAAATGAGTATTTTGGCCAATATCTCTTTCTTGTCACAGTTGGCAAACTTAAATTACAAGCAAGAATAATGTGCACAAAAAATGTACCACTCATACTGTGTGGGCCTTCTGACTGAATTATTAGGAGCTGCTTTTCCACTCACACATCTTCGCCCTGAGCACCGCAGCTATGAAAGACACCTTTTCCCAGCATTAATTCCATGACTACATCTGTCTATTCAATGCTGCCAACTGATATGACCAGTAGGAGGGTCATTATTACCCCAACTTAAAATACACCTGAAGAACTTACAATTTACATTTTTAACTCATTATATCTGAAATAACATTAAAAAAATGTATGGAACAAGAAATTGGCACATTTTTTAGTGACAGAAACTTCTCTGAGCTTGTCAGCGTTGCTGTAGGATTAAAACTATCCTCTTCATACTAACATGAATTTTTAGTATGGACTTCGATCACAACTCATCTGCTGGACAGTGGCAGAGAGAACACGTCAAGACTCAGCGTTTTGGACTCTGTGTTCATATACAGAACTCCATTACAAGCACTAAATAGCCAAATCCAAAAAACTACATGGATACTAACAGATAATTTCACAAACAAAAATCAAGAGAATTTAACGCAGGCATTGATAAATTGTTTTACAGTTCATCGATTTGACCACTAGGGGTCAGACGTAAGTTCCCGTGAACGGGACCAATGACTTATTTGAGGAATACACATTTACAATGACTAAAGGTAAACGCTGCAGTAATCATCATAGTCTAATTTAAAATGAAAATAAATATTCTGTTTGTTGGAGTTGTGAGAGTTTCAGCACAATGCCATCAATTTTAAATAAGTCAAAATAATTTGGTATCACCTCAGGCTTATATTGACTGAAGAAAGTGTGTGATGTGTTTTTATGACTTCAGCTGAATGAGTATTACAGCTAACAGGTGCTGAGCAGAGCCCCCCACATGGTAAAAGGAACTGGTTTTACTCTCTTACTATGTATCTTTGAAATATGTATTTGTGCTATGAAATAACGATGGTGCACTTCTGCACACATCAAACTGCAAATGTTTATTCCTTAGAGTATTGATATACATCCATCTTAAGTTCAATCAGTTCATGTTCTAAAGAAACAGAGATGATTGGAAACCTAATAAGAAAATATGGAAAGGAAAGAATAAAAATTAGACATCTTGTCAAATAAGTTGGAAAGACATTGTGGTTACAACACATCAGCCCACCTATTACTATAGATTACTATAGATGACAGAGAGATGGAAAGAGCCAAACAAGTACATTTCCATCAGTGCAATGATTACTATAGGTGCTTTACATTAATTTGGCCACTGCAGCCTAGCTGATGGTTGGTTAGTTTGAGCACACCATATCTGACAATGCTCTTTAGTAACCAAATAATTTTCCTCTTCTACTTAACCTTTGCTTCATATTGTAATCACTGTTACTCAGTTTGTACATAAGAAGGCTTGTTTTGGAAGATTTGCTCACCTCCTCTTCCCACTGTCTTTCCATCTCTGTGGGACAGGAAGTGGAAAGACTGGGCTCAGAGCTGGTTGGCTGCAGGCAGCAGCTGGAGGCGGTCCAAAAGGACGTGAGCCAATGGCAGGCCAAAGCCATGAGCCTAGCAGAACAGCTGGCAAGTGCCCAGCACCAACTGCACCTCACCAGGTAGTAGCTAATCCTATTATACATGCCACCACAGTCCCCCACACACACAAACACACTCTCACATACATACACACATTGCTCCCCTCTGCCCAGCTTCTGCCCAGCTCAGTCCAGTCCAGTTCAGACCAGTACACCAACTGTACCACACCAGGTAACAGCTAATCCTATTACACAAACCACACACATAAACACACATGCACGCTGCTGTGGTCCTGGTACCAACTGGACCTCACCGGGTCACCTTTAATCCTGTTATGCATGCCACAACATAATGCAGCTCACAGCCTCATGCATACATATATAGAAACACACGGCCCAGCCACAGTTCCAGCACAGCCAAAATAGTGCCCAAGACACACACACACACACACACACACACACTCAGTCATTTGACAGCTTGGCCATGGGGCCACCTACCATGGCCTGGCCCTGAACCCCTCCTCACGCTGACTTGCCTTTAATCACTCTCTTTCTCTTTTTCTGCATTTTTATTTCCGTTTTTTAATTTGTCGTTCCTTCTGGTAATTTTTTCCCCACCATCTCTACATGAAATCATGTCATCATTTTATTCCCTATTTCATTTCCTTCCCCTCTGTATATCCTTTTCTTCCCTTACTGGTATTCCTTCGCATTTTCTTCTCCGATCGCTGCTGGTTCCCACCACGCCTGCCCCGGCTGCAGCCGTGCCAGCTGCCCGAGGCACTCTCTCACCCCTGCTGCCCACAGTCGCGGTGTCTGGGATGGGCACAGATGTGGCGGCGGCAGCCTGCGGTGGCAAAGCTGCAAGAGGCAAATTTGTTTAATATATGTGTATTTGTGTTAACTGCAGCTGCTGGTTTATCACTTGTTTAAACATGTGAATATGAAGCGGTGAGTGGATGATGTAATGTATAAATATATAGAACTGCATACATATTAATATAAACAATTACTTTGACCTGTACGCATGAAGCCACTGGCCAGAACCATTTTACTGCTGGGTGTGTAAGCATGATGGATTTCATAGTTTTATCAGTGCAGCCACGCATGCTAGTTGTTTGACAGCTGTTGACTTGGCCGGACACATAGCTCTTCAAATTAAGATTTAAGCCATTAGTAGTAAAATTCACTTCTGATGCTGATTTAATGATATCTCTTCCCCTCACTAGTACAAGAAAGGAAAACTCCCATCCAGAATAAGTAAGATAGATTCAGTCACAGTTATTAATTATTAAAAATGAATAAACAATGTGCTCATGTCAAGATGAAATATTCACAACTCAATGGCTGCTTTTACTTACAGAAAATACCTATATAAAATTTCTTAAGACAATAACCTTGACCAAGGTGAGAGCAGCACTTTTTTTGAGAACAATAACGCAAACATTTACAAAGGGACTTCAATGAAATTTTGTGGAAATATTGATCCTGGGACAATGAGCAGATGGTTACATTTTGTTGATGATCAAGTCACAATATGTGGGGAGATGACCTACTTGAGATCTCGAGACATTTTATTTCTAGTTCGGTATAATCTTTTGGCATCTGTGTTTGTATTTAAAGTCATAATTTGTGTTATAGTTTTGAGGTTTAACAGAACCCGAGAGCAGGCCAGGACACGGTGGTAAGAGGGTCAAAGGGTTTTATTTACAGGGGGGGACAACACGAGGAAGACAAAGGCAGTCCTCCAGGACTGCAGAGAGAATTCAGGAACAGAGGCAGACCTCCAGGACTGCAGAGAACTCCAAACCAGAAGCAGTCGTCCAGGACTGCAGAGAGAACTCGGAACCAGAGGCAAACCCACCACACTCTGGCAATGAAAACCAAACCAACACATGACAAGAGAAACTGAACCAACACTCTGGCACTGATAGGCAGACGCACCCACCTCAAGTAGGCGGCCGGATGTAAAGTGCGCCTGCCTGCAGTGCCAGCTGCCGCCAATTGAACTCAATACCGCCCCCTGCAGGACAAAGCAGGCACAACCCTGAACCCCCACAATTTGATTTTTTTTAAAGTTGCTTATCATGCATGGATCAGATACAGATGAATGCACCCACTCACCACTACCTGCCATTCACTTTTGAGTTCACTTTTGATAATGTTCCAAACTAAAATAAAGCTGGAGCAGTCATCAGTATCCCCTCATCCTCCCTGCCCTCAGCTCTTTCCCTCTCTGGATTTCTGGGTTCATGGAGATGTGGATGCTCATTCATGGTGCCTTCTGAGTGAAGCTCTTTGTAGCTGTAGAGGCCGGGTTTGTTTAACTGCTTTTTTCATTTGAACAGAAAGAGTGTGAGAGTCACAGGCTGGAAGGCGTTTGTATGACCAGCCTGGAAAACAGCTCTTTGATTCTCCCTTTGCAACTTGCCGGCTCCTTTCTTTCATTCTGTTCTCCTCCCATGGCCCAAATGATCACAGTGCGGTTTCAAAAACAGGGACATGAGGCACACCGACAGCCTCTGTTTGATTTCTGATAGCCTCTCCTTCCTTCTGATTAACACGTACTTACCCATGGCACACACACACAGTGTTTATACAACTGCATGCCTGCAAACACACAGATACATTAGTCGTCTCCACATGCCTGTACACACAGGCACAGCATACACACATGCACAGATGCGTGCGCGCATTCCGGGGGTCCCACGGCGGCTGGTGCGCTGCGCTGTGCTCCAGGATTGGATCATCAGCCAGCTGTGAGTCAAACAGCCCGGGATCTGTCCTAATCCCCGCCACTCTGTTCTCACACACGCACACTTGACAGCTCCTCTGCATGTGTGTGTGTGTGCGTGTGTATCCTTCATGTGTGTCAGTCGGTGTTGCTAATGTTACGTGTTGATACCTTTGGGCTACACCTGTGGGTGCAGTTTGATATGTGTGTCTCAGTGTGACAGCGGCGTTTTTGTGTCTTCGTGCTTGTGTGTTTGTCTGGTCGGCGGCCATTTTGTTGGATAGCAGATGGCACTATGGTTGGCAGGGGAGGGGCTGCTTAGCACAACTGGACAGTATGCTTAGCACAATCAGACAGTTACAGATAGGGCAGCTGGGAGGGCTGTTGCCCAGCCATGTGCATGCGTTTGTTTGTGTGTATGTGTGTACTGTGATGTTGACAGCGGTGGGCCCATTGGCACGGTGACGAGACCTTGCCACCTTCTTCCTCCCTCCTCTCTGCTGGAGTGCCCTCTCTGACATCCTGCCTTCTCACCTCTTTCACTTACACACTTACTGTCTCTCTTGCTCCCTGTGACACTTGGTAATCGCTCTTTTATCCTTCACACACATACTTTTTTATTTTGCCACTCCGTTTGCTGTCTCCCATGGATCTGTTGTTTTAAATTAACTACTTATCTTGTAGTAATTTAGCTGAAATGACTGCTAATGAAACAGAGGTGCATTCATTTAAACTAAACCTATGAGCTACATTTTATTTTGCCTCTATTTCTGATGGATGTCACTATAAACTCTTTGAGTTCTTTGTCCCTTTGTACAGAGATGAAGACACTGGGTTACGTCCCACCTTCCTGCCGAAAAATCTGGTCAGAATCTTAAATAATGAGTTGCACATTATCACAGTATGCTTTCTCCTATATTTGCTGTAAACATAGAACCTGGAGCAGCAGTGCAGAAGATATTTAGACTCTACTTTATAAATCTTCTTGTTACCATCACATCTGCCTTTATCTGCATCTGATTGGCCAGATATAACGACCGCCAAGGCAGCACAGGCAGTAGGGTAATGTGTAATATTTGTTATGTTAAATGTGCATGTTAATATTGTGAAAATGATAGATTTGTTAACTATTTACAAATAATTGCTTCAGTAGAAACAATGGTAGAGCTACTGTGTTTGCTTAAAATGTGGCCAGTAAAAGAAAAAATTGCTCATATGAGGTACCGGGATCATGAGACCTGTAATCTCTCCATCACGGTGCTGTGAACGGATAAAATAGACAGATCGCTGATGAGAGACCTCAGGCAAGATGGAGGCAAATCTGTCAGCTACAACTGTTGTCACCTCAGCCAAGTGTGCCCTGGGAAACTGGCCTACATACAAACACTACTGCTGGAGGACAGGCTATGCACGGCGGAGCACCAGCCACTACCATACTAGTTCTTTACATACCATGCATATATAAATTTACCATTCATTTTACTGAATTGTTTTGGAATTTTTTTTAAGTGCCAGAAATATTCTGGAAAACAAAAAGGGAAGGATTTGCAGCTTCGCATCGGTTTTAATTTTAGCGCACAGATTTTTTTTGTCATGTTTGGCAAGCAAGTGTGGGTGTGCGTGTGTGTATTAGTGTGTGATCATCTGGTCAACTTTGTGGCTTCACATCTCCCTGCTGTGAGCGTGGCACCATCAGTGCCTACTGCCCAGTAGGCACAGCTTTTATCCAACATGACAGAACCTCCCTCTGCTCTTGCTTCTCCATCCTTTCTCTTTTACCTCTGTCATCCTCTTTTACCCCTTTCTTTTAATCATTTCATCCCCTTCATTTCTATTCTTTATGTTGCTCTTTGCTCTCTTTCTTTCTTGCCTTCAGTCCCTCTGTTTCACTCTGTCATCCGTTGTGGCTGCTGCACTGCCAACATCCCCTGGTAGGTAGGAGGTTATTGCCCCATCAGCAGATTGTGCTGGGAGATGATCACAAAGATGGGAACTAAACTTACTGCGGGAGAAGGAGAAGAACAGCTGAGTGCAGATATTTGTGAAAATAACACAAAAAGAGTTGATGGGGGAGGACGGTAACAGATGACTTTACAGGGTTTCTCTAAAGAGACGGCACTTGCTTCTTCTGATAGTTGTCCCCCGATCTGATAAACAGGTAGAAGCCACGTAGGTGTTTGAATGACTTCAGGTTCATCTCAGGTGTGAACTGAATTCTAGCGCAGATTAATTATTCTACTCACACCATGAGACGACACTGCATATGATATAAACTAGAGTTTGCACACATGTACAAGTTATGCTGCCTTTTAGAATATAAAATCCTTACTTATAATCTCGATCTGTGTCATTACAATAGTAATTTATGTCACATCAAGCTAGAAATAAATAATTTCCTGCCTCATCTGAAATGGATCCAACCCCCAGCCCTGCCACATATGGTATACTTAGCTATGTCTGCAGGGTTGAGGTTTGACACCCGTGTTGAAGCCTGGGATTCTGGATTGGGTCAGAATGGGGATGTGTTGTACGGATGCCATGTGGTTATTATTAAAAAATAGCAGTTGTCTGTGCAGCCAGTTTTCTCAGCGTTAAAGCAGTGGGTGCCATCGTATCTGCTTTGTGGGTGGATAGAGATGACGGGGGTCTCTCAGCTGCTAATTACTTCAATGTGGACAACATCATTTTAATTTCTGTAAAGGAATGGATGCCATTGATGCAAAATTTGATTTTGTGTGGATTGTTTTCATTTGCAGGTGCATGCAGTCCCTTCCTCCATCTATAGGAGGATGAATGCAGCTGTACAGTGTGGATGTTAGAATATGATAAACACCATCAGTATGCTTGACAGTAATGTAGCAGGTAAAACATTTAAACATGAATAGTTCACCATTGACCTTGGTGGCAGTCAGGGGGCTTCAGCACTCCTTGAAAAAGAAAAGAGGCTTGGGCCACCCACTGTAAACAAAGTTGACTCGCTGACAGATGGATTGAATGACGGAGAGGCTAACTGAGCCAGGAACGGCCCTGGCAGCGTCGCGCTGAGAGAGAGAGAGAGAGAGAGAGAGAGGGAGGGGAGGAGAGAGAAAGAGAAAGAGAGATGAAGGTGGGGGGGTTGGGAGAAGAGGTGGCCAACAGGAGAGGAGGTGTGAACAGTTGCAGGGCTGCTGAAGGAAGAACCAGCAGATGGAGAGAGACACAGCCAGTTTAGATACAGGAAAAGAGGGTGGGAGGGAAAACAGGAGGGAGGAGTGACGGGTGGAAACAGCAGAAAAAGAATCAGAGATTAGAAGGTTGTGGATGCTTAGATGACAAAAAGTAAGATGGGCTGGGCGTGGAACTAGCGACTTCTGCAGTGTCGGCTGCTGATTTCATGAAGGAGAGATGAAGGGATGAATAGAGGGGTCTCACATCAAAAGAGAATTGTGCCTCAAAAATGTGTTAAAGTACATTAAATTGAGGTGTGTGTGTGTTGTCTGAATCAGTTGATAATTGAGATGTTTTGTAGATGCAGCGCCATCGACTGGTGCTGTGGAAAAATGTTCAATATTTCTTGTCCTTCCGTTCTTTACCAGCATCGTCGGTGTTTTAGATTCTACTTTTGTTGATGTGATGAACATCACAGGGTTGTAAAGTCGAGTACTCGATTTTTCCATTGTTTTGTTACCTTTCCCTGTTTATTTAGTGATTGCTTGTCTGTTCTGATGCATGATGTGACAAGTTTTTATTTGTGCAAATATCTTGATGATGTTATTTTATTGAGAGAGGGAATAGTCTCCTTTTTACTCCTTCCAAACAACAGTCACTGGTGTCTGGTGTTGGTAAAGATCTCTAATTCTTCCAAATCCTCCAATTTGTGCTGGTTCTCTGATAAACCGCAGCATTTGGTGGTTCTGGCGTGGGATGTTGTCTGCACCGTAGGGTGCTGCAAAGTCTTTGCTTGATCAGGCCCTGGCACCCCACATGTAATGGGCAACAGCTTGAATAGTGCCCACTTAGGCAGGCAGTGCAGACTGGACCCACTCATCTTCTGCTGCTCCAGCCAGCCAGCCAGCCAGCCACTGCTGTTGCCACCTCCCACTTACCCAGCAGCCACTGTACCTGGCTGCAGCCCCACAGCCATTCCAGCCCTACCTTAGGCCCCTGGCCCATGCAGTCATACTTATCAAGCTGTCCTGGAGTGTGTCAGGCCAGGCATAGACAAAGAGGCCCAAATATCTGCTTGCTGAACATTTATTCTGTTGCCTCCTCGGCCCCAACAACAGTTCCTGCCACAGGCAACAACCCAGAGCCCAATGGCCAATCCACCGGAAGGCAGATTTTTGCCCAATGTCTTGCTCCAGCCCACATATTCAGCCTCTGTTCTCACTTTCAGCCCTCCAGAAACATCTTTTTGCAGTTTTTTTCCTCCATCAGGAGCCTTCTTGATTTGGAGATGTTTCTTAGCTGCTTTTCCATTCTAGAGGGATCTGCCTGTCCCTGCTTAAAGCCTTTCCCCACAAAAGTTCTCCTGTTCTGCTCTTTTGTTAAGACTTTGTTTCACCTTTGTTATGTTGTACTTTTTGGGAAAAATGTTGGATTTTAGGTCAGCAAGACTAAAGGCAGTAAAGATGCCAATTTTTTCTTTTTAGAAGTCATTTTCTGTTGACTGCTATTCTTCTTTTTACTGCTACTCTATTGCTGACTCCTGGAACTTTTTGGCGGCCTGTCTGATGCTAATTGGTGAGTAAACAGGTCTGGTGTGAGCCCCCCCCAACTGCACACAAATACATACACACAGAGGCATACACAAATACACGCGGCCCCCTGGAACCTCTTGCAGGACCAAATGGCTGGCAACGCCTGCCCGCCATCTCCCGCTGAGCCCTGGTGTGCGCTTTGGTGGCTCAGGCTGCTGTTCAAGCCCAGCGGGGGTTCATTCACTCACACATACACACACGCTCACACACATGGATAAAGACGCACAGTCTCCTTGTGTCCCCTGCACACCCGCCACCCGCTTTCACACCCCAGACAGCAGGACAGCAGGAGAACACACACACACACACACACACGAAGGAACAGACAGACGCGGTCACTTTAGAGATGCAGGCCAAACGCTGTAGGGGAGAAAAGTTTTCACTTAAACTGGAGAATTCTCTCTTCATTAGCGCCTTTGGACTTCAGGAAGAGTTCTGTTTATTTGTTCCTTTTCTTTTTTCCTTCTCGCCTTTGTAGTTTTTCTTTCCTTTCCTTCTTTGTCTCTTCCTCTGTTGTTTGGGTACAGTTAGACTTAACTGAGTCAGAAAGTTTTGGCTCAGACGCAACTGCACCAATGCAGCATTTCCAGCGCTCAGGGAGACGCTCCTTAGTCCAGATCTTACCTGTGCAATTTCAATATGCCGATGAATGGAAGCTGAATTTTAAAGTGGTTTTTACCAAACACATTGTTGTGGTTTGCAGTAGTGTTAAGCTGTTATTTATAGTTGAACCTTTGTTAGGTGCAGGCTCTTAAATAAAGTGACAATGTGTTATCCACTGTTGTAGACAGCTGCAGCATCAGTCAGAGGTTATAAACTGATTGGTGCTTCACTCTTCCACTTCCTGCCACTTGTTTTTCTGCACATAAACTGTTAATTGTGATGTAATTTATGTGATCAAACTTCTCACTGAATCCACTAACTTTTTGAGTCCCTTGTACAGTGTTTATTGTGGAAACTGACAGTAATGTGTTGTCCCAGGAGTCTTTGTATGTCTCATTTAACTAATATAGATCAAGCACGTTTTTCATAGCTACCCAGCACCGTCCAGCTCCGTCCTCTCGCTGTGCCACCTCGCTACCCACTAACACAGCATGGTAAACAGGGTGGACATGAAACACAAATCATTTGTGCTGGAGTGACCTCAGACAAGTATGAAAGAGCACCGAAGAGGCCTTTAGATGAGGAGGAGAGAGGAAGAGAGCAGAGGGAAGGTGATGGGAGCAGAGCACAGAGACCCTGCACTGAGCTTCTGTCTGTCTGCACAGCAGAGCTGCTGCTGCTAGCACATCTGTTGCACCATCTGGATCACCCTTCACGTCCACACCATCGCCCCGTTTATACCCAGTCCCCCTCCCATCTCCTGTCTTCTTATTTACCTGTGGTTCCCTTTAACAACCCAGGAGCCTGCTGGTACGCAGAACAAAGATTGAGTGTATAGAGAGAGGAATAGATAGAGGGAGGGAAGCGGGGAGGGGGGGCGAACAAAGGGTTTGTTTCTGGCACATGTCGGCAGCACACATGTTGTCTAAAGAGAGCTGACATCAGAGCACAGCAGGAAGCTGTGGATGGGGAGAGGATGGAGGGGTGGTTGTTCTTTAGTAGCTCGCATCACTTCCTCTCTCTTGCATCCCAACAGACGAGCTGGATAATTAGCTTTCTTGCTCTCCAAATCCTGCCTCTCTGTCCGTCCGTTTCTCCTTCCATCCATCCATCCCCTTCTCTCTTCCTTTCTGCTCCGTCCCACCTTTTTTTCATGCTTCTTTTTTGAGTTAATGTGTACAGAACAGCCTCTAGATGATATCAGATATTTGCGCCCCCCTCCCTTTTGTGCTTCTTCTCTCCATCGCTCCCTCCCTTGTTTTTTTCTCTGTTTGGTTCCAGTGCCAGTTCTGCTGTGTTTCAGTGTCCCATGGTTCTTTTTGGCCTACACATGGCCAGACGCATTCAAAGCCTGTTCAGTTAATTAGCATTCTTCATGCAACTTTTCCAGAACTGACCAAACTTTGTTGACTGTATGTGTGTGTGTGCATGCACGAGTGTGTGCATGCACGAGTGTGTGCATTTGATGTGGTTTTCTGCTCTGTAGTGTCCACGTGTCCTTGGCATCACATAAAACTGCGATCTGGAGGCTGTATTGTGTTTAGTAAAAAAGTGAAGTCACTTTAGTGAAACTGCGTACAGACAGAAGAGTCAGAACTAAACAATATTACTATTGGCCCTGCAAGGCGACATCTGATGCATGTCTGCACCTGCTCCAGTCATGCTGACATTTTTGCAAGAACCAGATAAACTGAGAGAAATAGTAAAAGTGGAGAGTCTGATTTTGCTAACCACAGGAAGATCTTTCAGCCTGGCTCTTCCTTATCCTTTTCCTGTAATTTTCATTCTACTGAAAGACAAAAAAAAGTGTGAGCTACTTTTCAAAGACTGTGAGTCCTTGGTGTTTTTGGTTTCTGCCGACTGTGACAGAATTCAGGAGCAGGTGGATCATTCCCTCCATCCAAGCGACAGCTATTGTTATTTTGAAAGAGCAGACATATGTTGGAGAGTGGAACGTGGATCAATTCAAAGGAATGATGAAAGCCCAGTGTTGGATTGTTCAGAAAGAGGCCCCCATGAATGGATGAAAACGTGGCAGAAAGGGTGGAAAAGGAGAAAGAAAGTACTTTCAAATGAATCCCATCTCCTCTTCTGTGTTTTTTCTGCCTTATTTCAAACTTTAGATTTTCCCTCTGTGTATCTTTTTGCTCTGTCTGTTGTGTCAACTGTTCTGTGTATTTCCACCAAAGCAATTTTGGGAATACAGTGATCCCTCGTTTATCGCGGGAGTTGCGTTCCAAAAATAACACGCGAAAAGTGAAATCCGTGAAGTAGTCAGCTTTATTTTTTTATTTTATTTTACAATGCAGTACTGAACTATAGAATGAAACCAAAAATCAAAACCTGTTTTAAAGCCCAAAATTTGTTTAAAACAATAATTTTAATCTAGTAATACAAGGTTGGAAACATTGTCACTCGCGTATTTCCCAGTCCCAGCTGTGCCTCTTCGTCCTGACTCCGCTCCGCTGGAGCGTCTGTTTCTACTGAAGGCGCAGGAGTCTTTCTCCGAGAGAAGAACATTGTTATGGGTAGTTGTTGGCGCTCTTTCTTTTTCTGAGCAAGAGATTTTTATAAACGGATATGCCACCTTCGATTATATTTGAGAACTGCAATGAACGACTCGCAAAAAAAATCTGTGAAGCAGCGAAGCCGTGAAAGATGAAACGCGATATAGCGAGGGATCACTGTATAGTCAAAGAGGCAAAGGGATCTGGCGGCTGCTGCTGCAGGGTTTGTTACAGTAGTTTTTAATTGTCGTCTGGAACGTAGGTGATTTCTGTGAAATGTGAGACTGTTTGGATGATCTGCTCTTGGAAAGGTACTGTATGTCTATAGTATATGCCATTAATGAAGAACAATGGCATAGAGTTCTCAATATGTGTGTTTTTCCTCCGAGCATATTAGGAAATCCTGGGTTACTGGGTTTAATTAAACACCTATATGCCATTAGCAAAGTGATCGCTCAAATACAATAGAATCATGTTTCATCCACATCAACAAATGCTAACGAGGTATTTTTAGCACATTTGACTATATAGCTAAACAAATTGTTTCACTTATGCTGTTAAAGTAGTCTTTCATTTGATTACTGGTTCTTACGGTGCAGCCAGCATCGCTGGAAACATCCTGACTGTGTATAAATGCATCCATCATTGCTAACAGGAACTAATGCCTTGATCGATTGCAGCTACAGAGGCAGAAAGTCTGCTGGCCAACCAGAATTCCCTGATCAGGAAGCTGAAGAAGGCGTGCTGCACATTATTTTCCAAACTGGAAGAGCTGACAGGAAAGAGCAGGTCAGCGTCGAGTTTTCTCCTTTTCATTCCGCTGTCTCCTGAAGATTTGTGGGCACACAGAAAGTTTTTCTTTTGCAATATCTGAGTTGTTTATTCCATCAGTTCAGAAAGCGTCATCCACCCAAGCTGTTGGGACAGATCACGTCAACACTCTGCATACTGCCTCCCAGTCTGACCTGTTTTCTTGTTAACCTGATGCTACAGTAGTCACAGCAGGCCTGCACAGCTCTCCATCTGGGGTGTGTGTGTGTGTGTGTGTGACAGAGAGAGGGACCCTGGGTCCAGTGTCCTGTCAGCTGTTGGAGCTGTGCTGCACATTAGTCACATGACAGCCCCCAATCTGGTCTTGCCAGACTGCATTGGCTTCACCAACCACAGGAGATGTACACAGTGTACTCACACCACAGTAGCCATTGTTTCAACAAAAAACATACAAAAAACAGCACATTGTTGATTATCCAAAGGATTTCCCACTGTCACAAAGCCTCATACCTTTGTGTATGGATGCATGATTGTGTGTGAGGTAGCTCAATAACATGGCGACGTTGGTCTGTTCTCCACCTCAGGCAGTTGAGCTCCTGGAGTCAAAGCCCATTGTAGCGGTTAAAGTCCTGCTGGACGGCTTCAGTCAGGCTGTGAGACAGTTGCAGCCAGATCAGCAAAAACGCTGTGGACGGAGTGTTGTGAGACAAAGCTTCTCAACGGAACCATGCCGCTTGTTGATCAGCAGGGCAGAGAGTAGTTTCGCTCACGTGTTACTTTTCCTTAACTTTTCTGTGAGTTTCCTGTCTGGAGTCTCCTGTCAGTTACAGCAACAGAAATTAGACGGTATTGGTAATAAAGGACTTACTGGGATGTTTTGGGCCTCTGCGTTATGGTTGAGTTTAACTGTGGACAGTATTGAAAGTTTAATTGACCTTGTAATATGATGTTGACTGAACTTGGCACGAAATTCAGCTTAAGATTTTGTTCTTCACCAGCTAAACTGGTTTGTGTGTTAAACAGGAGTAAGCTGCAGCAGCTGCACCTGGAGAAGCAGCACCTGGAGGAGACGGTTAAGAGTCTGAGAGCTCGCTGCTCTGACATGGAGGACCAGTGCGTCCAGCATGGTCTTTTGCAGCAGCGCATGAAGGCCAGGTATGTACATGATTCACCCAATAGCACTGTTTGTTTGCGTGTTAGCAAACGAACTCGAAATGTTATGAAGAGATTTGAATCAAATCTTACTGTTATGTAACAGACACACGCATGCACTATGGGTATAAGTCCTAATATGTAGGGAAATGAGCTGTTTGGCGGAGGTTTGTGCTGTCAAGAGTGCTTTTTTATGTTATTGCACAAAGGTGAATATTTAAAAGATTATTAGGAATACCAATCCTTGTTTTGCGGGGGCAAAGTTCAAATGTTCTCATATCAGCAAAGCTTTGTTTGGTTGTCTTCTTGACCATACTTCCCCTCCCAAGAACCAGACAGAAGGTCAGAGGTTTAAACTGCAGGCTCTATTTCATCACTAAGATCTGTGTAGGAGAAAATAAAGTTGGCAAATAAACATTCTGTGCTATTAGCTGAATCTTTGATTTTCAAATGTTTCTGCTTTTATTAGTCATTGTTGATGTTGGGCTGAATGTGGGTGAATGTTCCACTCAGAAGAAGGTTGAGACCAGGGTCTCCAAGAGACTCAGCTTAAGATATTGCTCGATGTAATGGAAATATTGAATTATACACCCTATATTTGGCTTAAACTCCTTTGTGTGTGTGTGTGTGTGTGTGTGAGAGAGAGAGAGAGAGAGAGAGATGCGGGGGTCTCACCAAGTGTGGAGCCCAGTTGGAGTGCGTCTCTGCAGGGGGCCTGGCATACAGCCTGGTTCTTCACATGCAGGCGAGTGTGTATGTGGGTGTTGTGTCCCCAAACTGCAGGATTTATACCCCAGTGCCACCCACCTCCCCCCCGCCCCACAGCAACCAGGCTTCCTCTCACACGCACTGGCTCACCTTTTCCTCCCGCTCGCTCCTCACTACTACATATTGTCTCCCACCCACTGTCGTTAACCTGCCGACAGCCAGACGATGCCAAAAAGAACCAAGTTTAGTGAGTCACAGCTGTGTGTCTGACTTTTTGTGCGTTTTATAGAAAGAAAAACAATCCCAAGTTATGGAAGAGTGTGAAGTATGAATATTCTGTATGTTTGTGGGCATATGTTACGCAGGAATTTGTGGACGTGTGTGTGTGTGTGTGTGGGGGATTCTATTGCATGTTCTCAGGAGGTTTAGTAGAGCAGGAATCTGGCTGCCAAAAGTGGATTGGCTGGGAAGTTGGCACCTACAGTAACTTCTCTCTTCTCCCAACTGCACCATGATAATCACTCTTGGCATTTATTGAGTTTTATTTTCTGCTTTGACTAACTGGGTTGATGAATCCTCCTGATATTTTAGAAGTCTCTGGAGTTCAGTCGTACAGGAGGTCATGTTTGGAGCGCCCGACGAGCCGTTTGACCACATTTCCCACTTTAGCAGAAGGCAAAGATCATTTTGTAAAAGCATGTTTGTATTAATGTTGATGCATGAAGACATAAATGCTGCCATGAATGCTTCTTTAAGAGGTTTGGAGACACACAATATCTGTGTCCATACGTAGCATATAAGTGAGTTGGTTCCTGCAGGGCCTAAAGACTTGGTAGGACCCCTGCGGTGTCGCGCGGAGTTTAAGGTGTACGTGTTAACAAGCTGGTGCAAGTGGTTCCTCTATCCAGCGCCCCGTCCCTCCCCACAGTCTCTCCATCGGCGTGCAATCTGTGCTGCGAAGAGCGGCAACAGCGCACCACGCACAAAACATTTGGAAAATCAGCTTGATTTATTTTTACACGGGCGAGCTGAATGCCAAACTACACAGGGGTTTTTAGCACACAATGTTTTTCTCCACCATTAATTTTTTATTTCAGGTTTTTTCCTGGAAATTAAAGGATGGAACAGAGCGGAGAGGTGCTGGAGCGAGTTTATCTATTAATGATGATTATTATATGTGTTCAGAACATTTTAGCTTCAGGGTTACACATTTCATTTAATGCAAACATTTATCCTACACAAATTCTCCATATTTTTGTGAATTATTTTTTTTCTATGTTGACAATTAATCCAGTAACACTCATTAAAAACAGTAACATTTTTGCCATAATACCTAATGCAGATTTCCTAATCTAAATCTAGTTTGATAGCTGTGAAAATCAATGAATTAATTCTCATAATGATGAACCTTGTGGACACTTGTGACATTTCATTTTGGTTACCGTGACCATTCTCTGCAGGGTTTATGTTTCTCTTTACTTTTCTGCGATAGATTTTTCATTTTATTGAAGTTGCTGTGAAGCTGCTTTTTTTTTTTATTGTTGGATTTTATGTCATATTTTCTCTGGGATCATGAAAAAGACATCTATATTTATCTCTTGTTTATTGGTAAAGGGAAGAAATCCCACCAGAAGTCAGATCTGTTCGTTTGAGGATGCGTGCTGTGAAGGAAATACAGAAAGTTTGTGTTTATTCTTCAGAACTGCAGTTTGAAGCTTTTTCTCAGTCATCTCCATTTCATTCAACCTTTCTGCCCCGTCCACCCTCCTTCTCCTCCTTTACTTGCTTTATCCTTCCTAACTCCTCTCCTCTTTTACTCCTCCTCCTCCCCTCTACAATCTGCACAGAACACCACGCAACCTTTTCTCACCTCACAGCTGTTCGCAGGCTGTTTCACCAATTATCACTATGCATCTATACACTGAGGTCACACACACACACAGCATAACACCACCGCTTGCTTAACCACACATCGTGACAGCAGAGCGTTTGTCAGCGGCGTGTGTGTATGTGAGCACACAGTTGACTGCGTAACCCTTTAAGCGGAGCAGCAACATATACGCAGATGTGCCTGCAGATCCACAGGCGTCAGCGGGCCATATGGCCCCCATGAAGAAAGATGGTGCGTGCTTCTGGAGAACAGGGACAGAATGGAGCGAAGGATTGAGAGGTGGAGGGCCATGTGTGGTATGAGCTGTGCAAGCAGTTGTTGAAGTATGTGCGCCTGTGGACGTGTGTGTGTGTGTGTGCGCACGTTTGCACCAGAGGCTCCAGGAGATTGGTTAATGGAACAAATGGTCGCGGCGGGCTGGGGAAGAATGAACAGGCTTGCTGCTACCGCGGGCGTACAGCGAGCCGCGGGCGAGGGCTGTTTCATCTGGGCTCCTGCCACACACACACACACACACACGCCCTCTGTTAAACCCTTCTCTGTCCTCCCCCCTACTCTGAAACACACAGTGTGCTGCCATGCCCCCGAAGCAAAAGGACGCAACGCACAAAACTTTTCATTTGCAAATTAAGTTGGCAGAGTCTGTGCAGGAGGGCGGCAGCTTTAATTTGTCTCATCTCTTGTGTCTGTGTGTGTTTTGCTCTGTATATGTGTTTGTGTGTGTGTGTGAGTGTGTGTTTGTGTGTGTGATTTGCAAGGAAATGAGGAAGAAGACATAAAAAGAAAGCCGAGTGTGTGACAGCATTTACTCGCCGTAGCAGCTCTCTTTATTCACCCTTTATTAGATGCATTTATTTTTGTCTTCATGCCATTTTCCAGTTAAACACAGTTTCCTTCCAAGGAAAAAAAACAACATTTGTATTAAGTAAATAAATTAATCTCATTCCTATTTTACACTTCACAGCATGTCACGGACAGAGAAACTTTAGTCCACATTAAATTCTTTTCATTTCTCTGTCACGTCTGTCCGTCTTCTTCTGTTGTCACCTCCTGGTGGCGCTGTCATCATCCACCCTTCGCCTTCCTCTTCCTCTCTTCTTCATCCTCTCTATCTTGAATTTGCCCAGCTGGCTTCTGTAGCTGGGAGCGACTGCGGGGCGGCCCGCTGTAGGAGCATTGTCAAACGGTGGCTTTACAACTCCGTCACACACACACACGCGCGCGCGCGCACGTGCAAACGCACACACAGGCGCACAGATTTGCAGCTCAGATGTCAGGCTGTAGCCAGAGGCTTGCAAGCTGGAGCGTTAAATGTGCAAAGCGTCACATCTAAAGCCCCAGTCAGTGATACTCACTAACGCTACTTCATAAAAGTGCAACGAGGAATCGAGCGCACGAACACCTGCCCCTTCCTCAGAACGCGTTAAAAGTAGAAAACGCGCGCAGGATACACACAGGACGTAAAGAATCAAGGCAGCCCCACAGCTAACCAACAGTCAGACTCTGAACGGCTGCCTGCAGCGGCGCTCAATCCTCTGTTAACGCGGCGATGCAGCGAAACGTCTGTTAGAAGTTTAATTCTCTAACTTTCATTTAAAGTTGAAGATTCTCTCGAGCAACACTGCTGCTGTCGCTGCTCGCTGGTTAAAAAATAACCTTTAACACCTTTTATGTTAATGTAGTTATTTATGAGCCCCTCCAGACAGCACAAACCTAAATTTAAATACAAAATGACTTCAAAAAGAGATGATCCAAATTAAATATGAATATCATTTTTTATAACTTAAAATCAGACACAGGCACCCCTGTAACTGCCTCTCAGTGCATTTAAAAAAGGCGCTGAAATTAGGCTTGAATAAATGTGCACGTACATTTTACAACAGTGGTGAGATCGGTGAATTTATGAAAAACATTAAAATTATCTTAAACGCCTTATTCTCCTGTGCATCACTTAAACAATTAAAACATTTAAAATAGCTGTAATGCATGAAGTCAAATATCTCTTGTATATATTATTGTTTAATTGAGGGGAAAAAGTGAAAACATGGAAGGTTCCTGTCAGTCAAATGTTGGACTTGGCAGGTAACAAATTAAATAAATACGGCGAACGAAAATGGATGTCAAACGGAACACATGTCGACCTCGTCCCGATCAAAACACACAGCGTCACCGTGGACGGTCCCATGTCAAATGTGCACATTAGCAAGAGCAACAACTGGCATGGCAGGTTGGTGGAGGGAGTGAGGCGCCGCCCGCAGGCACACGCTTTCAGGAGTGCAGTGGTGAGCCGGCCAAGACTTAGCTCAGCACTGGGGTGTGAGGGTGGCAATGGTGGGCCCCGGATTGGGCGAAATATGGTTGTGTGTGTGTGTGTGTGCGTGTGGGGCAGCTGTACCCTTTGCGCCCCTGGCAGTGTTGCTGTAACCAGGCAAGCCAAGGCCGTCTGCCTGCATTCTTCACCCCCGAGGCCCCCTGCCTGCGACACACAGGCACAGACACACGCAGATAGTCAGATTATCTATTTAATGAACTTTTTAAGGTATAAATGACTTTCTTTTTTTGTCTCGAAGGCAATGTTGCCTTCAAAACTACAGTTTCTGATCAGGTTGCCTTCTTGATGTTCCCAACAGGGAATAATTAACTTCCATTAAAATAATCCATCTTATTTTTGTCTGGTAGACAGTGACAATGGCAGACACGTTTGCTTGGGCATCTTCACAAAAGCCTTCTGCCTTTTCTTTTTCCGTCCCTCTGATATGATGTTAGCGCTTCCCCCTTGGACTGAGCCTTTAGGAAAGTCGCTCCCACCTGTAAATAAATATGCAAACACAGAAAAACATTCACACTCTAGCTTTGGGCTACAACCCATGTAAACCACAGAGAGGGAAGTGTTTGTGTGTTGTAATTAATCTCCTTTCTAGCGGCAGTTGATGCCGAGTGGCGGTTGGAGGTGCAGAGTTTGTTATCAGGGCTGTCGGGGGAAATTACTGCCTCCCAGTAAAACTTGCTTCAGAGCAAAATACCTGTTTTCTGCTGTACAGCAACTAATCTGGAGGTTCTTTTCAGGTGTTCTGGGATGTTTAAGGGTGTTAAAATATGAATATTTCAGCAGACGCATCTGGTGCAGTTGGGCATCATATCCAGCAGGGGGCGACCTTTCATCAGCTCGGCAGATTGGCCCGCTTTCTTTGAACCCCCCCCCCCCCCCCCCCCCAAACACCCCAGCGTCCTCATGAGTGAAGCACAGAGGTGACGGCTGCTGATTCTAGTCTCTCTCGTTCTTCACCCACCACCAAACTCACTCGTTCATGTTTCCTCATCCGTCCATGAATGCGTCCCAGCTTACGTCTCAGGCCAAAGTGAAGCGTGTGTGTGTGTGTGTGTGTGTGTGTGTGTGATTGTCAGTGTGGGGTAGTGCAAGGGCACTAAGCTGTATTAAGCCCTAATTAATGAGTGTGCCCATTGATGGGGGCCAGTTATTGGATTTAGCTGCTGGAAGTAGCACTGTCTTAATCACACACACACAGTTGAAGCAAGAGCTGTATGTAGAGACAGATCATTTGTGTTTAGAAGGCCAGAGGTGGCTGATCGTGTGTGTCTCTCTGTCAGAGTTGCAGCCTTATTTGCTACATCACATCTCTCTTCAGCTTCTAACCTGCAGCTGCTTCGACGTCGCAGGCCACGACCCGACCATCTGACTCCCTGGCAGCCTGTGCCACTCGCCGACCGCCATGTAACACTCCCTCATGCTTCGGGCTCCTGTAATTCAGCCCAGTTCCACAGTTGTTTTGTACACTTTAATAGGGTGTTCTACGCTTTAAAGAGTTTAAAAATCTTCTTAGAAGTCTCACAAATACTCCATCACTTTGGAAATGTCATGTCTGTGTCTGTAGAGACTTTAAGAAGCTGATCGATGGTAGATTGATGGTAAAGGTGGTGGAACTCTTCTGAGAGGAACCTGGAGGACGAAAGCCTGCAGTGGAGGACAGGACAGAGAGGACAGTAATGAGGGAGAGCAGATTGGGAGGGAGTGTTGAGATGTTCTCCTCCTCCGTCTGTTAGACACACAGGCGGCACTATCACTGCCAACATGACCAGCAGGGCAGGGGCATCTGTCCCCCCCCCAAGCTACCCCTCTCTATCTCCTTCACCTCCCCAAGAGTCACAGCTCTCTTCATCCCCCTTTTCTTTATCAGTCGCTCTGACTGTTTTCTGAACCTGTCGGAACGGCGACGGAAGCGTTTCACATCAGGCTCAGGATTTTAAAGCATTGTTGCTTTTTTATCTCACACTTCAGAAGCGACGCCTCCTTTTGACGGGTGGGAACATTAGCTTCTCTAAGATATGAACCGCTGTTGACCCGCTTTGATTGGAAAGTGACACTTGTTCAAAGCTACGAACGCTGTTGAAAGGGAAGAAGTTTGTTAAGTTGACAGCAACTTGTGTGTTACATGTGGCCCAGATTCACCCTGAACTCAGAGGTTCAGCAGAAATTGTACTTTCTGTCTAAGTTTTTAAGTATTTTTCAAAAGATTCCGGGAACTGACCTGATCATGAGTCCATCCTGCTGTCTTCACACCAGCGTTGATGGCTGGATCAGTGGCGACAGACCGTGTGGTTCTGGTTCTTCCAATATTTACAACATTTGGTTGTGTTAAACCCCCTCACACACTCTTGGTCAACACTCATCTGTGTGTGTTCTGCAGACTGCAGCAGTTGGACCATCACTGTCGGAGCAGCGCCCAGCAGGTGTGTGAGCTGCTGGCCAAACAGAGCCAGCTGATGCAGGAGAGGAAGATGCTTTCCGAGGAGCTGAGGAACCAACACACGGAGGTACCTCGCAGGTCCAGAGCTGCAGCAGCACATCTGACAGATCACAGAAATGATCTGTTCTTGTCTTTCTGTCCCTGTAGGTTCCAAACGTAGCCCACACTCTGTCCTCGTGAGCCACTTCCTCCTCAATGCAGTCTTGGAGTTTTCTGTTGCGCTCCACAGCTCCAACTCAGGGTGACTTTGTGTTTACATAATAGATTTTTACATTAGACTCTTTTGGATCAACTACAATGTTTTTCTGTATTCATGTAAATGACAAAAAATATATAAATTTGTATAAAAAATGATAGATCAAACACTGGAAGATGATGAAATCTTGTCTTCTTTCTTTAACTTTCAAACTGCAAAATGTTGAAAACTAATTAAGAATTGCATTTGAAAACTCCTTGACCCCAGAATTTAAAGGGCTCAAATGGTCCCCCTCCAGAACCAGCCTCACTGTTGCCCTCTGGTGGCTGACTGCAGAAGCCAATCAGCCCCTCCTCTCGTGTTACCCGTTACAACTGAGAACCAGATGAACCGACCGTTTCGTGAGTAGGGGCAGTGAAAGGAAAGACAGCTACACGTTTGCAGCAGATTGACGGTGCTTTATTGAAGCTGTTTGTAAGAAGGAAAATAATGTGCATCCCTATCATATACATTTCATGTGTAAAAATACTAAGGATGTACAGTGTAAAAAACAGCCTCATGTTGATGGTAATTTGTTGTTTTCACATCCTTGTGGCCTCAGTGGCCAGCAGCACCACTTCCTCACTGCACAAGGGACAGAAAAGAATGGCCGTTGGAACAATCTGCCCAGTTTAACGGGAGAGAAAACGGGGAACGTGGCTCCGCTCTGCAAACAGTTTTCTACAAATGTCGCGTCACTGTAAAGCTGCAGTAGATGGACGTTAAACTTAAACCACACATGGTAACAGTTGTACATATTAGCCACTTGTTTTTTCTTTTTTTGTTTGCTGTTTGTGAATAAATGCATCTCATGCTTGTTCATGTTACTGCTCATGAGGACAGTAGATGAGCGCCGGGGAGGGGAGAGGAGGAGGAATGAGCGCGGCATTTTAGCAGCACCGCCGTCCCCTCAACAAGGAGGCCAGATCAGTGCAGAGCAGGTCTGTGAACACGGCGCCGCCCTGCCATAGACTTACACGTGGCTTCAGCTGAGGCCACAAGTAAAGCTGTGAGGAGGTTTTTGAGCCTTTTTCTGGTGGAAACACTCAGGTGAGGTTACAGCCACACGTCAACTGATTCAGAGGAGAAACCAAACAGATCAGGATCAATGAGCTCCGTTTAGAGGAGTTTAAAGAATTTCCGACCTTCAGCATCAGCCTCTTGTGAAGAGTTTTAGTGGGAAAAAAAGCAAAACTCTTTAAAGCTCTCCAGGGGAAGGAACCGGCCACTTCAGTGGAATTGACTGAGTTTTTCCCCAAACTGCTTTAGGCTCTGACTAATTTTCTGAAAACCTCCAAAAGGGTGACCCACAGCCTCCTCTGCAGTGGCTGACTGGGCTCTGGTGAGTGGGACACCATCGAGGCCTGGCCAACTCCAAACATCAGAGCAGCGTAAAGCTTGTATGTAGAAGAGGAGATGTACTTTAAAAAAAAATCTTCAGTTTAGTCAAAGCATACAGAAGCTTAAAAAAACCCTCAACGTTGCTTCCAAGCAGGCTGAGTCAGATTCCTCAGAATCATAAAAAGTGATGGACGCGGAGGTGCCAAAGCTTCAAAGTAGGATTTTATGAACTCTTGGTTTCTGATGATTTTGGCGGTAAGCATGTACAACCCGAACCCCTCAGTCACTTGCAAACCTTGGTCAAATCAAAGCTGAAATCTTTCCAGAGACTTGCAGAGTTTGTTTTTTTGCCTGCGGATGGTGCCAGCTGGGAGCGACCGGACCGTTTTGGCCGTGCCAGACAGGCTCCGTCGATCACAGAGGCGTATTTTTCATGAGAGTTCTGAGTGCCGCTGACACGGGACTGGTTGTGCGGACAGAGGAGCGCCACAGCATGCAGGCCAGTGCCATTTGGTTTTTTTCAATTTCTGCCCTAAAGCGCCTTTGCTAGCTAATAGCAAATTAATGAATGTGCAAGAGTAACGCATATGGAGCAGCAGGAAAACAGGTAAAATGTGGAATATAAGAGATATCTTTTCTTTTTTTAAAAAAAAGAGGCATTTATTCTTCCAACAAAGACTGAAAACTTAAACTGCAAAGTGAAACACACACCCTCTTAGTGCTAAAAATAAAATAAAAGAAGGGACATCAAATAAATTAAATTTTTAAAAAAAATTCAAGTTATCAATCTGTGATAATAATTAAAAACATTCAAATAAATATACTGGAATAGAGTTCTCTATGTACATCCCCTTAAACTGTCCCCCAGTTACTGAAGGTGACGACCGTGGACATTTCACTTAAACGCTGTCGCTAATCTCAAACAATTTTGGACACGATTTGTGCTAAACCATAAGGCTAGCGGCATTTAAAGACAAAACTGAACGTTGGGATGTGACCAAACAAAAGATGAGAAGCGCCAAACGACAGCAGGCAGACCAGGGATCGCCCTAATTGAACTGACCTGAATCCAAACAACTGACCGACCTTACAGACTCTTCCAGTCACCTCCCATCAACGCCAGGAAGCACACTTCAACCTTTTCCAGACGCTTTCTGCTCCACTTCCACATCACCCCTGAACTCTAAGGTCTTCCATCATTCGTCCCGTCACCTCTTGGCTGTCGCATTATGGTCACAAATCAACAACACGCAACAAAACACACAAAAAGATCATTCTAATAAAGAACGAAGCAGGAAAGCTTTCTGCTCTCCCTCCTACATTCTTCAGCCATTTCTTAAGATGCTTTTCCCTCTCAAGAAAATCATATATATCCTAGAATAATGTAATAGAAAAAGTTAAATAGAAACCTGATGAGTAGAACAATAAATAAAACATGTATATTATAACCATAGCTGTGTTTGGTGTAAACCAACTACTTTTTTTGCGTACCTCCTTGTAGATCTCTCATAAGAAAATCAGCTGTGACTAATGTATAATAAATATTTCACCGCTCATCCTTCTCGTCACAATGCCTTCCTGTCTAATACGGTGAATTCTGCTGCAGGTTCCTTTTCCTGCATGAGGTACAGCCGTGTGGTTCTGGACAATGTGTGTTAAAGCTCTTCATCATCAACATAAAGTACCATCGGTTTCATTTTTTTCCCTTTTAGGGGCGCAAGAGAATTAAACTCAGCAGGAGTTTGGAAGTAAATGAGTTAATAAAACTTTTGTGGTGGGAAGGGGACATTCAAATGAGCCGCGCTCCTCTCAGTTTCACCTCTGCGCTGGTGGATATCATCCGTCGCCTCACATTGAATTTTGGGTAATGTAGTTCCCTTTGGGGCTGCTGTGATTTGAGGTGCGTTCTTTAAAACCCATGATTGACATCGATTCCCGACACACACGCACGCACGCACACACATCCTCTCATCTTAATCTACACGGTCGGTGTGTACAGTATATAGCAGCACATGAGTAGCAGCAGCAACTTCCGCTCTCCAGCCATACAGGTAGAAACACAGAAGGTTAATGAGTTGCTGGCGCTTGTTTTGTCATCTGCAGCATTAAGCTAGTCATGTAGCACCGGGTTTTAGTGGGAGCTGTAGGAGCGAAGCAGTAATACCTGCAGAAGTTGTGGTTGTTGGAATAGCAGCAAGAACATTGAATTGCTCTGAGCAAACCTGAGACAAATCCTCCTTTATGTCCAGAAGTGTGCAGGATTCTATTAAATGCCAGGCAGCCTCAGTGAGCCCCAGAATTGTTCTATTGAAAGGATGTGAAATCGGACAAGAGTGTCTCATTATGTCTGTAAAAGCCTGAGATAAATATGGTCACGGCAGTTTGAGTTTAAGTTACTTCGAAACCACGCACGCACCCCGAGGAAACGAGGAAAAACCCTAAAACGCATCAGCTGACGCCAGAACTCCATCAACACTGAGTTGGTTTAAAGGAACGAAACACGTCAAAACACAGCAGGCTGGCGACGCTCCCGTCTTTAAAGGGGTCAGGATAGAACTGATGTGGAACCAGAAAATGGGTTTGAATAACCAAAGGCTGACCAGAGAGGTGAAAGAAGGAGGAGCTAAACGGCAAAACCCTTCAAGTCACGGCCATTCTGGGTCAGTCCAGACTGCTTCCTCAGCGCCGACGACCTCGGGGAGCAGTTTGCTCGATGGCGTCACTGCGATGGACAGTTCATTCCCGGCCACTGGCAGAGTAGGAGAATTGTGGGAAGTGCGGTCTTCTCTCGTTGTCGAGACAGTCCATCCCGTCCTCGTCAACTGCGGATCAACGTGAGACGGGTGATGAGTGATGGTTACACGTGTGTGTGTGTTGAGGTGCAGGTTTAAACACACTTAATCTGACGCAAACTCTGCGCGACCTACAAAACGAGCGGAACATCACATTCGCTCCGAGGAACGCGCTGGTTCCGCTCATGAATAATTTAGCGCCGGGGTCCTGATTTTGAACGTCTGTGTGCGGCGGCCTGAGGAACCACCCCGAAACACTCCAATAAACAGACTTTTGAGTGCTCCTGCTCAAGCAGAAATATCCCATCTGACATTTTCTGCCAGGATGAAAACAACCTACATTGTGTCTTGGGTTGGATTTGAAAGGTTGAAGCACGCTCACATTTCTCCGGAGGAGTGATGGTGATGGTCTGGGCCGTGAACTCCTCGTCAAAGTATCTGGTGTCTGTCTCCGACGTCACCTGAGGCTTGAAGGGAGGAACCAACTGAGGAGGAGACCAGAAGAACCTCAAAACAAGACCTCCCTGCAGTCTTTGAGCCATCTTATTGTGTCTCACGCTACCTTTTTATCGTAGACGTCCTGCCAGTCGATACCCGAGAAAAAACTGTGCCTCATTATTTCTTTAGCGTCGTCTGGTCCTCCACCAAGGCTGAACAAACGGGAGAAGGTTGGTATCACTTGCAAAAGTTTGCTGCTTTTGTCATCGCTGCCATTTTGCCACGTACCGTTTGTTGGGGTCTTTGATGAGCAGGCCGGACAGCAGCGACTTGGCGTCAGAGGACAGCGTGCGCGGGAACTTGATGTCCTCCATGAGTATGAGTTCAAACAGCTTCTCGTGGTCCTGGTTGTAGAATGGCAGGCGTCCACACATCATCTCGTACGTCACCACACCCAGACCCCACCAGTCCACCGCCCGGCCGTAGTCATTGTCCTCCAGGACCTGCGGAGAGAAATGAAGAATTCCCAAAATAAAAACAGTCATTGAAACGTCCAGAACTAATGGACATAATGAACATTTGCAGAGGTACACATCATGGGATGGCAGGTCTTCAGAGGCCTCACAGTAGCAGAGCCCACCAGATGCCCTTCCTGGGTCCTACCAGCTTTCCCTATCTAATGGATCCTCTCTTGGCAGGAACAGAGAGAGAAAAGTCCAGGATGTGGGTCAGAGCCGGAGTCTGGGCCACCTTCCTGCCCGCTCTCCTTCCTCCTGTCTTCCTTTTGCCTCTAATCATGTCTTGCCTCACTCTTGTTCCTTCTCTCTCATCCTCTCCTGTGCCAGTTCCTTCACCCTTGGAGGAGCGAAGACGTGGAGAGAGGCGGTAGAGAAAGGTGTTCCAGGAGCTTTTAGAGACTTTTAAAGTGATCACAAATGTGGATGAACGTGGCGCACACACACCCACACCCACACCCACACACACACACACACACACACACACACACACACACACACACACACACACACAGAGGCCTGGACAGCAGCCAGAATAGCATATGTTGTTCATCTCACTTATAAAACATCTCACTAACTGATGATACTGGAGCAGGCAGAGCAGATACGAGCGCATCAACGGTTATTTAAGCAAAACAATTAAAGGCTAATGTGGATTAATCGAATACTGTTGGCACCAGTCAGTGTGTTTACTGATGTAAATATACAAAATTTAGGAAAACAGGCCTCAAACCCACAGTTATGCTGTTAAAGTACTGTAAATTACAGAATAATCACAACAGATTTGTCTTTCCCTGATGTTACAACCCTAATTTTAAAAAGCCGACACCGTTCGCCAGCTGAGAGAGATGATGAAGAGAATACAGGTTTAGAGCGCTGCCTTTCACACACTGGTATGCATCAAGTGTGTATGTGTGTGTGAAGAAGACAGGTAAAAAGAACTTCTTAAACTAAAGACACGAGGGGCTAGTCCAGTCCCGGTTCCCATCGAAACCACCATGTTGCAGCTCAGGAGGGGGGGGGCATGGCAGACTGGATGGGATTAACTGGGGCAGGATGGGTGCACATGGCCCTTGGCGGTACCCAGATCCCAGGCAGGAACCGAGGGACGGTCTCTCTCTCTCGCACACACACGCACGCACGCACGCACACACACACATACACACACACACACACACACACACACACACACACGTTGACCTTCCTCCTTAGTGGCATTTTTCCGTTTATAGTGTCACCATGTTTTAGTAAAAGCTGACAGTGCTGCTAATGCTAAAATGATGAATAACAAAGCCAAACATATACAACATGCAAACAAACACCAACACAACACACAAATATGTGGTAACAACCCAAATCTTCTCTTCAACACTTCGGGTCTGAGAAAGAAGGGAGAAAACACGTGTTGTCTCTGATCTGCTTCCATCTCTTTACACCGACCAAACACTGCTCATTGTTCCTTCATCACACCTTTTTTTATTTGCTTCTCTCTTTAAGACGTGAAAAAAAAATCACTTCCATCCACTGTTTTCTGGGTCGGTGTGGCTGTCGCGGCTCACTCGTGCAGCAGCTTCTTTCGCTGCTCGTCAGCTCTGATGGCAAACACGGGGATGCCTCCATGTCTCTCCTGTAACCCTGAAATTTTTCCTCTCCCTTCTCATCTTCCTCTGTCTTCACCCCCACCACCCCCCTTTTCTGTTTTTAATCCTGGCTACTTTGCATCTCTGTAACTTGGCTCAGAGCGGACTGTGTTATTTTTACATGCGGGCGGGCGAGCGAGCGAGCAGAGCGCGCGGGCGGGCGGGCGGGCGGGCGGGTGAATGGCGGCGGCGGTGGTGTAGATTTCCAGGTTTTTTGTGAGCACCTTCCTCCAACCTCGCCCATCTGCCGCCATCTGCCTTTCTTTAGCCCGCACTTTCTACTGCAATCACACGCGCGCAAACGCGCACGCAGAAATGTGCACAGAAGCACATCTTGTCAAAAATAACTAGCAGCCTACCAATCAGCTTTTGGCACCCAAAGGAAGACACTTAAAAAACACAAACTGCTGCGCCAAATTGTCCTCCATACTTTTCAAGTATGTTGTGTGGTATGTTGTGTGGTACACCCCCATCTCACCCCCACCCCCCACCCCCCACCCCCCATCGCCTGGTCTGAACCACCCACGGTTCCGCCACACTGCTGCCAGTTGATTTACCGGCCCTGGAGGGAGGCAGTGCTGATGGTTGGACAGAGGATGGCTGCAAATGTTAATTCAAGAATGTTCTTCTGTACAGGAGAGCGAGAGAGAGAGAGGGAGAGATGGAAAGAGACAGAGAGAAAGAGGGAGACCGAGACAGAGAGAGGGAGAGATGGAAAGAGACAGAGAGAGAGAGACAGGCAGAGAGAGAGAGAATCCCAACATTACGGAGCATCTTTCACCAAAAAAATGTGAAAACGAATCAAAGGTGGATGCAGAATACTATAGTCTGTAGGATGAGAGGACCTTGGATCAGAACACGTGGATGATAGATTAAAGATAGATTATTGTATTTGCTACTCTTTAGTGCCTATAATTTGAATATAATGTGGCTTCTCTCCCTGGTGGTGCATTTCTTCTAGTAGTAACAGAAATGGTGACATTTTCCTCATATTGTTGTTGGACAAACGAGACCACCAAGGTTACTCTGCTGCTGCCCTCGCTGTCGCGTGAAAAAACAAAGCAACAAGGGAGACGGAGGCCTAAAAAAAGTGTAAAAAAAAAAAAAAAAAAAGCAGAATGTGCTGATTGTGAATCACTGCAATATTGGAAGAAAATAAAGGAGAAGAACAACAGAAAAAGCAAGGTTACCTCTGGTGCCAGGTATTCTGGGGTGCCACAGAAGGTCTTCATGGTGGCGGCGTCGGTGATGCCCTCCTTGCACAGGCCAAAGTCTGTGATTTTCATGTGTCCGTCTTTGTCCAGCATCAGATTCTCCAACTGAAAGCAGCGAAAGAAAGAGTGGGTTGATGCCTGTCAGGGCTGGAAGGGAGTCAACATCACAATCGACTTCTTCTGTGGTAGAGCTGAGAGGTGATTAACGCAAACGTGAGGCGGAGGAGGGAATGGAGTTGCGGGCCTGAAGCCACTCAACATTTGAATTTTAATGGCCAGAGTGGTTTGGTGATCTGACCCTCTGGGTGGCGCTGGGGTCCAGGCTGACCCACAGATGCTCAGATGGAGCCGTCTACCTCTGTGGCATCGGCATCAGCACCAGGGTTAGACCCCCCCCCCCACACACACACACACACAATTTCTGTTTCTCATGTTTACCTTCAGGTCCCGGTACACAATTTTGGCTGAATGCAAGTAGTCGAGAGCAGAAACGATTTCGGCGCCGTAGAAGCGTGTGCGTTCCTCTGAGAACACGCGCTCTCTGGACAAATGGAAAAACAGCTGCGGGAGAAATGAGGATGAGAGGGGAAGAGAGAGAGGGAGGTAGAGGTAGAGGGGGGAGACAGCAGGGACGGCACAGCAATAATTACTGATTTATTGGAGGAAATTAGCACAACACAAACTGGCTGCTCGCACCATATTGAGATGATAGATAATGGAGGAGAGGGTGAGCGGGGCCGGGCGAGCGAGAGGGGCTCGCGTGGAGAGGGGCTCGCATGGGGGCCCTCGGAGGAGGGTGGGCGGGCGGAGGCGCTCGGCAGCTGGCGCCTCATCTCGCCGCGCACAAACTCGCATTCCTCTTCCACACAACCCTCCGGGCCGGGCTGACACGGCGCTGGCGCCGAGTTTGGCAACGGGGGCCAAATCAAGGGTTTAATCAATACACTAGTCTAGTTAAAGACAGGCCGACCACTACAGCCTCAGGTGCCAACACACACTCTTACACAGACACACACACGCACACACACACATCCCAGCAGCACTCATTACTGGACTAACTGGTCTCACCCCCTGAGCCTTCGTCTTCGTTTGCTTCGTTCAGAACCCCACATCTCTTTGTTTCTGGCGCACAACATGTTTTCATACATTTACCACTTCAACTTGTTTTTTTTCCCCCAGGTGCCCCCTCCTCCTGCCCCTCATCAGCTGTCAATTCATCACTGTCGTGCAGTTACACATGTGGCACCGAAACCACAGCCTGCTGTGGCGGCCCAGCAGAGGCACAAATTACACGGGAGGCCAAGGGCCACGCATCGACGCATTAATTGTTCAGGGAGGTTTGCATATGGCCGCTGGAGTAACACACTCACACACCACCCTGCTCAAATGCTGTGTGTGGTGTAAGATACGGCAACACGACAGGTGGGCCTTCATCAGTGTACTGGCAGCTGCGTCTGTGGCAGGTTTGTAATGGGTTCTCTGTGTGTGTGAGAGAGAGAGAGTGTGTGTGTGTGTGTGTGTGTGAGAGAGAGAGAAACATTTGGGCACAATTTCTCCACCGAGGTAAAAATTAGCCGTGTGTGTTCATCGAAATATTACCCTGTTTAGTGGCGTTTGCTGTTGTTTTCTCTTCCTGTGCGTATGTGTGTGCACGTGTTTGTGTGTGTGTTCTTTCTACATGTTAAGAACCGAAATACTCATTCTAATAGCAAAGTGAGCACATTTTAGCTGGTCCTAAAAGCAAGACCTGGTTTTAAGGTTGAAGTTAAAGCTGGGTTTAGGTCAGGGTTAGTTGTGATGGCCAGGGTTAGGAGCTGGGTAGTGCATGTGTATTTAAACTCCTCACAAAGTTAGAAGTACAAGTGCATGTGTGCGCGTGTGTGCTCAGGCCTGGCAATGGCTGAACTGCTTGACTGGGAGGGGAGCAGGTGATAGTTCCACTCAGGGAATGAACCAAGATTGCGAAAAACGGGCCGATTAAAAACCCGAGAAGTGAAGAAGAGGGAATCCAAACTCATTTAGTCTCCGACTGTCATCCTGGCTGAATCTGCCCCATCGGTGTGGTTATAAATATGCACGTGTGGGAGAGGGGTGGAAAATAAAAGGAAGCCAAGAAGGCGAGCAAGAGGCCAGTTGGTTGGAAAAGTAACTGTTGGAGAACAACTGAACAATCAGGAACTTTCACAGCTTCTAATGAGTGTTTCCCTCCATTAAATAAAACAAACATCTACTGTTCATCAGCGTGAGACCTTTAATGATTTAGACCATCATATTTAAATATGTACACTCAGAAGAGTATTTAGAGCTGTGGTTTAATACAAATGTACCATGTGTTTGTGAGCGTGTGCATCTGTCAGGCTCTTACCTCTCCTCCATTCACATACTCCATGACAAAACACAGGCGGTCTTTCGTCTGGAATGAATACTTCAGTGACTGAAATGAAAACAGCAAAGGTTAAAAACAAGAGCTGATGCGTGTTCTGGTGTGTGTGTCTGATGCAGTTTTCTCATCAGCGCAACAGGAAAAGTACGGAGTGTGATGCCCCACTTGTGGGTTCCAGCGTCAACAGCAGGAACGACTGTTGTTCCTCCGTAGCTTCATACTTTTGTGTCTGTATTTGCTTATTCAAAGCACCAACGTCTGAATGTTTTCTTAGGCTGCTCAACAAAAGAACAGTTGGCCTGGGCCTCTTTGTGGCTGCAGGTGTGACAGCGGTAAACTCAGACACGTTCTGTAATTGCTGTGAACAGCCATGTGTGTGAGTGTGTGTGTTGAAAATAACCTGCAGCTAATGTGTGTGTGTTTGTCAAAGATGAGAGTGTAAAGCTAACAGATGCAGGTTGCTATTATGGAACAATTTGGTGTCTAACTCGTAATTAGCCTCCAGAGACATTGTATGTATGGGATCAATATGGTGCGTGTGGGCCCATGTGACACGGACTCGGCTGTCATTTGCACATGCACCACGCAGGCTTGGCGTGCGCAGCCTGAGGTACGTACGGTGAGGAAGGGGTGTCTGGTGTTCTTCAGAACTCTGCTCTCCGTGAGCGTGTGAGCAACTTCGTCCTGCACAGAGAGAAGGAACTAAATCCCAACTCAGTAGAAACATCACAGAGCGACAGGCTAAGCAGAAACACCCACCTTGGCTATGATGACTTCTTTTTTAAGAATTTTCATGGCGTAGTATTTGCCACTGGCCTTCTCTCGGACAAGAATCACCTTCCCAAAGGTTCCCTTTCCCAGAAGCTTCAGGTAGTCAAAGTCGCTCATTGTCTAGAAGAGAAAAGCAGAAATTTAGAACCGGCCACTGAAATCATCTTATTGTATCTGAATATATTATCAAGACACAAGAGTAATTTCTTTACATGGCAACTGGAATAATGGATGAATTTAGATGCAGGGGATCTCAAAGCCAGTCATAGCGGGCCAGTTGATCTGCAACACCCCTGCTTTAGAGCAATGATGCGTTCGTGTGGATCTGTGCGTGCTGCGTTACCTTGCGTTTGTGGTGCGTGGTGGAGATGTCCATCTCCTCCTCCACCATGTTGTCAATGTTGGAGGTGGGGCTGCACTGGATCCTTTCTTCCTCCTGCCTCTGAAGCTTGTCAGCCACCATCTGGATAGCCTCCGTCCACTCATCTCTGAGCACAAATTTAAGCAGCTTTACCGTCTGACCAGCGGTAAATTTCACCTCCAGCCCACAATCTTACACATGGAAGATAATTAGATTGACAAATTGCCTTTAATGGAGACATTGGAGAGGACTTCAACTGTATATTACATGATGCTGGCTAACTCTCCAGCTTTAGCCTTATTTAAAATCCATAAAGGGATTTAGTCTGTGCAGATTTTTACGATTGGATGGCTGCTGCATTTATCTAACCAGGCCTTCAATGTGCTTAAGTAATTTCAATTAACATGAACACCTATTTGTTCATCAGAGACAAAACATGGACAACTGGAGACTCAACCAAATGAGCGATGATTATGAAGCAGAACTAATGCCCACTGGTCCATGTGTGAGCATGTGTGCGTGTGTGTGTGTGTTAGAGACAGCCCATGCATCAATGGGAACGCTGCGTTGTTGTTTGCTAACACTGTTCCTCCCCATTGACTTTCCATTACCACTGTTGTTCAACATCTGCTGGGAGAGAATCTGAGCTTGATTTCACATGAGCTCATCTGTAGCAGGAGGCCAACCATGCGTCACTGTGCACAGGCACGATAAATGTATATAACGATGAAAAATACAGCTTTTACACAGTGTGCTAACATTCTGGGAGCACCAAGCTGGCCTGAACCGAGCAGTGTTTTCATCCATGTTCACTCAGTTTGCGGAAAACTGCCAGGAACCCAAACTGAGGTGAATCAAAGACGATATTCAAATAGTCGGAAATCCTCAGGATTTCCATATAAACATGTCACGCTTTGCGGGTGAGCACTTTCAAATATACTTACCCAGCCTAAGCAGCCAGATCAGAATAATGAGACCGGTCTGACTCCCAGATGATCACCCCTGTGTCTTTTGTTTTATTTTGAGTTAAAAGCCCATATGTTGCCTTCAGGGATCTGGAAAAACATCCGGTTTGAACCTAAACATCACAGAGTGTGCACGCACGTGCGTACGCGCATTTTTTGGATCCGAATGCCTTTCTACCGCAAAGACTTTGAGCGTACCCTACACACCGAAACAAGGGCAAACTTCTCCAGCTACACACGCGACGGTGGAGCAGCCGCGTTTGTGAGTGTAGCTGCTTAAAAAGCAACGGGAACTCACTCAAGGTCAGACAGCAGATAAACACTCTCTCTCTCCATTAGAGAGGGGCTTCTTTGCTAATGAGAGATAATGGGGCTGCCTACATTCAGGCAGCACGCCAGCGTGCACCACCCTCTCTGTTCACGGCTGGGGCTGCAGCAACTGGAGTCCCGCCAGTACCGATGCAGTACAAACACAAACTTCTCTCCAAACATCTGAACTTCAATGCATCTGGAATTTCCAGCTGATGATTTACAGCCAATTTGCATCCTTAAACCGATAATAAACAGAAACGTGCAACTTTCACAATAACGCTGAAATTTGGTTTTGCTCATATTCGTCTTCAACTTTCACGAAGCAACATGTAACACAAAGTTGGATGGACAGCTGCAACACACACAGAAAATAAAATGCACACACACAAACTCAAAGGATGCACAGAAGCATCTGTGGTCTTCTGGGCAAAGCTGTTCATTTTCTGGAGATAAACACCTCAGCTCCTCAGAAAGGAACCGAGCAGCTGGAGAATTTATGCCAACGCTACTTGAAAGGTCTCCTTTCTACTCTGTCTCTCTCACCCTCTCTCTTCTTTACACACACACACACACACACACACACACACACGCAAGCACACACACACACACACGTGTGCACACACACACACACACGTGTGCACACACACACTTTTATCTACATTTATTTTGCATGGTTTCTTTTTTATGTTAAAAAAAGGGAAATAAAGTGAAACATCTTCAGTCACAGCAGGAAAGTCTGGGAAAACTGCTGGTTTTCAGGTAACTTTCTATTCATTGATGATGTGAGGAAACTGCAGCCTTTTCCTGACATCTTCATCAGAGTGGGGGGTGTGAAGCGGACTGACCTTTCATCAGGTGAGTCCACGTGGAAGGTCCTCTCTATGACAGTGGTCCACTGGAGGCAGCGGATGATGAAGGTGTTTGGCTTCGGCCTCTCTGTCTTCATCAGCTGACATTCTGAAAGAGCAGCGGGAGCTTCAGCGGTGCTTTTTTACACTGCTGGATCTTTCACACACAATTACACATTTCCTGTTTCTGTGGGAAGTGTTGAACAAGTCCGGCACCTTCAGAGATCTACAGAGGCAGAAACAGGGCCGAGGCAGCCAGACTGTAGGGAGGACTGCATCCTCAAGTCCCCCAGCAGGTTCTCTCTGGTTTTGGGGAACATAACAGTGCAGCCTCAGCTTCTTCTGTTCTACATACATCACTCTCCACCCCTGCTGTCACTCACTCCTCTCCTCTCCTCTCCTCTCCTCACCTCCCACCTTCGCCATTCTCTTTGGTTGTGTTCCGTTTGTGCCGCCATTCTGACTAAATATAGACAGGAAGGTTAATGAGACACACCCGGGGTTTGGATGTAAAGCTACTATATCCAAAGTGAGCACGGCCCTGCTGCGCTGAGAGAAAAGAGGTCATGCTGGGGGCCGACACCAAACACGCTCCCAGCCCCGCGTGCACACAGGGATACGGACACAGACACACACACACAGAAGGATGCAACTGAAGTTGGAACATTTGCTGAAATTAGGTTGTTTTGTCACAGCAGGCAATTGTGAAATGTGTGTGTGTGTACAACAAAAGTGGTCAGATGGAACAGAGCTAGTACAGGCCTGTTTCCTGCAGAGGGACTCATGCATACATGTACACACCCTCACTCTCTCACTCACACACACACACACACACACACACACACACACACACACACACACACACCACCTGGCCTCCCAGCTTTGGGCAGCAGATGTGTGACGCCAGCACCGAGCCAAGCAGCCAGGGCCGGATGTATGGCCTGGCTGGTCCCCCTCACAAACTATTTCCCATCTTCGTCTCCTCCTCCCTGTCTGTTCTGCTCTCCTCTCCCTCATACATCATCCACAAACATCCTCCCCGACCGAATCATCCCACCGTCTCCACCCTCTCTGTTTCCCCATTTTCAGTCTTCTCTTCCTCTGTCCCCCTTTCGGATCGGCTCCCATCGCTCACCCTCCACATTTGTCCTCCCTTCTTATCTCCTGCTCTGTCCTTCATTTGCTATTCTTCATCATTTTCCAGATTGTACTATTTGTCATTGTTTATTTTTAGTTTCATCCTCAGCATGAACTTTTCCTTGCGTCCCGTCCTGTCATCTCCCGACAATCTTCTCTGCATACTTACATACAAATGCCTGTTGTTTAAAGCAGAAATGTATCTTATGTTTTTATTTTTGTCTCAGTTTTCCTATTTTTAATGATTGTAATGCAAACTGAAGCAACTCTTTACAGTAAGAATGTTTATAATCTAATTTGACCCCAGATCTGCCTCCACACTGCATTTGAATGTCTGAAGAGTCGACTAAAGTGAACATTAGAGAAAAAGTCTTGCAGCTAATAGAAATGTGTTAATCTGTCGGATTATGGTAATCCAGGGTGATCACCAGGTTTATTCCCAGGCTCAAACATGTGGATCTCTTGTATGAACAAATTAAGGTGAAGTGTCAAAGACTGAGAGACAATCAAATGAATGTTGTTAACGCATTAGCTGGGTAATTATGCACGTCAAGGACACTGTGGCGCTCGTTAAGCAGGTGTGGACAGATGAGTTACTGATGAATTGTTAATTAGAGCCCTGACTGAGTTCTGGGAGGACGGACTGGGAAAGAGCTCCCAAGCATTCGGCATCTCGTCCCCACCGGCCAACAAAAGATAAATCCATCGCCGCTGAAATTTTAACAGCATAATCTGTGTTGGGTGTGGGTGTGTGTGTGTGTGTGTGTTATGTCAGGTGACATACTTGCTACGGAGAAGTTGTTTAGAGGGTAGGGCAGATCTGCGTCCTGAGGTTTCTCTTTGTAGCCGATGAAAGAGCCGTCTGTCTTCAACAGGAAGTATCGTGGCCGCCAGTTCTTTATGTATTCACCTAAAGAAGAAGATTTCAGATGACTGGATGCATAAATATGTGGGTTTTGTTTTGTTTTTTTAATTATACCATTGAAAACTGAACAGAGAGATGAAATATCCTCTACTGGCAATAAAAAAAATTTAATTTATGCTCTTTTAAATTTCCCTCTACAGATGAGAGCCTTTCTGCTCAACCCTTATCTGTTCTGTCTCTCTCCCTCTCTCACACACAAACACACACACACGGGCAGTATCTCTATCACTCCCACAGTAGATGCCAGAATCGGATTATCATGTAAAAAAAATGACAAAAACATGTTTACAGCACAACAACTAAACCGCTCATGCCAGAAACATCATCTGGCTGATACGCAGCCAGGTGTCGAGGTCACGACCTTACACACACACACAGACCTGTATTAACTCACAGTTCAAGCTCAACCTGGTCACTAGTGAAAGGCAAATGGGATGAGAAAAGATGAGATGACACTATCCGACATGACAGGGGATGAGATTACACGTGGAGAATAACCCATCTAAGACGATAACGACAAATAACAACATCTGCTGAGCAGCTGGTGGCGCGGCATTTCCCAACCGGCTGGCACTGAGGTGGTGCCGCAGCTTTATCGGATGACCCGCTGCAGGATTACATGACACCACAGAGGCGGATAACACTTAGTTAAGAATGGGAAGTGCACGCGTGGCAAAATTTACACGCTACCAGTTGGAGAAGGATGGAACGTTTGCACATATTAGATTACATGAAAAGGAGCATAAATGTGGCAAATTATAAGTAGATTGCTATTCAAAACACAATAAAACATAACACACATATTCCTGGAATCACACGTCAGTACAGTAAATTAGTACTGGATCTGGTCACCTTCCTTAAAACACGGGAAGAAGAAACCATGAGTGTGAGTGAGTGTGTGTGAGTGTGTGTCCCATTGGTGACATTCATTTAAAGCGGAAGTGACAGCAGGCTGCACTCGTTAACACGTCGCAGGAAAAACACCTGCTCTGCCGGAGGGACCGTGTGACTGCAAGGCCTGATGGTATCTCTGTTTGGTTCTGGTTTGGGAGGTGTGTGCAGGCAGCTCCACGGAGGCCCAGAGACAAACGCAGACACACACATGGGTAAATAAAAGTAGGACTGCTACGTCGCACCTCTCTCTCCTCTTTAGTTTTTTCCACAACTCTCAAATCTCTACGCTCCATCTCCCGTCGTTGCAAACAAAGCATCTTCATTGGATTCTTGCCGACTGTAGTAGGAGGTGATGTGGGAGGATGGACGGGGGAGGCAAAGGGGCGCAGCAAAGATTGGCAAAGTCCTCAGAGGACTCACACTGTCGATCCCCGGGTTTTACGGGTCATTTTGTTGGGAGAAACAGTTGGGTTTGCTGACAGCGCACATGAGGACAAACAGAAAGTTAAACTGGTAGAACTACCACAAACTGGCACCGGCGGTGGGTGTGCTGGTCCAAGTCCAGTCATTTCTCTGAGTCATTTTCTAGATGAAGTGTCCAACCAATAGAAGCCTGTAGTTGGCCGCTTCATCCCTCAGCTGTCCAGAGTGAAATCGTTTAAGTTATCCTTCTGGCCAGGCCGACACCAAACGTGTGTGTGTGTGTGTCTACAGGGGCGGGGAAGGGGGCAGCCAGGGGTGGCACAGACGGCGAGAGAGGAGATGGACAGTTGTCCACACACAGGCATGTGCACACCAGCACACACACACACACACACAAACTAACAAGATTGAGTTTTGACCATTCCAAATTTCAGAATGATCCAATGGTGTTCTGTCAAGCTATCCCGTGTTGGCCCGGCCTGTAATGAGTCCAGCGAGCTCTCCCACTCTGGACAGCTTGTCTAGGGAGCCACATGTCTCTGGTTTGGACTGCTGGAGAAAACAGAACAGCCGGTCTCCTTCCCACACCATCTCTCAGACTCCTCACTTCACTTTCATTTACTTTTTCCTGCACAACTTTCTTTTTTCCCTCAAGGCCAATTAGTAAATAATACATTTGCAGAACTTCACAAGCTTCTGCTCTCCAGGAGGATATTATTGATACCAGACAATGACAAGGCTCTTTAAAACCTTCTGCATTAAAAGGGAGGAACGGTTGTCCTTAGAGTTCTCCTCTGTTCCTAGTCATTAGATATCTTAATTTAACAATGGGTGTCTTTCTAAATTCTTTGTAAAAAGCTCGGTATTTACACAAAAACTTACTTCTACTTGAGATAGAAACATTAGTGAATGAAGAGGCTGCAAACTTTTACTTGCCGTGCGCATTTTTTTGAGCTCTGCAAATTGAGAAACGTTTGAAACTTTTGAAGTTTCTTTGAAAATTTCCACAAATCTACTTGGCGCTTTCTTAGTTCCAGCTTGTGGATTTAGAATGGAGAGGCAGAGACGTATCAGCTGTGGCTGCACCGGTTCCAGCCTCTCTGATTGGACAATTACAACGATGCGCCGACTAAAAGTCACTCAATTAGTAGGCTGATTAACAACTCGAGGATGGGAGAGGGAAACGAGCCGGGAGCGATGGAACCGAAGACAGGTACAAATGGTGAGGCTGAACCTCAGCCAGGTAGGAATGAGAAGCCGCAAACTTTATCGCTTCCCGTCGCTCCTTCAGGACGCCGCCGCATCATTGCTCACCCGTTTCGCCTGATTGTCACATTACAGCAGAGACGGGGGCCGACGAAAAGCAGGGAAAAACCTTGATGACAGTTAAATAAATAAGTCAGCAAGCATGTGAGCTCACCAGCCATTTGTTAATCAACCCAAACAGGGATTTAATCTAATGCTTTGGCCGAGGCTGGTGCTGATATGCAGATGGCGCAGAGACGGGGCCGTCTGACTGGCACTCCGAGGGCTGGATGTAGGTGGGCGGGGGGCGGATGGGGAGGAAGTTGTGCTGCGTTCCAGCACATTCACAGCAGCTCACCAGCAGGCGAAGGACAGCGCAGCCACGGCAACACACACTCTCACACACACACACACACACACACACTCTCTCTCACACACACACACACACACACACCAGTCCAACAACTCTATAGGATGTCTGTGTAGATTCTCAATCATCCAGGTCATAGTTATCCAAGGTAGTTTTCTGCGTCAACTGGACTGTTTTTCTCCTCCTTTGAAGAGAAGAAGAAAAACAGTCCAGTTGACACAGAAAACTACCTTGGATAACTCTATAGGATCAGGCTGCACGTGCCTCTTGGGTCAGTCTCTTGGAGTTTCTCTGTCGGTCACTTAAAAACACAATTAAAGACGTTATTTTTGCGTGTATTTCAGTGTTCATTTGGCTGTTTGTGTGACCCAGACCTGCAGTTCTAAGTCCAGCATGCTCAGACATCTTAAGCAGAATCCAGGCTCATCAAAGCCAATCCACTTAAAGTGAATTAGTCTCATGACCACATTAGCACTGTGCTGGTGCTAGTTTGTGTGCTTTAAGTATAAGCTGCATATCTGACATAACGACACACTGAGTTTGGCATTTGTGCAACCTGTAAAAGTTCAAAAGGCAGCTTTGATACTGGTGGTGCAGACAGGCATGTGAAGGTCTCTGCAGCGAGAGCACAGCAGCCTGACTGGGTGAAAACCCATGGGGATGTGGCCACCCCTCAGGGGACATTTATGGTTTCATTCACCCAGCTGCACACAGCCACATTTTCCTGGTGGACTGTGCTAGATGTGCAACACTGCACACACACACTGGCCTGGTGTCACCCTGCTCCCTCAGCTGGTATGTAAGTCACAGGCACATAAAAAAATGACCCACCGACACAGCATGAGAGAGGTATTGTGCCACAGAATTGTCAGAGAGCCCCACATAAATTCCACTTTCCCCACACATTCATCAGGGTTTGCGCACATCTCGTGCAGTACCAAAAAACAACAGTAGATGGCGATGGCGCCCTGGTGCATGGCACAGAAACACACACAATCAGTTTTGATTGATTGATCGAACTCTCTCCAGTCCAATGCGACTGTCTTAACTCATTACACAAACTGATTTATCTGCTTCTTTACATAATTGGTACTATCAAGTCAACTACAGTTCTTTCATTTTTTTATTTTTCCATCTGTGAACAAAATAACTTGAAAACGAACAAAGGGATTTTAATGAAATGTGGGAAGTGTTCCAGAAGGTCTTTGACCTTCCAAAGATCAAAGTCAAGGGGCTGTGACTATAAAGCATCCGATTACGTTATGTCACTGTGTACTGTATATATACTGTGTATACACTGTATATTCTACACTACAGGTGTCAGTCGTGTCAAATATGGGGAAATGAGCTGCTAGGCGGAGATTTGTGCTTTCTGAGTGCTTTTCTGGATAAAACAAAATCAAAATCAAATATTTCAAGTTGTAAAGGTGAGAGGTCACAACACTAAGATCAGCCCTGCCCATGGTGGTGTTTGTGTACGCCGTCAGACTCTGCACAGATTGATGTGGTTTCTTTTTGAGACAGATTTGTTTTCACTTATTTACAATGAATGGAAATAATTTATCACCTGAGCTCAACAACAACTGCTGAAATATTATGCCCAGTACCTTAATGCCAAAACAACTCCGGTATAATTGGCAACATGCTTCTTTATTAACGAATTAATCAGCTGCAGGATGCTATTCACTTTCCAGACGTTATAAATAATGATCTCCATATGTTATTAAAGAGGAGTTACTGTGGGCGGTGATGTCAGAGTTCTGCCTATTCAGGAGATTCATAGGCATAAAATTCAATATTTCATTGCACTTAAGACTAATCTGCATCCTTATTGTTGAGTGCTGTTCACTCTCTATAGGAGCTACAAAAATAGATTATTAATTAGAATAAATAAAAAAGAAAATAGGGAGAAAGTTCCTGTAAATATGTTAAACCACCCGTCAATACCAGCATGCTGCGTTGCTTGTGTTCAGGATTCAGTGTAACCAATGAGATTACAGCAACCACACAGCCAGTAAACAGGCTGATCGCACCACACTGACTGTTGGTATGTTGTCTTCCCTTATCTTCTCCTACAGATTCTTTTATTCCTTTCTCATCAAAAATAAAAATTCAATGGTGTTCATCACCAAAGACGCCAAGACAAAAACGCCGCCACCAAGAAACTGATGACTCAGACCAGTTTACTGGCTGGTCACCAGCCTTACAGTTCTGTCCTGCTAGATGGAAAGTGCCTGTCACGGTTCATGCATGATGTATGCGTATGTTCCTCTCCTTTTTATCTCCTGTCTCCCCTTCTACTCCTCCTTTACTCATCTCTCCATCAGCAGGAGGGTCCTCCCCACAAGGGTCCCACTCAAGGTTTCTTCCTGTTCAAAGGTACTTTTTCCTGAAGCTTTTACTTGTACAGAAGCCAGATCCCTCTGGAAAGCACCTGTGTGTGTGTGTGTGTGTGTGTGTGTGTGTGTGTGTGTGTGTGTGTGTGTGTGTAAATGAGTTGCCCCTGGTCTTCTGACCCATTGTCATAATTTTTACAACAGCTTGTTTGTGTCTCCCATACAGTTGCATTAAATAAATCCTACACACACAAACATGCACACACACGCACGCGCGCACACACACAAATGAAGGCAACAGCCCAGCAAGCAAGAAAAAACAAGTGCCACATCCCAACTACTGTCAAGTACCCCAGCCCACCTGTACAACCACACTCAAACACATGCTCTGTGTGTGTGTGTGGCGGTCACACACATACACACACACCAAGCCAGCAGTGCTTTGTTCTAAATTTTAGAATCTAAAAGATCCATTCATGTGTTGCACTGAAGGCCTGACACTAAGTGCTCTCCAGCTCACTAACTGCTGCTCTCTTCTCTCCCCTCGGTCTGCTCCTACACCTGCCCAAGAGCTCCAGCAACTGTCCAACTGTTCAATGACATTTTGAGACCAACCTTCCGTCAAGCTGGAGATCACCTGGTCTGTCCAGACAGATGAGGTTCTGGGCTTCGAATGGATGGTTCAAAAGAGGAGTGGCTGGAGCTAACTTGATGAATTACTTTACGTCAACTACTTTGATGAACTACGACTGTTTTACCACCGGTTTGTCCAAGAGACTGTGACAGTGTGTCCACCTCAGCTGGCCTGAACCACATCATTCTGAAGAGATCCACATGGACAAAAGTAAACATTTACTATTGCATGCTTGCTATATATCTATACAGTTTATACATATATAAAAAAAAACATGAATGGACCATTGTTTTCCCGCTGATGGGGGTGTTTGGTGTGGGCGATGGAGCACAAAGACCATTAAAATATTCCGATTTTTCTGGTTTTCACCCTCACAGAAGTTTCACTCGAGTCACTTCCTGCCAAAAGGCCCAAATGTAAATATTTCATCTGTGTAGAAATGTGTGGATTGATATCTGACAGCTGTTCCTCCTGTTGTCTCCCCTTTCAGCAGCAACAAGCACCTCCATCTCTCCCGCATGTGTTCTTTGCCTTTTAATCCATCCACTGATACACAAAACTCATGAAAGCAGATGGCAACTCAACGACTTTACCTCTTTAAGTTGCTTAGAAAACACACGCACACACACACACACACACACACGCACGCACGCACGTGCGCGCGCACACACACACACAAAATCACACACACTGCTTTTTTGCTGTCCTGTGTTTTGGTTGCCAACTTCCAGTCAAAAGTCTTGATTTAGTTGTTTCTGTGTGTGTTTCTGTGTGTGTTTCTGTGTGTGTGTGTGTGTGTTTTTACCTTGGGATATCGGGCATGAGTTTAATGAGAGCCTGGTGATGTGCAGGTCTGAGCCAGTTGACCATATGGGGGACATTTAGCCCTCTCAGAACACAGAGCCAAGCTTTGCTGACATGATTACCACTGCCTTCCACTTCTCTACACTCACGTCAGACTGGGAATTTTGTCATGGACAGCTCATTAACGACTGGAGATTGGCAACGAGGAGGCTGGGGAAAGATGAAACCTTCCCTCAGACTTAACAAACTTAAGTTGTGAACGTAAGAGACACGCCAAAAAAAGGAGGCATCCGTCTATAGGTTGGAGTCTATGTGTGTATTTGAGTGCAGGTATTTCCGCAGGGCTCACACGTCTTTGTGGCTCATGGGCTCAAGTGAGTATCTTAACTAATCCAGTCAGAGACAGATTACAGGTTGGAGGCTATAAATAGAGCGACTGTCCCTTTAACCTGGCTACTGCGACATCAGCATGCAGCTCCGCAATAAATCAGCAGCCTAATCTCTATAAGTTGACTAGAGATCACCGAAATAGCTTCCATACCTGGAGGTTTTTATTGGAACTCAGCTAAGATTAATTTATCATGCACGCTCACCTTGTCTGTATGCTGACCACCAGTCGAGATGTGTGTTATGGCCCCAGACCTTTACTCCAGCTATCACCAGGACTCTCTACCTGCTCACATTCTCTTCCTCACATCACTCCTTCCAGTGCTGCATCCTCTTTTATTTGCTGTTTGCCATTTTACATGTAATCCGATTAGAAAAGGGGTCTAAATTTAAGACCAGCATGGTTTTTTAACGTCATACCGCGGTTCCAATGAAGTATCCTAGAGCGAACCCACAGACTTCAGCCTCCTTTGCAGCTTTCCCCTTATTATAATTTCTCTACAGGAAAAGCTGAGAATCAATATTTTATAGGAGAGGCAATATGAGATCAAATGGTCATACTCTGGGGCCCTTCTCCTGCCAGCCAACACGCACACGAGCCGCTGGTGTAGGCACTAATCCGCTGGCCGAACCAACCCCCACTCTGACCTGCCTCTTCTAATCATCCCAAAGCCTGTTCCAAGCAGCCGACAACCTCAAGATGTACGGCTGCACATTAGCCCCTGTCTAAATGAGCAATCCGATGCTGAAATGGCTCAATTTCACAATAGAGGCACACATTCAAATGTTAATTGCTGCTCGTTTGAGGAGGACGAATTGTGAAGTTGTCAATCAGAATGTTTTAAGAAGTCTGTGTAAATTCTCAGTCATCCAGGTCATTGTATCCAAGGTAGTTTTCTCTGTCAACTGGACTGGGTTTCTTCTCTTGAAGACGTTTCGCCTTCTATCCAGAAGGCTTCTTCAGAAGAAGCCTTGAAGGCGAAACGTCTTCAAGAGAAGAAACCCAGTCCAGTTGACAGAGAAAACTACCTTGGAATGTTTTAAGAACAAATACGTTGTGCAACAAGTGGAGTCCAACATAAAACGTGATACTCCTGAGTGAGGTGAATATTTCAGATCAAGCCAGTAACAATCGGGCTGTGATCAAGAGTTTGAGGTGAGCGTTTCAATTATTCAGAGATAAAAACGGACTCCGTTAACCTCTCCTTCCTTCTCATCTGCCGCCGTTTCTCCAGTAGTTTGGCCTCTCCAGTGGTTCAATGATTCATTCATTTTTATTTATCAAAGCCCGTCTGACCCACTCTGCTACCGTCACCTAACTATTACGTGCAATAATCTCTTTATGGTGGAACCATGACAAAGATGGATTTTCTGGTTATTGTATGGAACACGGAGTGATACGAGACGCTTCCTGTTTTGAAGTGAAACTTTTTAGAGGTTATGAAACTGTCTCTCAGACTAAAAGGTGGGGAAAGTAACTAAAACCACGGCAAATTTATGACCTTCTGCTTTTCAGTGGTCAGTCCCTAGGCCTTTAACCCCACCTGCCATCTCTTCAAGCTCCTTTGGGAGAACACCTCCACAGCTGGGAAATGTAATCCCTCCAGCATGTTCTGGGTCTGCCTCAGGGTGTCCTCTTGACTGGACATGCTCAACACCCCACCTCAGAGATGTGTAAGAGAGACATCCTGACCAATCACCTGACCCATTCCAGCCAGCTGCTCAGGACATGGAGGATCAGCATCTCAGCTCCGAGTCTTTCTCATATGTCTGAGCTCCATCTCAGGCCTCCATCTCAGGCTAAATCCAGCCACCCTCAGGAGGAAACTCACTCCCACCACCTCATTCTTTTCCATGAGCAGCTCATGTGTTGCTGCCTGTTTGCACCTCTGCAAAGCTGCCCCTCTTCTTTCATTCAATTCTTACCCCGTTTTGCCCCTTTTGCTAGAAACCCCGAGATGCTTGAACTCCTTCACTCCACGGAGTATCCCTTCATCCTGCCCTTTTTCCCAGGAATGCACGAATGGAGTCGCCGTCACAGGTGAAGGAAACGCTACAAAGCTGCCGATTGTGAGGCGGATGTCACTGAAGGTTAAAAGGGTAAAAACGGAAACCAAACATTCATCTGCACGAAATCTGTATGTCCGCCTATATGTGTTTTCATGGCAGCCGGGGTTTTTTATTCATCACATCTGACTGAACTGACCAGCACATCCGGCATCAGCTAAGGGCGGTGTGTTATATATGGAACAGCATAAGCTAAGGTGGCTTTGGGACAGAGTTTAATTACTTTAACGCTTCATTTGACTGAAATCAAACGGGTCACACTCTGCTGTCTGTCGCTCTCATTTGTAAAGTACCAGCTATCGGCAGTCTCAACTGGGAAGTTTATCGGCCCCTGATGTATGCTGGCCATATCTGCATCTGTCTGTTTTTCCTGTGCTGTTTATCTGTAAGCTCTTCTCTGTAGTCCGTCTGTTTGCACTGTGCTGTCGGTCTTTCTGACTGCCTGGCTGACTGCCATTCACTGCAGCGTGGAGTGAGTCATTCCCAGGACAATGGAGACAGTTTGTAAAGCCACATTGGAGCGTACACTTCCTCCGGATATGCAAGAGGATGCCATTCATAACAAAGCCTACTCTGTCTGCATGTCTACTGCGCTGTGTGAGCGCGCATGGCTGCAAAAATCAGAGGATAAAGAGGTAGAAAGAAATGAAAGGAGATACGTGGGCAGAGACAGAGGGGGACTCGCAATAAAAGGTGAGTGTTGTGTTGACAAGCTGTACAGCAGAGGGAGGACAGAGGAGAATGGAGGAGGAGGAGAGTAGAAGGGCATCACAGTAGACAGTGGCAGCAGCAGCGGCAGTGGTGGCTGGTGATTGATATCAGAGATCTGGCACTGCCACCTGATCCAGCCAGCCAGTCAGCCAGCCAGCCTCCAGCGCTGAACTCACTGAACCAAGATGGCTGCTCTCCCTGCACCCACTGAACTCCACAGCAGACTCACCTATATGCTACAGCACACAGCTCTGCAGCATATGGTAAATGTGAACCACACAGAAAAGAGGAGTGAGGTATATGAAGCCAGAGTCCAGAGCTATTCAGTATATATTTCTTATTTTCATCCTCTGATGGGCGTAAAAGCATCTGACCTGTATGGTCAGTAACCAGGGCTGACAGTGGTGGCCTCGCTGGGTGAGAACTGACTTTACTGAGGAGACTTACAAGAGCATTACCAAAAATTACAGAGGTTAATAATTCCATATCTCCATTTCACATTAAAATACAAATCCCTTATCCCAACTAATATAAAAAAAACAGATTAAATCTCTTTAATATGGTGACGTATAATAAGGATCCTTCTCAGTGTGAAGCCGAGTAGGTTTGGCCACACCAGCCATTTACATTAGAAGTCACTGATCAAGTTGTCCTCCTCTGACATATATCTGGTCATTTCTACCATTAGTAAATCTAATTAATGATAAGTACAGACCAGGTCGGCACCAGTCGACCTGTGAACAAAATCTATACTGTTGCTTACACTGCTAATGCACACGCAAGCTAATGGTAGGACCCAGGGAAACTCACTTAACATCCTTCCAGCAGCTCAAATCTCCCAACATCTGGAATTCAGTGATTTACTATTGCACATTTCCATGCACACATCTTCTATTAGCTGTCACTTACTCCTAATCAGTGCTGGTCACACCAACAGACAATTCAGAGCCTCCAGTCAACCTAGTTGGACCTGAGAGGAACCAGATTACCGGGACAAATTCCACGCAGCCATGAAGAGAACATTTAATATATCCTAAATGTTAAATATTACAGGTTACCTTCCAGTTAAAGTTCTCTTCCTGTGGCAAATAAGGGATGTACCTGACCACTGAACTGCTTCACTGGAAAGAGGAAGGAAATCATTGCCACAGTTGTCAACAAGTGAGTACTGAGAGCTCTGGTCATGTGAGGACATACCGCAGTCTGAATTCTGCACCAACAACTTAATGAGAATTTAGGCAATAATTAACAAATATTATGCCAAATTTGTATGTCTACCACCGTTTTTTTTTTGTTTTATGTGTTACGGGAATAATGATGAATAATGATTGACACCATGACTGCTGTCCAACTCACTAGTCTCTGAATGAATAGGAGCACGAGTATAATATTGAGTTTTTGCATGTCTGAAGTTTTACTACCTTTTTTGCTCTCTCTCGTTTCAATAAAATCTAATGATGTGACTAAACTTTTCCAGTCTTTGCTGATTGCGACCATTACAGTGAGTCAGCACACAAACACAGACATACCGTAGCATATAATGCAGACAGACACTCATATTCCTGATACAAATAAACGCAGCCCGCACACGCACACACTCCTTAAACTCTATTTCTATTTCTCCCACACAACGATGAAGGCTGGCAGAGCTGCATCGTGACTGGGGGGGATGTGTTCCTATTTATATGCAAAGAAACCTGTCTGAAGAGGACTGTGGCACACACTGATGAAGACTAACCCCTTCAGCAAAAACAGCACCTACTCAATAGAGACATACTCTAAATATGTGTGTTAGCCTACATTACCCACAAGCCTGTGCTGTCTGTTATGCATCTGTGTCACTTCCTGTTCAACAGTTAGTGTTACACATTCCCAGATTCCATCACATAGTCAGGGCCATGATGCTCATTGGCCTAAAAGCCTGGAAATCCCCTTGTTCTATCCCAGAGGCTCTGTTCCATGTACACTGACATTCCCGTACAGACCCACTTCAGCCTGAAACATCCAGCATCAGCAGACATGAGACTCCTTTAAACCCTGACTTTATGGTAGATGTTAGAGCCTAATGCCCCAAAGAGCTTCAGAGTGAATCCATGAGTTGGCACATAAATACTCAATATCACTGTCGTAAAACAGCTTTTATACCTGTTGCACAAAACAAGGTCAGAAGGAGTAACCGAGAAAAGGGAACTGGTGTTTTCTAGAAACTCGTCGACAGTTAGTGTTTTTTCCTGTGAACAGGATGTTGTCAGTACACCCTCCACCCAAAAGCAACCTCTCAACCCCATGACATGTGACTCTGAGTGACCATTCAGGACGTTTCCAAGAACATAATGAACAACTGTATTAATAAATATCCCTGTGAGTCATAACTAACTTGTTTTTACAGATTGACTGAAAAATATGTGCCCGTGTAATTGCAGGCATGGTAAACACACACACACACACACACACACATACACACACACACGCTTTTTAAACATACCCTAAATGAATGTTATACTGGCCGAGCAGATATAAATACAAGCTTATAATAAACAGACACATTCCTGTAATGCAGAACACACACACGCCCACGATAATCAGACATTCATGTGATCACACACAAGCACACGCGCGTGCGCGTACATATATATACACACACACACACACACACAGACACTCTCATCCTCCCACCAGCACATGTGGACTGGCAGAGCCAGGCCCTAAGTCTAGACAAGAGGCAGAGAAGAACAGGAGAGCAAGCAGAGCTAACAACAGAGGGGGCTAGAAAAAGAGGTACCGGATGTCTTACCCCGTTTCTGGAGCCATCCCTCTCTAACGATGGTGACATCGCTCATGGTTTCTTCACACCGAGTCTGATGCCGCTACACGCCTGCTCCACAGAGAGAGAGAGGGAGGAGGGGAGGGGAGGAGAGAAGGGAAGGAGAGAAAGAGAGGGAGCGGAGGAGAGGAGGGGGGCCTCCGCGTCACTCTCCCTCCCTTCCTTTCCCGTTCGCTCTCTCGGTCGTGCAGTCTCCCTCTTGGGTGCACACACACACAAGCGCACGGTGCGTGTGTGTTGCTTCCTGTTGCGGCTTATCTGCTTGCCTCCCTCTCCTCTTTGTCGTCTTCTTCTCCCCCTTTCTCCGCTGTCTCCTGCACTCTCGTTCCCTTCTCCAGACCTTCCTCCTCACCAGCAGTGACTCAGCCTGGAAGGAAGTGATAAAAAACAATAATAAAGAGAAAAGAAGCAGTGGAATTATTTGGTAGTGCTGTCCTTTCCCTCTTCACTTCCTCCCCTGAAGCCAGCAATGACACAACACACAGCTCGGTACTGTGAGGACAAAACACAGCCCAGGCTCTCCCGACGTTCAGTTCCTCTTTCTGTCACTGAGGCTCTGTGGGATCAGAGCGATGAATTACTGCAGAGCTCTCAGTGAAACAAAAACTGACTAACTCTGAACACCCTGAAAGAACTCATTCATAGATATTTGCTCTAGTTCTGATCAGCAGGAAGTGCAGCTGACTGTTTTTCTGCATGTTGAATTATTATCTGTCGTAATGTGCGTGTGTGTGGATTTGTGTGTAGGCCGATCAGTCTGTCTTTATGTGGGAGGTGGGAGAGCATCTCAGGACTGTGGAGTAGGGCTTGTCTATAAATAGCTGTGGCAGTGAGGGATGCTCTCACACACTCTTTTTCTCTGCCCAAATCTCTGCACCGCTCTATTTTCTCACTCCTGCGCTCTCTCTCTCTCTCTCTCTCTCTCTCTCTGCATAGCTGCAGCATTCACCCCAGATGCACCCTTACTACACAGTATTACACAATGCGCAGCAGCACTATGCAGCTCGGCTTGAATGGAGAGCGACGCTACGACAGCGAGCCCAGCAATAGAAGCTGGAAATCAGTATTCAACTCAGCTAGTGTCTGCACGGCTCCCAGCACATGGAGGGACTGCAACGTCATAACGGAGCAGAAGAGAAAAGGGCTGCTGCACTCACGATCACAGCCCAGCCGATGCCACCAAGCAATTTCTAAACCTAAGGCAGCACAATAAGCTGGAGATGTTAGACAGGTATAACAAACGAAGGCTGATTTAACTGCATTACACACAGCCTCTCCTGTGTGTCAGTAATGAATTAAAGAGCATTCACATAAATGTTAAAGGAAAACAAAACAAAACCAGCATATCAGAGCTTTAATAACATTAATACACGGACCATAAAGTAATATCACGATGAATGTAATGCAAAAGGCAGTGCACAGCAGTTTCCAGTATGGATCTGGTGTCCATCTCTGTGGAAAAAGGAGTGGACCAGAGGACGTGTAGGCTGATTCAATATTGATACTGGATATTGCTCTGAGAGTTACTCAAATATGAAAGGCTTCAGCCAATGAAAACACTCAGTTTTAATTCACTAGATATAGCCTACTTATCTATCTATCTATCTATCTATCTATCTATCTATCTATCTATCTATCTATCTATCTATCTATCTATGATGTTTCCACATGAAATGGTTTTGAGACAACTGTGCAAATCCATTTGTAATTTAATGTTTAAACATATTGGAACTGCCCCTCCTGAAAATCTGGGGTTTGTTCCAATAGTGGTGCTGGTAACCTTAGGAAGAGTTTTACCGGTTGATAAACTTCTAGACATTAGCTATCACGCTAGCAACAACCAGCAAGGTGCTGAACAGAATTACAGTCCAGAATCTCATGTGAAGAAAAACAGTTTAGTTCATTTTCACGTCACATCACAACACATCTTCAATTTGTTTTGTTGCGGTTTTGAAACCACGGGAAACCAACAGTTCAGACTTCCCGATTACAAGTTCTTGATTTAGGCTAAAGTAAAACTACAGTTTCTACAGTGATGCAGAAATGAGAGGAGAGAGAGAAATCATTGTCATCCTCCAACATTAGCAGCACTTGTTTCAGCCAAAATCGTGACTATTTGTGGGTCACTGCATCAGCCAAACTTTTACGTGTGTAACCCCACGTCTGATGTAAGCAGCGGTGACCCCACACGTCCTTTCTAATGTTCATGCCAGCCTTTGGCTGAACCTCAAGTGCTGTTTCAGCCATGATTTCTGTTCACCATCAGCATCTTACAAACTGCAACCATTTTGCTCTTCCACTAAAGTTTGACATCATTATCTGCCTTTACAACAATATTTGGGGTCAACATTTTGTGTATTATTTTATAAAGAAAGGTCTTTATTCTATCCATGTGGTGAGGTTCATAAGCTGAGGCATCCTCCTCATCTGCCATAAATAAGACAAACTTATTTAATAAACGAAATTAAACTAATTCAAGGTCTAAGAAAATCCTTTATGGTTGGTTCTGGAGGTGCATGTTAACACTGACCTGCTGGAAGCGCCACAGCGGCCTATGTTGGACGTCAGAGCGGGGAGCGCCAGTCAGTCAATCTGACGCATGTTGCACGCAGCGCGGCTCAGGACGCCTTAAACACGATTTTTAAACTCACCTTTACCGGTCAGCGTAAAGCTGCTTATGGGGAGGCTTCATTGTCGAATGCGGACACCTTCCACCGACGCCCGAGAATTAGCACCAAACAATTTGGCAGCCTGTCACCCGCGGGACCGCCCCCACCTTCCACCGAGTCCACAACATAAACACGCATCATCCCACTAGCTTTTTGAAGTCGGCATTACCTGTGGCGGCAGGTGCTTTGGTATTCCCGTACACGCGTCATAAAAACAGCTCGAGGTGATTTCGTCTTCCCTGTCTCGAGCGGCTGACGTACACAGAGATGCGGCACCGCGAGCTGGGCGCGTGAAGCTACATCAAACGGATTTCCGAGAAGCTACAAAGGCTGCCGCTTCCGCAGCCAACGGTTGTTTTGACTTTCAGGAAAAATCGTGACGTCACACAAAAATAAAATGGCAACCCCCCACCTTTCTTCTTCTTTTTAATTCGTGCACGGACGGGAGCGCGCCGAAACGCAGAAGTGGCAGCGCGTCGAACTGTGCACGCAGCTCGGTGTTTGGGTCTCCCCCGCTGGAGCGAGCAGCTCCCTCATCGTCCAGACATCGTGCGTGTCTCCGCCGGTGAGGAGGCCAAGCATCGCGAGAGACCGCGCGGTGTTTGCCAGGCGTCTGGACGGATGAAACGACGGTTCAAATGGGTTCACCCTTCACAATTAAATTAAAAGACAATGAGTTTGTCACATATTGGGTGCATTAATTTATTAATGCATAAATAAATACACAAGAAACTTTTTTTTGCATAGAAGCTACAGTTGGCACATATATTTAATATTGGATGTCTTAATAACCACAGAAGAAGGACGCTGCTCCTACAATGCATTCATATTTTTTCTAAAGGTGCCTCTTAAGCAGACTTGGGCCTTCAGAACCATCTGCTACTCCTTTGTGTTCAAATAAAGACCAGATTTATACAGTTTATGTCTTCAAAACACCAACTCTCACTATACTGATCTGGGGGTTAAAGGTCACATCTTGTGTTTTCTAAAAAGACTCCATTATTGTTTCCTCAGAGCACAGACCTTCCCTCTACATGCACTTTGGCACTTTGTCCTTGAGACTACGGTGATGCAGGAACCTTCTGACCTGATGTGCAAAACCTACCAGTATTACAGAAAAAAAATATTTTAGATTAGATACTAATTGTTCGAGCAGTACATGCTCCAGTCTTATTATGGAAGGAGCTTAGAATTTGTTATTAAAAATTGTATAAAAATCTGAAGAGACTGAAAAGATTCTGCTCTTTATAGGAGTTATTTATTAATGCAAAAGAGAGTGCATTTATTTACTTATTTACAGGGTGGGACTATTTCAAAATGTTTTGTGATCACTTTTGTTCAAAAAGGCTCACAGTTAAAGCTGTAAATATGGTATAAATTTAATATTTATGTAGTATATACATTTTCAGAAACACTATAATGATGTGAATAAAGGCAGCAAAGATTCAATGGGGTGTTTATGATGGCGGAAAAACAATATATTCATATTTTCTCACACTTCTTGGTGCTCTCATTATTCTGTAATCTCAAATCAAATCAAATCAATCTTTATTTATATAGCGTCTTATACAATCAAAATTGTTTCAAGGCGCTTTTCAAGGGCCTAACCCCAGACAAGCAACAGTGGCAAGGAAAAACTCCCCTTTAACAGGAAGAAACCTTGAGCAGGACCAGGCTCATGTAGAGAGACCCTCCTGCTGATGGCCGGCTGGGTAGAGAGAGAGGAGAGGAGAGGAGAGGAGAGGAAGAGGAGAGGAGAGGAGAGGAGAGGAGAGGAGAGAGAGGAGAGGAGAGGAGAGGAGAGGAGAGGAGAGGAGAGGAGAGGAGAGGAGAGGAGAGGAGAGGAGAGGAGAGGAGGGGCACAGAGCACAGAAACACACACAAAAATACTCTATTTATACAGCGGGTCAGCGGGGCCGGAGGTCGTCATGCAGCTCCAAAGGCAGCGATACCTGTAAATGAATAGAGAAGGGAAGGGGGGGGGAGCAGAAAAACTACACAGGAAACAGCATAACTAGTCTGCTTGATGAGGAGGACAGGAGAGGAGAGGAGAGGAGAGGAGAGGAGAGGAGAGGAGAGGAGAGGAGAGGAGAGGAGAGGAGAGGAGAGGAGAGGAGAGGAGAGGAGAGGAGAGGAGAGGAAACCATGAGCCAGTGGGGGGGTGACAGAGGCCTGTCAAGTGATCATGTTTCTGGACCCCGGCAGCCTTGGCCTATAGAAGCATAACTGAGATGTTAACCTAATGATTAGACGACCCCCTAAGTATGATAATTTGTCTGTCTATAATAGTAACTGGAACTACAGAATTAGTAACAATAAGCTTTTTCAAAGAGGTAGGTTTTAAGTCTGATCTTAAAAGTAGGGATGGAGTCAGCCTCCCGTACCTGGACAGGGAGCTGGTTCCATAGCAGGGGGGCCTGGTAGCTAAATGCTCGGCCCCCCATTCTACTCCTAGAAACTCTGGGAACCACAAGTAGACCAGCATTCTGAGAGCGGAGCGGTCTATTGGGCTGATAAGGTGTCACTAGCTCCTCCAGGTAGGATGGAGCTAGGCCTCTGAGGACCTTGTAGGTCAAAAGAAGGGTTTTAAAAATTATTCTAAATTTAACAGGCAGCCAATAAAGAGACGCCATTACAGGAGTTATGTGATCTCTTTTGTCAATACCTCCTAATCCTAATTAGGAGGTACCTAATCTCCTCCTGATTTTGCTTATCGGCAGCTGAGGAGGACTTTCAAATAAATCTGCAGCGTCTTATCAGATCCAGAGACCAGACAGTTGCAACAGCATATGACTGTATCTGTGGTGGAAAGCTGATGAGTTGTGCAGTCTGGATGATTCTTAATCAACTTATTTTATTTTTGTTTCTTCTTGCTGTGACTCTTATTTCTAAATTCCTAAGAATGTGGATTAAGGAAGAATAGGAATGAGTGTACATTCCTCACACTCTTTACAGTAAGTGTGCCAATATTTTAAATCTGACAGAGATTTTGGGATATTCTAACACAACGACCCTCCATCTGTTCTCTTTTTGTGTATCTTTCTTCCTGTCTCCCCAGATGGCATGGTGTGTGTGGCGTGTGTTGCGTGGCTGGGCAGCAGCGGCAGCGGTAGGGGCCCTGGCTGTGCAGACACAGGTGTAGCTCACTAGCATGTCAGATTAGCCATCAGCTGGCTTCTTGCACGCAGCCCTGGGTGGAAAGGGGAGTGTGGGCTGAAACCAGCAGCCAAGGTGTGTGTGTGTGTGTGTGTGTGTGTACATGGGGTGACACAGAGGTAAAGATAAACAGACAGCTTGAAAATAGAAAAGGTAGCACAGGGGAGTCCCTCTGTTGCTGTGACCAGACGTGTCCCTGTGACATACGTGCACACAGACATGACTTCTCCATCCAGTTCACGCAGAAAAGCAGCACAGTGATTCTTCTGCTGACCGGATTTGCAGCATTAGCACAACATGTGTTCTGAAATGTGCATTAATCCATAGGAACAAGACTAAGAACAGCAGCAGTTAACATGATTACCTCTAAACACAGATTGTGGATAAAATCAAGGCTGCCCTCAGCAGCATTGCAGCTACTTTTAATGATCCAAAGAATTCATTTACAATTTCAATGTAATGCAGATGAATATACATGTAAGTAAAATATCATTCACCTCATCATGACAATAAACAGGGGATTTGCATTCATTTTTTAACAAGCATATTGTTGAGAGAATACATTCTGCTGTATATCGTGTCGATTTTTTAATTGTATATATGCTGAGATTAGTAAAGACTTTCTTTTAAATAGAGTTTAATAGAGTTTGACAGCATTTCCTTGTTTGACCTCCATTTTAAAACATTGGGGACTTAAAAAAGATCTCATTTTTTGGATTCTCTGGAGGCATCATTACAGTATTTAGTTTAGCCGGTGTCTGTGTCAGTCAGTCCATCCAGCCAGAATTATTTTCTTTCTTCATAAAAACAAAACAAAACAATGAAAGTGCCTTTTTGGTGTGTTTTTTTCTTATTTTTCAGTTTAAAATTAAATTGATTCAAACATTTTGTAGGTTTGTTCCACATCAATTCCTCTGAATCTCTGTGTGGCCAGAGATTTCTTTGCACACGCGTGCACACACACACACACACAGACACACCTGGCATCCCAATGTCACACCAGAGTCCAGAACGTCTGTCCACACTAAACACCCCCCCACGCACACACACACACACACACAGGCACAAAAGTTACTTCCTGCATTCCTACCCCCAACATTCCCGTGTCTCCTGTCTCTGTCCTCCTGTCAAACACATACCCTTGTGACTCCCTTCACGTCATGCTGCACCCCCCCTCCCACACAAACACACACACACACACACAGCCTAACTCCAGTCCCAGCCTCCCAGCTCCCAAAACCCAGGGAAGCAGCAGCCGTGTGGCCCAGCATGGCACCCCATACCTCTCCATCCTATCCACGGTCCCTTTGAAGTGGCTTTAGGAGAGAGGTCAGCCTCACCCCAGAGACCCCCGCGGAGGTAGGGACAGCTGCGGTCAGACACATCCTGTGCAGGGGACACGTACGTAAGAGAACGGGCACATGTACACACAAGACAGGACAGAGCAGCTGCAGCCACGGTGTTGAAGGTGTGCTGTACAGCCTGGGAGCCAGTCTGGTCCAGCATGGCTCTGCTGTGTTCCACTCTCTTCTGTTCTGGGTCACCTATCGTGCACTGGGGTGTGAAATACAGTCAGCAGAGTACCATGACCATATTGGGTTGTAACATGTTATAATTTAAAGCTGTTTCTGCTGCTGTTGCATGTATGTTGGATGAGTACCCCTCATTTAATCAAGAGGAAGTGGTCCTAAACATTTTTAAATAATCCTATTACAATCATCTTTTGACAAATATGTCCTTTCAAACTGTTAATACGTTAATTATCAGAAACAGCAAGATCTCGTCTCAGAAACATGTTCAACGGGATGGTTTCTGGAACCACGACTTGCTTTGATGGTGAAAGCAGATCTGTCCATGTGCAGTGCCTGCGTTGGCGAGTTGTGTTTCCAATATCTGTGATGGCATATGACTGCAGGATTATTTATGAGTGCCGGCAAAAGCAATTATGTGATTGACTGCTGCTTAGTGACAGCTGCTGCACTCATGGAGGAGTCCTTTCTGCTCTGAGGCCAAGGATCTGGATTTATTCCTGAAGTTCATTCTGTTACGTTTGTCAGTCTTTGTGACAGGTTTGAGAATTAAAGTGGCTGAAGTGACCGAGGAAGGCTTTTGTCGTGTTATCATGTGCATTTTGAATGTTTGTTTCAGAACAAAGAGTCTCAGTCTGAGCAGCCAAATTCAGAAGAACTGATCAGGGAAATACCTAAAAACTGAAAATCCTCAAACAACACTACATAACTAGCTGAAACAGTCGAACAAACAGAGACACCACTTTATATTCAGGTGGAAAATCATGAAAACACAACTTAGCCTTATGTGTCACTTACGTATATCCTCCCAGTTCAACCAGTCTCTACTTATGCAGGAACCCCTCCGGGCCAGTAGAGAGCACTGCGTTCTTCAGGGCTACAGCTGCATTCCTCATTTCCGCCCTACTTTTCTTTAAAATGTAGAAACATCTGGAGGAGAAGACACTTGTGCGTGTTAGTTATTCACATGACATCTGGAGCTGTGGGTGACGTCGGGTTGAGGAAATATTAGGATATTGATGAATTTTTCATGCCAGGAAGACAAGACGATCATCTCTGGGGGGGTGCGGGAAAGATGTGAGTTAAGGCTCCTGTGAGCACTCTTGTGTCAATGTGCATGTGAGTTCCAGAGGAAGTTACAGCACATCTGTCAACATCTGGGTGCACAGACTGTGTTTGCTTTTCCAACAACTGGGTGAGATCAAAAACACACACACTTTAAGCACAGCCAGAGGAAAGAACAACAGTAACACACACACACACACACACACACACACACACACACACTTCAAAACCTTCTGATGGCCCCCAAGAGCCCCCGAAAGCCCTGCCGCTTCCTATTTCTGGTTTGTGCCTGCTTCTGCTTTCTGAGTCTCACGTTGTTTTCATTTTGCATTGTTCACACATAAACACACATTCAGGATTATGCACATACACACTTTGTGAAGCTGTGATTTCATTCCCATCCGGGGGAGGCACACGGAGGGCGTTCAAACTGCTGTGTAACATCTGTGGGGGTGAATTTTTATACAGGAGTTAACGTTCTTTGCCCTTATCTATCAAAGTGTCAAGCTGTCGATGGAAAATTCACACCTGATTTTGTAGTTTTAAAAGAAAATTTTAATCTCTTTTATCAAATATGAACAGACAGAGCTTGTTTTAGGTTTGGGTCAAACATGCTGGGTTCTGTCAGTAACATCTGAGGTACATTAGTGATGAACATTCGACCTCTGAGAAGTTTTCAAAGTTAAATCTGTTTTTATGTGAGATTGTTGACAGACTTGTTTTTTTTTCCTCCCCTCAAATCTGAGAACAGATTTTGAGATATTGCTAAAGCATAAATGCCAACACATGGCTGCTGTAACCCATGAGGGGAGTATATCATCCTGATGTCATCGGAGGGCTTTCATCGCAGGTTTAACCACTAACATCATGGAAAAACTATATCCCAGCAAATGCCATAACAGCGTCCAGTTGTTGTTTACTTGGTCAGTTTGATAGCAGGCTTGAGATCCCACCCAATGGGAGGGAGGGAGGCTGCACCATGTCGCCCCGGTGACAGCTCACCATATGGGGGCCAACACACGTTCCTTAAGCCCTGTGGAGGTCCGCACACATGGACACCACACAACAGAGCCAAAGCGCCCTGGCAGATGCCACCTCTGTGGTTACCATGGTGCCGGGGCGCATGCACACACACACACACACACACACACACACACACACACACACACACACACACTCATGCACGCATGTCAAACTCTACTTCAACATTTTTCTACAGCGATGCTTGCGTATTTGGTTGTAGATTTTTTATCCAACCCAATTTTGCTGAAGTGACCTCACAACGACTAAATGGCGTCACACTGGTGATTGGTTGGTTCACGTCAAGGGACATTTTGGTCTTTGGTCCATCTTCATGTACCTAATATGTTCAAGAGTTGGTGGAATATTTAACAAAGAACACACAAAAATCATAGGGTTCTGTGTAATGTGCAACGTGTTGCTTTTCAGCAACACTGCAGCACAACTGAAGTGCCCACAAATAAAGGTCTATATTATATAAAAATCAGACAAAAGTCTGAGAAGATTAAATTGTAATCTCATTAATTTTTAAAAGTAATCCATTATATATATAATCAATGTAGAGGTTATTAAAGAGACACACCACAACAATCTCTCTATCTTTTTCTCCAGTCTCCTGATTTTTATCTTGCTATTGTATCTGTAATTCCTTTTTAAAAAGTGGGTGTAATTTTATCTCTTTGAAGGACGGATCTCTCATCAAGCCCCGGGGCTCACACAGCCAACATCTGGGCTGTTTGGCAGGCTTGTTGGAGATCCTTCGCAATGCTGCTCCAGATGTAGGCAAGGAAGGCCCAGCACACACAGATGGAGACACACTAGAGCTGTCAAATGCGCGCACACACACACACACACACACACACACACACACACACCACACACACACACACACACACACAGGCGCCTGTGTGAGGAACATCGATACAAACACACACACACTGGCACTGTGTAGGCTGCACACATGAGGGATGATGTGCGTTCATGCATACAGATGCAAACACAAATACAGATGTGGGAATTATAAAACACACACACACACACACACACACACACACAAACACACACTTTAAACCCAGATGGAGGCAGGGCGGCAGCTGATGTGACAGGCAGAGCGGTTGGCACAGGTAACATGTCCTCAACAGCTGGCGCAGGTTAGGCATTCCTGGGAATTGGCGCCACAAGGCAAATGTTCCTGCTGGCGTTGCGTCTAGCAGGCTGGCGCACCGTTACCAGTTCATACACACTGGACACTACTCATGAAAAAATGGAACAGCAGGGGATCTAACAATTGATGTTTGTTATTTCCTGCATAATTTCACATAATGTCAGCTAACTGAAAGGGCGCTCTGTGTGCATGTGTGTGTGTGTTTGAGTGTGTGTATGTGTTCTTGTTTTTCTGTGTGTGGAAGAGTATTAGCCTTTTCACTGCCCAGGGGCTAATTTCCTGCTGCAGCTGTTGGCTACTTCCTCTGACATCTGGACTGAAAAGAGACAGTCAGACAGCAGAGAGACTAAAGTGACACTTTTACTGTCATTACAGCGATGATCTGTGGCGATCGCAGGGCTGTGTGCACGTTCTTGGCTGAGACCTGGCTGTTATGCATCTGCTGAGCCTGTATTTATTTAAAGCTCCGTCCCTATTAGTGTGTCATGCTGCTTTTCTCACACCCTCTTATCGTTTATGTGTGTCCGCGTCCGCGTGGACACGTCCAACAGCTGCAACAACCCGACCATTTCCTCCCTGTTACTGGCAAAAAAAAACAACCTTAAAACTACACACATTTAATTTGGCCCACCCTCATCTGTTATTACAATTGAAATACAAGCATGGCAGCATTGTTCACCTTAACTCTGTTAGTCTGATTTCCTTTGTTGTTGTTTCCTCTCCATTAGTTATTTTGTCTTCACATCCCAAGGCCTCAGATAATTAAATTCACTGAAATTGTGCTGAATGATATTGACGATATAACTGAACGTAACAACACCGTCGTGGTCAACTACAGGGTTCATCTGACTGTTGTTACACAGCTGTGAGTACAATGAGCCTGAACATGATACCGATTCTAAAAACAAAAAACATTTAAAATGGTCAGGAGACATATTTGTCTGTGGGAAGACAACTGGCCAGATGTAGAGTCCCCTCGTCCACCCCCCCCCCCCACACACACACACAGCAAGGAAACGGCCGGCTGGCTGCTGGCTTGGAGGCGCCATTAACCAATTTAGCTTCCAGATGTCCATCATACAACCACAGCCAAGGCTGCGCAGCTCTCTGTGATCTTCACACACGCGGGTGTGAACAGCCTACACACTCATACACACACCGAAACTGCGATGTGCCGATGCAGAGACAAGCATACATAAATGTATAAGAGCAGGGACTCATCATATATGGCACACTTTAGCACATCAGCCCGTCTGTGGCTGCCCATAACACCGACGTTTGATTGACAAGCGGAGAACCTGATAGATGAGACTCACTTTTTGATCATTTCTGAAATGATCATCACCATCTGGAGAAAAGAAAGTTAAACACACAGTTGTTTCTCCTGATGTCTCGTCCCACTGAGACACCGATGCACACATCCAAGTGGATGTTCCACACAAACGTATTTCTAGAAAGACACACACGCTGCTCAAACGGACAGATGCTGCTCCTCTAGAGGCACAGAGACCTGACAGCTGTTCCCCAGTCAGTCAGATGGGGTATCATTGGTAGTTCATGAATATTTTAAACTCAGTCAAAATGGCTGCCTTCCAGACTCCTAACAGCAGCCACGCTGGGCCAGATGAACAGATCATTAAACTATAGGAACCAACCTCCTCCCACGTCACACGAGCGATAATGAGAGAGAGATGTTTATGGTGTTTCAGGTGAAGTGAAACCGTCCTGTTCCTCTTCTGAAACAAAAGTTTCAAACGCAACCACAAAACCCTCATGAAAGCCTGTCTGTGTCGTTGCAGCCTTCATACATATACACCTACTTTCTCTGCTCTACCCTTTAACCCTAAAACATCTGTCTGCCCTCCATCCTCATTCTCAGCAACATCTTCCTCTCTTCCATTCCAGCTGTGATAACAGAGGTGGAGGTGATGCTTCTATTCTGACTTTATTCGTTCTGACTTCCTCGAGGATTTATTAACCATTCAATCTGAGATGTTTTTGGTTATTTATATTCTTTATAGTGAGCTCAATTTTTGAGGTAAATTATTTGTAACTGTTAATTTTGTACATTTTATTTGAATATGCTCGTATTTCTGCATTCATTACAAGCCACGTTAACATCCCAGTCCATGTGTTTGGAAAAAAGTAGATCTCGAGGAGAATGTTAAACGATGATCTGGATGATTTAACAATCCGCTTCGCCCCTGCGAGCTGCTTTTTATGTTCTTTCTTCACCATTTCAGCCCCTGCTGCTCTAAAGTGGAGGAAAACAATTTACAGTGAATGCAAATGAGCTTAAACATCTTGATCCCCAAATTTACCAGTAAATTAAAGGTCAAATTAACAACCAGCTGGCAACAGATGGAACATTATTTTCATGCCCAAAGAAGGAGATAAACTTTTTTTTCCCCAGACACAATAAAATTAATGTGGTTTACATCAATAAAACTAAGCCATAAAATGTGTTTAAAATGTCTTTTAAAGTCATTTATTAAATAAAGAACTTCCCCAAGATGCATTCCATGAGTCCTTTTATGCATCATTTTAAGGGTAAACATGAGGATCATCATGGAATGAGTTGGATTCAAACAGCTGTCTGTGTTCAACACCTTTGAATATTAAAAACCCGTCGACAAGCAAATTATAATTAATGCTGGCAAGCAAGGGGAGAATCTGTGAAGCATACAGTCATAATGTCTCACGGATGGCCAGAGGTGTTCTCTGAATCACTTCTTCTGCCAGATCCGTGGAATGTGTTTTCTTTTTTTCCCCAGATTTTATTTACATAAGAAATCAGCACACACTCTGGGATTTTGGCTTCAGGGCAACTGAATTTTTTTTTTTTTAAATGGTTTAACGCTCATATGAAACAGACATTTCAGGGAACAGCAGAGATTTACAAAATTTATCAAAGTTGAATAAAGAAAAATATATAATTTTTTATCATGTCATTAAAACTGATAGAGCAAACAACGGGTTTTACAGCGACCTCCAGAGTCAGAGGAGCGAAACGCATCCATCGGGCCCAATGTGAGATATTTTAATAAAACAAACCAGTTACAGAGAAAAAAGGTGAAAACTGCTCGACTAACTCGACTCCCCAGAATTTCCAGGGAGAATCCAACCATCAACTCAAGCAAAAAGCAAAGAGCTCTACTCTGCGTAATGGTATTTATGTTGGATATATTTTCCTTCTTCTGCGCTTTGTTGTTCAGCTGCAGTAAGGAAAAAATAGAACCTTAGAACAGATAATTTCAAACATCAGTCTGGTTCTGCTTTTTGGCACGCACACACACACAGACACAGACACAGACACAGACACACACACACACACACACACACACACACACACACACACACACACACACACACACTAGAATGCATTCTGGCATCTGTCAGCAGCAAAACAATGTGTGGATCAGAGAAAAGAACGCATGAGCTGTGGGAGAAGTTTAGAAACCAGGGATCTCTTGAGATATTTACACACACGCACCACAAAAGATCCCAACGCACGGAGGGCTCTGGGAAGAAAAACCTATGCTGCAGCCTATGGAGGTAAGTCGCTGTTTGTGTGCACAAAAACAGCTCATAGCAGTCTACATGCATAAGTGTTGCAAATGAACCTTGGTGTTATGAAAATTTGTCCAAAAATCATAATTCTGGTTGCTGTTTTTTGACTGCCTCTTGTCTGTGAGTCACAATGTATCTTTGTGCATGAACAAGGGGCTCATTGTCATGTGCTGGTAATTGATAGACACATAACAGGGTCATCGTTCATTAGCATTTTAACAATTATAGCTATGACACCGTATCGTGTGAATTCATTGCCATACAGGGACGCAGTTCATCCAGCCATCTATTAGTAACGCCAATTAGTTTACTGGGACAGGTTTAGAGGATGCAAATAGGCCCGAAGTCTCAACTGGCCAAACTTTTTTAATGCCAAAGCTCCAGTGACAGACGTTTGATGGTGTCCCCATGAGGTAAATCTAGAGTATATTTCAGCTTGAGATTGACGTATGGTTCCATTGAGACTTATAATGTAGTACTTTTTTGTTTTTGTGTAGTTAAAGGACTCCATTTCTATATTCTAACAAGAAAACTTATTATATGGAAGTGTCAACAGTTTTCTTTCTACTAAACATGGTGATGACGCTGTGGTGTTGCTGCATGACAACACTGCCCTAAAATTGACACCAGGGATTCAGTAAATATTCATAAACAAACAAACAAATAAATAAAAAAGCAACAGCCATATTATATATAAATATATATAAAAAATAGTATTTGTAACAGGCTTAACAGGCTTTAGCACTGACACTTTAAGTGGCCTCCAACTGCTGCAAAACATCTGGGCCTATTCTTTTCAAGGTGGCGCACCTGCTCCCATCAGCTCCGCCCCTTCCTAGTCTCAACTACATTACCCAGGTTGCACCGCGTCACTCGCCACTCGTCGCTGCGCCAGTCCGCCTCGCTGACTCGCAGAACCAGTCGGTTTGGCCCTGCTTCTTCTCCTCTGCCTTCTCACCGTGCGTGCTGCTGTTGTTGTTGCCTAGTGTCAACCTACGCCGACGAGAGAAGAAGACATATCCCTCCTTCTCCTCTGTCCAAGGGCCGCTTCTAATTTGCTTTTACTTTCCTCCTCGCTGGTACCATTGGCTTCCGCGCCGTGCCAGTCAACTCGCCTCCTTTACCAGCCCGAGTTGAGCAGCAACAGCTCGGAAACATCTGGCCGCCGCAGAGTGCTAGACTCCCCGTCCCTCCGCCTGGTCGCCTCGGCAGTCTGTTATGGAAATTAGTCGAAAGTCAGGCTAGTTTTGTCTTCTGAAGGAACCGGGGGATTCTGGCGGTGGAAGAGGGGAAGACATTGGACCGCGTTGCCTGTAAGTGCTGCTTCTTATACCGGAGTCCGATTAAAGGAGGCTCAGGAAGGAGAGGGTGGGTATGGAGGGGAAAAAGTGGCTAAACCTTCCTTAGCATGACTATGTTGCCTGCACGCACTCATAGTTGCTATGTTAGCCGTTCCTGCGCGCTGTTTTAGCAGCTGTTGTCATAGCACCGGGGCCTTCTGGACAACTGGAAATAGCTCCGTTTTGTCGGTTCTCCGTCCGAGTTCTATTAGCCGAGGTCTGGCTACAGCTAGCTCCGCCTGGGTCGGTCTGTTTCGGTCTCACTCTCCGCTCCCAAATCCAATTTCAGTTCACAGTCGCGCAGCACTTTCTGCCAACACATGAACCCGTTTTTTCTTTTGTCTGCTTCGGATTTAAATCCCCGAACAACACTTGTCTCATTTATTACTAATATATTACTGCCTGTGACTGATGGACGCGCCGGTGTTGAAAATACCGCCTTGCGATGCGCACAAAAATAAAGAAATCGACAACAATAAGTGCAGTTTTAAAGACTTCTAACCTCACAGGTGGGACTTGACTTTAGTGCAGCCCGACTCAACTCTGCTGAAGTTAATTGGAGCCTCTAAACTGGGAGTCCAGCTCCCAAAAGCCAATTAAAGAGCGGACAGATAATTGATTTTATTCAGCTGCCTCTTGGAAAATTACAAAAGTTTACTTTACATTTTCACGGAATCTTTAAAATAGTCAAAGTGCCTCGATTAAAATGTTATAACGAAATAAACCGACACGTTCTGTTAAACAGAAGCTCATTCATCTGTATTTCTCCAACATGTGGCTGTAATAATCTGGACCGAAACAAGTTTCCAGTTTTTGGTGCTCTTTAAAACTTCAGTAAAGTTTTTTTGTGAGATGAAAAAAATAAATAAACAAAAATATTACACACACACAATTTCACCACACTGAAAGTGAATTAAGGCTATTGTAATAAAAGTAATTCCTCCCTTGTGGCTTATTAAAGGCTTGTACAGCTTTTGTTTAGGATTTGCACCCATTAGCGTCTTTATTTATGACTTCTTCCCATTGGCTCCTAAATTCATTTTTGTTCCGATCACTTGTCCAAATGGTCTGAAGCAGGGTGTGTGTGTGTGTGTGTGTGTGGTGTTGGGGGGGGGGGGTGTTTTGGCTGGATGAATGAGTGAGTGAATGAATGAATACAAGACGAGGCAGCAGCGCTGAACCGTAAAGAAGTGGAAAACAATATCAGCTGCATGCGTCTGTCAGTTGCAAATGTGCTGTGTTGGCCTTTGTTTGTGGCTGCTGGAAGGAGACACAGAGGGAAACAGACAGTGTTTGTTTTAATACCACATCATTAGCAAAAAAAGGCTGTTTAAGGTTTAGTCACAAGTTGTTCATTCTCTTAAGTTTTCTTTTTGTTTAGTAGCAGTTGGTCCCCCCCCCCGCCCCCCAAAAAATGGATCATCCAACTGCATTTAATAGTTTCTGGGTTTTGATTCAAGCAAGAGAAAGGGCTGAAAAAAAGAGGGACAAAGTTGTGTGGTGTTGGTGTTGGTAGAATGAAAGAGGAGTCTGGTGGCAGGAGTGTAGAGGAGGCAGCATATGGCTGCAGAAAGAGCACAGCTGGAGGTAGCATCTCCATCTGAGGATGATGTCAGAGCAGCTGACAGGCTGCCATCCACCCCACCTCCTCCTCCACCGCCTCCACCCCTCCCCACTCCTTTATTGTGAGTCTCAGTGGCAGCCTGGGAGAGTTAGAGCTGTGTGTGTGTGCGTGCGTGCGTACGCCTGCTGTGTGTTCGTGTGCGTGTGTGTGTGGCTGACGATCAGCGCCAGTTAGGAGGAGGAGGAGGAGGGAAGTGGTATCTCGTTCCCCCTCCAACATCTCCTCCACTTTGCATCTGTCCTTCGCAGTTTGAGCAGTGTGAGTTTTTTTTGCCTGCCTCCCTCGTCTTCCTCTGTCCTACACACTCGCGATTCAGAGCGAGCAAGCAGAGAAGTGAGAAAGGAAAGCGAGAGAGGCGGCGGTTCTGCTACAGAGGAGTTAATCAAGTTGATGCGTGCTGCTGCAGGTACGGTTCTCTGTGTGTGTGTGTTTGTGTGTGCGTGCGTGCGTGTGAACTGCCCGTCTGAGGGGTAGTTAAATGTAGTTATTGAACACTATAGTTTGTAGTCCAGACGCCTGCGTGCGGGATTTTGTTAGGCTGTGTCGTGTGACAGGTTGTGTCGAGATGCCCTTTAATTGAAAGCGGCAACTATGGCAGATTTTAATTTAAGTTTTCTTGCTGCTCCAACTTTACTTATTATTACCAGGATGTGGTTATAATTTGAAATCCAGTCAATAATACTTTTAATTTAAAATAAAAAGCATTTCAATGGATAAAGCACTTATTAAAAAGCAGGGTTTTTAATCCTTTTTCCTTTAACTCGACTCTAACTGGCCGTAAAATGACTTGAAAGCGTGCGCGTCTGCTCCTCTTGCCGGCTGGAGTCGAGGAGACTAATTTAGAAGTTGCAGATTTGAGCTGCCTGAATTGGCTAGACAGCTGTAATCGCACTCCCTCCTAGTCTTAATCTCTTTATCTGGCTAGCAGCTGCCATATGGCCCCCGTCAGCTGGATCAGATGTGGGTAAGCCTCCCTCCCCGGCTGTCCCAGCCTCTCCCTCTGCCTCTCTCCCTCTCTTACCCCCTCTCCGTTCCTGCCCCTCTGTGTTCGCACCGGCTGGGTCTGGCGGACCAGGTGACGATGGGCTGCTGCCCTCCTGCCCCGGCGCCGATGGCTCCCTCCCTGCCGCCACCGCCGTCTTTATTTTTAGCCATCTTTAAGGATTAGGATTGATGCTGTGACGAGCAGGGCACTTACAGTGATTGTACTGTAAATCTTCTCTTCTAGGTGGCGGTGGGCGGAGGGTGGATGTGGGTGGGGGGTGCTGAAGTAGAAGGCAGTTGCAACTACAGCGCGGATGTGCGGGTTTTTTCTTGAAAGGGTCAGATAGAAAAGAGTGACGGACTCTGTGTGTGTGCGCAGGGAGGAGGTGGCAGAGGGGTTTGGCTGGACAGGAGGGGAGGGAGGTGGGTACTGGGGGGCGGGTAGGAGGTGGTACACCCTTGTCCCTGTAAGCCCCCTCATTAAAAGCAGTCTGAAGGAGCTGGAGAGGGAGAACACACATACACACAATACTCACACACACACACACACGCGCGGACATTCTTGGTTCAGCTTCATTCAGATGAGGTGATTTAGCTGCTGTGGTTAACGCGGCGCAGAGCGGGACACATGTACTTCCTCAGGCAGGACAAATCCACATGGGTAACAGGTGGGATTTCATCTTTTGTCGGCTTCATTTTATCCCGCTTCATTAGTGGTCAGTCAGTCGGATTAAATCTGATTTTAAAGAGCGTCGAAAAAGTTTTTATCCTGACGTCTAATCTAAAGTCGCAGCTTGCGGGTTAACAGGGGACAAGCCGTCTTGTTTTGTGCTATTTCCATTGGTCGGTTTTTCCTGCTGGACTTAACCTGCGGAGGTGGAGGATAGGTAGGCTGCTGCTGACTGTATGTGTGTGTGTGCGTGCGTGTACTGCGTGAGTAAAGATAGTGTGTGAGGCTGAAAGCCGGTTACCTAAAAGGGCTGTGCCAGGCCAGGCCAAAGTGGGTTAATAAAAATAACCAGCGTAGGAGCAGCGACAGTCCAGGAGTGCAGGCAGAGGAGCTGGAGAGAGAAAGAAGAGAGGAGGTGTAAAGAAATCTGTCATTCACCTGAGATTAAAGTTTAATCTCTAATCTGAACTGAAAAATTGGCTCCGGCATTTATTCTTGACAATTTCCGTGTTTAATTTTAAATCCTGTAAATAATCTCAGAATTAAGGGTTTTGTGGCGAACGTATGCGGGAGTGTGAGGACTTAACATGATGTGGTGTCTTTGTATGGGAGCGTAAATGTGTCCGTTATTGAGCTAAAACCATCAGCACTCCCTAAAAGTTAAATAACGCTTTACATAAAAAAATTACGTTGTTGTATTATTCCCTCTTTTTTGCGTATTGGCGTCGCATTCACGTTTTTAATCGGGCTGCCTTCTCCCGATCTTTCTAATGCTCGTCGGTTCCGTTTCAGCGCCTCGTGCCATACGTGTCCTCTGACTTTTGTCTCCTCATCTTCCTTTTCTCCCATTTTTTGTTTTTGTTTAATCTTCCTCCTGTAAGATAATTAAGTAAATCATTAAGTAAATGTTGTTAACTCTGGAATAACAACCCCAGAATCTCCAAATGTACCTGTATTTTTTCCTTCTATTAAAAAATTATCTGTCTGTCTGTCTGTCTGTCTGTCTGTCTGTCTGTCTGTCTGTCTGTCTATCTATCTATCTATCTATCTATCTATCTATCTATCTATCTATCTATCTATCTATCTATCTATCCATCTTAAAATAGAGGTATAATGAGACATGTATCCGATGCCTGCTTTAATTGTGTCTTATCTGTGTGTGCAGGTTATGAGGACGGCAGGATGGAGTTCCCAGACCACAGCAGACATTTACTTCAGTGTCTGAGCGAGCAGCGGCACCAGGGCTTCCTGTGCGACTCCACTGTGCTGGTCGGCGATGCGCAGTTCCGGGCTCACCGCGCCGTGCTGGCCTCCTGCAGCATGTACTTCCACCTCTTCTACAAGGACCAGCTGGACAAGAGGGACGTGGTGCACCTAAATAGTGACATTGTCACGGCCCCGGCCTTCTCCCTGCTCCTAGAGTTCATGTATGAGGGCAAGCTGCAGTTTCAGAACCTTCCCGTGGAGGATGTGCTGGCGGCAGCCAGCTACCTGCACATGTACGACATCGTCAAGGTGTGTAAGAAACGACTTAAGCAGAAAGCTACGGCAGAAGCGGACAGCACGCGCAGAGAGGAAGATGGCGGTTCCAGCTGCTCCGACAAGGCCGACAGTCTTTCAGATGGTTCTACGGGCCGCCCGGCTACAGCCGACCTACTGCACAGTGATGAAGAGGAGGAGGGGAAAGCCGAAGGAGGGCCGCTGTGGATAAGGCTGCCATCTGCTGAGAGACCAGGAACCCCGGCGATGGCGCCCACCAGCCCGGGTCAGGGTGAGGCCGAGATGCAGACTGGGGAAGGGTTAAGGGAAGGAGGGAAGCTGTTGTCCCCAGCCGGCAGCCCCACCAGCTCTACCGGGTCACTCTCTCAGAGGTCTCACTGCTCGGTGAACTCTCGCAGGGGCCACAGGGGCAGGAGGGTGTCCAACGACACGGCCGACTGCGTCCTGGATCTTTCGGTTAAACCGATCGGTGGTAGCAACAGTTCCAACCACCAGCAGTCGTATTTCAGCGGCGCCGCAACACCCGACAGCCTCCAGGGCCCGCTGGCTGTGAGGGTGAAGGTGGAGAAGGGCGTGGCCTCTGACGAGGACGATGAACTGGGGGGTGGGGACTATGCAATGGAGCACAGCGGCATTACGAAGGCAACCGTTCCCAGCGCTAATGGCGGCCTGGCCCACCACGGGGGGGGGGCCCCCTGTCGGCCCAGCGGAGGCTGGGCCTGGAAGCACACCTGTCCGCTTTGAGAGAGGCCTCTCTCGCCTCAGAGCTCGAGCGGGACGAGAAGCCCTCGGCCATGGCGGATGACGAGGACATACTGGGGGGCGAGAACGAGCGCGCCCAGGCGGAGGCGGCCAGCATGGACAGCTCCCTGCTGCCCTACGTCTCCAACATGCTGTCGGCTCCACACACCCAGATCTTCATGTGTCCGCTCTGTAACAAGGTGTTCCCCTCCCCGCACATCCTCCAGCTCCACCTCAGCTCCCACTTCCGGGAGCAGGAGGGCATCCGCTCCAAACCCGCCGGAGACGTCAACGTGCCCACCTGCACCATCTGCAACAAGACCTTCTCGTGCATGTACACGCTGAAGCGCCACGAGAGGACACATTCCGGCGAGAAACCCTACACCTGCACCACTTGTGGCAAGAGCTTCCAGTACTCACACAACCTCAGCCGCCACGCAGTGGTGCACACGCGTGAGAAGCCGCACGCTTGCAAATGGTGCGAGCGGCGCTTCACGCAGTCGGGGGACCTGTACCGACACATCCGCAAGTTTCACTGCGAACTGGTCAACTCCCTGTCGGTGAAGAGCGAACCGCTGGCGCTGCCTAACGTCAGGGACTGGGCCATCGAGGACAGTTCGCAGGAGCTGTGGAAGTAGGGACAAACTGCCGGCTTTGTTTAAGGGAAGGAGCGAGAAGGAAGGGCAGAACGGGGAGGTAAAAGGGAGGTTGCAAACGTTCATATCTGGGGTTCACCTTTTTGTCGCAAAATCTCATTCGATTGCACTTTAATAGCACATGAAAATGTTACTACTGAGTTGCTTTTCTTTACTCTTTGGGGGCAGTTTTGTTCTATTTGATTCTGAGCTCCTTATTTTATTTGGCAACAAGTTCCGTTGGGTGGTTTTCATCACTTCCGAGGACTCTGGTCCCAGTGAGAATGTCCCGCCTCTTCTGAAGAGATTTTACTCCGTTTCATCTCAGACACACTCTGACCGGCGCCGGTCGGGTCAAACACACTGAATTTATTCCTTTTAATACACTAAACGGGTACTGTGATCAAATCCACGCCGCCGCTGCACTACTCTGGCAGAAACAGAAGTCACCCTGACGTGCACGAGTGTGTTCTGACTCTTTTGATTTTCTCTTCTTTCCTTAACGCTGGTTAAAGCTCTTGGGTGTTCTGGTTAAAGCTGACTGACAAACCGATGGCACTCATGCAATGCACAGCCTCCTTTTTATCACTTCCAATCAATCTGAAGTATTTTATAAAAATAAAAAAGACCTTACAAATTATTATTATTATTACTATTGATATTGTTATTATTGTTATGAATAGATTTTTTTAATGTAGCTGGCAGTCTTTAAAACATCTCTTCTTTAAAAGGTATTTAATTTAAAGTTGTTGTATATTGTTCTTCTATAGTTTTAGAACTTTAATCGGCTACAGTTTTTTATTAATAATTATTAATATTATTTTGTTACTTTTTGTAATGGGACCTGCTGTTGTTGCATGATGTCCAAACTTGTATATTTTAAAATAAAATGTGAATTTGCTGTATTACTGTACACATTGTAAGTGATCAAATATTTGAGGATAGGCTTTTTTCTTTGATTTGTGACTCCAGGGTGCGGCTCTGACCTTTATTCTCACCAACATAGGAAAAATGCATGAAAATTTGAGTTTTGTCTTGAACATTTGAGGGTTGTTTTTTTTTTCCATCAGGGGAAAATATTGGAACGTTAAAAACTTTGGGCAGTGAAGACTTAGATCTTTTTCCTAAACCCTACTTCTGGTAGGTCTGGCTCCTAGAAGAATGTTACCGAATGTGTTTCCATTGGATGTTGAAGCGATGTGATGAAGCATTTTACGCCTGTGTCTATATGCACTGATCTCTCTGCTGTGTGTGTGTGTGTGTGTGTGGTGTGTGTGTGTGTGTGGTGTGTGTGTGTGTGTGTGTGTGTGTGGCCTGGTTGCTACCAGTCAAATTAACCTGCTGAAGATCCACCAAGCACTTCCTGCTCTTCCTCAGGCGTTAAAATTTCTCCACTGCTGTACGTTTCTGTTTTCCGTCCTCTCCCGACGGAGCCGGTTCTTAATTAATTCTGCTTGTTGCAGATGTGGATTCTGGTCAAGTGCAGTTATGAGGCTCTTAATACAGACATCAAGAGTTGTGGGGAGAGGGGCTGAAATGGGGGTGTCCTGCTGAAGAGGGGAAGGGTCAGATGTCTTTGCCCCCCCCTCCTCCTCCCCCTCCAAGCGCTGCGACGCGTCCTTACGCTGAGGTGGACGGGAGAGAGAGACGCATGCCTGAATGCACCTTTTTTTTTTTTAGAGACATGAAATCAGATCTGTTTTTTCTGAAAAGATGCCTTTATTAAAAAAAAAATGATGCTATGGAAGTATTTGATACAGGGAAATAGTCATGTATAAATTATCTGAAAATGATGTCTTATTTTTGATGACGTGATTGGAAAGTTTTTTTTTTGTATGTGACATGTTTTTGGGGCTGCATCTGTTTATTTATTTATTTTATTTTTTTCCCCCGAAGCAATGGTCAAGCGTTTATACAATCCAAAATCATACATGGCTGATTTATGGATATTTATGTGCGCGCAGGACGAAGGTGGTCGCGCGCGCCATCCTGTCATCTGCTGGCACCTACAGGCGCCGCCAGTGTGGGTGACGCCGCAGCGGTTTTGCGCTGCGTCGTCTCGTTTCTTCTCATTTCTTCTCACTCCATCCTGCTGTTTTCACGGCTGTATTTATTTTTTTGTTGAGTTCCTCTGGTTGTACTTGACCGCCTTAAACTGCTGTAGTCCAGGCTGTTTTTACTATTAATATTTTATTTTTTAAAAGTGGGAGTTTAGGGTGGGAGCGACATCATCAAACACCCCGACGACCTCATGGAGGCTTTTTTTGACTAAGAAAATTAAACATTCAAACGTCATAGACGGTCTATTTAAAGGCAGATGGCGGGAATCAGTCTTTTCCAAGGACAATCATTGTCTTGCAATTAAAAAAGGAAAAAAAAACTTTCAGATATATTTGCTCCCTGTTAAGGTTTAAAATAAAAAACTTTTTCATGTTCCTTTTTCAGATTTAGTCATTTTTAGCTTTGACAATCATAGTTGGTTGATTTTTTTTTTCTTCTTTGAGGGGAGTAAATCCTAATTGTGTTTAGTTTTGTAAAATTTTTTTGGTGTGCTGTTGTTGACATTTTTAAATTGTGTGCAAATTGCAATAAATTATAAGAATCTTGAAATTCACCACGAGTGTGCGCTTTTGGTTTGTGTCACTTTTCATTCAGTAAATGAAAGGATTTCAGCTGCGTTTAGAGCCGCTCGGGAGGCGACTGGAACGTGCACGAACATGCTTGTGTGTGCATCTCTGGCGGGTCATACCTGGACCCAACGCACAGGCCTCGGTGCCCGCTCAGTGCCCTGTGGTTAGGGTTAGGGCTAGCTCTGCTGGTGGAGGTGTAGGCTGCGCTGCCGCAGCTTGTGGAGATCCAAGATTCTACACACGCGCGCGCGCCCACGCGACCTCCATCCAAAGCTCCTCAACAGCGCTGCAGTAAGGAAATCAGCTTTAGCGAGTGCACTGCTGCTCAGTAAACCTGCTCCTACAGATGTCTGAAAAGCCCCTGCACTTGGAGGCCAAGGAGCGGCGTTCATTAGGCCACAGATGGTCTCCTCAGTAAGCCCTCCTCCCACCCCCCACTCATGAACACACGCGATAAGCTCACTCCTAATCTTTATGACATTGTCTGAGGAATGCCTATTATTAGTTGGTCTAACTTAACGCTGTTTGAAGGAGCCCTTCCCATCACATCCGGTTAATTATTTCACACTTGGCCATTCACGTGGCCGTTCAGTGTGAGTTCAGATGACATTTTCCTTAAAAGTGAGCATCTTTGTGAGCCTGTTTTGAGCGCCTCGCTGCAGTGGAACAGCAGGCGTCATGATAACTGCTGTAGGAAACATCCTTCGGTCATATGGACGGCTCGGAGATCATTAATTGTAGTCTGCGGTGTTGTAAGTGAACATCTGCTTATAGACAACTGCTCGCGCTCTCTGCGCGAGGAGGCTGTGCGAGGTTTGCGGTGAATGTAGGTCATTAATTTGTTTCTGTCCTTTGTTTATTTAAGGAAGGGGGACAAAGGGGCAGCTGCAGAACCATTTGGCTGTGCCCAAGGCAGGCCAGCTCAACATGTTGGGAGGCTGAGCCCAGCTTGGGCTCCTGTCTGGGGCCCGGGCCCCTGCACACTGCTGCTTCGCGTGAGGGAGCAGGCCTCTGCCAAGCTGCCAAGAAGGGCTCCCGTACCAGGAGAGGGTTGGGAGGAAGGGAGGGAGGCAGAAGGAGGACAGGCAGATAAAGGAGAGGACGTCTCATGGGCTCAACCCTTCCTGATGTTTGACTGTTGGGTCACGTTTGTAAAAGTGGTCTCCAAACTAACATCTGCGTATTTGGCTGTATCCACGATGGAGCTCTCAAAATCACATCAACAGGCCGGTTTCTGTAGGAAACTTTATACATTTCAACACCACCACACACATAGGGTGTGCACTTTCATATGTACGGATGTGTGATGATGTTGTTGTTGATATTTTCTGCCTAAATCACGTGGGGAAAAAATACATTATTGTAGCTTCTGTGGCAGGAGGAGCAGCAGTTTGTGGACTTGTTGATTCTCAGATTTAAGAATTGACAGAGGAAGACCAAAAAGCAGGGAAAACTCTGTGTGTGTGTGTGTGTGTGTGTGTGTGTGTGTGTGTGTGTGTGTGTGTGTGTCTGTGTGTGAGGATTGTCTGCATATTTAAAAAAGCCCCTTTGTCAGACCCTCAGCACAGCAGGACAGAAGGCAAGCAACAAGCAGCAAGCAGACAATACAGTGGTACTACACTGGCTGGGTAAAGGGGGAGGAGGTGGATGAGGGAGGCATAAAAGGTTTTTTTTGGAGGGGGGGGTTGTCAGGGGGCACAGTGTCCCAGCAAAGCATCCACTGCACCCTCCTCCACTGGCCAAAAAACAAAAGGCGACGCAGCTCGAACTTGAATATCTGTGTGTCTCTGTGAGAGGGGGCCCCCCAAATGCTACCCCCCCTTCAGCCCCCCCCCCCCCACACACACACACACACACAGTCCATACAGGCACGACCAGTGCGTTCCTGCAAGTGTGCGAAAATCTAAATGATGTGTTGCTTTAGTTATGAGCGTATTTTAATAAAAACTGTGTGTGTGTGTGTGTGTGTGGTGTGTGTGTGTGTGTGTGTGTGTGTGTGTGTGTGTGTGTGTGTGTGTGTGTTTCTCTGCCATAAACACGCACTCACTGTCACGTACAAAGGCCTCCAGCTGGTTTGTCTGTAGGGCTGGTCTACAATAGGATTAAACAGTACTTGTCATCTGTGTGATGTTTGTGTGGAAGCAGCGCAGCCGTGAACTCTGAACATAAGAGAGGCACAAAGAAAAGAAGCAGGGGAAGAAAAAAAGAGGAGGAATCGTGTGAAGAGGAGGATGTCTGGGATGAACAGGTCAAAGCCACAATGAAGTCAGGAGAACCCAAACCCTCCTTGCCTGCGTCTCATACCTCAGACCGAGCTTCTGCCATCCTGTCCCAGCTGTGTGTGTCTGCCAGATAAGGGGCATTACCAGGGTGTGTTCAGGGTGTCGTTGGAAACTGCTGGCAGTGCACACATGTGCACGACTCAGCATTTTATCACCACCGCGTTGACCTGATTGGGGTCACGCAGGGAGGGATTCTTTAGTGCCGCTTAGTCAACCTGGCGGCCTGCTGCTGTGTAGATATTACCAGTGCACGTGCATGCTCGTGTGCGTCTGGCTGCTGAGTTGTTCACATGGACAAATACACAATACTAACACACAGGCAGGATAAGCCAGCAGCAGCCATCCAGCTGTGGAGATAAAGAAGAGTCAAGTTCGTCCTGCCCATCAACCTGAAACACGCCGATCATTCTGGATAATAGCTCTGAGACATGCACGCACACACACACAAGCTCACACCCCTGCGCCTCTGCAGCCACAATCGTGATTTCCACCAGAACTTTGAGGGATTCCACTGAATTAGACGGAGCATATTGAACTATTGTCTCCTGCTGCCAAGGCTGAGTCTGATTTCAGGAAGAGAAAAATAAATTTGCACAATCAGTCAAAACACGGCCGATGCGAAATCCATTTGTCTCTTTGTCATATGCTCGCCGTTTTCCCGACACACAGGAAGACACTGAAAACACTCCTGACAGCAGAGAACGTACATGAGAGGAGTTAACTGGCACACTGGACGCGTGCATGTGTGTGTGTGTGTGTGTGGTGTGTGTGTGTGTTATCACCCTGTGATGCCAACCTCTCCGCTCCCTCCCAGCTCTGGCCAGGCACGACCCATCTGTCACAATACCTCCTTCCATCCCTCCCCCTGCGTACCCATCCTTCGCTGCCATCCCTCCTGTTTCTCCCTCTTTGCCTCCATCACACCATCATCTTCCATCCACCCTCCCGCCCCTTCTCCTACCAGATAAAACCTTCTTCATTGGCCTCTTCTCATCTATGTCTCATTTATCTCCTCATTTTGGGTTAAAAACTAAAACATGTGGCTACTTTAGTTTGTGTAATCCAACAAAAGTCTTCATCCCAACAGTTCATAGTGGAGCCAAGAGCTGTTTTCCATGGAAGTCTCAGCTACTTGAATGTAGGACCCTGCAGGTCCGTGTAGACCCCTAAGGCCCAGTGTTGCTGCTCCATACTGAACCAAACGGATCCAATCTGGGCTACATAGACAGGGGTCCAGCCTAGGGAACTGGCACTGCCTCCGTGTGTGGTTGTGTGTGTGTGTGTAGCATCAGGGGTGTAGCCTGGGGTCTGCTGGCATGACCACGCGTTGGATTATTGAAGGCAGCATGGGACCATCTGTATGATGGCGAGGAAGAAACAGCAACGGAGGAACAGAGCGTAAAAGAAAGAGTTCTTGGTGTCCTTTTTTGGGACGTTTGGCCCACAAATGAAAACACATGAATTGGCCATGTTGTCACATCCAATGCAGAAAATCTGCTGCATTCCAACAACAGCAGGGATGAATAAGACCTGAAACGCTCATCTGGACCTTCCACATTCCTTTAGACAGTTTTCTTTAATTCTGCTGTTGGGGGCATCCCAGCACTGAAAACTACAGGAACTGGTTTGTTTTATTTAGTCTTTTTTCATTCAAGATTTCAGAATCAAAGATTGTGAGCTGATTATGATCATCCATCATTTGGTAAATAAACAGGATCATCATTTAGGAATTCATGTAGATGTTTCTGACTCCAGTCTCTAATAATCAGGACATTTAAACATGAGGATCATGTAGATGAGCTTAAACAGGCTGAGCTCATCAGATTAAAACAGGTTTTTACAGCAAAGGCAGATTTAATGCATGTGACGCTCCTGGAAACTGATGCACAGGGAGGTCGGAGGTCAAGGGCAGTCCGTTATGGTCAAATTAGATACACTTTAATCTCTGGGATTAAGAATAAAAATACGATTCAGGATTAAGATCTAACAATCTAGATCAATGCTGATTTTAATGTCAAAGTTTAACTTACTGCTGGTTTTTATAAGCAGGATTTCAGAACTTGTGAAAATCACTATTACATTTTCTATTTATGTTTTATTGTCCAGCCCATCTACTCCAGATCTGTCATGTCAGTGTTTCTAGGACATCTCTGTGCAGAGGTCACCTGGAAAAGCTTCTTCTTTAAAGAAATATGGAGAAAACTGATGCTGTTCATGCCCTTAAAACCGTTTTCACCCTCAAAACCGAAAATTTCCTAGAACTCTTCTTCTACCACAGAACAGGAAACTCACAGATCAACATAAAACAGCCGTGTGTGTGCATGTGTGTGTGTGTCTTATCAAGAAGGCAGACAGGCTGGCAAGCAGCTGTGGTTGTAAGTCTCGCTGTCTCTCTTTCTCTCTCACACAGACACACACACACACACACACAAAGCTCAAGCTGTTGTTGCTTAACGACTGGGCTGCTCCGGAGCACATCTGCACTCTGCATTATCATTAGCTCTCTCCCACATCCCCAGGATCGCTGACAAAGTGAACAATACCGACAATCACCCCCATCAGCTGCGGCCATATGGGCGCCATCCATAGCTGTAGAGCTGACCCCCCCTCTCAAACACAAGCGACTGGGTGGGTGGAAGGGATGAAGGGTAGAGTTGGTTGTGTTATGGTGTGTTGGGGGGGGGGGGGGGGGGGGGGTGAGCAGCAATTGTGGCAGCATCTGTTTGGCAATGACTTCTACAGTCGGCCTTTTATTTAAAAAAAGATGATTCTGTGAAGTTTCTTTTTGCTGTCATCACAGGAATGTGTGTGTGTTTGTGTATGTGTTGCCACCCCTCATCTATTACTCCTCCCTCCTGATGTACCTCTTGTCCCTCCCCTCGCTGCACAGGTAAACGCTCTTATCACCTCAATCCTGTCCTAATGGGCTGGGAGAAGGAGGAGGCTGGAGAAGGAGAAATGTGGAGGATTCAGCCCAGATGGCACAACAAGGTGCACTCCACCACTCTTTTTCTCCATCCCCAAATCTCTCCCTTCTCTATCTTGTCTCCTCTCCCTCCTGGACTTTGAACCCAGCTGGCGGAGGTGTTTTTTTCTGGAATCAGCACCAGAATCTCTCTCGGCTGCTCTAATTATCTCTCAGCTCCAACTGTATACCTCTAATATCCACACTTTCTCTCTCCGTCTGATGGATCTTAAGCTTCAGTCCTCAGAGGAACTTCACAATGAACGTGTCACCTTGAGATTAAGGCTGGTTGATGCACCATCTCAGCCTATTTGCTGTTGTTCTGACAGTTTATTTATTCTCCTCTTACGTAGCCACTTGCTCCACCTGCTGCGCAGTTCCACCAAACCCAGAAGAAATTATTGAGAAATACTGGGCTAAATCAAAGGGATTCATAAATTCCCTTTTGATTCATGATGATTTACAGCTCTGCTGCAGTCCAGTAGAATAACAGGATGTTGCTGGCAGAAATGTGCAAAATTTTAAAAAAAAAACCTAGATTCATCTAGAAAAAAGCTTTTGAAAGAGTCGTGCAGACTTCAGTTCTTATTGATCCAAAAAAAAACAAAAAACGATGACCTGATTAGCAGATGGATGCTAACACGGCCTTTGTGGAAGCATATAAAGATCAGATTATGGGTGGTTATTCTAATATTCTCTCCTATCTCTGCTGATAACTGCTGCACTAAGAAGGTTTAACTTTTTTGTTAAATATTAACTTTTTTTCAGTTGAAAAGAGAGGTCAGCTTGATTTCAGGCCCCAGACGTAGAAACGTGTCTGCCGAGCTCATGGGGGTATTTGATCACATTAGAGACTTCAGCAGGAAGCTAGCTGTTCCTCAGGATCCGAACAAAGACGCTGATCTTTGAGGAGCCCTTTAGATCAGCTGTTAACTTGGCTTTTCAAGTTAACAGATCATAAGAATCGGGCTGACACTTTTCTGTTAAACACGTCTGCTTTTATCCTGCTGAGGAAAAAAGGGACAAACTGAGCCACAGCCTCTGCCCATACGTGTACATCCTGATAGAGAAAATTTAGTGTTTCAAGTGCCCGCCCCCCCCATCCCCTTCCACACACACACACACACACACACACACACACACACAGACCTGAACAAGCGCCTCCTGGGCAAATATTTAAAGTCAAAACAGGCTGGACCCATAAAAAGCAGAAAGGCGGTGGTGGTGCGGCTACATCTGTCAGGGGGGTGGGGGGGTGGATGAGAGGAGAACCGGGGGTGACGGCAGCTGCTGGAATGAGTCTGGACGCTGCTGTCGCCAACACCTGTCCATACTGGAGACACGCGTCTAACAAATGTCTCTCTGCAGCCGTCAAAGATCACACAGCAGCGACAAATGTGCTGTCATCCATCCCTCTAACCCTCCATCCGTCCCTCTAGCCCTCCATCCATATATCTATCGTCTATCTGGCTGTCTGTATGGGGTTTTTTTTTTCACTGAAAACACACACCTAACCCAGCCCTTTGTAGCCCACCACACCCCTTTCCTCTGGCTGACCCCCATCTGTTGCCTCCCTGGGGAGTGTGTGAGTGTGTGTAAGGAGTAGGAGGTCAGGGGAGGGGTCTGGCGGGCGTTGGCCCCGGCTGCCCATTGATCAACAGCTGCTGGGCTTCTCATGCTGAGCTGGACGGCTGAGAAGGCGACAGCAGCTGGGTCAGGGAGAAGGTAGGAGCTGAGGTCCAGAGGCTGAGATGCCAGGACGGGTCAGGAAGCTCCCCCAAGCTGAGCTCCAGGAGCAGAAACTCAGGCAACAGGCCGTGAGGTTGGTGCCGAAGGTGATCCAGTCCTCAGCCTGCAACCTGCTGTTGCTTCATGTGACGAGTGTGTGAATGTCTCACACACACCCCAGAAACAGTAGCTAAAAATCAATCACAACAAATGTCCGGTCAACAGTTTAATATGGTCACCTAAATAAGAGTGTAATTGCCTGAAAGTGTGTCTGGAGAATCTATTTTTCTATAAACCACCATAAATTAGAGGATTGTTGTGAGTCTATTATGTATTTTTAGAAAACTGGCGTGTGTGTGTGTGTGTGTGTGTCTGAGAGAGAGAGAGAGAGAGAGAGAAACGTGCTGATATAGGAGCCGACAGCTGTTATCGGTGTCGGCCGTCGCACATCTGCTTAGTCGGGGTTGTTTTTATGGAGCTGCCACTGTTCAGTAGGGGTGAGGGGCCGAGAGGAGGGGGAGGTGGGGGAACTGGAGCAGGTGAAGGAGGGAGGGGGAAATAAAAAACAACTTTACAGGCTTTTTACAGCCACGCATTCCACAGAGAGGTTATAGAGTCACAGGTCAGGTGGAGGTTTTCACATGAGGGACACAAGCTGATATAAAGCATCAGAAGAAGCTTGAAGGGTTGAGCAGCTTCTCTGGAGGAAAATGGGTTTTATGTAAAATGGGATTAAAACTGTTTCTCCTCTATTAATGTCAAAAAACAGGAATAAAGACATGAATCCTTCAAAGACTTTAAGTTTGAGTGTGAACCTTTTAAAACTGTCAAAATAGATTTTTTCAAGGGCTAACTTACACTTCCAGTAAGCGTGTTTTTATTCACTTATGAACACGATTCCATAGCTAAATCGCCAACTAAGCCGATCAGTCATGGAAAAATCCAATTTGTTCCCCGACACAGGAGTTTCTCTCTTTAAGAGAATCAGATGATTTCTCCTGTGGAGGACCAAGAACATGTCTGAAGCAGGTCTCACACCAATCTGTGCATCCCCTCTGCATAAAGACTCCTTTGTTTCGTGGACAAAGACAACAAAGGTGGACAGAAAATGAAAGATGTTCAACTAGAGCAAATGTCTTCCGTAATGGGTGCATGTATTTGTGTGTATGAATCTGAACAACTCAGAGGGTGTGTGTGTGTGTGTGTGTGTGTGTCTGAGAGAGAGAGAGAGAGAGAGAGAAACGTGCTGATATAGGAGCCGACAGCTGTTATCGGTGTCGGCCGTCGCACATCTGCTTAGTCGGGGTTGTTTTTATGGAGCTGCCACTGTTCAGTAGGGGTGAGGGGCCGAGAGGAGGGGGAGGTGGGGGAACTGGAGCAGGTGAAGGAGGGAGGGGGAAATAAAAAACAACTTTACAGGCTTTTTACAGCCACGCATTCCACAGAGAGGTTATAGAGTCACAGGTCAGGTGGAGGTTTTCACATGAGGGACACAAGCTGATATAAAGCATCAGAAGAAGCTTGAAGGGTTTAGCAGCTTCTCTGGAGGAAAATGGGTTTTATGTAAAATGGGATTAAAACTGTTTCTCCTCTATTAATGTCAAAAAACAGGAATAAAGACATGAATCCTTCAAAGACTTTAAGTTTGAGTGTGAACCTTTTAAAACTGTCAAAATAGATTTTTTCAAGGGCTAACTTACACTTCCAGTAAGCGTGTTTTTATTCACTTATGAACACGATTCCATAGCTAAATCGCCAACTAAGCCGATCAGTCATGGAAAAATCCAATTTGTTCCCCGACACAGGAGTTTCTCTCTCTAAGAGAATCAGATGATTTCTCCTGTGGAGGACCAAGAACATGTCTGAAGCAGGTCTCACACCAATCTGTGCATCCCCTCTGCATAAAGACTCCTTTGTTTCGTGGACAAAGACAACAAAGGTGGACAGAAAATGAAAGATGTTCAACTAGAGCAAATGTCTTCCGTAATGGGTGCATGTATTTGTGTGTATGAATCTGAACAACTCAGAGGGTGTGTGTGTGTGTGTGTGTGTGTTGACTGCAGGAGAGAACTCATTTGCTTGTCCATTTACTCTGCTTCCCTTCACAGCACAATGCAGCAGCAGCCATTGGACAAAGAGGCCTCACTGTGGGATTCAAATGAAGGAGGGGGCTGGAGGCGGGGGGAACACATAGAAAGGACAGAGGGGCTGCTGGTGGGGTACAGGGGTTTGGTTTGGAGGGTAGAGAAGGTTGAATGAATTGCAAGAAGTGGAGGGGGCAGTAGATGATTAGGGGAAAGAGGAGGGGGGATTGTTGCCCTTCACCAGGCTGCACGTCACCTTCCACTTGTTTTTCAAGCTTCAAGGTTAATTTGTGATGAGTTCACTCTGGACAGCCAGGAAGTGGATGACAGGATGACAGGAAATGAGCACTGGAGGAATTTTGCTGAATTCAGCATTGCGAGTGAGTTTAGCAGATTTTGGAGGTTGTTGGTGGTCTGAGGTGTAGTCAAATTAGAGGGAGGAAGCGCAGCAGAGGCAGGGAAATGAGCTGCAGGTGAGGCTGCGGTTAAAGCCTAGCTACACACACACACACACACACACACGGACATACAGCATCAAAAATAAACACTAAAAGAGGGGCCAGGCACACAGGCTTGCATCTATGGAGCTCTGGATATTTACCTAATTACAGCAGAAATACCAGTGTGGAAATAATCAGCTAACTAAAAGCCATTTAGTCACAAAACACTTTAGACAAATTATTCAATTTATTTGAGAATGCTAGAAATTATGTATATTATTAATGAGTACCGGTACATGTTTGTTAAGATTTGCCATTTTAATTGCTTATGAATTCAAAATAATCATCAAACTACTGTTTTTGGTTTTGTTTTCTGACCATAAAGTCATTTTAGTCCAAGTATATCTCTATTAATTAATGAGCCACCTGAATTTCTGGTTTCAAATTGATTAACATTAATCGATTATTGCCGTTATTGACAAACATATTCAGTTGTCATTTGTGGTCAGTTGGCGCCCTCTAGAGTTCACAACGTGGTGGTGTATATTACATTGGCTCCTCCCGATGTTAAAAAAGTGATTAATTTCTTCCTCAGTCGCGGACAAAACAGGATGAAACGCGTTATTTTTTTTATTTTTATTTTTGCAGACTTAATAAAATAATAAAAATAAGTTAATTTTATATTATTTATTCTTTATGTCTGACAAAATTCACTGAGAAAAAGACTAACTGTCGCTGCATCATCTCTTATATTTGCTGAACTCACAAAAACATTTATTTTCGTGAATCTGTCTTTCTTCATGACACATTGCTTTCAGGCTTAATGAGATTTATCACATCCAATAAAGATTTTTAGAAGACGTTCATCACTTTCCAGAGAACAGACAGTAAAGTGCCTATAGCCCACCTACACCAGGAAACCTTCTTCAACCCTCAACGAGTGATCTCCCAGGGAACCGTTAACAGCATCACGAATACACCTGACTGGACGCCAGGTTGTGCCTGAAGAATTCTAACTGCTGCTAAAGTTGCAGAGGTCAGCGTGGCTGCTGCAGACCCGTTTGGGCTGTCAGATGCTGTTTGGCAACACATCGCCAACAAACAACAACGCTGCCATCGTCTCACAATATGTCATGTGGTAGTGTGTGAGCAGTGCATGATGGATACACACAGAGGACAGATGTGTTTCCACTGCTACAAGTGGATCCAGATTTTCTCAGGTGTTTGATTAGAATGAAAGTAAATGACGCACAAACATTCGTCATTTTTAATTCTGTGTAAAGGTTAAAGGACTGAATGTTAAAAAAAAAAAAAAAAAGAATAAAGAGCAATGACTGTATATGAATTCATATTTACACTTGACTTCTGATGTCACAAAAAGGTCACTGGTTGAAAGAGAAGGCAACATATGAAGACTTTACTTCAAAAGATGAGCTGGATGATGATCAATCACAGATAACACCCATATCAAACATTAAAAGATCCCTTTTCTGCACTGGAATGGGTGGAAATCCCAGCAGAATCAAACGTACTAATACAATCCGATAAACGTGCTTCTTTAACAGATATACAGACTGACACAGAGCAAGAACACAAAGAAAGAAAACAGAGGAACAAAGTGACAGTGATCAATCTGACCAACATCTGTGACCAGCTCAGCCAAACAGATCCTGGGACAACACAAAGATGTCCTCCCTCAGACCCGATGGCAACCTGCTTACTGACCGACCGACTCAACAACAGCGCTACAGTGACAGTAAAAAACTGTTAAAAATCCAGAGGGTGGCAATCATCCCATCGATCAGGCGACAGGAAGTCAGTCCAAAGTGTCTGACAGAGGAGATAAAACTTTAAGAACAGGTCAGCTTTCTGTGTGTGTGTGTGTGTGTGTGTGTGTGTGTGTGTATAGGAGCATCCTCTTTGCCCGTTTTATCTCTCTTCCACTCTAGAACAGCTGGATCATAGACTCCCGAGACTTCCCCACTCCGATCCACTTTACTGAGAAGAGAGAAGCAGTTTGTCAACATCAGAAGCTGTTGTAATCGCCTCGGTAGGTCAAAGAGACGAGGACTAGCACGAATGTGATAAGTGTGGGGCCTCACCAGGAACCCCCAGCTGCTCCTCAATAAAACGGACATAATTCTGGGCGGTCTCGGGCAGATCCTCAAAGCTTCTGGCAGCCGAGGTGTCGCACTTCCACCCCGGAAGCGTCTCATACTCGACCTCCACGCGATGCAAAACCTCCTGATTGGCTGCCCCGGGGGGGAAGAGTAATTTCATCCCGGACTTAGTTACAGTTGATGAACAACCTATTTAGATCTTAAACTAAGGTTGGCTGAGGTGATGCGCTGAGATGATAAGTCAATTTAAACATGAAATTTTGGTCAAGGAAGTAGATCAAAAATAAAAGTCACAACATTTACAGAACACAATAGGTTCTCGCCCACCTGGAAAGTGAGGAATCATCTGGTTGTCAACTTTGTAGGACATTCCCACTTTGATTTCCGAGAACACGTCCAGTATGTCCAGTTTGGTGAGAGCTATACTGGGAGGAGAAAATATTAAAATTAAAGTTAAAATGTGTGACAGGGAGGAGTCATCAGTCACTCAGGAATTGACTCAGATTATTGTCCTGTAATCATTTTTAGTGCAGATGTTCCTTGTGTGACCGCTGCACATGCGCAGAAACGCAGGTGAACTCACGCGGTGAATCCATTAATCATGTGTGCATATTTGATGAGCACCAGGTCCAGCCAACCACAACGCCTCTTCCTGCCTGTGGTCACACCCACCTCCTTCCCTCGAGTCTGCAGAAGCTCACCGACGTCCTGTAGACAACAGAGTCGGGATTCTGGCAGCAATATAGCAACGCATCCACTAGGCGGCGCCCTTTACACATTCTACATTATAACGTGGACTCGAAGACTGAATGTACGTATATAATATTTGAATATTGATGTATAATAGAAATGTGGACCCTTACATTGCTCTGCTCTGTAGGGAAGGCCCCGATGCCGACTCTGGTCGTGTAAGCCTTGACGACCCCGTAAACTGCCCCAACATTCTGTGGAGGCATGCCCAGACCGGTGCACACGCCACCCACTGTGCAATTGGATGAAGTCACAAACGGGTACGTTCCTGAAAGGACAAAACAGGAAAAAACCCAGAATATAAAACACCTGCATTTGTCAGTAAATACCAGTCACACAGGCTCATCTGACCCTGCCCAGGAAGTGGAGGTGAGCAGGTCATTTTTCTAAAAATACTCAAACATAAACAAGTTCAGACACAAAGAAAGCTGCAGTTCTGAACTATCACCTCACTTCTGCTTCTAACTCAATGTGGAGACCAGAAGCTGTAAAACTCAGCAAAACCAATTGATACCATGAGCTGACATGCAAGATTAGTGCCACAAATCCTGCTGCCTGACCGAGTCTCAAGCACCATCAAAACCCTGGCGTGTGTTCCCCAGTTGTGTGGCATGGAATTAAACCCAGGCGGGGCTGTGATGATGACAGAAGACGATTTCTGACCTTTAAACTCAAATGTCACAAATGTCTTTTTCGACGTTGATTGTAGATTTTCTTACAGCAGCTGAAGTCTGGCTTTAGGGCCATTCACCCCTGAGCAAAAGTGAAGGATTGTGGGTTGTCTGATGACATTCACTCAAGGCGTTTCCTCCAGTCAAAGAGACAGTGGCCATTCCAACAGACGCTCAACCGGGACCGTGACAGGAACTCTGTCAACTTCCGTGATTAGAGACAACCTGAACTTTGGAGTTCCCGCTCAGACACGTGAGAATCCACCCACGCCGCGGGGCTCAGACAGTCTGTGGTGCAATCAAAGAGGAAGCAGTCTAGGGTGTGGCAGTGAGTCCATGCTCCAGCAGTGATGCATCCCGTCAGGGTGCTCTTCTGACTCCAGTACCTCCAGACCAGATCGAACTGGACTGGAGTCTTCTGAAAACGTGACCGTCTTACTGGCAGGCGAGAGGCCGCCGTGCTCATGCACAGTCAGGTGGAATTTAAGTGGTTGAACAGTGAGCGTGCACATCAAACTGAGGTGCAGTAGCTTCATTAGAGGTTAGTGAACGTACCGTGATCTCCAGGCTGAGCTCCACGCAGGCTTTTGTAAAGGGCATCACAAAAATTAATACATATGATGGTCTGCGCACAGGTAAGCATGAAGAAGCTAGCCCGCTAATCAAAAACATGCAGGTGCAAAGGTATACGGACCAAAGTCAATGTCCAGGAGGGCTGCATTGGCTCCCTCCACCAGGATCTTCTTAGGAGGACCGTGAAGAGCCTCATACATGAAGTGCACCCCATCCCTCACCATGGGCTCGATCTTCTCTGCAAAGGTCTGAAACCAACACAGAAGACATCACTGCCACAGTTCCTCAGAGTTCCACAGTTCTGCCTCATGTCATCACCTTCAACTTGGCCAGCTCTCCATCCACGTCCATCTCCAGAGTCGGGTACATGGACTTGTACTGCTTGGCCAACACTTTATACCTGGAAGAACAACACCCGAGCAGTAAGTTTTTGTCCTTCCTCTGATATCCTGCTTCAGTGATGCTACAGAAAGGCTGGAGCTAAACGACAATCATTCCTGGAAACCTGAGCCATGATAGAAGAAGCTCCTTTCTGAATGCTGGTGAGCGGCGTAACCTGTGTCTGAGCTTTCAGCCCAACGGTGCCGTGACCATGATAAATACGCCTGTCAGCGAAATCGACACGACCGGTGAGCTCACCGTTCAGAGAACTGACTGAAGTCAGACAGCAGGTCACATATCCTGAGGCCACTGCGGGCTGCTTTTGCCGAGTACACCGGACCAATGCCCTTCTTTGTTGTCCCTAAGCTGGAGCAGGCCAAGAGAGCGGGGGAGGAGAAAGAAAACAGTGTTAAAGAGGTTCCTCGGCAGCTCAGCTGTGTGCAGGTTGATGATCTGAGAGAGGAGCAATCGTGTGTGATGCCACGTGTTCAGCAAAATGGGTTTAAGTGGCAGGAAAAGTGTAAATAACTCAAATTTAGAACATGAGGTGGAGCGCCAGCATGTTGACCACAGCATCAGATGGGAGAGATTGACACGGACAGTTCAGCGGACCGAATCTAAGGGTGGAATTCAAAACAGACTTCTGACGTTGCTTTCACGAGACGTCAGAACATCTCTCACGTAACTGAGCTTGTCTGAAAACATGCTGTTTAACTGGAAATGTTGTGTTTTTTACGGACAATGACGAGAGACAATGACCGCGAAGACTCACAAGCGCTAATCTCTCCCGTTAGATGTTATAAACGACAGCTTTAGAAATGGCTTCATTTCATTACTTGAGTCAGTTGGTTTCCTCCAGCAGATAAACCAACCAACTCATAGCTTCAACCACACCTTAGATCTAGTTCTGACTTATGGTGTTGCTCATGTCCATGGCGTTCCCTCTTCATACAGTAGGGTTAGCCATGGAGTTCCACAAGGTTCTGTACTTGGACCAATCCTTTTCATCTTGTACATGCTTCCCTTAGGGAACATTATTCAGCAGCATGGGATACATTTTTATTGTTATGCTGATGACACTCAGCTTTATTTATCCATGAAACCAGAGGAGACAGAGCAGTTAGTGAAGCTTCAGACCTGTCTTAAAGACATAAAGTCCTGGATGTCTTCAAATTTCCTCCTCCTTAACTCAGGAAAAACTGAGGTCATGGTGTTTGGTCCTGAACCTCTCAGGGATAGATTAGATCACATGATCACTCTAGATGGTATCTCATTAACATCTAGTCTCTCTGTGAGGAATCTAGGAGTAACTTTTGACCAAAATCTCTCCTTCAATTCACACATTAAAATAGTCTCTAGAAGTGCCTTTTTTCACCTGAGGAACATCACAAAGATCAGGAAGCTGCTGACGCGGCATGATGCTGAAAAGTTAGTCCAGTATTTGTTACTTCCAGGCTGGACTATTGTAATTCTTTATTATCAGGGTGTCCAAACAACTCTTTAAGAAGCCTCCAACTGATCCAAAATGCTGCAGCCAGAGTTTTGACAGGTATTGACAAAAGAGATCACATAACTCCTGTAATAGCGTCTCTTCATTGGCTGCCCGTTAAATTTAGAATAATTTTTAAAACCCTTCTTTTGACCGACAAGGTCCTCAGAGGCCTAGCTCCATCCTACCTGGAGGAGCTAGTGATACCTTACCAGCCCAATAGACCGCTCTGCTCTCAGAATGCTGGTCTACTTGTGGTCTCCAGAGTCTCTAGGAGTAGAATGGGGAGCCGAGCATTTAGCTACCAGGCCCCCCTGCTATGGAACCAGCTCCCTGTCCAGGTACGGGAGGCTGACTCCATCCCTACTTTTAAGATTAGGCTTAAAACCTACCTCTTTGAAAAAGCTTATTGTTACTAATTCAGTAGTTCCAGTTACTATCATAGACAGACAAATTATCATACTTAGGGGGTCGTCTAATCATTAGGTTAACATCTTAGCTGTGCTGTTATAGGCCAAGGCTGCCGGGGTCCAGAAACATGATCACCTGACAGGCCTCTGTCACCCCACTGGGTCATGGTTTCCTCTCCTCTCCTCCTCAAGCAGACTAGTTATGCTGATTCTTGTGTAGTTTTTCTGCCCCCCCCCCCTTCTGTATTCATTCACAGGTTTTGCCTTCAGAGCTGCATGACGACCGTTGAGACGTTTCGTAACCTGAAAATTTCGCATGTAGAGACGTTCGTAAGTAGAGGTCCCACTGTAGAATTCCTGATATTGTCTGTAAAAAGCTTTCTTTATTTTGGAAGTGGTCTGTTCTCCATCTCCTGATTGGGCCTTTTCTTTTTCGCAAAGAAATTTTTCAAAGACGTTTGTTTCTTACTCATTTTGCTCGCTTGTGGGTTCAATTTTGGTGTGTAAGACGTAACCGAGAGAATCCGGTCATTCCTCAAAAGGTTTTTCAAAATAAAAGATCGTTGAGGCTCAGCTAATACATTACCGGTAAATGGAAATATTTAATTATTTCTTGTGCGGCCCGGTACCAATCGATCCACGGACCGGTTTGGACAATTATCATTAGAAGTGGTGGAAAAGTAGACATTTAATTAGAATTATAGTTCAACTGACTGATTTGTGTCCGGATTTTACAACATTTGCACTGGAGAGAACACATCGGTTTGCGTGGATGTTTCTATAGCAACTTTTGAACAAGGTTGGTGAAACCAGTCATGCAGAAGCAAACACACCTTGTGCCACAAGCTTAGAGAAAAGCTTAACTGACTGCAAGCCTCTCTTTTGTGTTGCTAGTTAGGACAACACTGACTAGTGTTACGGGGTGAATGAAGAAAATGCCTGAGTTTGGACTCGACTTTCAGCAGAACACCACAAAGGATGCCTGCAGATGCTGGAAATCCAGCAGGTTGTGATATGAACTACTGGAGATTTCTATGATGTACAAACCAGCAGAAACCCAACAGGAACCAGGAGACCTTGCGAGTGCCACACAGAACGACCCAGAGGTGTTATCAAAGTTGAGGGTCTGAGGAGACTACTGTCCCTCACTGTCACTTTTTTGCTCTCTCAAGACAAACACCACACACTCGCTGTGATGCCAAAGTTGCAGAAGCACCATATACCCAAATGAAGCCATATTTCACTGCGATGCATTGAATAAACGTTTCTGTCACCTCCTGGGGGCAGCAATTACACAAACCAGGATATCCTGGACTTAACAGGTTAATGGTTATTGGCTGCTTTTTAAACATAATTGCACATCAACATTCATTTATTCAAGTATCCAGAGTATAAATAAGTGAAACCACAAACATTAAAATCATAAGAATGTAAACAATCCAGCTAACAGACAAGCTGGCTGAGACGTATTGTTGGTGGATGCGTGTCTGAGAGCTGGACGAGTGTGTTTGTGTGCGGTGGACGTTTGAGCAAACAGTTTTCTTACTTCTTGCCTGCTTGTTCTCGTCTCTGCTGTTCCTGAATGCCGTCAACCGCCTGGTGGAAGTCAAACACTGTGGTGGACGGAGAGAGGGGACACACAGCACAGCTCAGAGAAAACAAGGCTCACTCATTCACACTTTCCTTCTGTAGCATCCAGCCATTCACTCATTCACACGTCCCCCCTGAGGGGCCACTCACCAATGTGTGCTCTGTCAGAGATGATCAACCTTTGCTCCCAGCCTTTTAAACCTACAAACATATGTCAGCAGACAATTGGAACCAGGGAACGATTTGGGTTTAAACGAACAGTTCTGAGCTCACCGTTGCCTTTACTCTCATTCTTTGCTGCCTCCTCAAAGAGACCCGGCAGGTGGATCACGACTCCATTACCTGGTGGGTAAACAGGTCAGGTCACAAGTCTGAACGTCTGCCTTCTTCTGCTGAAGGAGTGCCACAATACTTCAAATATTCAATGTTGTCATGCCTCACACAGTATTTAAAGATAAATTTCCTACACGGAACTGCTCAAAACTCAAAACAGCAGGCAGCTTTACACAAATGTAGTATTCTAATTATGATCTTATTACACCTGTAATAACCTTTCATAAACATGAGTAGAGACTCATTAATGCAGCGTGAAGCTGCTCTAGAGGCCACAAAGATCACACGACCTTTCAAACAGCCGCTGAGTAGAAGAGTTCTGTTTGGATTACATTAACTGGAAATGGAACGGTAATTACATAAAAATGACAAACAAAAACACACAAACTGAAAGATCCAAACATAGATTGGGTGTCCACGCTGGAGGCTGTGAGAAGGAAAAACAAAAATAATAAAGGCATTTGTTCTTTTTATAGATCAACATGTATGAGTTGAGTTGCAGCAATAACATGAAATCTTTGCGTGCAGGACAGGACCGTACACCAACAGCTGACCAAGAACAGAACCACCGTATGACACTCGAAGCCAGAACAAAGTAAAATAGTTCTTTCTGGGTGGACGTGATGGAGGCGCGCAGACGGACTGGTGCTCCTCACGGTCGTTAAGGGATTCTGGATCAATCCGCCGTGAAAACAGTGAGGAAATGTGGCCTTTGTGTAACAATTTGAGGCTGCGTTCGCTACCCACCGATGAAGGCGGTGACCTTGGGGTTGATGATGCCGCTGGGAAGGAGGTGAAAGTCGTACTCCACCGAGTCCACCACCACCGTGTGTCCCGCGTTGTTGCCGCCCTGCAGAGGAGAGTCAGGGACACAGACATGACACAGAGAGTTTAGACCTGTCGGCGTTCTGTTAGCGCTCAGGTCTGAGGTAAAAGCCTTCCGCTACGATAGCTCCCTGCCTTTGTCCAGAACGGCTGGACGTGGGTTGTGCACGTTCACAGGCAGATTTGCTGGGCTGTTTTTACAGTCTGAACTTGGATTTTTAATGCCCTACAGGACTGCGGCCGTCCACCTGCGTCATCGCCTCCACCTGAGGCGCTGGTTGAACTTTAAACCTCTCATAACTACAATGTCTTTGAAGCACTTACAAACGGACCTCAGCATGTGCTCCGACCACGCGGGTTATTTCTGGCCATTTCAGTAGCCTGAAGGTGAGGGGGGGAACATCGGGGGGAGTTAACTGGAGTATTTTTAAATACATTTACAATCCATCCCATCCCCCCACAACAAACACGTGTCTGGTGCTCGTGTAGATCTTCATCAGCGGACGCTCACGTCCTGGTTACCAGAGCGACTGACAGAACGGTGACAGAACCCAGGAAGCTGCATCGGATCCCCTTTAAATGCAGACACAAGTTCACCTTAAGATAAAATATCAAAGAGGCTAAACTGAGATGTTTAAATGGTCACACGGGCCAGCTGGTCAAACCTCACACGAATGTGATCTTTTAACATATTTTCTCCATTTCTCTCATGGGGTGTGTTTTCCTGGTAGTCCCCCGGAAACACTTGTGAAGCCAAGCAAGGCTACGAAGATCATTAGACGACTGTAAGGAACACCGAGCGTACTGCTGGCAAAGCTGATTTTATAAAAAGATCACCGAAAGTACTTCAGCACACACACAAGCCCCCCCTCAGAGGCCCCTAATAGGCCCCCCGAGGTTGGCCCATGGACGGTGTCCACCTCCTCTGGTCTTCCAGGTTAAACCAGCATTTCAGCATCAAAAATGAACATCAGAATACCTTCACATCAGAGAAGAAGGAGCCTCAAAGTGTTTGACTTGTTGATTCTAAGGAATCCTCGTATTTCCTGGGTCAGCCGGCAGGAAGCTATATCATGAGAGGTTCCTGAAAGCCTCCCCATATGTCAATATACTCGTCCACAATCCAGATGAATGATAAGTGGTCAGGTGGTTGTAATTTTGAAGAGTAAATTCTAATCAGGTCATTCAGACCTCTAGAGGCATTTCTCTGCCATCCAGACATTAAACAAATATTAAACCTGCAAGACTAACTTTGCAAAGTTAAATTTATAATAAATTAATGCAACTGTGATAGAAGCAGCAGCTCTTGGCGATGTTTACTTTGCTTTTATCATATAAAGCTAGAGCTATATTTGTGGAGGGAGAAGGGATATTATTTAATTATGAAACCATATTAAACAACTTAATGTTATTTCTGCTTCATGTCCCAATCTTCTCTAACCAAACTGCTCGTATATGTTCGTCTGTGTTGTAGGCTCCTGCCGATGTCGGCTGTGTCTCCACACGTTCAGCATGCATTACATAATAGCTGCGTTGCTGAGACGTCTCTGCTCTTGTGTCCAAAATGTCTCCTAATAAAAACATGTGCTGTTGTTTTAAATTCTGCATCCAAGGTTACGCTTGAGCCCTGTGAACATGCAGTGCAAATACACACATATAAACACAACTTTCTTAGTTTTTGACTATAATGGGCAGCCATGATTTTAACAGTTTGTGGACAGTAAAAGCAGACCCAAAACTATTTCATCAGTCAATTAGGAATGTTTGAGACACCTTTTCATTCAGATATTTAGAAGAATCCTGGTACCTCAGGCCAAAACCACAAGTGAACCTTTTATACTATACCAACCTGTGTCAGTGTCTTCATTTATCGAGCTATTTAGCAAATCAGCCACATTTATCACATTATGACAGCAACAAATGTCGAGAAACATTTTGTTTTAATCTAAGCCAGTCCAGAGGTGAGGATGATTAAAGGTGGGATGAGGTCATAAAGGGGCAGTTGGGTATTTTCTGACAGTTCTTTGAGCAGTTGGTTGCGTTTCGGGGGACGAGCCGAACCCCGCAGCGGCAGCGGGACCAGGTTACGGCTCAGCCGGAGCCAAGATGCACCTGGTGGCCCGTCAGACTTCACACTCGGGTCATGTGCACACGACAGGAGTCAACTGACCGGCAACATTACGGAGGGCTAAGCAGCTAGCAGGCATTCAAGGTGACATTAGCAACATGTTTATAATAACACACTAATAAAGACATTCGTCAGCTAGCAACGGTTTCCCCCGCAGCTTAACCTGAGGAATTTGCGGTGACTAGCTTAACCAGGAGGGGGCCGGTGAAGGCAGCGTGCGGGCTAACCAACCTGACATCTGCACACCATATCCGCGTCTTGAGCCAGGAGATCCACAACTTTTCCTTTCCCTTCATCTCCCCATTGAGCGCCCAGTACCACGGTTACTTGGTTGCCCACTGATGGTCTAGGGGGTCGCCCTGTGTCGTTTGGGGTTGCGGCAGATTCCTGGTTCCCACTTTCCGACATTTTCGCAACGTCCTCTGGTTCTCGATTCTTGAGCGCCTTTTTCACACCGTGCCGTGATGCCGATTGTCATATACAGTCAATGGTTTGCGCACCAAAGATAGCTGAGGAGCTGAAGAGCTCCCACACGTCCCAGCGATCACGCCTGCGCATGCGCATATGTACCTGAACGGTAGAACCGGAAAACATGAGCAAAAACCCGTGCGCAAGCTCACAACGCCATTTCATGCAAGCTACTTGGCTTCCATTTACGTAAAATTCAATCATTTCCACATAGACGTAAAATATATGTTGTGTTTGCGTTTTTACATGAGGTAGCACGAGTTTTGTCGAAGACATGAAGTGAGACATCTTCTTTGTTTTTGCTATCTCAGAAGACACACCCACTATTCTGAAGGCGTGTTTTTAAATCCAAAGAGGTCCAATTGAGGAGCAACTCCTGGATTTACTTTTGCTTTCAGCACTTGACCGCCCAGGAGACGTTACCACTTAGGTTATATATTGTATATCAAATGTACATTATGCACATTACGTTACTGGGTGATTCGTAACTCTGAAAATTCCTGTGGCTGGGAAATTAAATGAATTATGCGCCTTAGAAAAAATGGATTCCTTAAATTTTGCACACAAGAGTGATTGTGAAGTTCCGTTGTTCCATATATTTATATATGTTATGCCATATATTTTCCTTTAGCATCATTTTAGTGTTCCATCCCAATAGTAAAATGGCAGCTTAATATTCTTTAGAACAAGAACACTAGAATTAAATTGTTTGACATCCAGGTTACTTCATGACCCTGTCACAGCCCCATTCCCCCAGGTCTCTCCTGTTCCTCTGCCCCAGTAATTTTCCACTCTCCCTGCCAGCCAATCCCACCCCATCAGCTCAACTCCACTCACCTGCAAGCACAGCTGCAGCCGATTTCCAATCAGCCAGGCTTATAAGGCTCCCCTGCACTCTCAGTCTTTGCCAGATTGTTCTTCAGCGTTTCCATGCAAGACTCTCCAGCACTTAGCTGCCTGACCTCCTGTTGCCAACCCTGTTTGCCCCTGACCCGCCTGCACCGCCTGTCTCCAGGTAAACTCACCAGCCTTCCGTCCCTGACCACAAATTCTGCCTCAGCGTATCTGGTTCCTGTCTGCTCACCTGGTCCTGACCTCTCCACCTGGCCCCGAATTCGCTGCTGCTCATCCCCAGTCTGCTCTGCTACTCTGTCGGCCTCATCTCCTGTAAGCCCCTCTCTGTCACTCCTGCCCACTGTAAACGGAACTGTACGGTTCCGAGGGTTCACGTCCTTCCCTTGGCTCCGCATTGCGGCTCTGCTCAAACCCAATCCCCGAGCCCGACACCCATAGACTTTGTGTGGGCCCTGAGCCTGAAGAACGGACTGTTTCCTGTTTCATTGTCTGCCTGAGTTCCTGTTTGCCTGTGTACTAATAAAGGGTCACTACCAACGGTTCCAGCTTTCCAGAGTGCTGCTTTTGGGTCCAAATTGCACCCGTCACAGTACAATCTGGCTAAACATGAACCCAGCACACTCATCATCATCTCAGTCTCGCTTGAACCAGGCAGAGGGAAGGCTCCAACAATTCGAGGCCCAGCTAGCCTCCAATGCTGCAGAGGCTCGGCAGACGGCGTCGGCCCTGGAGCGGGCATTAACTTCAGTAGCCACCCAGGTCCAACAGCTGGTGGTCTCAGTGTCACAACCGGCCGCTCCTGTTCCTGCTCCAGCTCCTCCTCCTCCGGTTCCTGCTCCCCCACCACCAGGCACTGCTCCAGAGCCCCGGGTGGGAGCCCCAGAGCGTTATTCTGGGGACCCTGAGGGCTGCAATCCGTTTCTCAAGAACTGTTCTATCCTGTTTGCTCTGCAGCCCTACACCTTCACCTCAGAGGCGGCGAGGGTCGCCTGACTGGCAGAGCACGCCTGTGGGGAACGGCAGAGGGGCACGCCGGCCTGTTCTTCTTTCCAGGCCTTCTCTGCTGAACTTCGTAAGGTTTTTGGACCTGTTTCTCTGGGCCCGGATGCCACCGGGGGACTCATGAGCTTGAAGCAGGGAAGTCGGCCCGTTGCTGACTACGCTATCGACTTCCGTACCCAGGCCCGTCTTAGTGAATGGAACTCAGCAGCCCAGTGTGACGTCTTCCTCAATGGGCTAGCGCCATACATAAAGGATGAGTTGGTCTCCTTCGATCTTCCGCCCTCCCTCGATGGACTCACCGAACTGACTTCTCGGCTGGACAGGCGCATCCAGGCAAGGAGAAAGGAGCTACGCCAGGAAGGGGCGGCGCACCGTTCGTCTGCCCGCCTGCGAGGGTCTCCAGCCGCCCCCAACCGTCTCACCGAGCCCTCATCTGGGGGGCCGAACCCGTGCAGTTGAGACGCACCAGCCTGACTCCCGAGGAGCGAGAGCAACGACGCCAGGGGAACCTCTGTCTCTACTGCGGCCAGGCTAGGCACTTCATCTCTCGTTGCCCAGTAAAGGGAAGGGCTCAGCAGTAAACAGAGGCGTTTTGCTGAGCTGGACTCAAGACATTGCCCCTTGCCCACGGCCATTGTTTCATGTCCGGCTTCTGTTGGCAGGGGGCTCTCGCACCCTCGCCACCTTCATAGACTCAGGGGCTGATGTCAGCCTGATCGACGAGGAGCTTGCCGTCCAGCTGGGTATCGACCAGGTTCCTTTACTACATTCAGTTCCTGCCAGCGCCCTGGATGGCCATCTCCTGGGGACCGTCACTCACCAGACCACGCCCATCCACATGCTTCTTTCTGGCAACCATCACAAGACCATACAGTTCCACATCCTTGAAGTCACCTCACCTCCCACTCATCCTTGGCTATCCCTGGCTCCGTCGTCACAACCCCCACATTGATTGGGCGATAGGGTCCATTCTGGGGTGGAGTTCCTTCTGTCACCAGGTCTGTCTTTACCAAAGTGCTGCACCTCTACTGTCTGTCAAATCCAGTCCGGCCCCTGACCTGTCCGGGGTGCCCTCCAAATATCATGACTTCCGGGAGGTGTTCAGCAAGGCTAAGGCTACCTCCCTGCCCCCTCATCGGCCGTATGACTGTGCCATAGACCTTCTGCCTGGCACCACGCCTCCCAAGGGTCGTCTCTACTCCCTGTCTGCGCCAGAAAGAGAGGCCATGGAGGTCTACATTAATGACGCTCTGGCCGCCGGGATCATCCGTCCCTCCTCATCGCCTGCTGGGGCAGGGTTCTTCTTCGTGGAGAAGAAAGACAGGTCCCTGAGGCCCTGCATCAACTATAGGGGCCTCAAGGATGTCACCGTCAAGAATTGGTACCCTCTACCACTCATCGCTTCAGCCTTTGAGCTGCTCCAGGGGGCCATGGTCTTCACCAAGTTGGATCTCCGCAATGCCTACCATCTTGTCTGGATCCGGGAGGGGGACGAGTGGAAGACTGCCTTCAACACACCCACTGGACACTCTGAGTACCTGGTCATGCCTTTTGGGCTTACTAATGCCCCAGCCGTATTCCAGGCACTCATTAATGTCATTTTAAGAGACATGCTCAACAAGAGTGTGTTTGTCTACCTGGACGACATCTTGATCTTCTCTCCCTTGTAGAGGAACATGTGCATCATGTCCAGGCCGTCCTCCAATGCCTGCTGGAGAACGCTGTTTGTTAAAGCCGTGAAGTGTGAATTCCAGGCTACCCCCGTCTTTTTCCTGGGGTACATTGTTGGTCAAGGCAGCGTGGAGATGGACACCTCCAAGGTCTCTGCCGTCACCTCCTGGCCCGTCCCCAAGTCCCGGAAACAGCTGCAACGGTTCCTAGGGTTCGCCAACTTTTACCGGAGGATCATCCGTGGATACAGCACCGTGGCCGCTCCACTCACTACTCTCACGTCCTCCAAGGTACCCTTCCGTTGGTCCCAGGCTGCCAAGGAGGCTTTCCAGAACCTCAAGGCCCGGTTCACCTCAGCTCCCATTCTCCTGTTTCCCGATCCTGAAAGGCAGTTCATAGTAGAGGTGGATGCTTCTTACGTGGGGGTCGAAGCCGTTCTCTCTCAACGCTCTGCGGATGACCAGAAAATGCACCCCTTTGCCGCCTTCTCTCGACATCTGTCTCTGGCAGAAAGGAATTATGACATTGGGAACCGAGAACTGTTGGCGGTGAAACTGGCGTTGGAGGAATGGCGTCACTGGTTGGAGGGGACTAAATTGCCCTTTCTGGTTTGGACGGACCATAAGAACCTGGAGTACATCCGTTCGGCGAAGAGACTGAACTCCCGTCAGGCCAGGTGGTCCTTATTCTTTACCATTAAACTTTTCCCTCTCCTATCGGCCGGGCTCCCGCAACGTCAAGCCTGACGCTCTATCAGTTCGCCAGTTCTTGGGAACAGAAGACACTGCTCTTAACCCGGACACCATTCTCCCTGCTCCCTGCCTGGTGGCTTCTCTCACCTGGGAGGTAGAGGAGCGTGTAAAATCTGCTTTGGAGAATCAGCCTGGTCCCAGCTCCTGTCCTCCTGACCGCCTGTTTGTCCCGGAGGGTCTGAGGTCTGATGTCCTGCAATGGGCCCACGGCTCCCAGCTCACTTGTCACCCAGATATTCAGCGCACTAAAGAGGTCCTGCAGCGATGGCTCTGGTGGCCCACTTTACAGGAGGACACAAGAGAGTTTGTCAATGCCTGCCTGATCTGTAGCCTGCACAAATCCTCCCGCCAGGCCCATGCCGGTTACCTGCAACCTCTGCCTGTTCCACATCGACCCTGGTCCCATATTTCGCTGGACTTTGTTACCGGTCTGCCATTGTCGGGCGGATTCCCCACTATCCTGACAGTGGTAGACTGGTTCAGCAAGATGGCCCACTTTGTACCCCTACCCAAGCTTCCATCGGCCAAGGAGTCTGCTGAACTTGTTCTGCAGCACATATTTCGTTCCACGGCCTTCCGTCTGATGTAGTCTCTGATCGGGGTCCCCAGTTCACGTCCGTATTCTGGCGGGAGTTGTGCAGCCTCATTGGGGCCACCGTAAGCATGTCCTCTGGGTTCCATCCCCAATCCAATGGCCAATCGGAGAGGGTGAATCAGGAGATGGAGACGGCGCTTCGCTGCATGGTGTCCAGACACCCCTCCACTTGGTCCAAGCAGCTATTGTGGGTAGAATATGCCCACAACACCATAACCAGCTCCGCCACTGGACTTTCTCCCTTCCAGTGCACCTACGGCTTCCAGCCGCCTCTGTTCCCAGCCCTGGAAGGAAGCTTCCTGTCCGTCCGTCAAGGCCTGTATCCACCGTTGCCGCCAGACCAGGACCCATGCCATGGCTGCTTTCCTACAAGCTGCTGACCGTTACTCGACGGCCGCCAACCGCCATCGTTTCCAGGCTCCCAACTACCTGGTGGGCCAGAAGGTATGGCTCTCGACCCGAGACCTTCCCTTGAGGGTGGAGTCCAAAAAGCTGGCTCCTAAGTTCATCGGGCCATTTTTAATTGAGAAGGTCATCAACCCTGTGGCTGTCAGGCTCAAGCTGCCCCGTGCCATGCGGATCCATGTCTCTAGGATCAAGCTGGTTCGAGAAAGTCCATTGATGCCTGCTTCTCAGCTGCCACCACCTCCACGAATTATTGATGGGGGTCCTGCCTTCACGGTTTGCCGCCTGCTGTGCTCCCGCCGCCGTGGAAGGGGTCTCCAGTATCTCGTAGACTGGGAGGGATATGGCCCAGAGGAGAGGTCATGGGTCCCGGCCCGTCACATCCTGGATGCGCAGCTCATCCGCGAGTTCCATCGCTGTCACCCTGACCAGCCCTCCAAGATCCCTACTGCTGGTGGGGGCGCCAGTTTAGAGATTCTGTCCTCCCTGTCGTCCGAGGCATCCAGCAACGAGGACGAGGAGGAGGGGCCATCCTCAGGGGGTGACGACTCACTGGTTGAGGGAGAGGAGGCTGAGACGGAAATTCAGATGCAAGTGACAAGAAACTTCAAAGCAGACAGGGGGGAATACATCAGCTCAGATCATACAAAATCTACAGTTTTAGATGTATAAAAAGCTTACGTACAAGATCAAAGTTGATTAAAGTTCCCTTATTCTCGGTCTTTCATTGTCAGTTGATTCATGCATGCATGTTGCATGTTTGTTCACTGAACCAGAAAATCTAAATTGTACTCCTGCTCTAGATTTGCTTTTGGCTGTCATTTCATTTATCAATTTATATTGAGAGGTTAATAATTTTGCACAGCATATCATAACAGCAACATCTATAATCTACGACAGGGTGTCTCCACTTGCTGATGGATTGTGGGGTCGCTGCACGTGCTGCTTTTGGCCAAAGAAATAAACCATGTATATTTAAATATAATGCCACAAAATATTGAAAGGATTAAAGCATTAGCTTGAAACAATCTTGTTTCAGATTTAACATACCATTATATATTAATTTCTTCCCGATCAAATAATATTTGGTATAAAAAGATAAAGAATTTTAAACAATGAGGGCGTTTCCCCATTTGTCCAGCAGGTGGCAGCACACATTTAAAATGTCCAACATTGTTGATTTTCCTACTTCCGCAGCTACTTCCGTAGCCTCTGAGCTAAAGCTAAATGAAACAACATACAAAGCGTGTTCTTGTTCGCACACAGCTTGATTGAAAAGCGATTGTAAAATGTCTCCAAGGCTCTTTTTCAAGGCTCTCGTAAAAGAGCGACTAGTGGCTGCGGCAGAGGAAATATTTCAGGCTTTTGAAAGCACAATTGTAAAATATGAAGAAGAAATCTGCTCGTCAAAACAAGAGATCGAACGACTCAGAGGTCTTCTGGTAACGTCTGCAGAAAACCAAAAAACAGGTTTGCTCACTTTTCATCATTTAATCTCATGTGTTATGTAATTCACGAAGCTGCCATTAACGTATTTATGTTTGTAGCACAGTAAACTGCTTTTTCATGCGTGCTAAAGAATTTGAGCAGTTTTCGGGAAAGTTAAAGTTGTTTTTACTTTGTCTACAATAGAAGATAATTAAAAGTGATGTGAGGACAACACCTTGCTTGATAAATTTGTGAAAAAGATAAAAATATATATATATATATATATATATATATATATATATTATATATATATATATATATATATATATACACAACAAAGACAGTAGCTTAATGGTAATGATACACTGATTGTTTTGCATTTTTACTCTATCATCCAGAGCTTTTGCAGTTGTCCACCCCTAACAAAGACAATGCTGCTGTAGGAACCGATCAGGAACTGATGCTGAGCGATCACCAAAGGGGTTTGGAGCTTCTTATTAAAGAAGAGCAACATGAACTTTGGGCCAGTGAGCGAAACCATGAAGAAAATGATTGTGGCCAGCTCCGGCTTCAGTCGCCTGTCTGCTGGGAAAAGAATGAGGAGGACACAAAACCAGAGACTCATCATCAGAAATATAATTGGAAAAGCAAAGAGCAGACAGACCTGCAGGACTTCAGACCTGATGAATTCAATGTACCCGTTGCCTCAACCTCACAAGTCCAAGATGGACGAGAAAGTCAACAGACTACTGCAAAGTTTATGGACCACATCCAGGCGGATGATAATCAGAGCTCTTTTAGCACCTCCAGGGAAGCAGCAGTAGTTCAGTTCTGCTCAGCTGCATCTGACTTTCACTGCCATCTGTGCGATAAGCCTTTTTCATCTAATCAGTTCTTGATAAATCATGCTTTTCACTTTCATTCCAGAAATGCAGATGTCCTATGTGCTGTGTGTGGAAAAACACTGGAGTCCACTGAAAGTCTTATTGCACACATCAACTCTCACAAGGGCCCAAAATGCTGCCACATCTGCGGCAAACACTGCAACAGCACCACCTCTCTGAAGGAGCATGTGGCCAGTCACGCCGGCGTGAAGCTGCACTGCTGTCCTCTGTGTGGGAAAGAGTGTGGCCGAAAAGGAGACCTGAAGATACACATGAGGATTCATACGGGCGAAAAGCCCTTCTGCTGCTCTTATTGCTGTAAAAGCTTCACCCACAGTGGACATTTAAAGAAACACCTGCGCAGCCACACGGGAGAGCGACCGCACCGGTGCAACGTCTGCGGGAAAAGGTTCCTGCAGAGCACACACCTAAAGTCACACATGGGGACTCACATTCAGAAAAACTGACGTTTGTCCTGATAATAGCGAGCATCACCGTTTCTGTCTCCCGTGAAGATTCAGTGTTTTCAGCTTGCTCAGTCTGCACGTGCATCAGGAGCTGCTGTGACAACGAAACGGGGAAATGGACCAGAAAACTGGTCACGTACAGAATTATATGCATATGTTTGATGAATCTGACATGGTAAAAATCTGTTTTAAGATTTTGTAATTTCTAACAGGGTAAAAATGGAAATAGTTTTGTTGGGAAGATATCAACATTGAAAGTCTATCAAAACCATTTCAGGGTAATGGTTTGTGTCAGCACCCAACACCCTCCAGGAGCCTTGTTTAAACATCCAGTGGTTGTTCTAAGTTCAACCCACTTTAGGAAAAAACTCATGAATCTCCTGCTGTTCTGTGACAGAACAGAATGACTGAATGTTCTTTTCATGTCAGTCTGACTCAAATAAAAATTTACAGCAGCCTTCAATCAATGTGTCGATTTTCCACTATAATGTCTCAAACATTCAGTGACGGAAAAATATATCATTAGATTATTAATGCACTCCAAACTGTCAATGATTTCTAATCGAAGGTATATTTACTGCCGACAGGGGGCGCCGTGGCTTGATTGCGAGAACAGTGGTTTCCAATCATGGCCAAAGTGATTTATATGACGTTATGACATCTGAAACATTCAGCTCAAGCACAACAAGACGAGGCTGCTGCAAGAATATTTTTGTTGCTTGATCATCTTTTGGGGGAGGAACTCTAACCCTGCTCATATTTCTTGGATTTTCACTGGGGTTTCTGCCCAGAAAAAAAGCTGTTATTGACTTTTGCACAGTTTTCAGTGTTATAAGGGCCCCTCGAGGCTGTAAGTGTGGTCCGGAAACTAGTCAGGAATCTCTGTGTTTGGGAAGCAGAGTCAGGTGACCCAGACTTTAGACCTGAAAGCTAGCGAGCTGATCAGACCCACCACTAACTCTTTAAAAAGAAACTACCCTAATCTATTTACGTAACCCTTCCCAAATCCTCCACCCGCTCCAAAAGACACAGGATCACCCGTAAGAAGAACCAGATTTTCTGGCTGTGATGGAGGTTCGGTCAGTCAAATTTGGGGCCTCAGGCTGATCAGTTCTACCAGAGAAACTGCAGCAGGATTAAGACTGAAAAAGAGGCCACTGGGTTAATCTTCTCAGATGTGAAATTATGTGACAGTTTTTCAAGAGAACTGAAGAATTTCCTTCATCTGGTTGGCAAAGAAGAATAGAAACTACAGAATTCTCTCACTTCCTCATTTTTCTTCAACCTTTTCATCTTTGTGGGGTGTTTGTTCCAAATTACATTTCACATCCACAAATTGTCGTCTGTCGATCATCCCTGGAATTTGAAGATGGTCTTGAATTCCAGTGGCCTCCACTTGCAGAACTGGGTCAACAAAAAGAGCCCAAAGAGCCAGGAAATCCAGAACCGAGGTCTGGATTGGATGGAGGTGATCCAAGGGAATGCAGGAGACATTCCAGAGGAGAACGACTGATTGGAACCATCGTTGTGGAGTGTTGTAAGGGTCGAGGACAAAAAATATCTGTTGAACACCCTCAACACATACACACACATACACACACACAAATTAGATTAGATTAGATTAGATTCAACTTTATTGTCATTACACATGTCACAAGTACAAGGCAACGAAATGCAGTTAGCATCCAACCAGAAGTGCTTAAGTAGCGAATAAAACTGTGATGGGTATATACAATATATACACACAATGATCTATGTTTATGATATCAATCTATATGTTTGTATTTACAGAGTTCACAGATATGTAAAGGATATATAAAAGTCTTTGCAACCAAGATAAATATATATACAGGCTGTAACTATGGTGCTGATGTGCAAAGTATGGAAAGCAGTGCAAGTAACCGGATGTGGGTAGTGCAAATAACAGATGTAAATAGTGCAAATAACAGATGTAAATAGTGCAAATAACAGATTTGGTGTGAAGACTGACAGCATACTTTCTGGAAAACGTTGCAGAAAGTGTTATTCTCTGAAAATTAAATTACATAACTCATGTTTATTGGTGCTTCTTGTTTTCATAATCACTCAAGAATGCAAAGAACGATGGGTTATTGTTGTTTCCTGAAAGATGATGGGAACTTTGAAAATAATTTCACTTCCTCCCTCATCCTCAGAAAACTTATTCTTCATGTCCGTTCTTTTCTAAATACATCAACATTTATGCACAATGAAGTGTGACCCTGCAGCCTCACATCCTAAAATAGACTTAAGAGGAGAATCAGCTCATGACTGTTGTTCAGCAATGTTGCTCCTCTATTTACCACACTAGTGTTTTTTTTAGATTTCCCAGCAGTTCTTCAGTCTTTCTACTTGAGCTGATGTTTCATTTTATAGATTTGTTCCTCTCCTGAAACTCTAATTTCTTCTCCCAACTGACCTGACTGTGCTAGTCCAAAGATCTTCATTTCGTGTTTGTTGTAGTTTGTTGTGTTGCTCCTGTCGTGTTTGTGCAATGTTCTGAACTCTGGACCTTTCTTGCTGCTTTGGTTATTGGCTCACAGGCAGGATTGGAGAGCTGCATCTAGACTAGCTGTCTTGTACTAAACTCTGTTTGACTGAAGCTTTAAGGATTGCAGCTGATCTCTGCTTCTACTGGCTGTCTTCTTGCCATGAAGAAGCCGGTTTAAAAGACAGCCATTACAGGTTCTATTTCCTTGTTGGTGCCTCTGTTTCCCTGTAGTTATAGTTGCTCCACATTAGTGAATTAATTACTTAACTCACCTGCCAAGTGGCCCAGTGTTTAGATAACGTATCTGCAAATTGTTCATTGACAGCACATGTACATTTTTCTTGTCACAGCAACCAAAACGTGATGCGACTTTTTATGGTTACATTTCGGCACTCACAGTTCGTCAACTGTGCAGTATGACCTCTCATGGAAATCAGGATGCTGTGGCGTTAAGCTGTGTACACACTGTCCATCCAGGCCGACGCTCCATGACGTACATGTGAAGAACAAAAAAAAATCCCTGTGTACTATGGCGACTGTGTCCTGTTCTCATGCCGAAGTGTGTCATAGTCCTGCTGAACGCATCTCATCTCAGCTAAGACTGAACAATACATGTTTGTTGAGTAACCAGGATTTTTTTGTGACCTTTAACCTGAAAAATTACAGCAATTTACCTTAAATTGACGTTTGCAGTCATGAATCAAGCCCATAAATACATATACAGTATACATCAGTGCATACATGGGTAGGAACATGTGTTGTCTATTCAGGTAACATCTGTGTGAAAGCTTCCAGATGAGGGTGATGATGATGATGATGTCTCAAGAACATCTGCATTTGTTCAATGTAATGGTTGTTGGCTCAGAGGTCGGAATGAATTTGGGCAGCTGTCCAATTCTGCAATGACACCTCATCAATCAAGTACTGCGTGATTATCTTGGGATCACTGTGTGTAGAGAAGGAATGAGGCCATATCAGTATTCACCCATCTGCACCACTGATCCCATACATTCGGAGATTATCATACAAGCCACTTGAGGCGCATGTGGCGATATTTCCAGCAGTCTCCTGATTGTCTCAGGAGTCACCATGTAGCCGCCCTGAATGCATCATCTTCTATCCATTAATGTCTGACTGATCCTGGAGGACCATTGCAATGTTTAGGAGATCTCAATGGGCTTCCTTCTCAAAAAGCCCTCAACTGCTTCTGTAAAGTTGACAAATTAGTAGCAATGACATCTATATGACTTAAACACAATCTCCAAGCATCTTAACCCAGGTTAGAGTAAAACTTGAAGGAACCGGTCAGGTTTGCTTCCGTTAAATTGATATAATATATCCATTGTTTCAAATGCTGTCGAATCTCTAAATGAAAACTAGTCTGAAATACCGAAAAGAAAAAATTCTGGGTAAATATAAAAAAACACAAGAAAAAAAAAAAACTTCTCAGAAAATCAGAAATAATTACCCTAAAAAAAAGAAGAGATTTCTCAGAAAAAATGGATTTATTTTAAAGTGAATGCAATAAGCTTAGGTAAAACAATCTCTCCAAAACTTCTGATATTATTATCTTCAATAGTATCAAAAGAAAAGCCAAAATTCAGATTTTAAAATAAAATTGCTTCAGAACGGTTAGATTTGAGAAAATAATCAGAAACTGAATAATAGTTACAGTCATAAAAACTCTGGGAAATTATGCATCCATTTGGCTTTGAAGTAATTCATCTCAGATTTCGCATCATTCAGTTCTTCCTCTAAAAGTCAGAAAGAAGATCAGATGAGCATCAGTGAGTGAACAGCACAGAAGCTCTGAAGCCTGATGTTCCATCAGCATAAACATGTCCAGCGACAAGGTTCTGGTCCTACTTGCTGCTGTAGCAACCATGACTGATGAGACCAAACTTTTAAGGGTGGGGGGGGGGGTTAGAGTCAGGTTGGATCAGTGGTGACCTTTCACCTTCTTTCACCCACCTTCTACATTTAAACACACAGCTTTAGGATTATACCGTTGGTGTTATATTTGTTAATACCACAAGTAGCCAGCTGGCATGCCATTTGGAATTTGGAGCAGTCCCCTCCTCACACACACAAACACACGCTTCCCCCCTGCTGCAGCCCTACCGTGCTAGCTGCCTGAATGCAGAGCGCTGCTCCGCTGCACAGAAAAACAGACCAGCGGACATCTGAACACAGCAGCTGATGGGAGGACAGATGGTCCGGTTCTGACAGCGTCACAGGTGTGGGTAAGTCCACACCTCGTTCATCAGAGAGGACGGCGTTCAGCTGACACAGATCACCTAAAATACTGAGCCTCTGGGAGATGCAGGAAGTGGGGGAGCGTGGGACGCTCGGCGAGCCGTGACAGCTCCTGCAGGAACACTTCCAAGGTCAACTGCTGACAAAGTTGCAGTCAGCACTGGTGGCCAGTGTGCATGTAGATCACTGCTTCAGTCATATTCAGATCAAACAGCTTTGCCAGGATTGGTGTTGTTGTAGCTGCAGACCAAGTTGAAAGCTGCGGACCGCTGGACGGGCCAGAGGTTGAGATGTAGCTGAGGCATCACAGCAGGAGACGAGTGTGAGAATATGTGCATTTTTCTAACACACACAGTTGGAGAACGCATGAAAGAGCTCCAAGAATAGAGTAGAAAAAACAGCCAACCCACGCCGTACGTCACGTAAACACGCAGCTTCTCTCTGTTTTCACAGTCCCTGTCTCCTTGGCGTGCTTGCAGTATTGGACGAGTGTGTTTGATAATGTCTAAAGCTGCTTGCCTCTCAGTGGGACTTTGAGAAAACTGCTGTTCTCACAGTGATAATGTGTTGTGCTGAAGTTGTTTCTTTCATGGGGCGAACAGCGTGCTAGCACTTCCGGAGGCGAAGGTTCGGCTCTGCTCAGTTTACCTCAGGACTCCATCACACCATAAAGCATCTGTTTGATTAATGGATCATGTATGATCATTTGTTCCAGTTTGTTGTCATTATAGGCATGCTTTACTGGTCTTTTACTGGCGTACTTTGCACACGCATAGAGATAAATCAGGGGAGGTGGTGTCTGTTGAACAGGAAGCCTGTCACAGCATAATAAATCCGCTTAGTTTGGCAGGATAATTTCAATTAAAGCATTTATTTTTGCAATTAGGACAGAAGTAAATGGCAGTGGAGGCAGATATGAGAATATGAAATTAGGGGTAAAATAATTTAAGATCACAGAATTACTACATAAAATTGATTAATCACAGCACTTTTATTAACTTTTATACAGGCCATAATTTTCCCTAAACATAAGGAAATTAGATCTACTACTGCCTAGTTTTAACAGTTGAATGCTGATCTTTCACCAGGAATTGAGTTTCCAGTAGACAGCAGGCTTGACTAAATTAAAAGCTTGCATCCTATTTACCAGCACGAGGCTGTCCTGACAGGGGACTGCAGCTCACGACTGAGACGTATGTCTCGACTATTTCAGCCAAAATTCATTCATTTAAAGAGGAATGTTTAGACATTTGGAGCAATCCATCAAACCTTCGTTGCAGGAGTGATATTTATTGTCTCCCAAAAATGTAAATGATGTTGCACAACAGAAGATGCAACTCTATGCTTTATAGACAGCATTTCAAAATACATCTCCCATACTGCAGTAAAAAGCAACCATTTCCATCCCAGCTTGTGACTTGGCTCTCATTGATTTAATCAGAATCAAATATGTGACGTTCATATGAATTCAGGACTATTACAAGTCTTTTAAGATCAATTCAGGGCAGCTGGCAGGACAGGTCATCTCACTGACGTTTACGGGACAAATATTGGACATTTACCCCACAGTCTCTTGGCAGGAGCCTTGTCTCCTGAGAGAGACCGTCTGTTCTGAAATACACCCATGTTGCTATCAGTTTCTCTCTGCCATTGATCACCTGATGTTGTACCAGAACCTTGTGTCCAGAGACAACTGTACAACTATAATTAGCAAAGGTCATTGACACGTGAGTATGTGACGGGGTAATATGATGCAGCCCCGTGAAACCACGTGAATTTGCCTGGATCATCAAAAGCGGCATTGTGTTTACATCCAGATGGCCTCCAGCTCCCAAGGTCATGAATCCTGGTGAATTATGCAGATTTAGTAGCAGCAGGAACTCAGGCAGGAGCAGGTCTCTCTCTGCACTATTCAAATGTTATTTCTTTTAAATTAGGCCTGTTTCACAAGGTGTCAGAGAAAAAGGAGTCCTCAACAACTTCAAAGATCTTTTTGGAGTCATTAGTTACAGTTCAGCAGCATTTGTCAGAGATCTGGGCCCTCAGGGCTGCAGGCGCCAAGAGGAGCAGTCTTAAGACTTCATGGTAACAGTTGTGCTCCCAAATGCTCCTCTCTGCAGACTTTAGCCTACCCTAAGCCCAGAGAAGAGAGAAGGTTCTGCCTTCAAGAGTTAGCAAAACATCCTGAGTGTAATCAGTTTAGCAGGATGGCTGTGTGGAGCGAATAATGATTTCTTAGCTGAAGCTGTTATTGCTGACAGCCAGTAAAATATGCTAATTCTAGTAGTTCCTCTTCCTTTGCCACAGTAGCAGAGAGGTGGAAAACAGATCCTGTCTGGTAATCGAGGCAGCTGTCCGGGTTGGTTATGCTGCAGAGTTTTAAAAAGGGGATAAGGCGAACCATCTGACACATGCTGCCAGACAAGAATACAGCTGAGATTTTAAGAGAATGTGTTCTCTTTCTCACACACACGGGCCCATATGTGACATAAAAATGGACTAAAAGTCAGTTCAGGGGATAAACTGAAAGAAAATATTTGTGCAGAAAATAAATCTAGCCTCAGTTAAACACCCTGGAATGTATTCTCATTAATTTTCTATTAGAAAATAAGCTCAACTTTGTTTTTACGCCCCGTTTTATTTATTATGCATGGACACACCCACCCACCCACCACGCACGCACGCACGCACGCACGCACGCACACGCGCGCGCGCGCGCACACACACACACACACACACACCATCACAACTAAATGTTTAACCCCAACCTTAACTTCAGCTTACACCCAGTTAACAGTCTCAACCCTCAAACACTTTTCAAAGTTGTGAGGACCATCCAAAATTTCTCCCCTCCACACACACACGCACGCACACTTCGTACAGTATAAAAAAAACCCATGAAAAACAACATTACCAACTTTCCTCCCAAAAATTTCTAAATAGATTTTAAATAGTCTCAAACAGAATTTTTCTATATCAGAATCAGAATCAGAATCAGAAGCAGATTTATTGCCATTGTTCATGTAATACATTAAACTAATATATTAAACTAACTTCAGAACGTCAGATTGTGCCCGTGGGTTTGTCCTTGCTCATTATTTCCATGCTGTGTGAGGAAGCTGCCTGCACATGATGAAGGGACAAGCTGTTTAAACAACAGTATAAATACTCCTCTGAGTGGTTCTGGAGAAGCTGCCAGGAGAACAATTTCACACCTACACACACACCAAAGGCCTCATACTGCTGAGTGCATGTGCAACTGGAGGTTTTTATTATTGACTTGGAACATATTTTTGGGGTATTTGGAGTAGGTGGGAAAATAAAATCTCCCCAAGTGTAAATGCGTTGGAGATGTTTCCTCAGACAAAATTGGCTGGACTTGTTCTCCAGCCTCTGAGGTGGTTCTGATGCGTCTCTCTGTCTCCACAATGCTCCAGAAGCCAGCTGAGCATGCTAACGCACCAAGAAAAGGTAGAATAGGGCAAGAAACAGCTTGATCTGTGAACATTCTTGAGACAGATGTTGGACCTCATGATAGTTATACATATTTATAATATCTGGGTAAGTCAGTGGAGTCTTTGGGTTTGAGAGGTCATAAAACAAGAAAATATTTACATTGTGTACCACCATCCATCATTGGGATCATCATCCTTCTCTCTCCACATATGCTTCATGTTACTTTTTTGGCACTTCACTTCAGGTCATCAAGCTGCCTCCATCTCTGAACTTCTCCAATCTTTTTGGTGCCAAGACGGGCAATGTGTATGTTATGTAACGCATTTCTCTCAGTACTGAAACCTGATTTCTGAGGTTGGAGATATCAGCAGCTGTTCACACAAAGGTCTAATCTTGTTGCATCTTAGTTGCAAGTTTAGAATTAATTCAGGCACGATTGGACAAACGTGAACTAGAATAAAATCAGGTTAGGAGCTGGAGGAGCCACAGCAGACAGGAACACATCAAACAACCAATTTAACAAGTCCTAATATAAGTGTGAATAGAAACAACATTACGAGTCGCATGCACAGATATATATTTTCAGATATACACACACTGTGAACAGGAGCTGCTTTACCAGTGGAGGCCCGTAACCATTGGCAACATCGCCTCAGCTGCATTTGTTCGTGGAAAGGTTGCCTACAAACACACATTAAAGGGGAAAGTAGAATGTTCTAGCCAAGAGAGGAAGTGACAGTATTTATCCTTCTCAAAACTAATATTGAATTTTAAAGTTTAATGAAGACATTTCAGACTGGAAAATGGAACTAGTGTCATTCCAGTTATAGAGACTGGAACGACTGAGTGATGTGTTTCAAATGGGCAAACAGAAGGTTACAAAGATGTGGGCAGAAGATGACGTGGTTATGGAAGTACTATCCCTCTAAAAAAACAAGGAAAAGAGAGAGTGAGAGAGAGCACACGAGGCTTTCAGTTATTTGGAGTCTTCCTTATCAGCAGAGGGCAACAAGATGGTCCACAGCCTCTGATAAGTTAAGAGGACAAATAGAAAAAAATCTTTTGAAAGTAGACTGTAAGTGAAAAGGTTACTAACTGAGAAGCACACCAACAATGTTCAAGTAATTTAACAGAAGACACATGAGTACACAGCAAAGCTAAATTAGATGTTATCTCCAAACACGTGAGCTCACATGGTGCAAAATAAATGTGTCCTTGGTCCGACTCAAGAAGGGGTTGGTGCATAACAGTTTTTGGAAGTGTTTGGTGATTTCCGAAGATGAAGATAAGGATATGAGCGATCTATGACAAACTTCATCCCAACAATATGATCCCGTAAAGTCTTGGGCTTTGTCTTTGTCCCTAAAATCACTCCTGGATTGGAGAGAATTGCCTTGCAGCATTTTGTGGATCATCCATTGTGACAAAGGATTTCACTCTGAGCCATGCCGACATTTATGCTCTGTTGGGAATTTGGAGGCTCCACTTAGGTCCAGATGAGAAATTTCACTCTGTCTGACCTGCCCGAGGAGCGTTTTTCCTTTGTTTGCCTGTCTTTGTCACTTTAATCCAAACCATAATACTCCACAACGGAGCCAGGCTTCCAAATTCCTAATCTCAAAAGAGGTTCTCAGTCTCTCCCGAGTACTTCAGGGGTTGAAAAGGCCATTCACTAGAATTCCTTTTTCTACCTCTGTCCTCTTAAATCTCAGTATGGGGTGAGAAACCTACTTCCAGCCCATTCATGCCCTCCTCCTCTCCCTTTCATGGCACAAATTTCACAGGATATTCTTGATTTAGAACGGTATGATGTTTATTTTTCTCAGAAACTTACATAAACTCTTCTAAAAATGGCGTGTGTGTGTTCATGTGTTGGGGGTTGGTGGGGGTGGGGTGGTGGTGGTGGGGGGAGTTAGGAAGTGAACAGGCTGATGACACAGGACAGTTGTCTGACAGTAGAATACACTGAAAGGAAAAAAGGCTGTTTTTGGTCAGGTCGTTTTTACTCTTATGCAAATCAAGTCGGTCCTGATCCGCCTTACTGCACCCGTACAGCTACAGTCACATAAAAATAAAAGCTCTCTCCATCTTTTTGTCACACTTGAGACATCTATATGCGGGTTTTGGACCAATCAGAAAATAAAGACATTCATACAAACTAGAATAAATGACCAGTCTGAGTGGGCTGGGACAGAGGTCTCACAGTTTGTGGCTGCCCCTCTTGACCAACAACTTCCACAGTCTCTGGTTTCCATCCATAACCACAGTGAGCTTTTTTTAGATGTGGGGGTGAGCTGGGGTGCAGTTGACTGTGAACCAGCTCAGAGAGCAGCGACCACATGCAGCACAAACCCAGACTGTAAACCAGCCCTCAGCGGTGTCTCAGACAGCCTCCAGTGTTATGATGGAAATATACTTTCAACAGACATGAAAACAAGCTGTTAAAATGAGCCTGGGGGAGGATTCAATGTTTAATATTCCAGAAATTTGTGTTCATTTACTGCCATGCCTTCAAGCATTTAAAAAAAAATAAAAATTAACCTAGTTCTTATCTATCTATCTAAATGGTTGTGTATCTGGAGGAAAACTCTTGTTACACATTTACAGTCATATGAAACTAAATTCAGTCTTTGTTTTTCCCTGCTTGTTTTGTTGTGCAGGGAAGGACCTTGTGGTTGCGTCTGCACTGTGGTTAAGAATGAATGGTGCAAATTATAGGATTCACAGTGCACTTTGAGAATACCCCCCCCCCCCTCCTCCTTTGGAAGATGGGCCTTGTCTGTCTTTAAATGTCTAATTAAACCCGCCACTCGTCATTTCTGTCAGAACTCAAAAAATAAATAAATAAAAATAAAAATTGGAAGGCAGAAAATGTGTCTAAATATTCCCACTGAATTTTTACTTAATCAATTCAGGTAGATACAGTATCTGTGGCTAGTTTACTGGGGTTCTGTGTTGGCATTGGTGTGGGTCCTGGGTTGTTGATGCTTTTATTGTGAAGTTTGCATGTTTGGGTTTCTGCTTTTAAGGTTCTAGGGATCAGAGAGGCCCTTGACCTATTCCTGAAAGGTCCAAAGGAGCTTTGAAACAAGCAAGATCCTATGTCGTAAGTTACATATATGTATCTGTAGTAGTACTGTGCACAATACGTTATGGTTTCAACTGCAGGCCACAAGGAAAAAAAGCACTTGGAAAGTGCAGACCTTTGTCAAGCAGGTCATTTCCACACTTAAGAGATTTACACCATTGGATCACTCGATCATCAGTTAATGGTGACCATATTTCAGGAGTGGCCGCTAAAGGAGGATTTTTACCTTTTACTCCGGGTTTTGTATTACTTCATGTTTTATCAGAAAAGCTTTGGTGTCTGTAATAAAGGTGTGCAGAAATGTAGATATGTGTTATCATGGGACTAATGGTTCGAAGGTTGTCTCTTTTGACCAGTGGTGGCATAAAGTGATAATAACCAACATTGTCAACGCAGATTTTTTACATATCGTTATTAACTACGCTAAATTTACCACCTCTAACAGTAAAATTGTTTTAATTTTAGTTGTGGCTTTGGTTATACCTTTTTTAATAATAAAAAAAAGAGATCGCTGTTTTATGCAAATTGTAGAGCAATGCGGTTAGGCGGAGACTTGCCATATTTACGAGCAGTCCTTGACTGAGCAGGAACAGTCCTGAATCGGAACTCCATCAGACACAACGCGCCATCCCAGAGTGCAGTTAAGGTAGGACAATTAACACAATTAACACAATAAATAGAGAATGGTTCACCGCTCCACTCCACAGTCTCCTCAAACCTCGCGAAGGAACACCAACATGCCGCTAAAACCCCGCGAACCCCCGGTTTCTTGTGTAGTTGTACTTTGGTCAGATATTTGTCAATTTCGGCGTTACCGTGACTGGTTTTAATCTCTCGGGGGCTAGAAGGGCCGACTGGGGTTACTGGTGTGTGGTGTGTGGCGTCTCTTTGTTGTTCTTTGAAACGGAGTTAAATTTTGCGCCAATATTTCCCGGGCAGCGGCGCCGGTTCCGGTTGAAACACAGCGGGGTTCCAGCGGCAGGAGGCTCCCGCCTGAATAATGAATAAATTAAAATAAAATACGACTTAAATTCTTCTCCAAGGTATATTTCGACTTTACGAAAACGTCCACCCACGCACATCTCACAAATTCCAAAACGCGTTTTAGAAAAACAATTGAACATTCCCGTGAAATCCTGGGACTGTGGAGAGGTGTGGGGCGTTAAAAGTAAAATAAATAATAGCATTTTAAGTGTTCGGTACAATAATGGGAGAAACGAGTTGGTCAAATGATGCGGGACTTTCTTGATTTAGCCGCGAGCGTGGCAGCACGTGGTGCGTGAAAGAGAAAGGAGCTTCTTCAGGCGGCAGCATGCGTTAACGGCACCCGCATGTTTACCGCGTCATGTGCGTTTTGGGGGCTCGTTGCCATTTTCCTCTGCCGGACCTCCGTTTGCGACTGACCGCTTCCTGGCTGGTCACGCACGTGCGCTCTGTTTGCGACAGCGGAAGGATGACCCCGGACCGGCTGATGGGAGAACACGCACAGGCACGTGTACAGTCTGGATGGTAGAATAAAACCTTTATCACTTCTTCCCTGTTGCAACCGTTCATGTAAAGATAAGATTACTGAGGTGGGACCTATGGGCCCCCATTCCACCACTCTTAGTACCCCTTCCTGCCACTCTTACTCCCCCCACTCTTAGTGCCCCTTCCTGCCCCTCTTACTCCCCCCTCCCCCCACTCTTAGTGCCCCTTCCCGCTCCTCTTACTCCACCTTCCTGCCACTATTATCGAAACTCGTCAGCAGTGAGTATTGTGTGACATCAGTGGTGTTTGTAGCCCGGGGCCGTCAGGCAGCCACGAGGGTGCCATTGCTGCGTGGGTCGACAGTAGATGGGACCTTTTAGTCCTGACATAAAGCTTGAAAGGCAGCTTCCTTGTGTATTGGACGTGTTAAACAGCTCTAATGTAAAGACAATAACAACAATGGTTTCCATCAGCTCTAATCCCTATTGATGGTCTCTATCTGATGGACTGATGGAAATTATTAAAGACAATATTAATATGTATGAAATATAATGTTGGGAAAGTTAACCTCACTGTTGTCTGGATCAGGAACACGGCTCATCTCTGTCCATTCATCTTTGGTCTGTACCTCTGTCCATTGATTTCTAAGGAGATCTGTCCATCGATTTCTTAGGACATCCGTCCATTGAGTGTTCAAAGTGATGGACCTGTTCGATGCGTCCACTCAGTGGGTCCTGCACGAAAGTAAATGGGTCACATTGACTCAGGAGCACAAGCAGAAGAACCAGAGCAGAATTTATCACGTTCTGGCTGCAGGAGCAGTAGTACAGATGCTGTTTGTGTGTGTCCTCACTTTTATTGATCGATCGATGGTCTCAGCAGCTACAACACCCTGCTGCGCCTGGCCATGTGTACCAGGCATGGATGTGGTTAACATACGGCTGCTGTCTATCTGTCTGCCTCACATGACAAACAGACCTTTGTCAGCGGCGCCCGTTTCTCAGAGGTGCTGCTGCTGAGTCAGTGCACAGCGAATAGATGCCTGATGCTGAACCTATAGCATATAAGCCCCTCCCCCGCCCGCCATGAGCCCAAACATGCTATGAATGTCTGCATATTATAGACAATTGTATTGTGGCAACAGATGGAAGATAATTTCCATCTGTCTATCTCAAAGACCTCACACGATGATTGTGATTTATTAAAGTGAGATATGAAACAAAGGCAGCTCGGAGGTGAAGGAAAAGGGGCGTCAGGGGGGGGCAGTTATACTGGGAGGGGGTAGTTCGAGAGGGAGGGCGGGTCTGCTGGTTAACTGACCTCTGTGGTGTAAGATGAAGCAGAACATCAGCGCTGATGTGTGCAGCCAGAGGGAAGAGAGAAGACTGTGAGTTCCTTAGAGTTTTACTGCTTCAGAGAATCTGCGTTCACCGCTGTTGGAATTCTTTAGTTTGACCCAAACCAGCTGTTAACTGAGCGGTTGTGTCGGATCTAAAGGAGTTTTTCTGTGTTTTTCGGTGATTAGCGTGCTGATTTTCCGACCAGTCTGATTAAATTTAGCCCAGCATAGCGCTAAGATGGCAGGTCGCCGGCACTCTTCAGCACGTTGACGCAGTTGTTATCTGTGTTTTTCAGACCTGGAAGCCTCCCTTACTGCTCTGACTTTGCTGCAGCCTCTCAGCCTGACACAACCATGACGGCCTTAAATGCTCCGCGGGACAAGTGAGAGAAATGTTTCTGTACCACCTAGCATGACTGAAGTCTAGCTGAAGCTCAGCGCAGAGATAATACACGTACACGATAACCGTCAAAAGGTTTCACCCGGCCGCCCTGTCCTTCCTCCCCAGGTACAACGCAGTATGGATCATCTTCTTCATTCTGGGTTTGGGAACCCTCCTGCCCTGGAATTTCTTCATGACGGCCACAATGGTATGTTGGTGGAATGTTTGCCTGAAGTCGTAAATCATCAGTATCACATGACGGAGACAGACGGAGAGCCCCGTTGGTGGTCCAGCGAGTAGCGGCTAGTTTGTTAAACTGGGCTTTCCCCAGAACCAGCTGGTTTAAATCTGTGGAACCAGCCGCGACATAACCCCTAGAATCCTCCTCCACTCTCACCTTTGTACTGTTTGTTTATCTGTGGAGGTCTTCATTTGGACCTGCCTGTAGGGGGGTTGTTTGAAGCCCAGATGCCCTTCAGTGTGTGTTTATTTGGCCAGAATACATTTGGAATTCCACATGATCCAACTGGTTGCTGTTCATTAGTGCCGCCCCCCCCCCCCCAGATGCTGTAATCTGTTTTCTCCTATATCCTTTTCTTCAGTACTTCACCAGCAGGCTAAAGGACCCCCCCATGGGCCTCACTAACCAGACACTGAACCAGACCTTGAAGGAGGAGGACTCTCGCAGCGTACTGGAGGCTAAGTTCAACAATGTGATGACGCTGTGCGCCATGGTGCCGCTGCTCATTTTCACCTGCCTCAACTCCTTCATACATCAGAGGTGATCACCCGAGGCACCAGCACACACACATGCACGCGTAAATCGCTGCGAGAGAACCGTCCTCACACTTGCGGTTGTGTTAGCAGAGCGATATCTTTATTTTACTCTACATTGTAGCGTCTCAGCATTGACTCATGTAAATGTTAATATTTTGATCAGTTATGGATGGTAAAAAATTGGCCTTTATGCAGATTTTCCCCTCATGACTCCATTGCTTTGTGTTTTTAAAAAAAAAATCTGTTTCCAGTTCAGAGACGTCATTGATATTTTGAGCATTCTTCTTCATTCCTAGTATTTTTAGTTTTTAAAACAGGTAGTTAAATAAATAAATGAACTGGTTCTTCAGCTTTCATCTCTCTTTCTTTCCCTCTGTCTGCATCACACAGGATTCCTCAGAAGTTAAGGATCTCTGGCAGCCTGGTGGTCATCCTGATAGTCTTCCTGGTGACGGCCATCTTAGTCAAGGTGGACATGGCCCCGCTGCCCTTCTTTGCCATCACGATGATCAAAATTATCTGCATCAATTGTGAGTTTCTGAGTTGACTGCAGCAATGACCCATTTACACATTTGATACTCTTAAATATGGAGGTGAAAAAGAGACCTTGGAGCCTTAACAGGGTTGTTGGCTCCTGTGGCTGGACCCGGTGCTGACCAGGATGTTTAGATGCTGCTGTGATGTTGTAGGTGCTGGTACCTTAATAGTGATAGTAACTAGCTGGTGTTTGCCTCAACGACGTAATCGCCATCCTGTAGTCTATGCATGTGTGAAATGTTGAGATTGATTATTTTCCTGTTGTACAAAGTTGAAGCTACGTATGAAGCTTGGAATGTTGTCTTTCCAACCATAAATACCATTTAAATGACTGTACAAGCCATCAGCAGGAGCGTCTGCCTACATGAGCCTGGTCCTGCTCAAAGTTTCTTCCTGTTAAAGGGGAGTTTTTCTTTGCCACTGTTGCTTGTTGGGGGTCAGGCCCTGGGATTCTGGAAAGCGCATAGAAACAATTTTGATTGTAACAGTCGCTATATAAATAAAGATTGATTGACAAGACTCTACTCTGAGATAATAACAGCTAGAACACAGGAGCGGGCATTTCCTGAACCTCTCAGGGATAGATTAGATCACATTATCACTCTAGATGGTATCTCCTTAGCATGTGAGGAATCTAGGAGTAACTTTTGATCAAAATCTCTCCTTCAACTCAAACATTAAATTAGTCTCTAGAAAGTCGCTGAAAAGTTAGTCCATGCATTTGTTACTTCCAGGCTGGACTATTGTAATTCTTTATTATCAGCGTGTCCACACAACTCTTTAAGAAGCCTCCAGCTGATCCAAAATGCTGCAGCCAGAGTTCTGACAGGTATTGACAAAAGAGATCACATAACTCCTGTAATGGCGTCGCTTCATTGGCTGCCCGTTAAATTTAGAATAATTTTTAAAACCCTTCTTTTGACCTACAAGGTCCTCAGAGGCCTAGCTCCATCCTACCTGGAGGAGCTAGTGACACCTTATCAGCCCAATAGGCCGCTCCGCTCTCAGAATGCTGGTCTACTTGTGGTTCCCAGAGTCTCTAGGAGTAGAATGGGGGGCCGTGCATTTAGCTACCAGGGCCCCCTGCTGTGGAACCACCTCCCTGTCCAGGTACGGGAGGCTGACTCCATCCCTACTTTTAAGATCAAACTTAAAACCTACCTCTTTGAAAAAGCTTATTGTTACTAATTCTGTAGTTCCAGTTATTATCATAGACAGACAAATTATCATACTTAGGGGGTCGTCTAATCGTTAGGTCACATCTTAGCTATGCTGTTATAGGCCAAGGCTGCCGGGGTCCAGAAACATGATCACCTGACAGGCCTCTGTCACCCCACTGGGTCATGGTTTCCTCTCCTCTCCTCTCCCCCTGATGTTATTTCCGACTCGCTCCGAAGTGGGAGAATGCTCTCGTCACCACATACACGAGGACGAGTGTTACCTTTAGCAAAAGGTCCCCGTTTATTTCTGTCAACACTCAGGTTCTTCAACAATTGTCTTCTGTTCTCCAGCGTTCGGAGCGATTCTCCAGGGAAGCCTGTTTGGGCTGGCGGGGATCCTGCCTGCCTCCTACACCACTCCCATCATGAGTGGCCAGGGTCTGGCTGGCGCCTTCGCTGCGTTCTCCATGATCTGCGCTCTAGCCAGTACGTCTAAACCCAAACGCATTCCAGAACTCTGACAGTGGAACTCACGACCCGAACTGTTTAACCGTTAATGATTCTGTGCCTGAAGGTGGCTCAGCCCTGCAAGACAGCGCTTTTGGTTACTTCATCACCGCCTGTGTGGTCATCTTCCTCGCCATCATGTCGTACATGGCTCTGCCCAGGATGGTAAATGTTCTGATCCCCCTTCAGTCTTTACCTGTGCTCCCACCGGTGTCTTATGGGATTTGTTTTGCACCTCAGGAGTTTTTCCAGCACTACATGGAGACAAATCGCTCCAGGCCGTCGGCTGATGAGGAGAACAAGATGGACCTGCTCAATAAAGGTGCTGCTCACAAGCTTGTTGAGGTTTGATGTAAATGGAGTTTAGTCAATATGCGAGTCAGTCTCCATCTTCACCGTCATGGTGCTCCAAACCCACCCACCCTCTTGGCCATAATTGTCAGATGTTTCTTGGTTCCACAGAAAATCCGTCCCAGAGGCAACCGGGGACGACCCTGACGGAGGGCGAGGCTGGAGTGTCTGTGTTTAACATCTTCAGAAAGGTACTCATACACTCATACTTGGGTTGTTTATCTAGATCATGGGTGCTCATCAAAAAATATTAGCCTATCATTCATCCCGTCACTTGATTGACATACAGGGCAGACAGTCAGATGACAACTGAATTTTGACCTTTATGTCACCGCTCATGCGCAAAAAATGGCACTAAGTGCTAAGCTATTCAGCGACTTACCTCTGATTTTAAGCCATCGCTAAAGCTTATGGTCATCAAAATGAATGAGGGAGCGGGACCAATTAAGAAGAGAAAAACATATACCGTAATTTCCGGACTACAGAGCGCACCTGATTAAAAGCCGCATAATCTAATTTTAGAAAGAAAATCAATTTTGTACTTATACAAGCCGCACCGGATTTTAAGCCGCAGGTATCCCACGTAGTAATATGAAAAATTAGATCGAAAACATTCAGTACCGGTATATGTTTTTATTACCGTAAGAGACAAGTCACTGACGAGTAAGAACAGGTAAGAAACAACAGCCACTCTTTTCACGAGTATGTTTATACAGAGACCTTAAATCCAATTTTTATCACGTCAGGATTTTTTAACTTTTCTTTTAATTTAATCCGCTTAGCAACATAAACAAATATATTCTACCGGTAAATGCTTTTTTTTAATAACGGTGTCTGTAATGCAGCTACCTTGAAATATACGTTTGTATCAGCTACACACAAATTGCGTTGTTTATGCTTTTTTACTCAAACAATGAACAATCTAAAACTCCCGATGGCCCACCTCTAAAATCTTCTGTTTTCATCGCGGTGGCGATTGCTTTTGCCTTCCGTCTGATTTGTACAGCGGAAACACAGCGGCCGCCTGCTCTCTGTGTGTTCACCCAGTCTTCCAGAACGTTTTCAAGCTCGGGCCACCTGCGATGTTTACGTCTAAAAGCGTTTGTTGTGTTTTTGCTTTGGATCAGTTCTTCAGGCGGGCGTCTCCACCTTCTCCCCATTGATTACCATAATGTATGCCAAGATTACGCGCGTCAGCTCGATTTCCTTGTTCAACCACCAGAGTGATCACTATTAACTTAAAAGCCGCATCATATGCTTTTCTTCTAGTATTTTCCATGTTGATGAGGGTTGGTAAAAATGACTGATTCACAACAGTTGTGATAGTGTGCCACGAAAAAAACCCATAAATAAGCCGCACTGTAGAATAAGCCGCAGTGTAGGAAAAAAATAGTGGCTTATAGTCCGGAAATTACGGTAATGTTTAGTGGTTAACTATTGACATAAAAGGTTAATAGTTTATTAACATAAAAGGTTAATAGTTAATTATTATGTGTGTCTTGCAATATTGGCTCATTTGGTTATACAAGGTACATCAACATACATTGTACATACAAAGAATCCTCAATACATTTGAAAATAATTAGATGTTTTGCATTTTTGTGGTGGGTAGATCATGTTGACTTGGTCATTTTGTAAGTAGCTCGCATGCTGAAAAAATGTGAGCAGCCCTGATCTAGATTATAACGTCTGGTCATCTGTCAGATCTGGGTGATGGCTTTGTCAGTGTGTCTCATCTTCACCGTCACCATCGGGACATTCCCTGCCGTGACAGTCGAGGTCAAGTCTACGGTTGCAAATGGAGGCACCTGGGGTGAGTTTGGAACCTTAAACCTGCAGAAGAGGATACAATCGCTGCCGGAGACATTTCGATTTTACTGAAATCAACATCTGTCGGGTCAATAATGGCTGGTTGTGCTCCGTGTTCAGAGACCTACTTCATCCCGGTGGCGTGTTTCCTCCTCTTCAACATGATGGACTGGGTTGGCCGGAGCCTGACCGCCGTCTGTATGCGGGTCAGTATCAGCAGCTTCCTCAACAAACTTCTCTGATGACGTAATTCGCAGGCTTGTCTCACTAAACCACGGTCACATGACGTGCACAATGGATTTCTGGTCGTGTTCTCCAAATATGTTCCGGTGAAATCCTCAGTGAAAAGGTTCAACGTGCTGTCATCTACAGAAAGTAATCACGCATGAACCTGCACTTGAATGCAGCTTCCTGGATGATTCTCACAGTAGTCAGCTGACTACTGACTGCTTAAGGATCATGTGAGTTTATTTAGTCTGATCACGAGACAGGAGCTCCCGCAGGATCAAACCGCAGCGGTTAGAGCGCGTCAGCACCAATGTTCCCTCTAAGCTGCGTGCTTGCGCTATCGCGCACTGCCTGCACATATTCGGCGCACAATAAAATCTATGCAGCGCACAAAATAAAATTCAACAGAAACGAATTAATTAATATCTAATTTTAGAACTGATATCATATAGTTAATTAGACCAGTAATATTGTTTTCTGTACCATTTCGCAACATAACTCAATGAGCAACAGGTGTCCAGCCAATAATCCGATACACCTACGCTACGCAGCCAATCAGCATTGACAGTGTTTGCGTATGTGCCCTGCCTTTACTCGCCGTGCAGGTTAGCTCGCTAATAACGGTGCAGCGGAGTTAAGAGACGCAAATGCTAATCCCTTATCATGGCGAAACGAACGGACAGAGACACATCCACTCATCAAGCCAAAGTAAAAAAGAAATGCGGTTCTTTGAAGATGGAATGGCTGTCGGAGTATGTGCAAATAGAAGAACAAGCGGTGAAACTGAGTGACTCTTCCTATGGTTAAAGCAGGACTCTCACATATAACATAGTACACATCTCATGAACAACAAGATTTTTTGTCTTTTTCATTTTATGTGCTGCTGTCATTTGATTCTTTTAATAAGCCATGTAACTTGCTATGATCCAAGGTTTTGAACAAGCCTGATACTGGTGTGTGGCCACAGCGTACCCATCTGATGTTGCTCACAGTGGGCCTCAGTGTGCTCAGGGAGCCTGTGTGTCTGCTCAGACACATGAAAAATTAGAGGGAATATTGGTCAGCACCGCATATAATGTTAGCAGGGCGCTTAAAGGAGTTGGCAACCTCATCTGGAGTCCAGACTTGACCATTCATTTGGTTTAGGTCGTATCCTATCATCCAGAGGAAGTACACTTGAATGCAGCAGGAAAAGAACAGCCGCCGGTTTTACTACACACACTGCAAAATGCCGTTTGCCCCAGTTTTGAAGTTTGTCGTTTTCCTCCGCAGCCAGGCAAAGACAGCATCTGGCTTCCTGTCCTGGTGGCGGCGCGGCTCGTCTTTATCCCCCTCTTCATGCTGTGCAACGTTCAGCCACGTTATTACCTCCCCGTCTTCTTTTCGCATGACGCCTGGTACATCATCTTCATGATCTTCTTCTCCTTTTCCAACGGCTACTTGGCCAGTCTCTGCATGTGCTTCGGTCCCAAGTGAGTGTACCTCCACACCTTTCAGCCTGTTGAGCCGTCACTTTCCTTCACATTGCTGTCGTTTCTGTCTGCAGGAAGGTGCTACCACATGAGGCGGAGACGGCGGGAGCCATCATGGCCTTTTTCTTGTCCCTGGGTTTGGCCCTGGGTGCTTCGGTCTCATTCGCCTTCCGGGCTATGATTTAAAACGTGGTTTTTAAAAAGCCATTTTTTCATTTTTCCCCACAAGTACAGTCGAATGCAGACCTGCGCCCCAGGAAACTCGCACCATTTACATGAACAAAGTTCTAAAAACGGGCAATTCTTTTAAAAAAAAACCCCAAACACATTTATTGGAAAATGTGACATTTTGAAGTCTTAACTCATTGATTTTAAATCAGTGAAGCCAAATTAACTTTTTGTGCAACGTCACTCTGGACCGCAGCTACAATCAAATGGACTATGTGTGCTTTCACAGATGGAATGTGAGGAAACATTGATAGGACGTTCTGATCAATAATTATTGTATTTGCCAGTGTTGACTTGTCTGTGTTGCTTCCTTTTGAAGTTATGTATTTTTTTTTAACAAGAAAAAGTGAAAAATGTAAAATGTGCCACTGAGATTTGATGGAAGCTGACGCGCTTTATACCAGCAGATTTTTGGGATTACCGACTCCATTTGTCCATTTAGTCACCAGTTACATTTAATTGCCTTTGCTGTGTTTTACAGATTACCAGGCTAAGACTCAGCAGCCTTGTTTTGTAATAATTAATCCACATTACAGCTCAATCTGCTCTGTGATAAAATAAACCTGACTTTTTAAGAAAGGTGACCGTATTTTCCGGACTATAAGTCGCACATTTTTTCATAGTTTGTCAGGCGATGCGACTTGTACTCCGGAGCGACTTGTATAAATACATTACAGAATTTCACATGTTCGTTATTTTCACAATGACAACCACAAGAGGGCGCTCTAGGCGTGTGTACTGAGGAACGAGTTCCTTTAGCGACGCAGAAGAAGTGGTGCTTCGTCTATGGAGTTAGACTTGATTGTTTGGTAAACTTGCTCGGATGTTTATGCTATAGTCATCTGAATAACTTAATATGTTACGTTAACAAAGCAGACAGGTACTCAGTTCGTTATGGGTCATGTAGCTGAATTTGTAACGTTAGCATAACGCTATTGCTAATCCATGCTAATGGATTGCTAATTGCCTTTCAAGATGAAATGTATGTTCTTGGTCTCGGATTTTATCAAATAAATTTGCCCCAAAATGCGACTTATATATCTAGTTTTCTTATGCAGTTTTTGGTGCGACTTAAACTCCGGAGCGACATATAGTCCAGAAAATACGGTATTTAAAATTCCCTTGAGTGAAACTTGCATTCCAGAAAAGATGAGTTTGTTAATGCTAATGTGATGTTTACACGTTAGGGCTCCATTTCATCTTCCACTTTTGTTGAAATAAAGTTCTCTCGGCCAACTGTTAAAATGTGGCAAAATACCAGTTTTTAATCTATAAAACATGTTTTGAAGTCTTGATTAATAACTTCAGTCCTTAAACTGTAAAAATTCAAACTCATTTTTCTAATTAAATCTGGTTTTAGTTTTTCAAAGAAAGACAAAAAGGAGGATTTATTCATTAGGCAAACATTTTATTCAAAAATAAATTATGAGAGAAATCTTTAAAAGGCAGAAACTCTCCAACCCACCTGTCACAAATCCTGCCAATCTATTCACCTCACAGTTCTGTCTGCAGGACAGACTAGTGTAAATCCTACCAGTAGCAACCGATTCGTAATCAGCGGACTCGTATTGATCAGAAGAAAAGCCACCGTCACATGACACTATAAAATGTATACAAAGTTTATTTAAATATTTGATTCAACTTGCATGCTCATCTATATGTGAACACAGAAAAAAGTACAGTATAAACGGGCGCTTGAGGTGAGAAATGTGGATGGAATCGATGCGCAGAGCTCACACGTGTCGCAAACAACGTAAAAAAAAAGTGAGTCTTTTGATTGAGTTCATGTCAGTTCACTCACCATGACGGACATGTAGGCCTTTGCTGAAGTGCTGGAGGAACCGATACCACCCAGAAGAGGGTGCTGCGGGGCAGAATCAGCTCACTTACACTCTTACAGTTTGAGAGAAGTGACAGACGCGTCAGATAAGAACATTGATCCCGCTCTGAATGTGACGCTTAGTTTAGCTTAACATGAGCGTGCACAGCTAAAATAATTCACAGGGGGCAGGAACTTCACTCGTGCTCTGCAGCTACGAATGGAAGCAATGCTCTCATCTAGCTCTTGGCAAGGAAGAAAAAAAAAAAAAACACATCTTAGACAAAATATATGAGGTATGTTTTCCCCAGAAGTAAAAATCAAACTTATCATCAGCAGCTACACGTGAGCCAGGGCTGAGCTCTGATGAAAGGCAGGTGGAGACCAAAGCATCTAGCAATCAAGTCCTTCTGGCAGCTCGACTCAAAAGGCCTGAATTCTAAAAGCTTTTCGCTAGCTTAACGCTACAACTCGTCAGCTTATTCCTCGGGTTTTCTAAATAGCCAGAGCAGAGCAGAGCCAAGCGCTGGCAGGTCCGCCACATGATGCTAAAGGCCGGCTAAGAGGAGTAAAAACACATCAGCTGAGAGGCTTAAGGCTTCCTACAGGTTTCTTCGGGGGACACGACCACATAATCTTACAGGTCAACACAGATGAATGCGTCGGGAAATTGATTTATATTGAAAAGTATACAGATCAGAGGATGTTAAATAACCTCCATTCTATCCACGACCAGTCTCTACTTACTTTCTGTTCAGCAGATTGACAGTTTCTTCCCTGATTTTACCAAAATGACACCACGCCAACAATAACCACCCCCTTATTCGATTTCTGAGTCGATTTTGTCATTTGTGCTTTCAGGAAACAAGTAGGAGGAAGAGAAAGTAAAGAGTTCTGACCTGCTGAGTGAACAACAACACAAATGGATTTTAGTTTGCATCCTTTTATATATAACAGCTCCGTGTGGAGGTGCCAGTTTCCCTGAATTACAGCTCGATCCTGAAGTAAGTGCAGTGCGCTACCAGCGGGGGGGGTTCTGTAAGTCATGAGGGCCCCCAGATCCTGCTTTAGCGACACCCCTGTCGCTTTAGTCAGACCAGGGCAGACAGGGGCAGTAGCCACAGGTCTGCGGGGGCAAATAAAGGTGGGGCAGTGAAGAGCATTTGGGGGGGAAGGGTCAGCTTTGGTGTTTTTTTTTTTTTTAGAAGTTCCACAGTTTGTGTCTTCAGACTGATGGTGTTGAGCAAGTGAGCAGGAGGCGACAAACACGATGGAGGAGGAGGAGGAGCTTCAGTGTGTTTTTAACTTAGTGTGCTGCGCCGCCTGTTCCGTCAAACTGGCTTTGATGGAGTTCACCACCGTCTGTCTGACGTTGTCTTCCATGTAGTGTTCGCTCACTGGCTTCAAAACCTGCAGGACACAAAGAGTTTGAGTGAGGAAAAGGACGATTTGCTTTTCCAAGAAGCAAATACACTGGGAGAAGGGTTAAAAACTGTTAAAGAAAGAAAAGATGAACAAAGGGGTCCAACATGCCAACAACAAAACCCTCAAAATAAAAAATAAAACTAAAATCTGCCACATAAGACGATGTTAATAACCATCTGCACAGGCTTCAGTTCTGGAGATTCCAAGATGGGGCCAGGCCTGTAGGTCAGATGTCCAAACTGTGGGTTCGAGGGGGTAAAAGCAGAAAAACTCCAGCACCGTTCCTGTGAAATTTAACAATAAAGAAGCCAGCAAACTGAATATAAATTCATATAGAAGTGAGTCCAACAGTCTGTGAAGCCGCTGGGCAACCAGTGGCTATTTTGTCTTCTTGTAGTTGTTGTTGAGAGGAGATAAAGCTCGGAGTCCCAGTGCGGATGGGAAGGAGGAGAGGAGAGAGAAGGGCCAAGCCAGGCGGCTCCTGATAGGGTCCAGAAGTCTGGAAAACACCTGAGAGGAGAGCGGGGAGGAACGGGAGAATTAAACCACGGACGAGCAGAAGAGGACACTGGAGGACGTTATGGTGGAGAGAGAAGATAGAAATACAACAGGCATGGGAGGCAGGCAGCAGAAGAGCAGAGAAATGGGACGTGACCCTCTCACCTTTCTGACCATCTTCTGTAAAGCAGGTGGGGAGAAGAGACAAAAGCAGAGGAAGGAGGGAAAGTCAGAGAAGACATGAACGCTGCGTTTAGGGTGAGTCCCAAACAAACGGAAACACACTTCTGAGTAAAAATAAAACAACAAGCGTCTGTGGAGATGAATGATGGACAAACGACAGGAGCTCCAACATACACAAACAGAAGATAGAAGGATGGCTGGATGAGTCTGCAATAAAGAAGGCAACAAAGAGAACTTTGCACGAACAATAACAGTCCTGAGGGCCAAAACACAACAAAAGTGAAATGAAGAAATCCGAAACAATAATAAAAAATAAAATACCCAAATCTCACCAGACATGGCTTTATCACAGCTGTATCACACACGCACACACACACACACGGACCTGCTGTTTACCACAGCAACAAAATACACAACCACCACATTTCCCACAATGCAGGTCTGTCATTTGTGTACCGAAACTGACCTACACAAAGAAAATTGCACAAAACACAAAGTGATAAGGCCTTCTCTGAAATCGTGACCAATGTTAAAATACATAAAACTTAATGAGTTACCCACAGTATTTGTTATTAAATTAATCAATAAGAGGACATCAAAAATCTGATTGCGCCCCCTGGTGGACACGGTGTAAAACAACACAAACACACGCATCTACCCACCTGCTCCCAAAGTGTCTCAGCCACCAGATCTATCATCGTCCCCACCTCTCGGAACTCTCCTGAATACTTCACATATGCCCAGGTGCAGAGAGACAGCAGCGCCACGCCCATGATCAGGTTAGCAAGGGCCGCTAGCGTGCTGAGCCCGATGAAGCCCGTCACTCCAGAGACCACGTATGTCACAAACATGACTGCGAAAAGCGTGGCGGGAGTGCGAGCCGCATAGAAGATGTTCTTGCCCTCGTTGTGTTTAGAGAAGTTGGTGAAGGCCTCGTCCAGCTCCGACTCCAGTTGGCTTTGGTAGCGCTGGCAGAACTCCTCGCCGCCCATTTTCTTCACGGAGCGGAAGAAGTGCACCGAGTGCTCGCGAAACTCTGCGTGGCAGCGCTCCAGGTCAGCCGGGGCGATGTACGGTTTGTCCCCCCCACAGACCTGGAAGGGACAGGATATGACATGTGTGAGGTAACACGTTACATGTTCAGAAAGGCCTGTTTAGCACAAACACGCCGCTTCCTGTCACCCCCGCCGTACCTTCTCCATGTTCTTACTGTACAGATCTTTGGCTCCTGCCACAGCAGTCAGGTTGTTGGCTTCTGCTGTCGCCTGAACAGAAAATAAACTCAATCATTTCAGAAAACAACATTAGACAAATCAAAATCTCTCCGAGTGTTGACGGTAACAGACCTGCAGCATTGATTTTGGGTGAGGCAGTTCCTCTCCTTGATAGATCTTTATATAAGCCTGTGGGGAAGACAAATACAAACACATCACATCACTGCTCTCACAACCTGCTTCCTGTTGCCAGGCCGAAAAGCAACAGCTTTATTTTATACATTAAAGAGGCTGCAGGACCTTGAAGTACTCCACAAGATCTCTGCAGGTCACTTTGTTGCCTCCGATTTCTTTTTCCACCAGTTGCTCTGGAGCCAGAAGGAGAGGAACCAACTTGGCCAACCCTGACTTAAAATCCCCGTCGATGTCTGAAGGGCACAAACAAACCCTGCAAGATGAGCTTCAGCTTTCACTGCCAGACCACAGTCGAACCCCGTCTCCTCACCTCTCAACCTGCCATCAAAGTAAGGGTTGGTCGCCACCTTGAGGCCGGGATGTGGCATCAGGAAGCAGCTGATGCTGGAGAAGCAGGAGTGGATGTGCTTCCTCACATTCTGTAACTCTTCGTGTTGGTTCTGCTTCACCTAAATCAGCAGAAATGTTCAAAATAATTGAAAGTGAGCTTATGATGGAGCTAATGACAGAATAATTTGTGTATCACAAATACTGTGTATTCACGCAGAGAAAAGCAGATTTGTGGAAGCTAAGAGGTCATAAAACATAAACACAATGTAGATCTTCACACCCGTGGACGCCAATGCCAAATGTAATTAGATACATTGAATTTGTAAGAACATGTCACTATCATCCCCCCCCCTTCTGTATTCATTTACAGGTATCGCCGCCTTCAGAGCTGCATAATGACCTCCGACCCCGCTGACCCACTCAACCGGCAGCTTACTCATTATAATGTATTTTTGTATGTATTTCTATGCTCTATGCCCATCCTCTCCTCCCCTCCTCTCCTACCTATTCTCTCCTCTATCTGTCCTCCCCCCTCTCAGCAGGAGGGTCTCCCTACATGAGCCTGGTCCTGCTCAAGGTTTCCTCCTGTTAAAGGGGAGTTTTCCTTGCCACTGTTGCTTGTTTGGGGTTAGGCCCTGGGATTCTGGAAAGCGCCTTGAAACAATTTTGATTGTAAAAGACGCTATATAAATAAAGATTGATTTGATTTGAAACTGCATTTTGTACATTCTTCTACTGATATCACAACAAGCTGGTTACTGATAAAGGTTTTCCAAAGCCAATGCTACCGTCTGAAAGTTCACTCAAGCCACAATTCTGGGGATTTTTTTTGGGAAATTCAAAATAAAACAGATTTTTTTTTTTTTTTTTTTACTGGGGACCATCATCATGTCACCCTCCCCTAAAACTAAACTATTGACATTTTAAGCCAACGTGCATTTGTTATTTATATATGCTGTTAAAATCTTTCAATCTCGCCCTGTAGGTGGTGCTGTTGTGCTTCAGGTATTTTTTCGTGCTTCACCTGAAGTCTTTTCTCCAGGAACTTTTTGCCTCCCTCCAGTCCATATCCGTGCTCATAAGGATAACTCCAGTCCCGAATCAGGAACATGAGGGACTGAAACACAGCAACGAAAAACTCACACACATGTGCTCGGTGTTAATCGTTCCCAAGTGTCTTCAACAGTACCTGAAAGGGTTTCTGGGTGATCTCCTCCATTGCCAGCCGGCCATATTCTGTAAAGAGCTACAGGACACAAATACAAATAAGACACACGTTGATTCTGGACAGGCTGGTGGGGCTTTACTCTGAAGAACAAGACAATAACCTGCAGGTGCTGAAGGTCATCCTCCTGTACATTCTGGGAAAGGTTGTACACCTGGAAGCAAAACAAGAATCTTTGAACAAACTTGGACCTTAATGTTGTAAAGGAGCAGATTTGCAGCAGTTACCTGTACGGAGCTGGTCATTGTGCTGAGGGCAAACACAGTAGCACAGTCCTTAATGGTGGACTGGCTGTCAAACGCTCCCTGAGTGTCGACCAGCAGCACAGCCACCTGATGGAAGGAGATTGATCAACAACTTTATGCCCCCTCACCAGGGTCAATACTGCAAGAGGGGTTTGATCGTCTGTTACAGCTGCCAACCTTGCTGCCATCAGGCTTGTTGACCACAAAGACTTCACTCCAGGCCTGGATTCCTGTGGTCTCCCTCTCACAGCCCCCCCTCCAGGTGAAACCTGTCAGCGGCTCCTCATCTCCTCCCATCCAGGAGTCACCCTGACGCAACACAGACATTAGAGAGGTCAGCTGACCACAGCAGGAAGTATTCAAACAAACCACACAAACACTTGATTTGCAAGACAAAGTGTGGAACATGTAAACCTGACTACTTTCCATACGTCCATATAACACAGTGAAATTTGGGGGATGGGGGGGTTTCAGTCTGCGCCTGCTCATGCTCAACAGCTGAGGGGGCGTCTGATCACAATTTCCCCCCTCCAAGACATCGAATAACAAGTTCAACTGAGCATAAGGTGACCGTGGCTGAATGTATGTGGCCAGCAGCTGTCTGAAGAAGAACTGTTGTTATTTATGTCGGGGCAGTCACAGTTGTTGGATGGGCAAGCACAGGCATCCTGTGTGTGTGTGTGTGTGTGTGCCTGGCATATTATACTAGGCCTCTTGATAAGCCTGACTTAATATATGAAACAGGAGCCTCTCTTTGCAGCGTGGCATCTTGGCATCTTTTTTTGCTAGTAGGTTTCTTCTCTGCTGGACTAGTTTATCTAGTTCAGCTTTCACACACACCCTGAGATCAGCAGGCCGCTCACGGCATCAGGTATTTGTTCCAAGGTGGAGGGATTATGTCGTACCATGTAAGAAATACTTTTAATACAGCAGTGGAACATAAAACTGAAAACGTCCGTCATGCTGAGGGACATGTGACGCAGGTCTGACCTGACTGTGCATGTAGCGCAGCATGAAGTCCAGCAGGAAGGACTTCCCCTTGCGGAAGGCGCCGGCCACAGACACGACAACCACGTTCAGATCCTTCACATGATCCTGCAGCAGGATCTTCTCCAGAGCTGCAGAATCAAGCTCAAAACTGTGCTCGTCCTCATTGGCCAGGACGATCTGGACCGGTCCGGCCTTCTCTTCCTCCATCACAGGCTGAAAATAGACGCACGCCCTCAATTACAGATTCCTAATGACTCAGATGATTAAGAGCCAATAAAACAAGGCCTGACAGAGATAACATACAGGAAATTTTGAAAAGTGAGAAGCGTCTTTGGTGATTATGTAGTTGCTCCTCACCGTTTCAGCCTCGTCGTCTGTGGAGGGGGTAACACTGGCATCTTGGCCCACGCTGGACGCTGCAGTTCTCAGGAGGAACTCACTGCCCAGGCTTTGGGGCCTCGGCTTACGCTGAGAAATGGATAAGACATCTTCTGCACTGCTCAGGCCTGCAGACACACGCAGAGAAGAAATGAATATAACATCGCTCCACAGAAGCTTATGATCGATCGCTGGCTGCAGTTTACTGCCCGACACACTGAGCTTTAGAGAAATGCTCAATAAAATCTGCCCGGTCATTGATAACCACCCTCTGCCAACTTCATAGTGGTGTTAAGGAGATTCGATGACTTTGCTTTTCCATCATTTAAGGGCCATTGCCTGACCCTCCAAACTAAATGAATACTTATTTCCTGATAAAATGTGGAGATCTTTTCCCAGTGCAGGTATCTGAGTGATCTGACCTCTGGTGCCTGGAGAAGGAAGTCTGCCGCATCTTCACCGGACATCAAGATGGAATCCGACACATTCAATATATCAACGTCATAATTAAGCGATGAGAAACTTCCAGATGTTTTCTTTTGCCAGGCGTGAGTTTGTGTCATGCCAATAAGATTATTTACTCTATTTGCTTTATAGGCACGCCTTTCGGACTACCTGCACCCAGTCGGATCCGACAACAGAAGGATCACTGAAAGAGGCCCCAGTGACATCAAACCAGAAGGAATAATGATGGAATATTATGCTTTTAATTGTACATTTTAGAAAACAACAGTGATAAAATGGAAAACGTCAGGAACAAACTTAAGCGACGTGTCCTGTTGTTCATTCACCCGAGAGGCCGAGGCAGAACGTGAACCCATTCTGTACAAATATACTGAATAAACCTGCCCTCTTCCCCAGCGCAGGGCCGCTAATGTCCGACAGTGATGTTTAATCTAAAAACAATCCTGTCACATAAAAACATACTTCTAATACCAGTTGATATTCTGTGGAATGTGGCTCAGTAAAGCAACTGTAAAAGCGGCATTGTGCTGGTTTGTGAGGAGCCGTTGAGAGCACATGGCTGTTGCTGTAATCTGTTCTGTGCACGTTTCCTTGGCCTGAAAAGGGTTCTGCTCACACCAAAGAGTGTTCTACTCAGACCCAGCATCAGGAGGAGCCACAGCCTGAACTCATGCAGACCCACTTCAGCTGGGAAACTAGTCTGAAACAGCTGAATGTTGATGTGAACAACTACAACCTCTATAAAAGAGGCACAAAAACATTATCACCTTACAATAAGGTGTTTTACACTTAAACTCACAGGATACAGGACAGAACCAACATTACCAGTATGGATTCTTATCTTCTAGTGGCACAAGGCTGATGGGAGCTATCCAACCATATACAGTACACACTCTTTCATAAGGGTCAAGTCTGAGAAAACCCTGTAAACAGCATGAAAGGGGCATTTCCACAGAGATATATTCAGTCTTCTACACCTCAGTTATGACGGCCTGTCTTTAAATATGCTTGGTAAGAATAGAGCGTCTATACGAGCTAGCCTACATCGAAACGCCGCCCCACATCAGCTCTGCCCTCCCTGGACTCCTGCTCTACATCTGAGCTTGGCTTTAATTGCTTCTTTAAACAAATTACTTAGCTGTTTAAAGCACGAACGAACAGCTACTTTTGGTGTGGAATCAAGTTAAATAAAGAGTCATCTGTTGGATCATTCGTTTCAGCTTTGATTCAGACTCGAACTTGGATATGAAAGGAGGATTTCGGCTTCAGACACTGATGCAAACAACAAAAATCAACATCTCAAACTTTATGGGGTATTTTATAAGGGCAGAATCTACTGCTGATGGCTCAAATCCAAAAACACGGATGAGAGCGGAGGGGGGCAAAAGTTCCATCAGTATGTGTGAGGACAAAGTGCAGTTCAGGAGCAGCTGCTGCGAGCTAAAAGTTTTGCCAGAGTCGGTGAAACGGTGTTGAGATAAGAGGAACTCGATCAGATTCCTGCATCGGTCTTCGTCGACGAAGGACAGAATAAAACCGTCATGTCAACTAAAGGATTAACACTACTTTTCTATAACCCTGTACAGAAATTGGAAGCAGAAGCAGGCAAAGCCTTAACACACGATAATCCTTGCTAAGCAGTGGAAACTCAACTTGCCCCTTCCATCATTTACAACTACAAATAAGGGCAAATTAGAGTTTCCCCCAGACCTGCTGAGCCATTATTATGCCATAAACAGCGCAATCTGCAAAATATGGTGACGGATGTCACTCATTAAACCCCAGAGATGGAAGAATGTGACATCCTTGACCCAAACAGATGAACAGAATATTAATTAACAGTACTGCAAGTTTCCTTTTTAAACTGGCCTTCTAATACAAGTATATATGATTTTAACCAGACTTTATATTATATTTTTAAATCAACGATAATAAATGAGCTTTTCCTATAAAAGTGATGGAATCTCAGACCCATGATCACTTATTTTGTTCCTCTGTATAAAAAGAGGTTAAAATGCGCCCCACAGCCTGTCGTGTAGGTCGGTCAGCCCATAATAGTCTTTAGAATCAACGGTGATTATCGGGATTAGCTGAGCGAAGTGTGTGTGAGTGTGGGTAGCGGCAGGCGAGCCGCTGTACCGCGGACACTTTCGAAGTTGAGAGCCGGCCGACGTGGAGCAACGGGCGGCTTGAACGGCGGGAGCTCGCAGGACCTCCATGCAGGTGTAAGTGGCGGCCTGAGGCGACAGGTGTCGGGGTTCGAACCTGAAGCACAACAACAGCTTGGCGGGGACGAGCCGCACACGAGTGAATAACGACCTGCTCGGTTTTTACTCTGTCTCCAGGCCGCGCTGGAGACATTTCGGGGCGGTAAAAAGGTTACGGCAGCGGGGGTGCTGGTGGGCAGGACACCACGGGGCTGCCACCGAAAACAGATGGATCCGGCTAACGGAAAACACACTTCGCTCCACACAAAGACGCCTGAATTTCAAGGAAAACAAAGGGATAAAGACGCCGAGTCGACCCCCCCACCGCCACTGGCGGCTCCCCGTCAGCCCAGCGCCCGTCGAGGGCGGCAGATTTACCTTCGTCACGGTCTCTGCTGCAGTTAGAGTCGAAGTGATTTCGGTTCCTCAGCCCGCTCACCTCCGCCATCTTGGAAACTGACTCCAATGTCTGACGTCACGGCCGCGCTTTTTCTTTTTTCTGCTGTCGCTGTAGTTCACGCGACACGCTGCCGCACCGAGGTTAACGCCGGCAATACGTGCAGGCGCACGTCAGAGCAACTACACGAACACGCGCACACGCACATCTGAGCAACGCATCAAAAGAGAGACCAAGCATCTTTAGCGCCGCCCGGTGGCGTGGCTGCAGTAAGAAAAGAAGCTTCTTTAAGGGATTATGAACGTTGAATGTCAATAATTGTTAAAATAACATTGTACCAATAACTGAAATGAATCTTAAGTCGAATCCGCTCCTACAGCTGATTTCCAATAGGAACTGTGAAAGTGTTGCTCCTCAGCAGTTTTAAAATAACACCAAATATAAAGACGGTGGTGGTGATGACAATAACCCAAAGCTCTCAGAGAAGAGCCTCTTTTTCAGATGTTTCTGCCACTAATATCATCCACATGGACGTTGGTTCCCCACCCCGTTGATGCCAGTTTGCAGGAAATTGTCTTGATTTCCTCAGTTAAAAGTTCTTAAAAGATGTTTTTTGTTCTTGTTTGAGAAAATGCAATAAAAACGAATTTAAGGAAATGCATTAAAAGCTCCCAAATATAACAGGTCAGAATTAATAAATTAGAGGTCTATCTTAGTGTGTGTTAGCTACAGACAAGCTAATCCATATGATTTTTTAAATTATGATCATTATATTATTGGTTACACAATGGATATTTTATAGGCCATGGCTGTAATGTTTCCTTAGTAATTAAGTGCTGATTTAATGATATATGCCACTTGCTTTTGTCTGATTTTTTTTTAAATTACTCAATTAGTTTAGCATGTAAATACAGTAAACATGTAGAAAAAATGAATAACTCCTAAAAGATAAGCAACGTTTAAAGGCTTTAAAAAAAATCTTCTCTTTTTAATAGATCCAATAGTTTAATGATGTGTTTGGCAGGTCTTTAGCAGAGTTATTGAACAGTCTTTATGGGTTCTCCTCCTAACGATTTGTCTGTAAAGGCAGGTGTGTGTTTGTCTGTTTGCATTAGCTGTAGCAGAGTGTGTTTGCACAGATATTTAAATAGTCAAGCCTGTGCTGTTTGGACAAGCCAATCACGTGATTAGACTGCCCATGGCAAACACACGCGCACGCACGCACGCACGCACACGCACGCACACACACACACACACACACGCACGCACGCACGCACACACACAAATTTGAGAGACACAATGAATGAATCAAAGGTGCATTTGAAACTGGCCCAATAATCGGGGGTCTGCTGATATTAAAACTGCTCCAGAGAAATTTCTCCAGCACCCTGCTGGAGATCCTGCTTCTCCAGTCCGGGATTATATCTGACATTTACGAGCTTCTGAAAGACGCTGTTGTTTTCCACATGCAGCAAGGTGTGAGGTGGAAAGTGTTGAGGTTAGGTGTAAAGACCTTTATTAGTCCACCCTCTTTCTCCTGAACAGACCCAGAGGTCTGCATTTTTTTTTTAAAAGAGTGCAGATGGAGACATGAGCAGCGGTGTTAATCTGTGTCAGGGAACTTCTATTCTTAGCTGCTCACCATCGCCCTCCAGAAATATGATCGACACATGTGACGACAGGCCCTGGTAAATTTAGAGAAAGGGTCGCAGAGCAATAACTGCCCCCCAGTGGTGTGTTTGAAGGAACATTAAAGTGTACAGTGTCTGGGATTCCCGCATCAAAGTGAAACACCCGTCTCCACAGAGCCAGTTTACGTCAACGTTCGCCTCCAACCCGTTCCTGAGCATGATGGCGCTCGCCCTCTAGCGGCCGTCGCGCGGATTACACCAAACACGCCACAAAACTTGATTTATACAAAAAGTGATCAGTTTAAAATCTAATAAATGTGTTTAGCAATGTTGTTTCTTTTTAAAAAATTGACCTGACTAATTGTTTAGGATTAAGGATTTTTGCACTGCGTTTCAACGGGATTATAATCTCACTATTATAATCCCGATAATCTATCCTTTATTTATAAGATACTGCAAATAACCTTGTGAGTATTGTTGTAGGTTCTGTTGGCATCGAGGTGCATAACACTAATTTTCTTTTGTATATACTGAAGAATTGAATCATTTAAATTTGAGAAACCCTTCCATATTTTACCACAAGGTGGCGGTGTAAGATTGAGGTGATGGAAAATCGACAGGGGGCACAAAGTCACACGAGAAGGCGATTATTGTTCGCTATTTACCGATTCACCCACTGGTTTATCAATCAGCACATCTGAATACTGATTTTGAATATCTAAATAACCAACTTTATTTATTTTGTATCTTGTATTATTTTAAGACAGATTTGAAAAAATGATAAAGAAGCAGAGCTATTCTAAGCTGAAACATAGTGGCTCTGCATTGGGCTAAGAGGTGGACGTTGGCAAGGTGATCCCCTGGTTACTGATGTCTCCAGGACTCCTCTGACAGGCAGGGAGGAGGCTCTGATCCAGTCCTGACGGGACCACAGGAGGTCTCATCGCTCTCTCCACACTTCTGCTGTCAGGAGTTTTGTTCCTTCAGCATTACTCTGAGGCGAGGCCCTGCTTCCCAGGTAACCACAGACCGCTGAGCTTCTGCTGCTGGAGGGGAACATGATCCAACACAGAAAAGCCAACTCCTCAGGACAGAATCAGCTGTCCATATGCACCTGAGGGACACTCCTTTGAAGACTGCAAAGATGGACTAAAAGAGGATTAAAAGAAGCATTTATGTGAAATGGAAATACTCCTCTGAACAGAGGAGGAGGCTTATGGTACCAGTTGGCATCCAATTACAAGGTTTTCCTGGAATTTCTGACTAGAAAGATTCCTAATCGTTCCCAGCCAACAGAACATGAAGACTCGGAGGATCCACACCCCTTTAATGAAACATTGAAACATTGATTGTTTACATCATTTCCCAGCTTCTTATCAATTTCTTCTAAATCATTTTATTGAACCTCGTCAAAATTAAAATAATGATTAAAAACAAAAACAGTTCACTGAGCACATGCAACACTTATCACTGAGTGGACACATTTCACTGATGCTAAAGTTGTTTTTCAGAGCTGACTGTTCTTGAGAGATTTTTTTGATTTTTCAAAACTCAATTTATTTGTCATTACAAAAAACAAGAACATGATCTAAGCAAGCATCATTCATTTGAGGAGGCCTCCAAAGACCAGCTCCTCCTCCAGACATAGTTCATCTTTTGGGTACCATGTGCTTTTAAACTCTTCAATATTGGCCTAGTCAGCGCTCTCGAGCCGAGACCGAACCTTTAGCAGCAGTTTTTTGAGGCGGTACAGTTCCTGGTCAGTGAAAGAGACCTGGCCGAAGCTCCCAGTCTTCATAAAGTACTTGGTGGACTCCTGAAAATGCTGGAGGTCTGGAAAGTAGTCCTCCACCTGTACAGACCTCATGCCCTTTGTGGTCCTGAGGAGACCTAATCTTGGAAAGAGACTATCCACTGTGCATCTCCACCTGCATGTCCTCATTATCAGTGAGAGTTTCCTGTATGTCCCGTGAACTGTTGCTCTCCTGTATGTCCAACAAGGAGCTTTTTGTACTTTGTGTGTCCATTGGGGTACTTTGCATGTCCTGTGGGCTGAGTGTGTCCTGTGTGCTGTGTGTGTCCTGTGAGCTGTGTGTGTCGTCTAAGCTGTGTGTGACCTGTGAGATATGTGTGTGAGGTGAGTTGTGTATATCTTGTGTGCATTGTGGTGGGGAGGTTGTGTGACTTGATCCTGCCGTGTCCTGTTTGTCCTGTAGGCTAAGTGTGTCCACCGCTGGTTCGAAGGCAGGAGACATTTGTTTCTCACAGTTTCATTTTTTTACCTTTGTGTCTGTATTCTTCTGTTTGATTGACATGTTGATACTGTTCTCCTCCACTCCAACATCCTCCATGTCCAGGACGGTCTCAGCCACTCTTGTGGCCGTCTGCTCCACCAGCTCTCTGGTGAGACGCTAACTCCCCATCGGGGACACCACGTGTCCGTGTTGGCTGAGCTCCCGCAGCAATAAGTCGTTCTTAAGGAACAGAGGGACGTTTGATACAATCACCTTTTTAACCGCGTTTGACAGGGAAAACACCGGCGTTAATTCACCATTAACGACCACCCCAGCCACCACCAGTTCAATGGCCTTTTCAGTGCTGTCCACGAACACCACCACCGCGCTGTTCATCCTGGAAGCGGACTTCACGCTTCCGTGCCCCACAATCTCCCCCACAGCCAGAACGCACTCCTCCACGGACACACCGGTTGGTGAAGAGAGTTTGACGGCGTGTCTGCGGGTGAGTTTCTCCAACCCAGAGACTCCCGGCGCCTCCGCCATAACTGGCATGGCGACCATAGCCGCCAAACAATTGCACCAAAGACAGTGAATAAACGACCAAAATTACAAATTACAAAATGTGCTCCCCAATGTCATTAAACACCAATCAGTGTGACAATAAAGATCAGAGTTTAAAAACAAGTTTGGAAAAAACACTTATATTTATCATTCACTCCCGCAGCCAACACACTCACCACGGTCAGAGAGAGAGAGAAAGGGAGGGAGAGCATCTCCTCCACGTTCTGTGTTGTCGAATGCCTGAGCAAAGAAACATGAGCCTTAATTGTGTTTCATCAGGGGAATCAAAGCAGGGCTAAACATTCATTGAGACTTCCTTTATTAGACTACAGGCTGATGGAGAAATAATTGGCAGAGAGGGGGTGATAAGTTGGAAAAAAAGAGGAAACTAATGGAGAGATGAGGGAGAGACAGGGCTTGGATGAAGGTGTTTGATCAGCCAGTTTTGGACCAGAGAGGAGTTAGAAACTCTGAGGACAGTGAACTAAAAGAGAAAGGTACAAAGTGGCTCCTCTGTTGAAGCTGTCGAGCTTGTTCTGCAGGAAGGAAAATAAATCCATCTTTCATACTGACACAGAAGAGGTGTGAAACTGGAACAGCGCTACAAACAAGCAGCAGCATCAGATTCATCTGCTCTATTTACCGTATATTAACAGCTGCTGATTGGAATCATTTCAGACGCATCATTAACTTTATCAACTGTTGCAGCACCAAGAATGGAATGTTTAATCTGCTCACCAACCACAGTTATCAAAGAAATATCTGCTCCCACTTATGAGCCAGTAAATATTATAGACGTGAAGACTTTAAGAAAGTTTTGGAGGGACTGATGTTAATAATGTTGACCTGATGTGTTGGTCTGATCAGAGTATTCACACACACACACACACACACACACACACACCACACACACACACACACACACACACACACACACACACACACACTCTTTCCTCCAGGGGGTGTGGGTGAGAGAGGAGGGTGGTGGTGGTAGTGGTGGAAGAAGGAGAGTTGTGGAGCACTGTGTCTAATCAGCCTTTCTCGCCAGGGTCAAGACTTTCTGTCTGGGTCCGCAGTGCTCCCTGCCACCAAAGACTTGCCCATTCAGGCGCACAATGTCCCTGTCAGTCCCGACAACACTTCCTGCCTCTGCTGGCTCCAGCCCTTGCAGGGATACACAATATTTCACAGCTCGCAACAATGGCCTGTCTGCCTGCACCCACCATATGGTTACTATGAGCCACAATATTGACACACATCACTAATTATTCAAAGAGCAACGATGGAGAGAAAGGTGCGCCTTGTTGGTTTATGTTGATGATGTAAGTAATGACACAAGTTCTGGTTCTCACATGATATTTCTAATGAGCCAGAAATAAACACCATTAATGACTTGCTGACAGCAGTTTACTTTACTTTACTACTTATCCACGTGTAAGTAACAGAAATAATACTCGTGTGCAGCACAGCAGCAGATGTGAATGTCACCTGCTTCAGCCTCGGCATCATTATCAGGAAAGTTATCGGATCAAATATTGTCTGCCCAGCTATTCTCTGATTCTTTAATGGAGCTTAATCTTCGATATTGTCTGGAAAGAGGCAGGAGGAATCACTTGTGCCTCAAATTCTTTAATGCTTTTAAAATACCTACAATTTAAATTGGTTTCAGATCCGGGATAAATTTCAAACTTTACATCTCCACACATGTGTTTTTTTGTTTCATTCAACAGAAATATCAACAGTGATTAACAGAACTTCCAGTTTATTTAACACCTGGAGCAGCTGAACAGCCAAGTTAATAGTGTTGAACATCAAACCAAGCTGATGGTAGCATCAACAATAAAGACCAACAGACCAGATCAGTCCTTCATGGAGCAGTTAGAAGAATATTGAAATAATCTGCTAATAGGACAATGTTGGAAGGGATGCTAGTACGATTCCCATATTTTTCACTACCATTGCCCTCATAAAGACTCCAGGCTGCCCCCACCAGGCAACCCCGGGTTTGTGGGAATGTCCTCTTGTGCAGCGGGCCATGACAGGCCCATGATGGGACCGGCCTCGGCGCTCTACTCCACAGAGCAGTTGATTGACAGGCCCCACAGAGGGGTGCGGGATTCCTCATATGTCTGTCAAAAAGCTGCTGTGATGAAGATGATGTCAGGGAGGACAGTGACTGTCCCTCCGGGTCCTCTGCAGCTGGTTAATGTTAGCTCATTGGCTGAGAGCGTTGGTGGCCGCAGGTCCACATGTTCCTGAGAATTTCTAATTCTTCTTGCCATGATGTGCTGCCACATCTGGACAGGCAGAGCCGTGCCATATTGGCTGCCATCTGCCACACGGCAGAAGCAGAAACAGAGGCACAGACACACAGTGTGCCCAGAAAGTGTCCATTTTACACATGGTCATAAATAGTGTAATTCATGGCTGTGAAACAGCAGGTGTTTAAGAGCGCTGAGAGGAATGAAGCGAAACCGGAATCTTTTATCAGCTGACAGACAGATTTTCATCTCCTGGTTGCCACATGAAGCTCTGTGAACTGCACACTGATCACAGTGAGACACAGAACAAATGGAGACTTGCTGCTATTAGAAAGAGAGAGAGACAATCTTCATATCTTTCCTTCAGCCTAAACTTCTGTCCTTGTGCATCTCACCATCTGTCTCTTCAGCTTTATCTCTATTTCTGCGCCTCCTCTGTCCTCTTCCTGAGCCAGGGGGACAGTTGTGAAATGAATGTCACCCCTCTAACAATGTTACTTAGGGGAAATTGACTCTTTAGCCTCTGTGCTGTCGACAGCCATATGCTGATCTTTCATATTCCAGAGACGTGAGAGGAGGGAGCCATTACAAGTGTTAAAGTCAGAATTACAGCCCTGCTGCCAGTGGCGGGAGGAAGAAGAGGCCCCTTTTGTCACACACAAACACATTTAAAGCTTCCATCACTCCTCCAAAGTGCTCTGGGTCCAGGAGGCATCACATTAATGCTGACTTTTTATTCAAACTTTACTTTTCTCCACTGGCTTCAGCCTTCAATCATGGCTTCATTTGCTTCTCACACATCAGAACCAAATAGAAGCTCTTCAGGCAGCGCTGACATCTTATTTATATTTCATACTTTTATCATCTCTTGGTGGTTAATTAAGCGGTTCACTGCTCCTGTGTGAAAATCTACAGAGAACAAACTTTTATGTCTTTGCAGACTTGTGCTGATATTTTGTATTTTGATGACCTCTGATCATCTGAGTCCAGTTATTCAGCCATATCATTTCATTGGCACAGAAATATCAACACAAGTCTAAGTGGAGATCGTCCAGTTAGACGATGGCAAAAGAAATGCGTGCCTCATAAAACGATAGAAGTGATGGGACTCTTCTTAAATAATGAAAGACTGGAAGAACAAGTTGTTTGATAAGTGAATAATACTGCTTCATCTTCAGCTGTTGTGGAGGATGTGACTGATATGACGATGTTCTCTCTCTCCGCTGTGACATTCAGGACGTCTGCTGACGGACCAACTCATGTGCTGCTCATAATAAAGTGAGGGAATGACCTGAACTGTGGTGGAATGACAGCAAGTCCGGCTTTCTTTCTCTCTGAAGCTCATCTTTCCAGCTTGTGGAGCCGGTGGTCCCATATGAGTCCATCAGAGCTCTTATGTAAGTTTGGGGTGTTTGCAATGAGCTCAGGCCCACGTCTCAGATATGGCGTGTTGCTGCTAATCGCTGGTTTGGTGTGAGGCGGGCAGATGCCCGCTCCAGCTGGTACGGGGGGTTTATCGGCCGGTTGGAATACAGGTCCTCAAACCCCTCCACTGTGCTGGCCACTGTCGCTGTGTTTAATGAGTCACGAACTGCCTGTTTGTCTTCTGCTCCCTGCTGTTTCTGCACTCCCGCTTCCAGGACAATCCCTGAAACACATGCTGCTGCGCTCCACAGAGCAGCCAGACAGGCAGGCTCAGCCAAACGCTTGGAAAGAACAAAGTTGTTAGTTTTTATTTCTTTTGTTTCCTCCATCCAAGAAAGGGATGGCATGTTTTGCAATAAAGCTGCCGTTTCAGATGCTGTGCCTGACCTCGCCAATATGGCTACTCTGAGAAACCAGCGCCCAATTGAAGCTTCTGACAAACAAATAAATGACTCTGTAATTGGCCGGCTTTGTTGGTGGAGGCGATGGCTCCTCAGAAAGTGTCGTTCAGCATTTTGCAGTAAATAGTCGGACTATGACAACACACGGCAGACGTGAACAGAGCTGAAACTGCCACACTGATCAAACAGGGGCAGTTGGTGTTGGACAAAGATTTGTTGTAAAGTTTCGAAAAAGAACTTTTAGAAAAATGTGAACTTCCACTATCTGTGTCAGGGTTTTGAAACATTTGAAACATTTGAAACATTCTGTGTTTGAATCTTTGTGTTTTCTGCTTGTGCACTCAGAGAGGCCTTCTTCTTGCAACACAGGTCACACAGACAGTTAGCGTTCCTTAGGGGGGTGTAACAATGACTGAAGTCAGCCCATAAAAGTCTCCTGTTCAGTTTGGCTCCATTCACTCGCTGCCTCCTGCCAAGCTGGGCTCTGTCAAACCAGCCAGTCTCTCTAACATCTTAATTAGCAGAAAGAACAACAATGTCAGAGCCTGTTTTAACTCAAATAAAAGCAAGAAAGGAACCAAAAGCTGTTCTCCCCACCTCTTATTGTCCCTTTGAAGCCCAGGATAACAGATCTGTGACTTTTCTCTTCAGTTTATTGCAAATAAAACAGCATTAATACACTCTTACATGAGGAGCCCGACGGCCCAATGATGGAGCCACAAGTAGTTCTTGGCTCTAAGGCTCAAGAGGCTCAAGAAAAATTAAAATTTTAATTTAATTTTTAATTTAATTTTAAACACTCACATTTGGGGGGGGGGGGGGGGGGGGGGGGGTGAATGGTGTGTGAGAAAATAGTGACTTCAGGACTGCTGATCATCGCATTCCAGAAAATCCTTTACATGTCAAGCAGAAGTCTTTCCTCTGAACTTTATAAGATTTTCACTTTTTAAGATCATGGTGATGGCGGTGACAATTATGCATTTTGTATTAAGATGCTACTGAAGTTCTTGATGCCACAATTAGATCATGTGAGGAGGTTCTGCACCTTTGTCCACCATGCTGTCTTTGAACCTTCACTCTCACTGAAAGCATCTTCATGCTTCATGCTACTTGCACACTTCCTCTCTGAGTTCTGGCATCACTTCTTTAAATGCTTCAGCATCTCTTTATATGTCTGTGACATTAATCTCTCTGGCTGATGGAATCCCATATTTCCATATCGTCCTGCTGGTTTTCTTTTATCTACAGTTCACATCAAAGGCTGACACTAGATTGATTCTCATGTGAACAAAGGAGGAGGCGGAGGTCCCCCCTTGTGTTTTATAAATTTAACTTTTTAATAATTAAAAGCTTTGTATTTTTTTTAAAAAAATGTTAAAGCAATAAAAATACACATAAATATTAGTTTGCAGGTCTAAGGATTCTCTTTCAGCTTGTGAGTTTGGAATGTGCAGTAGAGAAGTATCAAAGAGAAGGCACACTGTAGAGAAATATAATCTTCCTGCAGCTGGCTCTTTATGATTCTTTGAACGGTTTTCCAACATTTAAAGAAATTGAGGTCTTTTAATTTCCCATCAGATCATTACTGGGAAAAATAAATCATTTACAAGAGTGAAACCATTTTACAGGCCTTTAAAACACAATTTTTAACAAAATATAGACATTAATCAATGAGGAAAATTATGGAGAAGTCAAGAAAAACAGGTTAAGCAGAAACAGAACCTATTGCGTATTTAGTGGTGACAAAGCAGCCATGACTGTAAACTCTTGGTGTCAAACTGGAATGTATCAGAGATATGGAGGAGCAGCACCAGGCAACATGTAAGTGAACTTATTTATATCTGATAATCATCCACACGGTCCTTTCTATTTTTAAATGTTGAGGAGAAAATGAACATACAGACCAGGGAGAAAAAGATAGCTATGACAAATCATCAGTCAAGGTTCTAAATCCGGAGGAGTGGTGGTGTTGCTTCGCTTGTTTATCAGTTCTGGATCTTTAGATTCTTTAAACATTTAAGCACTCCAACAGGAGCTGAACCAGTTTGACTATACTTGCTTTGGCTTGTTGGTACACATTCAGACATGATTATACAGATCTGCTGCACAGTATCGGTGCAAAGATAGAAGTGAAAAACAATTAATCAGTTCAGTTCACAACACTTCAGATCTGGAGAATTGAAATTACCAGGAGGAAAAATGATTCTCAGTATCAAGTCATGTTTGTCATTTGGATTTCATTCATTATTTGTTCTGGATTTATTTCTTCAAGAGTTTGGAAGCATGAATGTGTAAAGAAATCTCACTATGGTCTGAAATACTGGAAAAAAAAATTTAAAAAAAGAAAAACCATTTTAAACTTTTAAATAATTTCTCAAATAAACCTACGGACCAGAAAGAAAAAAGATAACTCAGAGAAAACATCGGTCAAGGTTCAAAATCTGGCCGAGTGATGGTGTTGACAGTGGTTCTCAGCATCAGGTCATGTTTGTCATTTGGATTTCATGAGTAGTTTTTCAAAAGTATAAGATGTCATTTTTTTCAGCACACATGGACTCTCTGGACATGATCACCTCGGACCTATTCAGGTACAAAGGGATGAACTTTCCAGTCAAAGAAAAACTGCGACCCAAGGACATTGATGCCCTGAAGGACTTTGAGATCCGTCCTACTGACGTCTTCATCATAACCTTCCCTAAATCAGGTCAGCTCATTCCTGCATTAAAAACTTTATTTTGTCTAAGAGTCAGTAGAAAAGTAATGTTGCTCGTATAAATGTGCTGAGAACATACTTTTTCAACAGTACACCACACATAGAGACTAGTATAATGTCTGGTTGACAACTGACTGGACAAACACCACAAACTCTGCAGGATGTGGTGGAACAACATCTGGACTGTGTGCACGTCATGATAGTGGCACTGCACAGGTTGCAGGAAATGACTATAGAATGAAACTATGATACCTGAGTAATTAAATGGCATTGAATTGCATTTTTATCAAATATTGTTTGTAATCCATCTGACATGATCAGGAAAGGTGGTTAAGTGAATTATCTAGTTTCTCCACTTCTGTCAAAGATGCCAAACCAACAGGTGCCCAAACACTGGACAGGTGTTGGTTCCCTTTACAGCTTTAGAGTGCTGTCTAAATCCAGGTAAATGTACAATGAGGAAGAAAATTCATTTTTTCTGTAGGCACAGTGTGGATGCAGCAGATTCTGTCTCAGATCATGGAGGCTTCACACCCTGGATGGGCTGAAGACGTCACCAACAGGGCCCAAATTCCCTATTTGGAGGGAAGAACTGTTGATGACCCATTCAGAGACAGGAAAGAACCTCGGGTTGTACGCACACATTTGTTTCCTGAGCTGTTGCCCCATGGAGTTAAGGAGAAGCAAATCAAGGTGATATTAAGTGCTCTTGTCAACCATCACTTGAATTACTGCTAACAACAGAAGTTAATGATTTCCTTTAGGTCGTGTATGTTTTGAGGAACCCCAAAGATGTCCTGGTGTCCCTGTATCACTTTGCCCACAGTTGGGTTTTGATGGATTCTCCTACAAGCTTTGAGGTGTTCTTTAAACAGTTCATGGATGGCAAACGTAAGTCCCTGTGTTTCACTATAACTCCACACGTCTGTATGTAATCAGTTATGTTTAATCTACATTGTTCTTGAGCAGAATTTGTTGGATCGTGGTTTGCTCATGTCAAACAATACGTGGCCGCTCAGGAGCAGCTAAAGATCCACATTGTTCGGTATGAGGACATGTTGAAGGTGTGGAAGGTTTTCATCATTTGGTTTCACCTCATAAAAGTCGGAATTAAAGTTGAATGAAAATAGTCCTGAAACATGTTGACAGGATCTGAGAGGGGAAGTTGTGAAGATCTGTGCTTTCCTGGGAGAAGAATTGACAGATGAAGCCATTGATCGTGTTGTGGAAGCATCAACATTCAAGAGCATGAAGATTAACCCCAAAGCAAACTACAAAGACTTGGTCGAAACCACCATTTACACCACAGCAACCATGAGGAAAGGTTGGTTTTCTTCTCTGATTCATCATATGATAGCATATTAGACTTTATATCTAGACACAAACACACTGCTACCTGTAATTCTGTGACTTTTCTGTGCATAAACAGGTGTTGCAGGTGACTGGAAGAATCATCTGACAGTGTCACAGAATGAATATTTTGAAAAAGTCTTCAGAGAGGAGATGAGCGAGTTTCCTCTTATCAGCGATATTGAAAGTCTCCTTCAATGAGCTCCCAGTTTCAGCTCCTTTCTTCCTCCCCAATCTTTTCTTGAAAAATAAGCAGAACCAATTTGACTGGACTCAAATGTGGAATCCAGGACAGACAAGTCAAACTTTTAACCTTCTAATTCTCAGTTGGCAGCGGCAGACAGTCATAAGAGGCAAATAAATCCATCCATTCTCTACCGCTTATCGGGTCAAGGGGCAGCAGCCTAAAGAGAAGCCAGACTTCCCTCTCCCCAGCTACTTCCTGTAGCTCATCCGGAGGGATCCCCAGGCGTTCCCAGACCAGTCGAGAGACATAGTCTCTCCAACGTGTCCTGGGTCCTTCCGGGGGTCTCCTACTGAAGGGACATGCCCTGAACAACTCACCAGGGAGGCGTCCAGGGGGCTTCCTAACTAGATGCCCAAGCCACCTCATCTGGCTCCTCTCAACGCGGAGGAGCAGCGACTCTACTCCGAGCTCCTCCCGGATGGCAGAGCTTCTCACCCTATCTCTAAGGGAGAGCCTAGCCACCCTACGGAGGAAGCTCATTTCAGCCACTTGTACCCGTGATCTTGTTCTTTCGGTCATTACCCAAAGCTCATGACCATAGGTGAGGGTAGGAACGAAGATCGACCGGTAAATCGAGAGCTTCGCCTTTCGGCTCAGCTCTCTCTTCACCACTACGGACCGGTGCAGAGTCCGCATTACTGCGGACGCCGCACCGATCTGCCTGTCGATCTCCCGCTCCATTCTTCCCTCACTCGTGAACAAGGCCCCGAGGTACTTGAACTCCTCCACTTGGGGCAGAATCTCCTCTTTGACCCGGAGAAGGCATTCCACCTTTTTCCGGTTGAGAACCATGGCCTCGGATTTGGAGGTGCTGATTTTCATCCCAGCCGCTTCACATGCGGCGGCGAACCGATCCAGTGTTAGTTGGAGGTCACGGGCTGATGACGCCAACAGGACCACATCATCCGCAAAAAGCGGAGACCCGATCCTGAGGTCACCAAACCGGATCCCCTCAACACCATGACTGCACCTAGAAATTCTGTCCATAAAAATTATGAACAGAATCAGTGACAAAGGGCAGCCCTGGTGGAGACCAACCCTCACCGGAAACAAGTTCGACTTACTGCCAGCAATTCGGACCAAACTCTGGCACCGATTGTACAGGGAGCGGACGGCCCGTATCAGCGGGCCCGACACCCCATACTCTCGGAGAACCCCCCACAGGACCCCCCGAGGGACACGGTCGAATGCCTTCTCCAAGTCCACAAAACACATGTGGACTGGTTGGGCAAACTCCCATGCACCCTTGAAGACCCTGCTGAGGGTGTAGAGCTGGTCCACTGTTCCACGCCCAGGACGAAAACCACATTGCTCCTCCTGAATCCGAGGTTCGACTATCCGGCGGACCCTCCTCTCCAGTACCCCTGAATAGACCTTACCAGGGAGGCTGAGGAGTGTGATCCCCCTATAGTTGGAACACACCCTCCGGTCCCCCTTCTTAAAAAGAAGGACTACCACCCCGGTCTGCCAATCCAGCGGCACTGCCCCCGATGTCCACGCGATGTTGCAGAGTCGAGTCAACCACGACAGCCCTACAACATCCAGAGCCTTAAGGCCAGTAAGGCCCGATACGACTCCTTCTTCAGCTTGACGGCATCCCTCACCGCTGGTGTCCACCAGCGGGTTCGGGCATTGCCGCCACGACAGGCACCAACCACCTTGCGGCCACAGCACCGGTCAGCCGCCTCTACAATTGTGGCACGGAACATGGTCCACTCGGACTCAATGTCCGAGCTTCAACTCACGCCTCCCCCGGAACATGGTCAAAGCTCTCCTGGAGGCGTGAGTTGAAGCTCCTTCTGACAGGGGACTCTGCCAAGCGTTCCCAGCAGACCCTCACAACACGTTTGGGCCTGCCAGGTCTGTCCAGCATCCTTCCCCACCATCGGAGCCAACTCACCACCAGGTGGTGATCAGTTGACAGCTCCGCCTCTCTCTTCACCCGAGTGTCCAGAACATGCGGCCGCAAATCCAATGACACAACCACAAAGTCGATCATCGATCTGCGGCCTAAGGCGTCCTGGTGCCAAGTGCACATGTGGACGCCGTTATGTTTGAACAAGGTGTTGGTTATGGACAATCTGAGATGAGCACAGAAGTCCAGTAACAAAACACCACTCGGGTTCAGGTCAGGGGGGCCGTTCTTTCCAATCACACCTCTCCAGGTCACACTGTCACTGCCAACGTGAGCATTGAAGTCACCCAGGAGGACGAGGGAGCCCCCAGAAGGAGCACTCTCCAGCACTCCCTCTAAGGACTCCAAAAAGGGTGGACACGCTGAACTGCTGTTTGGACCGTAGGCACAAACAAATAAATCCAAATAAATAAATAAATATAAAAAAAATAAATAAAAAAAATAAATCCAAATTATTAAAAAGATCCCAAACACAAAAAACAAAACTCAAAGAAAATCTCTGGAGGCTTTAAAAAAAAGACAGTCTGGTACAGAAAGAGAGGAATGGAGGGTTTAAATACAGGAGAAGGTAAGAGATGACAATCAGGCACAGCTGAGACACATGAGGGTAATGAAGGTGAAGAGGGGAAGAGGGGAGACAGGAGAAGGAGGGAAGACAGAGGCAGAAAGGAAAAACTACAGAAAAATCTGGAACATCAGTACTGATACAGACAGATTCTAATGTAACAGGTTTCAGGTGGAGAACCCATAAACAGATCAGAGTCCTGTATAAACAGGAAAAAGATGAGACAGGCAATGCTTGTGGTCAGTGCAGCTTCACTCAGCGGAATCTTTAATTATCATGCTGATATCCATACTGTCAAAACCACCACCAAATACATGAAATAGTTACAATATCATTACTTTCTGTTTCAAATAAACACATTTCTCCCATTCAGAATAATTTTGTATTCAATGTACCACTGTACCAATACGTCCCCTTGCACCTTCATCATGAAAATGATAGAAAATAGAGCATCTTGCTTTTAAAGAATGTCCTTTTGACATAAACGCATGAGCTGAAGACTTGTCTAGTGTCCGCTTGATTGCCAGATATTGCTTTTCAATGGTGGAGTATCTGTTTTCATGAGACAGAAGCTTCCTGCTGAGATAGAGCACAGGAAAACTCCTCACCAGGATCTGCCTGAGCCAGCACAACCCCAATGCCCTCACCTGAAGCGTCCACTTACACCAAGCTGAAAAGAGGTGATTGAAATTTGGTCTTTGCAAAGCCGATGAGGAGCACAATTCATCCTTCAGACCTTGGAAAGTTTGTTTACATTCCTCACTCTATTCCACTGGGTTTTGAGCCTCTTTGCAACTGAGTTTGTCAGTGGAGAAGCCAACATGGAAAATTTAAATATTCAGAAATGAATCATTGGTACCAGCCAACCAGGCCAAGGAAGGATTCCAACTGTTTCTTTGTCTGTGTCCTTGGGTTCTTGATGCCTCAACTTTGTCCACTTAAGACAGGAGTACTACCCTGGTAACCCAGGTAGTGGGTTTCTGGCATAGCACACGAACATTTCGACAGGTTCAACTTCCCACCACACTGATTCCAGCCAAGATGCTCCAAATGTCATCCAAATGACAATCCTGATCTTTTCATTTTTGACATGTATTACATTAGTCTTGCCCATCACTGTACATTGATGGCCAGAAGATCTGAGATGCTAGCCAAAGATATGTCTGGTGACCTAAATGCCCTGTTCAGAGAATGGTGTGTGCAAGATGTAGTACCAGTAATCTACAGCTACTTGGCATGACAAGGAGTCTTCTACTTAAACTGATAGTGTTGTTGATTTAAATGTTAGGATTCCACGGAAGAAGGACCCACAAGCAGGCAATTCAGTAAAGGTAAAAAATTTAATGTTCTTAGTGAGTCATCAGCGAAATCATTGAACTGGAAAAACCAAGGTGTAACAGAAAAACACAACTGTAGACAAATCCTTCCGATAAGTAAAAAATGCACTCAAAAATCCCAAGGGAAAAACAGAGGTTTTTCAATTACAAAGGCTCAGGTGAAGTACCTGTAACTGACTGACAACTTAATGGAATGATCAGGCACAGGCAGAAAGGCAGACTAGTTTAAATACTAAATTAATCAAGACCCAATGCGTATCAGGTGCGCCTACAAGATGGAGGGAAAACAAAGCAAAAACAGGAAATAGATGGGTGGAACACCTGCACATAACCAACAAATGTAAACAAAAACATTTCACACCAAATGCAAACTCGCAGATGACTGATCCAAAATGTCCCGAGATGGGACCCAGCACCTGTCTTCAGGGCTATATCTATACAATACATACAAAAATTGAATATCACGGCGCCGACGACCGACATCCAGAAGCTGATGAACCGTGAAATTCTCCAAACTATCAATAATTTGCAGGGCATGGGAAGGACTAAAAGGTGGACACTGACTGGGGGCTGCATTATCAGGTTGAGCGGAGCGCACCAAGGTCTCAATTTCCAATTGAACAGCCCTTACAAAACAGTTGTCTGGCAGAATGCCAAAACCTCCAGGTTATCAAGGACAGGATAGATGCAGAAGAGGGCATTGAGTTTGCTGTTCTTAGACCCTGGACGATAATCCAGTGTGAAGTTGAACCTGGAAAAGAAAAGAGACCAGCGGGCTTGGCGAGCATTCAGACATTTGGAAGTGCAAATGTACTCTAGATTCTTGTGATCCGTCCAAACCACAAATGGAACCTTCGACCCTTCAAGCCAATGCCGCTGTTCCTCCAGGGCGAGCTTGACAGCAAGAAGCTTTTTATTCCCAATGTCATAGTTACGCTCAGATGGAGTAAGGCAATGGGAAAAACAGCTCATGGATGTACCTTCTCATCCTTCATGGAACGTTGGGAGAGAATGACACCCATTCCCACATCTAAAGCATCTACCTCTACAATGAACTGTCAATCGGGATCAGGCTGTATTATAATCGCAGCAGAGGTGAACCGCCTCTTGAGGTTTTGGAAGGCCTTCTCAGCTGACGTGAACAGATGAACTCAACCAGAGTGGAAGTGAGCGCAGTGAGAGGTGCAACAATTTCTCTGCTTTGACGTAAAGCTGATTCTCCAGGAGGTATTGGAGGACCTGGCGTACATGATGAGTATAGTCAGACAGGGAACGAGAAAAAAATCAAAATGTCATCAAGGTAAATAAAAACAAACTTGTTTATCATATCCCTCATGACGTCATTGACCAGTGCCTGGAAAACTGCATGTGCATGGGCTTGGTAAAGGCAAGCCCTCTACTCTCAACTGTGCCTCGATATGATTTTCACGTTTTATGATCATGATAACGGCGGTGCTGATTATGCATTTTGTATTGAGATGCTAATGCAGTTCCTGGTTCCACAGTTAGATCCAGTGAGGAGGATCTGCACCTTTGTCCACCAAGTTGTCTTTGAAACTTCACCCTAATTGAAAGTATCTTCATGCTTCATGCTACTTGCACACTTCCTCTCTGAGTTCTGGCATCACTTCTTTAAATGCTTCTGCACCTCTTTATATGTCTGTGACATTAATCTCTCTGGCTGATGGAATCCCATATTTCCATATCTTCCTCCTGGTTTTCTTTTATCTGCCGTTCACATCAAAGGCTGACACCAGATTGATTATCATGTAAAGATTCTATTTTCGGTTTTCCTTTTCATATAAAATTAACACCTTTGTGCTTTTATTTAAGTTTTGCCCAAAAAATAAATGAAAATTAAATGGGCAGAGTTGCCGCACAGAGTTGTAACTCTATACAGGAGGATCGTGCACAGGAACTTTAAAAGAATTCTGAGGTCTTTGGCTTCTTATTCTCATCAGTCAACAAGTACAGGTTAAGCAGGAACCAAGCCTAGTTAATTACAAATCCAACACTTCAGGGATAACTGTAAACTGTTGGTTTTAAGCTGAGATGCCTCAGAGATATTGAAGAACAGAACCAGGCAACATGTAAGTGAACTTGTTTATATCTGTTATCATGATTCCAGACCACTTTTACACATTTGTGATCATTTCTTTTTATCATTGAATGTAATTTTAAGAAAAATGGTGTTTCAATTATTTGTTCTGGTTTTATTTCCTGTGTAAAGAAATATCACCATTTTCTGAAAAAAAAAGAAAAAAACCATTTTAAACTTAAATAATTTCTCAAATAAACTTACAGACCAGAAAGAAAAAGATAACTCAGAGAAACAATCGGTCAAGGTTCAAAATCTGGCCGAGTGATGGTGTTGACAGTGGTTCTCAGCATCAGGTCACGTTCGTCATTTGGATTTCATTAGTAGTTTTTCAAAAGTATAAGATGTCATTTTTTTTCAGCACACATGGACTCTCTGGACATGATCACCTCGGACCTGTTCAGGTACAAAGGGATGAACTTTCCAGTCAACGAAAAACTGCGACCCAAGGACATTGATGCCCTGAAGGACTTTGAGATCCGTCCTACTGACGTCTTCATCATAACCTTCCCTAAATCAGGTCAGCTCATTCCTGCATTAAAAACTCTTTTGTCTAAGAGAGTCAGTAGAAAAGTAATGTTGCTCGTATAAATGTGCTGGGAACATACTTTTTCAACAGTACACCACACATAGAGACTTGTATATTGTCTGGTTGACAACTGACTGGACAAACACCACAAACTCTGCAGGATGTGGTGGAACAACATCTGGACTGTGTGCACGTCATGATAGTGGCAATGCACAGGTTGCAGGAAATGACTATAGAATGAAACTATGATACCTGGGTAATTAAATGGCATTGAATTGCATTTTTATCAACTATTGTTTGTAATCCATCTGACATGATCAGGAAAGGTGGTTAAGTGAATTATCTAGTTTCTCCACTTCTGTCAAAGATGCCAAACCAACAGGTGCCCAAACACTGGACAGGTGTTGGTTCCCTTTACAGCTTTAGAGTGCCGTCTGAATCCAGGTAAATGTACAGTGAGGAAGCAAATTCATTTTTTCTGTAGGCACAGTGTGGATGCAGCAGATTCTGTCTCAGATCATGGAGGCTTCACACCCTGGATGGGCTGAAGATGTCACCAACAGGGCCAAAATTCCCTATTTGGAGGGAAGAACTGTTGATGACCCATTCAGAGACAGGAAAGAACCTCGGGTTCTATACACACATTTGTTTCTTGAGCTGTTGCCCCACGGAGTCAAAGAAAAGCAAATCAAGGTGATATTAAGTGCTCTTGTCAACCATCACTTGAATTACTGCTAACAACAGAAGTTAATGATTTCCTTTAGGTCGTGTATGTTTTGAGGAACCCCAAAGATGTCCTGGTGTCCCTGTATCACTTTGCCCACAGTTGGGTTTTGATGGATTCTCCTACAAGCTTTGAGGTGTTCTTTAAACAGTTCATGGATGGCAAACGTAAGTCCCTGTGTTTCACTAACTCCACACGTCTGTATGTAATCAGTTATGTTTAATCTACATTGTTCTTGAGCAGAATTTGTTGGATCGTGGTTTGCTCATGTCAAACAATACGTGGCCGCTCAGGAGCAGCTAAAGATCCACATTGTTCGGTATGAGGACATGTTGAAGGTGTGGAAGGTTTTCATCATTTGGTTTCACCTCATAAAAGTGGGAATTAAAGTTGAATGAAAATAGTCCTGAAACATTTTGACAGGATCTGAGAGGGGAAGTTGTGAAGATCTGTGCTTTCCTAACAGGTTTCAGGTGGAGAACCCATAAACAGATCAGAGTCCTGTATAAACAGGAAAAAGATGAGACAGGCAATGCTTGTGGTCAGTGCAGCTTCACTCAGCGGAATCTTTAATTATCATGCTGATATCCATACTGTCAAAACCACCACCAAATACATGAAATAGTTACAATATCATTACTTTCTGTTTCAAATAAACACATTTCTCCCATTCAGAATAATTCTGTATTCAATGTACCACTGTACCAATACGTCCCCTTGCACCTTCATAATGAAAATGATAGAAAATAGAGCATCTTGCTTTTAAAGAATGTCCTTTTGACATAAACGCATGAGCTGAAGACTTGCAAACATTAATGAAGTATGCTGATATCCATACTGTCAAAACCACCATCAAATACATGGAATAGTTACAACAGCACGTTTCTTTGAGAGCATCCAGGGTGAACCACATTTAACATTTCTGTGTCAGGCCACCCTCCAGTGGCTGGGCATCTGGGGGTTCATTCACCACCTCAGCTCCAGGACAGGCCAGTCCAATATGTTAAAGAGCCAGGTCAGCACAATTCTCTCCCCACAAATCCCAAATAACTTCAGGACATGTATTGTGCACTGGCACTCAAATGCTCTGTAGTTTGAGTTGGTGGGTTTTATGTAATGTCCACACTCTGCTCTTCCCATCATTAAAAAATCAATTCTCCAAGGTTATATTAAACACTGGGTGTCTGGCTGTGTGTGTGTGTGTGTGTGTTCACTGTGTTTTGCAATCAAAATCGTCATTCAGTAATTTACAGAAACCATCATTTTCAGACTCTTTTCACCTCAGCTCCAATCCTGGTCCAGCTTCACTCCAGTAAACAGTTCATCACTAAAGCCAATTTCTTGCATACCTCCGCCTTAATCTCTGGAGGACTCACTCCTCCGGAGAGCAATTTTGATTTGGGCAACTGAGAAAAGTTGACCATTAAAATGGCATTAGAGGATGGGAGACACTGGCTGTAGGGGCCCAGCAACCATTTGTGGTCTGGACTGACCATAAGAACTTGGCATACACTAAACATGCTAAGAGCTTAAATGTTAGGACAGCTCTCTGGACTCTTTTTTTCCCCCCAATCATTTCAATTTTCCCATCTGCTATCGCCTGAGTTCATGGAATACTAACCCTAATAGGTCTGTCCAGCTTGCATGCGGTCAGGGTAACCAGCACTCCTCCTCACACCCTTCTCAGTACAAACAGTGTGATTATTGCTCTTACCTTGGACACCAAAAAGATGGTCAGGCAGGCCCAATGTGAAGATAAGGATGGCGCTAACTGCTTCTTTGTGTCTCAGTCTGTGTGTCCAGAGTGCTGTCCAGCTCAGTCTGATTGGCCTTCATCCTGCAATGTCCCCTTACTCTCTAAATCCTGGAAACTCTCCATGTTTTATTGAACCTTTACCTGTTGAAAGCATCATTAGTCCATCTACGGTACTCTCAAGCTCTGTCTGCCTGATAGTATGAAGATCCACTCCACATTTCCCAAAGTCCAGTTTTTTGTACCCATATATCAAAATTTGACAAGATAAAAATAAATTCTATACTCTGAACTATATTTGGTAAGGATAAGGATAAAGGATAAAAGACTTTATTGATCCCACATCGGGGAAATTGCACGTTACAGCGGTAGCCCGTGGTGTACAATACAGAGAAGTACTAAAAGAGAGAAAAAAAATATATTAAAAAAAAATATATATAAATATATATAAAAATATATACTCTTATATTATGTACATTGCTATGTACATTGTACAGTATATACAGAAATTAAAAATTATGTACAGGAGGAGTGTTGGACAGTGTGAAGAAAAATAAGGTGCAAATAAGATGTGCAAATAAGACATTCCAGAGGTAGGATGATTAGTTAGTGCAAATATGCCAACCCTGCATGTTGAACAATCTGACGGCAGTTGGGATGAATGACCTGCGGTAATGTTGCCTTTTACACCATGGGTGTAACAGTCTGCTGCTGAAGGAGCTGCTCAAGGCCCCCACAGTCTCATGTAGGGGGTGAGAGGGGGTGTCCATAATTGATGTCAGCTTGGCTAACATCCTCCTCTCACCCACCTCCTCGATGGAGTCCAGAGAGCAGTCCAGGACTGAGCCAGCCCGTCTGACCAGGTTGTTGAGTCTCTTCCTGTCCCTCTCTGAGCTTCCACAGCTCCAGCAGACCACAGCGTAGAAGATCACCGATGCCACCACAGAGTCATAAAAAGTCCTAAGCAGTGACCTGCACACTCCAAAGGACCTCAGTCTCCTCAACAGATGAAGACGACTTTGGCCCTTCTTGTACAGGGCGTCTGTGTTATGAGTCCAGTCCAGTTTATTGATGAGGTGAACACCCAGGTATTTGTACTCCTCTACGATCTCAATGTCGAAACCCTGGATGTTCACGGGTGCAATGTGAGAAGCCTTCCTACTGAAGTCGATCACCACCTCCTTTGTCTTGCTGGTGTTGATGCGCAGATGGTTCAGTTCACACCAGGCGACAAAGTTGGTGATGACCTCCCTGTATTCCAGTTTGTTCCCCTCAGAAACACGTCCAACGATGGCTGTATCGTCGGAGAACTTCTGGAGGTGGCAGCTGTCCGTGTTGTGGCTGAAGTCCGATGTGTAGAGAGTGAAGAGGAAGGGAGAGAGAACTGTACCCTGCGGTGCCCCCGTGCTGCAGACAACCACATCGGACTCACAGTCACGGAGCCTCACGTACTGTAGTCTGTTGGTGAGGTAGTCGGTGGTCCAGGCAGCCAGGTGACAGTCGACTCCAGCTCCCTCCATCTTCCCTCTCAGCAATGATGGCTGGATTGTGTTGAAGGCACTGGAGAAGTCAAAGAACATGACTCTCACAGTGCTCCCGGTGCTCTCTAGGTGTGAGAGTGACCGGTGCAGTAGATAGATGACCGCGTCGTCCACACCAATGCCCGGTCGAATGTCTATTATTTTATTTTATAAGTTGTGCATGCACTCACCACAACAACTGCAGGGGTTATTTTGGATGAATGCAATGTGTGTATTTAATTGCTTAACACCATGTGGTGCCCCGTACCTGTGACAACACCTTCGTCACATCACGTCCCTCTTGTTTTATATTTGATAGTCTTGGTAGAGTCAGCAGTAACTTCTTTGTTTGCTGATTTGTTCAATACTCAAAATATGAAGGGCTGAAGGTCCAGATACCACTTGGTTACACTGGTGTTTTGACACTTTACTGTCTGAATCCAGGTCAAGGCTCTGTGGTCTGTGTGCAGGTCAAATTCCCTTTCAAGAAGGTAATACTAGCGATTGTCTAGTGTCCGCTTGATTGCCAGATATTGCTTTTCAATGGTGGAGTATCTGTTTTCATGAGACAGAAGCTTCCTGCTGAGATAGAGCACAGGAAAACTCTTCACCAGGATCTGCCCGAGCCAGCACAACCCCAATGCCCTCACCTGAAGCGTCCACTTGCACCAAGCTGAAAAGAGGTGATTGAAATTTGGTCTTTGCAAAGCCAATGAGGAGCACAATTCATCTTTCAGACCTTGGAAAGTTTGTTTACATTCCTCACTCTATTCCACTGGGTTTTGAGCCTCTTTGCAACTGAGTTTGTCAGTGGAGAAGCCGACATGGAAAATTTAAATATTCAGAAATGAATCATTGGTACCAGCCAACCAGGCCTAGGAAGGATTCCAACTGTTTCTTTGTCTGTGTCCTTGGGTTCTTGATGCCTCAACTTTGTCCACTTAAGACAGGAGTACTACCCTGGTAACCCAGGTAGTGGGTTTCTGGCTTAGCACACGAACATTTCGACAGGTTCAACTTCCCACCACACTGATTCCAGCCAAGATGCTCCAAATGTCATCCAAATGACAATCCTGATCTTTTCATTTTTGACATGTATTACAATAGTCTTGCCCATCACTGTACATTGATGGCCAGAAGATCTGAGATGCTAGCCAAAGATATGTCTGGTGACCTAAATGCCCTGTTCAGAGAATGGTGTGTGCAAGATGTAGTACCAGTAATCTACAGCTACTTGGCATGACAAGGAGTCTTCTACTTAAACTGATAGTGTTGTTGATTTAAATGTTAGGATTCCACAGAAGAAGGACCCACAAGCAGGCAATTCAGTAAAGGTAAAAAATTTAATGTTCTTAGTGAGTCATCAGCGAAATCATTGAACTGGAAAAACCAAGGTGTAACAGAAAAACACAACTGTAGACAAATCCTTCCGATAAGTAAAAAATGCACTCAAAAATCCCAAGGGAAAAACAGAGGTTTTTCAATTACAAAGGCTCAGGTGAAGTACCTGTAACTGACTGACAACTTAATGGAATGATCAGGCACAGGCAGAAAGGCAGACTAGTTTAAATACTAAATTAATCAAGACCCAATGCGTATCAGGTGCACCTACAAGATGGAGGGAAAACAAAGCAAGAACAGGAAATAGATGGGTGGAACACCTGCACATAACCAACAAATGTAAACAAAAACACTTCACACCAAATGCAAACTCGCAGATGACTGATCCAAAATGTCCCGAGATGGGACCCAGCACCTGTCTTCAGGGCCATATCTCTACAATACATACAAAAATTGAATATCACGGCCCCGACGACTGACATCCAGAAGCTGATGAACCGTGAAATTCTCCAAACTATCAATAATTTGCAGGGCATGGGAAGGACTAAAAGGTGGACACTGACTGGGGGCTGCATTATCAGGTTGAGCGGAGCGCACCAAGGTCTCAATTTCCAATTGAACAGCCCTTACAAAACAGTTGTCTGGCAGAATGCCAAAACCTCCAGGTTATCAAGGACAGGATAGATGCAGAAGAGGGCATTGAGTTTGCTGTTCTTAGACCCTGGACGATAATCCAGTGTGAAGTTGAACCTGGAAAAGAAAAGAGACTAGCGGGCTTGGCGAGCATTCAGACATTTGGAAGTGCGAATGTACTCTAGATTCTTGTGATCCGTCCAAACCACAAATGGAACCTTCGACCCTTCAAGCCAATGCCGCTGTTCCTCCAGGGCGAGCTTGACAGCAAGAAGCTTTTTATTCCCAATGTCATAGTTATGCTCAGATGGAATAAGGCAATGGGAAAAACAGCTCATGGATGTACCTTCTCATCCTTCATGGAACGTTGGGAGAGAATGACACCCATTCCCACATCTAAAGCATCTACCTCTACAATGAACTGGCAACCGGGATCAGGCTGTATTATAATCGCAGCAGAGGTGAACCGCCTCTTGAGTTTTTGGA